>NC_135803.1:27690576-28299034 GCF_964213995.1 Mustelus asterias | reverse complement strand
CAAGTAATGGACAGTTTTGTGCAGTCAATTTGCTCAGTAAAATTGACTTAAAACTGCCCAAAATCATGTCACAGTGGACTTTTAAAGTTTGCAGAGAAAGGTGACTATCATCTGACCCATTCAACTCAGCTGATTTAAACCCAAGTTTAGTGTCTCTGCACATTGTGCCATGAGGTACCTCAAATCTTACTGTTTATTTTGAGGCACTGTTAAATACTCTCTACATTTAATACATTTTACTCACTCCTTTGCTGCTTGTACACAAGCTATGACTCCAGTAAGAGTCTTGCTCTCTAAATTTGGAGATCATTGCAGTGTGGGATTAACACTGTCTTTTTGCTACACCATGCAATGGGTAACCACATGCTGTTTTACAAATTTGTCAGTTTTCCACTGATTTTCATCCTTCAAGTTAGTGCATCTGATGACATGGCTCTACTGAACTAGAGGTCTTCCAGCAGTTTGGTTAAGTGTCCATTTCTTGTGTGAACCTATAAGTAAGCATTGAATGGAGGAGTTCATCACAGCTCCACCCAATCTTGCCAAAACCAAACATCTGGACTCCTAACAGGAGTCTCTGCAAAGCAAGACAGCGCTGGAAACTAGTGATTTGTTTCCTACCTCACCTGTTTACTCAGCCCAACCACAGATGACCAGGACATATTTTGAACAATGATAAATATCAGCATTTCCTCATCAGCTCAGCAGCAAAAAAAGCCCAAAGTCAGAATATTTCGTCAATGCAATTTGTCCTTATCCTGAATCTATCAAAACTGTTTTTTTTGTTCAATTTAATTGAATGACGTCCAAAGGTAGAATTTTTAAGCTTGTATTCATCCACACATGCTACCAATATCATAGAATAGAATCACAGAGTCCCTACATTGCAGAAGAGGCCGTTCAGCCCATCGAGTCTGCACCTACTCTCTGACAGAGTATCTTATCCAGGCCCTCCCCCGTTACCCCACACATTTACCATGGCTAATCTATTTAACCTACACATCTTGGGACACTAACGGGCAATTTAGCATGGCCAATCCACCTAACCTGCACATCTTTGGACAGTGGGAGGAAAACCAGAGCCCCAAGAGGAAACTCACGCAGACACGGGGAGAATGTGCAAACTCCACACAGACATTCACTCAAGGCTGGAATTGAACCCGGGTCCCTGGAGCTGAGACATCAGTGCTACCCACTGTGCCGCCCCGTGCTCAAAGTCATTTTGCAGTATGGTAACGACAGTTTTGATGTTACTCCCATACAAGAAAATTGAACTCAAACTAATATCAGGTCCAAAACCTTTGCATATCTAACTGCCCACCACCATTTGTCCTGTGGGGCATGCCAGGACACGCAGCTCATTCTAATTTGACATTAGCCAACTGTGTGAATTTGCCCAAGAATTCAATGCATTAAAAGAGTTTTGAACCCTGCTGTACAAAAGCTAAAGTTAATTTGCTTAGTGCAAGCTGAACACAAAGGGAGGTCGAGAATTTTCATTGAACATGTCCCAAATCACAACTTCCTTCCAACCTCCCACTGTTCAGAGAACATAGAACCCAGGACCTTGGATCCACACTTCTTTTTTGGCTGTTACAGTTAGAAATGTTTCATTGTGGGAAAACAAGCCAAAGTTATGACTAACACATTTTTCCATTTGTTGGTGTTGGCACAAATGGTATAAGCTACATATTTTTTGCCATGTTGCAGAGTGTTTCTTTTTATTTCAATATATTTTGAAAGAGTTGTTTTCTTTTCTCCATGTAAAGGCCATTCATTACCACACATCCTGCTGCCACCAAAAGGGACTCACTGTCTGGGCCACAGACAAAGTCACAAGAAGTAATATTCTGATTCATGTGTGATAATCAGAAAAATTGTTTCCTTAAAGGCACAACCACGAGAGAAAAAAATGTATTCATCTTTGCCGGCTCGTTAACAAACTAAAACATTTGATGGTCAATCCATTGGCTAAAGTAGACTAAATAGTTGGAGAAAGTACAGAAAACCAGAGAGTCGAAAAATGCAACAGCAAAGTTAATATGAAAGAAAACCAAATAAGGTGCATGCTGGAAATCTGAAATAGATCTGCTGAGTATTTTCAGCACTCTCTTTTTAAGTTATTGTTGAAGTCCAATGTCTTTGACCTGAAGCTATCAGCATCTTTCCACTGCTCTGCATCTTCTCTTGTCCATTAAACTCAACTAATATGTCCTTGCAAATTTACCACTTACCTTCACTATATGTTTGGCAGTTTGCCATATCCAAACCGGTTGGTAAACTGCTTAGTTCTCACCAAAGATGGATAAAATATCTCCAATGAGAATGAACACATCTAAAGAAAGGTAAAGTAACTAGAAGAGAGCCTCCCAGCAAAGACAAATGAAACAATTGAGTTCAGATTTTGGCCTTCAGAAAATCAGTTTTTCCTTCCTGATATTTACTTTTCTTTTAAGAAATGTATTTTTGCATTCATGGGACGTGGGCATCATTGGCTAGGTCAGCACTTATTGCTCGAGAAGATGATGGTGAACTGCCTTCTTGAACCCTGGAGTCCGTGTGTGTAGGTGCACCCACAGTGCTGTTAGGGTGGACGTTTTGACCCAGCGACAGTGAAGGAACGGCAGTGGTTTATTTCCAAGTTGAGATGGTGAGTGATTTGGAGGGGAATTTCCAGGCAGTGATGTTCCCATATGTCCACTGCCCTTGTCCTTCTAAATGGTGGCAGTCCTGGAAGGTGTTGTCGAAGGAACCTTGTTGAGTTTCTACACTGCATCTTGTCGATGGTAAACACTGCTGTCATTGTTTGTTGGTGGTGGAGAAAGTCAATGTTTGTGGAAAGGGTGCCAATCAAGTGGGTTGTTCTCTGGGATAGCTTCTTGAGTGTTATTAGAGCTGCTACTCTCCGGACAAGTGGACAGTATTCTATCACACTCCTGATTTGAGCCTTGTCGATGGTGGACAGGCTTTGGGGAGTCAGGAGGTAAGTTAGTTACTGCAGGATTTCTAGCCTCTGACCTGCCCTTATAATTTATGACTAGTCCAGTTCAGTTTCTAGTCAATAGTAACCCCCCAGATGTTGATAGTGGGGGATTCAATGATAGGAATGCCATTGAATGTCAAACTTGCCTGACCTCTCTATAATCAGTTCCACTTTGTGGCTGACTAATCAGCAGCAACAAGGAGGAGGAGATAAATAAAAACAGCAAGTGCTGGAAAAACTCTACAGATCTGGCAGCATTTGTGGAGAAAAAAACAGATGACATTTTGAGTCAAATATGACTTCTTTGGGACTGAACAGAGGTAAAAATGTGATGGGTTTTATGCTGTTTGAAAAGATGGGAGGGCCGGTGAAACAAAAGGGAAGATCGGGGCCAATGTTTCAAGTCTAGATGACCTATCGTTAGGTATGCAGGGAGGGATTTTAAGCTCTGATGAAGGGTCATCTAGACTCGAAATGTTGGCTCTATTCTCTCCCCACAGATGCTGTCAGACCTGCTGAGATTTTCAGCATTTTCTGTTTTTGTTTCAGATTCCAGCATCCGCAGTATTTTGCTTTTATCTTAGGGAAGGTCAGGATTGCTTAAAGGGTGGTGGAGTTTGAATACGGAAGATACAAAAGGATGTGCCTTCAATTAATAAAATGTCCCTTCTCATAACGCTTTAATCACTCACTGCCCCTGCAACGAATGGAGACCGTTACTTCCAAATGTAATTCTGTCAAGGCAGCCTAATGAATCAAAACCATCTGTCAAGGCAGCATATGACTCAAAACCAAGGATGTCATCCATTTGCCATAGTCATGCTTCCACCTGCAGTTAGTCAGTTTAATCTTACATAAAGGATTACTGAGTTATTTCTAAAATTTGCTTTTATAACTGTTTTGATTTTCTTTGCAGCTGCAGAGGATGCAAAAAACCCATTCTAATCCTGTAAATCGGGAGGTGGAGGGGTGAGAGGAACTTGGTGAAATTACAATCACTGAGGAAGCAGTACTTAATAAACTGATGGAGTTGCGAGATGACAAATCTCTGAATCCAGATAGACTTCATCCTTGGGTCTTAAAAGAGGTGGCTACTGAGACAACAGATCCATTTGCGTCAATTTTCCAAAATTCCTTGGATTCTGGAAAGGTTTCATCAAACTTGAAAGTAGCAACAATAACCCTTCTATTCAAGAGAGGGAGGCAGAATTGGCCAATTAGCTTGATATCTGTCGTGGGGAAGGTGTTAGAATTGATCATTTAAGAGGTTAAGCTGGGTACTTAGTAAAACTCATGATAATTGGCAAGAGCCAGCATGGTGTTATGAAAGGGAAATTATGTTTAACCAATTTATTAGAGTTCTTTGAAGGAGGAACATGTGCTGTTAATAGAGGGGAGCCTGTAAACCTACTGTACTTTGATTTCCAGAAAATATTTGATAAGGTGCCACACCAAAGGTTAATACGGAAAATAAAAGCTCATGGTGTGGGGGTAATATATTAGCCTGGTTAAGATTGGCTGGCTGGCAGAAAACAGAGAATGCATAAATGTCTGATTGGCAGCTTATGACGAGTGGAGTCTCACAGGAGCCTGTGCTGGGGCTTCAACGTTTTATGATTTATATCAATGACTTAGATGAGGGGAGAAAAGACATGGTAACTGATGAATATAGATAGGTTGGGTGAGTGGGCAAAAAACTAGCAGATGGAGTATAAAGTGGGAAAATGCAAAATGGAGAATGAGTGCAGAATTCTGAGGTACAGACGTATCCCGGTGTTCTCATGTATGAATTACTAAAAGTTGCCGGTACAGCATGTAATCAAGAAGGGTAATGGAATGCTATTCATTAGTATGAGAGGAATTGAGCATAATAGTAAGGATGTTATTATACCTCAGCTATACAGGGCATTGGTGAGACCACGGGGATGATTCTCCCATCCCGCTGCGCTAATAAATTAGATGGGAGATTTCGGTGGGGCTGGATTAGCATGATCTGCGCTGGGCGTCCGGCCTCGAGTGCCTCTCCCAGCGCCAGATTTCTGGCGCAGTCAGCTCCGTGCTGGAAATAGGCGTAGAGCTGCATTAGGTACGCGGGGGGGGGGATTTTAATATAATTTAAATATGATTAGTGGGCCCGGAACTTAGCTAGCATCTTACCACCCACCCCCACCCCCCCTCTTTTAGAGTAGGAAAGGACAGGTGCCGAATGTAATGTTACAGTCATAGCTAGGGCGTAGAGAAAGATCAAAATGCAAGGTAGGTCCATTCAAAAGACTGATGGCAGCAGGGAAGAAGCTGTTCTTGAGTCGGGTTGGTATGTGCCCTCAGACTTTTGTATCTTTTTCCCGACCAAAGAAGGCGGCAGAGAGTATGTCTGCGGTGCGAGGAGTCCTTAATTATGCTGGCTGCTTTTCTGAGGCAGCGGGAAGTGTAGGCAGTGTCAATGGGTGGGAGGCTGGTTTGAGTGATGGACTGGGCTTCGTTCATGACCCTTTGTAGTTCCTTGCGGTCTTGGACAGAGCAGTAGCCATACCAAGCTGTGATACAACCAGAAAGAATGCTTTCTATGGTGCATCTGTAAAAGTTGGTGAGAGTCATAGCTGACATGCCAAATTTCCTTAGTCTTCTGAGGAAGTAGAGGCATTAGTGGACTCTCTTAGCTATAATATTGGCACGGTGGGACCAGGGCAGGTTGATGATGATCTGGACACCGAAAAACTTCAAGCTCTCGACTACTTATACTTTGTCCCCAGTGATGTAGATAGATGCATTCCTCCACTACGCTTCCTGAAGTTGACGACAATCTCCTTCATTTTGTTGACATTGAGGGAGAGATTATTGTTGTTGCACAGTTCACCAGATTCTCTATCTCTTTCCTGTACTCCGTCTCGTCATTATTTGAGATCCGACCCACTACGGTGGTGTCATCAGCAAACTTGAAACTCGAGTTGGAAGAGAACTTGGCCACACAGTCATACGTGTATAAGGAGAATAGTAAGGGGCTGAGGACTCAGCCTTGTGATTGCATCCTGGAATTCCTGCGTGTTATAGGGTTTGCATGTGGTGGAACTGAGGCACTCTGCCTTGCCTCAATTTATTAGACTATCAGAAATAAACTTAAGACTTAAATAATAACTCAGCAGCTGCTCATCAATTAGCCTCTTCCCTTGTGCTGATCACTGCAGCTGTTCTCCTTTACCTGATTCAACTTCAGTTTCTTTTAAGTTTTTAAAACTCAATCTGTATTAAATTATAGAACATAGAACAGTACAGCACAGAACAGGCCCTTCGGCCCACGATGTTGTGCCGAGCTTTATCTGAAACCAAGATCAAGCTACCCACTCCCCATCATCCTGGTGCGCTCCATGTGCCTATCCAATAACCGCTTAAATGTTCCTAAAGTGTCTGACTCCACTATCACTGCAGGCAGTCCATTCCACACCCCAACCACTCTCTGCGTAAAGAACCTACCTCTGATATCCTTCCTATATCTCCCACCACGAACCCTATAGTTATGCCCCCTTGTAATAGCTCCATCCACCCGAGGAAATAGTCTTTGAACGTTCACTCTATCTATCCCCTTCATCATTTTATAAACCTCTATTAAGTCTCCCCTCAGCCTCCTCCGCTCCAGAGAGAACAGCCCCAGCTCCCTCAACCTTTCCTCATAAGACCTACCCTCCAAACCCGGCAGCATCCTGGTAAATCTCCTCTGCACTCTTTCCAGCGCTTCCACATCCTTCTTATAATGAGGTGACCAGAACTGCACACAATATTCCAAATGTGGTCTCACCAAGGTCCTGTACAGTTGCAGCATAACCCCACGGCTCTTAAACTCCAACCCCCTGTTAATAAAAGCTAACACACTATAGGCCTTCTTCACAGCTCTATCCACTTGAGTGGCAACCTTTAGAGATCTGTGGATATAGACCCCAAGATCTCTCTGTTCCTCCACAGTCTTCAGAACCCTACCTTTGACCCTGTAATCCACATTTAAATTAGTCCTACCAAAATGAATCACCTCACATTTATCAGGGTTAAACTCCATTTGCCATTTTTCAGCCCAGCTTTGCATCCTATCTATGTCTCTTTGCAGCCTACAACAGCCCTCCACCTCATCCACTACTCCACCAATCTTGGTGTCATCGGCAAATTTACTGATCCACCCTTCAGCCCCCTCCTCCAAGTCATCAATAAAAATCACAAAGAGTAGAGGACCAAGCACTGATCCCTGTGGCACCAGCTAGCAACCTGCCTCCAGTCCGAAAATTTTCCATCCACCACCACCCTCTGTCTTCAATCAGATAGCCAGTTATCTATCCAATCGGCCAACTTTCCCTCTATCCCACACCTCCTTACTTTCATCATAAGCCGACCATGGGGGACCTTATCAAACGCCTTACTAAAATCCATGTATATGACATCAACTGCCCTACCTTCATCAACACACTTCATTACCTCCTCAAAAAATTCAATCAAATTTGTGAGGCACGACTTGCCCTTCACGAATCCGTGCTGACTATCCCGGATTAATCCGCATCTTTCTAAATGGTCGTAAATCCCATCCCTAAGGACCTTTTCCATCAATTTACCAACCACTGAAGTAAGACTAACCAGTCTATAATTACCAGGGTCATTTCTATTCCCTTTCTTAAACAGAGGAACAACATTCGCCATTCTCCAGTCCTCTGGCACCATCCCCGTGGACAGCGAGGACCCAAAGATCAAAGCTAAAGGCTCTGCAATCTCATCGCTTGCCTCCCAAAGAATCCTAGGATACATTTCATCAGGCCCAGGGGACTTATCGACCTTCAGTTTATTCAAAACTGCCCGGACATCCTCCCTCCGAACATCTATTTCCTCCAGCCTATTAGCCTGTAACACCTTCTCTTCCTCAAAAACATGGCCCCTCTCCTTGGTGAACACTGAAGAAAAGTATTCATTCATCACCTCGCCTATCTTTACTGACTCCATACACAAGTTCCCACTACTGTCCTTGACCGGCCCTAACCTCACCCTGGTCATTATAGGTAGTAAATTTAAACATTTACTGTAAACCTAACATCACCAGCCTCCTTGTGCTTACTATGAAATCACTTTGCAAATTTATTTTCTCCTGCTATCCATTATCTCTGCTCCCACTCTCATGGCTTTATTCCGGGTACATACGAACAAGGGGCAGGAGTGGGCTATTCGGTTCCTCGAGCCTCCTCTGCCATTTTAAGACCATGGCTGATCTGATAGTAACCTCAAATTTGCATCCCACCTACTCCCGATAACCTAATACTCCCTTGCTTACCAAGAATCTACCCACCTCTATCTTAAAAATATTCAAAGACCCCGCTTCCATCACCTTTTCAGGAAGAGAGTTTCAAAGGCTTGTGACCTTCTGAGAGAAACATTTCACCTCATCTGCATTTTAAATCAGTGACCCTTTATTTGTCAAGTGACCCCAATCCTAGATTTGCCCATGAGAGAAAACATCCTCTCCACATCCATCATGTCAAGACCCCTCAGGATGTTGTATATTTTAAACAAGCCAAATCTTACTCTTCTTCCATATGTACTCTCACTGCTTTTTAACAGAACTTTCCATTTTAGTTAACGTGCTTTGTAATCCTATGTGACAACAGCTCAGATTGTATTGTACAAACATGTTCAAGCCTGAAGATTCAACATAGGTCCAAACAGGGACTCTGCACAAGTTCAGAAGAGGGAGCTTTCTATTGAATGTATATAATGATGCATCACATTGAAGTTGGCACAATTCTGGCAATGCAGAAAGCATCTACAATAGAAATCTGAAGTTCACTCACATCAAAGATGTGCAGGTTAGGTGGATTGGCCGTGATCAATGTGCAGGATTATGGGGATAGGTTGGGCAAGGTAGGGTGTGCTTTCGGAGGGTTGGTGCAGATTTGATGGGCCAAATGGTCTCCTATCATGCTGTATGGTTTCTATCAATCAATACTGTTAGACTAAATGCGAGTGTGTGAATAAAACTGTTACACCTCAACACCAATGCATGTGCCAGGAGCTGAATTCCCACGTGCATGATGCTTTCTGTCGAGGCTTTTTTCAAGCTTCTTTTGGCCAACATTTGCAAAGACAAGGTATACTCAGCAACTTTCCACTTTTTATTATGGCAGCAGACCAGTGGTATTTACCAGATTCAACTTCAAATCTAATAACCTCAAAGTTGCAGAACCAGCAGTAAACTCCCACAATATCTCGAAATGTCATATCATTATTCCAGAAAAAATGTTTCATTTATTCTTCTCAGCCATTCTCTATTGGTTTGCTACAATTACTCTGGTCAATTGATACAACTCAGATGAAAGAAGCTGTATAGAAATTATAGGTGATAAATTGTAATACTTTATACACAAAAAGTTGCAACACCACATGATAAAGCCCAACATTCCTAAAATCAGGACTCACTAACATAATTCAGGGCAGTAACTTTCTACATATAGCAACATGCACTGTCAGTACACAACAGAATGGAAATAAAAAATGCTGGAAATAACAGCATGTCTGTGAGCAACTGAAAAGAGGAAAGATTGCAATCTGTCTCCTCTTTTCAGATACTGACAGATCCAGATGGTCCAAAACATTAAGCAGCCATTTGTCTTGAACAGACATCCTCAAAGACACAACACTGGGGAACTAACCCTTAATGTGCATTAACCCATTCTGGTTTGCAGAACAAAGTCATGCACCACGAGGAACTTCTCATAAATCCAGAATTAGCAGAATAATCGATCTTTGAATCTCCAGCATTTGGTTTTTCCTTCCTAATCATTGCATGAACGTCTTTTGGGCTGATTTTCCAAAGTAAAACTGAGCAGATGCTAGAGCGATTGATACAGTATTAATGTTTGTAAAGCTGTGTGTGTGCGTGTGCGTGTGCTGGAACACAAGTGATTCAAGGAACAGATTTTTAAAAATGTTATTGTCACATTAACACTGTAATGAAGTGACTGTGAAAATCCCCACCGCATCTTCATTACACTTAAGAGTGCATAGATTAAAAATGTTATATATCAGTTACAGAATAGTGAGATAATACTTTTTAAAATTTTTATTAGTGTCACAAGTAGGCTTACCTTAACACTACAATGAAGTTACTGTGAAAATTCCCTAGTCACCACACTCCGTCGCCTGTTCGGGTAAACTGAGGGAGAATTTAGCATGGCCAATGTACCTAGCCAGCACGTCTTTCAGACTGTGGGAAGAAACCGGAGCACCCAGAGGAAACCCACGCAGACACGGGGAGAATGTGCAAACTCCACACAGACAGTGACCCAAGCTGGGAATCGAAGGTCCCTGGTGCTGTGGAGACAGCAGTGCTAACCACTGTGCCACCATGCTAGGGGGAAAGGGAGAGGTAAAGCATTGGGAATGAAATTCAAAGTAGCCTTTTTGCCTTAATCAGAGCTCCTCCTACCAAATTAAACTGGTGCTGACAGCAGTTATGGCCCCAGCACCTGAGAATACATTAATGGATGTTCTGCACTACGACTAGACAAAATGGGAAGGAAAAGGATGGGAAAGGAAGAGGAAAAGGAGGAGTTGTGAGTAAGGAAAGGATGAAGTTGATGGGTTGACATGATACTACAGCTGGAGTGAATGTAACCCTGTAACCAGACTCTGAAGTAAATCACCTGCTTCTATAAATTTAAGGAGCTTGAAATCTACACAAGCTGACACACAGCAGGATGTAGGATTTAAGTTTCAGACGCAGTATGAAAAAGTCTGATAGATCATGCCCTGTCAGCAACCCAAATACTGAACACACAACAGCCACAGTAAAGGTCAACCCTGGGACTTGCTTAAAGGTTTCTAAGAATAGGTCAGAAACAGTGTTCTGCTTTAAAAAGTTACTTGCTTTAAATAGTCATTCTCTTGCAGGTATAAGGCCAGAGCTGGACATGAGACTTCAATTTCTTAACCTTCTTTGGCCAGTAGAAAGATAAATTATGCAACAAACTAAAATAATTAAACATCTTATTCGTTTGAAGAATACAGACACGAACAACTTCTAGTGATAATTATAATACTATGAACTTTGTTGTGTTCACAGATGTCAAAATCTTACAGGAATTTGGTGGGCTCAGCTGACATAAGCATGCGAAGGATTGGACAGACTGGTTGAAAGAAGTGTTAATTTGAAATCCAGCAAACACGAAATTCTGATCATATTAGTAGAGCCCTCCTGTTGCAATTTACGTCCTGAATGTCAAGGCTGCTCTCCAATGGGGTCCAGATTGAGTTCTGTGCTCCCTTCTGCATATGATGTTTATTAACAATCTTGAGTGGGGTATTGATAGTACAGTTATTGAATTGACAAATTACGTTATATTGAGTGCAGTAGAGGAAGGATATTAAAATAAGGAAATAGATTACAAATGGATATGCATTGATTGCAGAAGGTGGTGTGAAACCAGCAAAGGTCCTTCGATGTGCAATTATGAACAAAATTTTAGTGGAGTACAACACGTGCTGTTTAAAGATGACAGAGAGATACTTTGGTGGGTAGTCTCTGACCATTCCTTACAGGTTCCAACTCAATGTTGGGTAGCTGCAGCTAAAGCAAACAAGATCTTGGGCTCTGTTGCCTTGACTATTCAGTATAAACTCGAGCCATAAAAATAAGGTTGGCGAAGGCCTTGGAGACCTCGGTCTTTCCAATTACAGCACTCACTTGTGTTTTTTAAAAAGGGACTTCTACAGTTCTCTTATTGTCACTCGATTCCCAAAGTGACGATCATGTGCAGTCAGCTACAAATCAAATTTAAAACTGCCAGGCATGCCAAGGTCAGTGGCTGTGAAGATCCATTTTAAACTGGACTTCCGGGCCATTAGTCTTATTCTTGGTAGTTTTACATTTGGCTCACAGTCGATTGCACAACATTTAAGCTTCAGGAATCTGGCAGCATTAACACAATATAAAAGCACCTCTAATGTGTGCAGTATCCTAATGCAAAGCACTCTTTACAGCAACCTGTTCCAGAAATTCAGTGGTGGCATTCTTTTTCCCTTAACATTTGAAGTGCAGATAGATTTGGCCACCAGGAACAAAGACAACAGACTGAGTACTGGACAAAACAAGGACTCCTCCAATACCTAAAATAGTTTAAAGGACTGCTCAGGATATATTTGAATTAAGTTTCAAATAGCTGAATAATCTGGAGTAGCAGCTTTACTTGTACACAAACATTGAACATGTTCCTAGCCTGACCAATGTCAGAAACCATATCATACCAAATTTTAGATGCTCTATCCATAAACAATGCTTTAGCAAGCATGCAGACTCAAGTCTTTGTTAAAAATAATATCTAACATTCAGAAGCAGGAAGACAAAACCAGATTTGGATGTAGGAAACTTGAAGATTAATCAGCAGAATGGATCCATAACAGCTAGGTAACTAATACTTATCAATTTAAAGTTTAACACAAGGATCAATAGGATATTTACTTGTGATCAAAGGGACTGAGTATCCTAAACAGCAACACTTTAAATCACTGAATTTTCAACTGATGATGTACCTGACAATGATGTTGTAATATGCCTTTCAGGGCATGCCATCACTGTCATGTGATCCAGTCTCCGTTTCACTTTTGCCTGTGAGCAGAACAAAGCTTTGCTGCTGATAACTTCAAGTATTATGGACTGTGATTTTTTTTCAAATGCAGAGCTAGCTGGTTGAGTTGGTGATTCAGTCCCATGGAAGCATCCCAGCAAGATTTACTCGACATGCCCAAAACATATAGCATCGAAGTGCTACTCAAGGATGGAAGTACGAAGCAATTTCGCAAGTATACTAAGCTTATAGGTCCTAGGTGTAACTCTCCCAATTGTTGAAGCACTCACCGGAAAACCCAAACTGAACAAGACATGTGAAAGGGGCGGCCTTCTGCAAGCATCAAGGAAATGTCCAGCTTTCCATCAATTCTGCAAAGCATGTGGTAGAAAGGACCATTGGCAGTGGCAGTGCATTAGAGAAAAGGTTGATGCAGCAGCAAAAAACAGCACAATGATCTAAATAGGCTAACAGATACCTTCAAGCAATAAGAACAATTAACTCGTCATAAACATATACGCGAGGTGAGTGACAAACTAAAACATGACGCTAATGTGCATCATGAAATGCAGGGCACTGAACATGTTTCACACTGTTAATCTCGCAGAAGGCTTAGATGCCACCACACCATCTAAAATGTTTGCCAACATTCAAATTATCTGCCCTAAGACAGCTGGTCTGACTAATAAATGTTGGCTTAGACAGCGATGCCCACATCCCATGAATGAATAAGAAAAAAAAACTACTTGATATTTGCCAAGATTGGAGCAAATGCAACATACTACCTTTGCTGATTCTAAAAGACATGAATCCAGAAACATGGAAAGCCATGGTGAAACATACTACTGTGAAACTTTCAGTATAGAACTGTTACAAAACGTAATCAAAGGATGATTCAATTCAACATACAACAAACATGTGAGACCATTTTGGCCTTATCGGGATGAGTTGGTCAGCTCCCGAGAAGTTATTTTTAAAGGCAGGCAGGTCACCTCTGTGACCTGATATTTGTCAACAACTTCATCACTTAATACACAGATCAGATGAAAAGACTTGCAAAAGAGACAGTTTTGATCAGGTATAAACAATGACATTTAAACCGTCATTGAAGTGCAAGACATGTCAAGAGCATATATCAAGAGAACTCAAAGAACCACTGATTCCACATGAAGTTCGATCAAACTGAATATAAACAACTTATATTTATATAGCACATTTCACCTAATAAAACATTCTAAGGCACTTCATTGAGGTATTATATGACACAGCCGCATAAGGACCAAAAGTTTGGTCAAAGGAGTAGGTTTCAAGAAATGTCTTAAAAGTAAAGAGAGATGTATGGAGCTATTCCAGAGCTTAGAACCCAAGCAACTGAAGGCACAGCTATGGTAGAGCAATTAAAAATTGGGGATGCAAAAGAGGCCAGAATTAGTGGAGTGCAGATATTTCAGAAGGTTATGGAGCAGAAGAAGATTATAGAGATAGGATAGGGCATGGAGGGATTTAGAAAGGATGAGAATTTCAAAAAATCCAGGCATTGCTTGATTGGGAGCCAATGTAGATCCACAAGCACTGGAGTGCTAAGGAACAGGGACTTAGCCAATTTAAGATGTGGACAGCAGAGTTTTGGATGACCTCAAGTTTACAGAGAGTAGAATATGGGAGATTAGCCAGGAGGATTGGATTATTTGAGTCTAGAGGTAACAAAGGCACTGATGTGGGTTTCAGCAGATGAGGTGGCACAGGGTGAGGAGACTGGTGATGGTACAGAGGTGAAAGTAGCCGGTCTTATATCGGTATGAATGAGGTTAGAATACATAGAAACCCTACAGTACAGAAAGAGGCCATTCGGCCCATCGAGTCTGCACCGACCACAATCCCACACAGGCCCTACCCCCATATCACTACATATTTTACCCACTAATCCCTCTAACCTACGCATCTCAGGACACTAAGGGGCAATTTTAGCATGGCCAATCAACCTAACCCGCACATCTTTGGACTGTGGGAGGAAACCGGAGCACCCGGAGGAAACCCACGCAGACACGAGGAGAATGTGCAAACTCCACACAGACAGTGACCCAAGCCGGGAATCGAACCCAAGTCCCTGGAGCTGTGAAGCAGCAATGCTAACCACTGTGCTACCGTGCCGCCCCACGGCGGTTGGAGGTTGGAGGCTCATCGCGGATTAAACGTGACACCAAGTTGTGAACAGGTTGGCTCAATCTCAGTCTGTTGTCAAGGATTCTGCCTGTGGAACAATTCAATAAGATCGAATTCATTTAAATCAGACCTTATTGGTTCAGTGAGCATGTGGAAACAATCACTCCTCTGCCCAAATAAGAGGCTGAATGAACAATTAAATACTTGGGATACAGAGGAGCATCGACCACTTGTTTTTAACAAGCATGTTCAGTCAATCTATATTGATGTAAAGACGCGTAAAGGTGGCTTAAACAGACTGAAGAATCAGACAGATTTCAAAGGATTCTTGATTAGCAATCCAGTTATGGTGGGTAAATGGGGTTGAGCTACAGAGCGGCCGTGATCTAACTGAATGATGGTACAGGATCAAGAGGTTGAATGGCCTACCCTGTTCCTGTGTTGCTAGACACCAGCCACTATAACTTTTTGCTCAGAAATAATGCTGTCTTGATTTGTTTCTGTAAAAACTTAATTATGACTCCAAGTAAGTGGAGAAAGTAGTGTCTATTTTAAAGGTGACTTAGTACTTGCCAGGCAGCCAAAATGACAAAACTAAATGCTGCACCAGAAAAATGTGCCAGCATTATTAATAAGAAAATTTCTGTAGAAAATTTGCCCTTCACTCCAAACAAAACACTTCCCTCTTCTCCCATGTCCCTACAGAGATCCTTCTGGGGAACTGTGGCTGCACAGGAACAAAAGAAGCAGTGAGACCTTTTCAGATGCTGTTAACCAAGCCTCAGCTCATTTACTCCTAATTGGTTCCTGTAGTCTGAGTTTAAGAGATGATGGCAATCTTGACTTTCTTTTTTCCTCTTTCACGTGTCAACTGTTATTGGTGCTCAGGGGTCAGGAACGCAGCTCTGCCTGCTCACCAACCTCCCGAATGGGCCGAGTTATGGATCAGTGCAGGCAAAAAAACTTTGTATTCAGCTGCAGTCTTTGTGCAACTTCACAGCTGGTCGACAACTAGACCCTTTACAAAGTGGAAACAATGCACATCGCCTTGCTTTAACATCAGAGCTTTTAGAAACATAAATCTTTTTACCATGTAACAAATGAAGTTTTGACTTTTAACCCTCTCATACATCCCACTATCCAAAGCAAATTTCAAATAAAAAATTGAGAAGTTAAAAAGCATGAAGCATTTAATTTGGAAAGCAAAATATTCTAAATGGTCAAAAAAACTGAACTTCATTCACATTTAATTTTGGACACAAATATGCACATGTACCAGTCTAATTAAACGTTTTATTCCACGTCAAATTCGCACACAGCACAAATTCTGGCAAACAAGCTAAAGATTTGTAATATTTTAGTTGCAGGCTCACTGAGCAATCAAGTCCACAAGCCTTCGAGCACAGCAACCTCCATTCAAAACATTACTTTTGTCTAAAATGTTACCTTACTTGACATTACTATGTGACCCAGTGAAAGCATCAGTGTGCTACCTCCAGATAGACCCATTGATCACAGCATGAACCTTGTGAAAACCTACCATTGATTCAGGAAATTATTTACTGGTTCTTCTAAGGTTGACCCTTTGTATTAGATCCCATTTAAGAATGTTAATACAAGCTAATTAAAGAATGCCTTAATACAAGCTAATAGAAAAAATCAAAAAAAGGCAAGAATTACTCTTAACTATATCAATGAGAGCAGAAACACCGATTTATGAAGTAAAAATAAAACAGAAAAGTGTTGAAATTAAGAATAAAAGAACATAAGAAATAGGAGGGGTTAATCGGCCATTAGGCCCATCAAGCCTGCTCTGCTATTCTATATGATCATGGGTCATCTTCTTCCTCAATTCTATCTTCCCACATTATCCAAATATTCCTTAAAAGCCAAAATTAATAAGTATGCCTATTTTTAGAAATCACTGATTCTGGAATATATACATAACTGCAAGAGCTGTTGGTGCTTTCATTTCTATATTTCATGGAAATCTGGTGTCTAAGCACCTTCTAAAGACAAACATCTTGCACAAAGAGCTCCCCTGGCATGATATTATGAATGTGGAAAGACATCCAAAACTGACTGTCCACAAATACTGATTCTAATCCCCATTCATATTTTTACCTTCTCTATAAATACTTTAATTACTGAATCAGTATTACAGTTGCAAGAAAGGAAGCTCCAACAAATACCAGTAACTATTTATACACCCTCTCTACAATGTTTCAGAATGACTCACCTCTGATTAAATAAATTCACATCAAACTAATCAAATATGTGTTTCTGCTTAAAGATCACTAATTTAGCCCCTTAGTACGTCACTGCCTCAAATACAGCTGATGATTATTGCCATAGTTTCTCTGACAATGCAGACTGAACACTGAACCCACCTAAATGGCCAGCAATATGTGAAGCCCTGATTACTGACCTGTATAAATTATACCTCCATCCCATACATAGTCTCCTAAGAGCTGAAACAGAGTCGCAAGTCATGACATTGAATCAACTATGCCCTGTAGTTTTGTCTATTGCTGCTGATAAACAGATTGCAGGACTGCTTCTATTAAAAACAGAAGGCATCAGATTTTACTGGTGGATGTACTTGTAGCGGAGGTATTATCAAATATTTGGTGAGAAAGGTTATGGCTGTAGAATTATGCACTAATTCCAAATACTGACATTGCCCTTCCCCCATCAGCATGTTTAATAAGCATCTTGCATTTATACGAACCCTGTAATATAATAAAACATCCCAGGCCAAACAGCCAAAAGGTTAAACAAGTAGGTTTTAAAGAGTGCCTTAAAGAAGGGAGGAATAGAAACAGAAAGATATAAAAATGTCAGGAGTAGGGGGATTTCCACACCTCAGAACATTGGCGTTATTGTTTTTTAAATTAATTTATTGGATTTAGGCATCATTAACTCGGCCAGCATTTATTGCAGATCCCTAAATGGCCTTCTTGAACCACTGCAGTCGCTGAGGTGTAGGTACTCCCACAATGCGGTTAGGGAGAGAGTTATAGGATATTGACCCAACAACTGTGAAGGAATAGTAATACATTTCCAACACAGGATGGCAAAAGACTTATAGGGGAACTTCCAGATGATGACATTCCCATGTGTCTGCTGCTCATGTCCTTCTAGATGGTAGCAGTTATGGAAGGTGCTGCTTAAAGAGCACTGGTGAGCTTCTTGGCGGTGTGATTAACATCGGGGAGTTCATTGGGCCAGAATTGGAGGATCACGGAAATCAAAGAAAATTGGAGAACTGAAGGAAGGAAACAAAAGATTAAAGTTTAAAATTGAAGCCAATGTAGGTCAGCGAATATAGGCGATGTGAGTGAGCAAGACTTGGTATGAGCTAGAATACAGGCAGCAGAGTTTTGAATTACCTGAAGTTTGTGGAGTGTTGAATGTCAGAAACCAGGCAAGTGTACATCGGATAAATCAAGTTTGGAGATAACAATGGCATGAATAAAGATTTCAGCAAATAGGCTGAAGCAAGGTTAAGGTCGGACACTGTTATGAAGGAGGAAATAGGCAGATTTTGTATTCATACAGATATGTAGTTTAAAGCTTCTTTCAAGTTTACAAACAGTCGAGTGCAGCCTCAAACAAGGATGAAGTCTGTGGCCAGGGAACCGAGTTTATGAAGAAGACCATAGAATCCCTACAGTGCAGAAAGAGGCCACCCGGCCCATCAACTCTGAACTGACTCCGAAAGAGCATCACACCCAGACCCTCCCCTCCACCCTATGTATAACCCCACACATTCACCATGGCTAATCAAACTAACCTACATACTTTTGGATACTCGGGGGCAATTTAGTATGGCCAATCCATCTCACCTGCACTTCTTTTGACTGTAGGAGGAAACCGGAACACTTGCAGGATACCCATGCAGACACGTCACCCAAGAATTGAACCTGGGTCTCTGGCGCTGTGAAGCATCAGTTTTAATCACTTGTCACCATGCCACTGTGAAAAGAGAGGCCAGAGGTAACTCTGGCTTTCACACGATAGATACAAATGAAACAGGCTGGTGCAGGTCCTCCCAGCCAGACGATGATAGAGAGGTACTTCACCTTCTCGAAGGTTGCAGACAGATCGAGAAGAATGAGGAATAGTTTACCTTTGTTACAATCAACTAGGATGTCTTCTGTGACTTTGTAAGAATCGTTTTTTTTGGGGGCGGGGGGGAAGAGAGAGAGAAAAGAAAACATTGAGGTCAATGGCATTGAATGTGTAGATGAGCCCAGGGATAACTCCCTGGAACATTTTGATTTTAGTTAATAAAATTTTATTTTGGTTAATGTTCAGCGTTCACTATTTCACAGGTGATGTATTTTCAGTATCAAAAAAAAAGGAAAGATCAGTTGGCCAAATTCAATGGGCTATGAGACTATCATTTCCATAAAAACTCTTCAATTCCTCCAAGGCAAAAACGCTCCAACTCCACCTTCTCCCAGAGCCACTCTCTCTCAAACCCCTCCACTGCCACTGAGGGACTCTCTCTGAGAAATTCTCTCTCCCAGCATCTCTCCTTTTACAGAGATCCTCTCCCTCTTCCAGAGAAGTTCCTTTTCCAACTCCTGCATTCAACAGTACTCTATCCCTCCTGTCAATTAAGAGACATTCATCCTCCACATCCTTACTGCCAGCAAAGTGATCTTAGATAACATTACTTCTTTACTGTAGCATAGGACTCTGCTGCAAAACAAAGTTCCATAGAATCCCTACAGTGCAGGAGGCAACCATCCAGCCCTTTGAGTCTGCATCGACTCTCTGAAAGAGTGTCCCACCCAGGCCCAACCCCCTGCCCTATCCCCATAACGCCACATTAACACGGCTAATCCACCTAACCTAGCCATTTTTATTGACACTAAGGGGTACTTTAGCATGGCCAATCCACTTAACCTGCACATCTTTGAACTGTGGGGGGAAACCAGAGCACCCGGAGGAAACCCGCACAGACACAGCAGGAATGTGCAAACTGCACACAGACCGTCACCCAGGGCCAGAATCAAACCCTGGTCCCTGGCACTGTGGAGCAGCAGTTCTAGACACTGTGCCATCCACAGAATAACTAACAGATAAGGAATTCCTCCTTTTTCACTTGCAACACGGCCTAGCCCTAGAATAAGCCAGGTGCAGTAATATTAGAACTACAGCCATGATGAAAACAATGGGTGAACAGCAGCGGCTTCCCAAACAGATCCCTTGGCCAGTAAAGTTCCAACTGCAGTGGAAACTTGTCACACACTTCCATCCCAAGTGATAAAAGTTCTAAGGATATTTAAACAGGGATTTATTCAGGATAGGCAACAAATGCTGGCCTTGCCAGCGACACACTCATCCCTTGAAAGAATTAAAAAGGACACTCTTGTGCTTAGTTATGCTGTGTAATTGTGGGTTAGAATTAGGATTGAGAGAAAGAAAAGAATCATTGGACTGTCAATAATTGGGTTTGGAACAGAAATTTACCCTTTGATTAAATTTGCCATATCATGCTGCTTAATCCTCATTAACTAGACACAAAATTAGTTTGCACAAAGTCACAAACTCCAGCAATAATTCAATCATTAGCAGGTTGATATGGAGTACTTCACACCTAATTGGCCACCATAATATCACAGTGTGGCTTCAGGGCAAACTGTGGAACAGTTGATATGGTATTTTAAGCAAGACAACTCTAAGAAAAGTGCACAGAGCAACATCATGATCTATATATGGTGTCCATAGATTTAAGTAAAACTTTTGAGAGTGGGAGTCAATCTGGTCTATGGCATTTGCTCTTCAAGCTAGGACGTCCAAACATGTCAAAATTCGGTGCACACTGTATGATGGCATGTTTGGACATGTGAGATGGACAATGTCTTTGCAGCGAACAGAAGCATTAAGGTATCTCTTCAATCTCTTCTTTGCTGCAAAGCTTAAGGAAGCCACCAGAGACATACTTTCAGGCATCAACATTAGGTCTCATTCAGGGAAGCTCTTCAATCTCTCCACACTGTGTGCTTCCACCAAACTCACAAAGACAGTAATCAGAAAGCTTTGGCATGCAAACGACTATTCCCTGGCTGCCCACAAGGAAGACATGCAGGGCAAACAAATTTGAGTGCTACCAAAAACTTTAGTCTTCAAATCAGTGTTTCCCAAATCAAATTATGTTTCAATTACCACCAGGCACACAGCATAAAGCACCAGAAATAACTATCGGTGACATCAGTCTCAAGGGTATAGGAAAGTGGTGTACCTTGGGCATTGTGCTCTCTAAGGCCACTGTTGATGAACAGGTCAGTGCACACACAAGGAAAGCAAATTTTGCCTCTGCAAATTCCATTATCATGTTTGAAAGTAGCATGGTATTCAGCTGAAGACTAAAATTGAATTTTGCTGGGCCACAGTCCTCACCATTCTGTTGTATGCGATAGAATGCTGCGTCTGCTTTAGGTGTCACAAAGCTCTGGAACACTTCTACCAAAGATACCTGAGTCCATCATGAGAATTTGATGACAAGACAAAAATCACAAACAAGAGGTCCTTCATCATGCTGGGTTCAATAGCATAGAGAACACCCTCCAGAAAATTCAACTTAAAATGGCTGACAAAGAAGCCCCAAGCAAATCTTCTATGGGCAACTGTCTCGGGGCAACCCTAAAAAGAGCTTCACAAGCTTGTGCATTACAGATCACCACTCTTGGAAAAGCACTGCATCCAATCATGTGCAGACACAGCTGCAGAAGATCCTCCAGGCACCAACAACACCATGAACTGCCAAGTTCTGCTGTCATCCATGCCAATCTCACACTGCACTCTTCAGCCACAAGAGGTCCCACAGAGGAGGGTCCCGATGTCCTTGGGGGAGGGGGTGGTGGTTTCCCATTGCACTGAGAGAATGGTGTGTCCACTTTGCAGCCGGGCTCACCGGCTTGTTGGTGCTCCCACCCCACCCCCAAGAATCGTCGCGCAACTCATCACTCTCCCAAAATACGACTTAAGTGTGGGATGATTGCAGTCCAGGCTGCACCTGACAGATCGGCGCAGATAGCTCTGGGTTTCTTGCCATTATGACATTTAGGGTGAAACCAAGTCTTTCATAACCAACTGTCCATAACCAACCAATATGTCTAAAGTAAGGATTTACAATATTACACTTTCATCAGTCAAAAACATAAAATACAATGAGAAACCACAAAGAGCAAGAGGTGGATTCTCTGTCAGATCAGAGATTTTTCTCATTTAATTTCATGCGACTCTAATTTGAATATTGTTTTACTAAGACTTCCTTCATCTATGTTAACAGACTTATTTAGTCATAGGAGGGTGAGGAGGGGATGAGGAGCAATCGCAATGTGAAAGTTGCTGTTTTAACAAAAAGAAAAGCTCACATTTTGTAAACAAAAGAAAAGCTCACATTTATATAATACCATACATTACTTCAGATATCGCAAAGCAATAAAACAGTTTAAAGTGTGGTCCCTGTTGTAATGTAGGAATCATATGTGCACAAAATATCCCACCGACAGACTGATATGATTTGTTATAGGCGTTGATTTAGGAAGAAATCTTGGCCAGAATATCAGGACAACTGCAGCTCTTCATTAAATAGTGTCGTAGGATACTTTATGTGCACTAAAGGGAGCAGAAAGCCTCAGTTTAAAATTTCATCTAAACGATACCATTTCCGAAACACAGCACTGCCTAGATTACGTGTGCAAATCTCTGGAGTGAGGCTTGAATACACAACGATCTGACTCAGTGGTGAAAATGCGACCACTGAGCCGAGTTAGAAAAAAATGCCAGGCAGACTGTCTCTTGAAACCTATTTGTGTTCTACTAGTGGTCTACTGTGTTGCCATTCTGGTCTACACAGCAAATATGGCAGGTGGAATTCTTTTAACCCATTTGAAAATCACTAGGATCACAATATTCCTCTTGATCATTGCCAAAACAAGCATAGCATTGCTTAAGAATTTTAAATTCCAGCCTTTCAATATGCATTAAATAGAATTTCATGCAAGGTGCGACTGTAAAAAACAAGCACTCCATCAGTTATGAAAAATTCCTTCACAAACTTCATACAATTATATTGATTGTAACAAACAGCCTTTCCAGCAAAATGAAGCCAAAAGCCATGCAAACAGGAAGGGATGTCCTATATCCAACTTTACAAAATGATTAAAATTCAACCTGAAAGCATGAGAATAAAATGATTAATTATAGGTGCAGTACCCTAGAGATCCTTGCAGACCCATACTGCTGAATATTACAGATGACAGAGAAAACAATTCTATTTGACCTGTAACACCAACTCCTTTGGGATTATGGGTTTCTACAGGACCACTACTTCTGCTTCAGCTGCTACTGAACTTCATTTGAGTTGTGTGGAAAAACTGCATCACCGCAGGACCCCCCCCCCCCCCCCCCGCCCCCCCCCCCCCCCTCCGCCAAATTGTCCCAATTCCACACACTGCTCATTTTGGTGATCCAGAGCAAGAACTAAAATCCCAGCTCAAAAAGCACCGTTCACCTGGCAATCAAAAAATATTCTACTTTGTTATGAAGATGCAATTTTAACAGTTAACTATAAATTTGACAAGGACAGACGAGCATGCTGACCAAGGCCCCCAAATAATGTGTTACATTCATTGCATGGCAAGTATGTATAATTGAATTGTTGCCACAATCACGAAAGGAGTGGTGCAAAATTGCAATTCAGGCTACTGTGACATAAAAACATTTTGTTTAAGGCATTCATCCACATCAAAAATTCACAATGAGGGTGGCAAGAGGAAAAATGAGAGCAATGCCTGCCAAGGAAACTGAACCCTGTCCCTTCCCACTAGTATTTACATTTAAGTAGGTGGGAAACAGGAAGCCATGAGTAGAGACAGCAGTCTACGAGACTGGGGTGTAATGATGAGAAATGAAGCCCAAGGCCAGGAGGCAACAGTAATTATTGCAACCAGCTTTTTTGCTGCCATCCCACCCAATTGCAAAATGCAATCCTGAGGAAAATAAGTGTCAAATTAATAAAATCATCCAATGTGGTTATAGGTTTCATCCCTCACAAAAGTTACCTGCCATTTAAATTAATGTTGCACAAGGGACATGTTAGAACAAATACTAACAACACCTTATAAGCTGTAAATTATAAATAAATAACCCATTCCCATCATCAAAAGTATATGAAATTAAATATGCAATCTTATCCTATAATACACTCACTGTCTGTTCTGTAACCTTTTGAGACAATAACTTACATTAGAGGGCTCAAGCACAGTTAGCATTTGTGCATGAAATAAAACAATTTCTCATAACATTACAATGATTATGAATGAGTGAAAGAGTCACTCTAAATCCAGATGCACTAATTTGTTAAAAGCTCCATTGGAGTGACTGCACAACATGAGTTTTAGCCACTAAGAATAGATCAATCCAGACCTGTAAAGGAAATCAGTTTGAAAGAGCGCAAACACCAGAATTTCATCTTTCTTTACAATTCAGCTTTTAAATATGAGGCATTGAATTTGCAAGAACATTATCCACTTTTGTACAGGCCATCTTGAAGTATGAATGATGCAGCTGGGAGTTGTGTTTTCTCTACGAAAGCACAGTACTGTCACTGTTCATAAATGGCTTTAAAGGAGTTGTGCTCTATGTGGCATATTTCACACCAGACAAATAAATTTGATTTTGTGAGCATCAAGTAAGTTTGTTATCTTCAAGACTCACACTCTACACAAACAACGGTACAGAATAAAAAATACTGTGCCAATTACAGTCTGCCCAACAGGAAACAGAGTGGTCACAAGCAATCATCTCTTGAAGTGGGCGATTCAACGCCTCCTCTGGCTAAATATTTTTTATTATGCAGCTGGTTAACAAAACAGAACATCATTGGCTGCTGGCGCACTCAACCACATTTTTTACTGTGCTTGAAACACTCAGAACAGATGTCTGTCATGCTCCAGTTCTGAAATGGAAGGCAAGTCTAGAGATTGCATCATATGCTTTTGGTTGCATGAAAGAGTCGGGGGGAATTTTCCAGAGCATTATTTTCACTTATTGTACCTTTTTTTCTTCTTTTCCTGCAACAGGATTACATAGCTGCACTGGAGGGAGGGTGGGTGATGTCCGGGGGGGGGGGGGGGGGGGCAGTGTGTGCGCTAGGGGCCGGGGGGGGGGGGGGGGGAGAGAGAGAGAGAGAAGACATCATGGTGCTAAAGCCATCGTGAGTGTGCAATCGGTTTGATGAATCAGTCCGTCTTCTACAATGTCATATGTATCTTTTCCCAACACCGCCCCAACACCCACAAGGCTGCTTAAACGCCCAGTATCCCTGGTGTTGCTCATTACTATAATCACAGAATTGCTGACTGAAGGAAATGTGTGTAAAATGAGTGCTGTGGAACAGCCTCACCTTCACAGCTAGGAAAAACGCACAGTGCCATAAGACCAAAAGCAAACATCTATATTCATAAGTACATGCTTGCGCCAATTGAAGGATTGTGTTTTCATTCCGACTAGTAGTCCAGTCATAGCAGGAAAAGACAGACTGAAGCGAAACAGTAGATTTCGGAACAAATCTGTTAATGAGGCAAGACATAGCTTCAAATTTAGCCATACAATTCGTAGGCTTGTTACAGGCCCAAAGTGAGCATTCTGCAGCACAAAGCTCTGAAATGAGGCACAAATAGCATGAATTTGCCAATTTTCACTGGACAGACCCTGAGCATACAGTATACAGGAAATGAAATGTCACACAGCAGTGGATGTGTGTGTGAAGGGTGAGGGTGCAAGGCAAAGAGTGCATATAAGGTTCAGAGTTCAGAATAAAGCGATCTAGGTTCAAAAAATTTGCACTTGAAATACAATATCGTCCAAACCGCCCCCCATGAGAAAAGTATGACCTCTTATATTTAACAGTACTTTAACTAGTCAAAAATATACACAAAAAGCATCTTTATTAATATTTAATTGAGATGTGAATGACGTGAAAGCACTGGGACGCAAGCTGCACAGCAGTGCTGACTCTCTCCACAGGAATATGAAGATCCATCATGCCAGATTGGTAAGGTACAAGAATTTCATCTACCCAGTGTGAAAAAACAACATTTGCAACAGCTGCAACCTCAACCAGAGACAGGACACCCAGGGAAAACTGGCAGAAGAATCATCCCAACAAAACAAATACTTTGATTTCATACAACATCCTTTTCCACAAAAATGAGCAATTCTAAGGGGTTTATTACTCTTATTGATTCAAAAAGGTGAAGGCCTTAAATTATCACAATTTGCTGTTCTTCCCCTTTTCATCTCACATCTGCCATTTTAAAAATAGCCCTCAGATGAAAGCATGCCTGGTCCTTATCGGACACATATGAGCACAACATAAAGGAATAAAGGAACTTGTGATCTGACCCAAGCTACACCTAAACACGCCAAAGCTTAGTGTAATTATTAAGAACTAAATGCAACCAATGGCATAATATAGCACTGTCACTTCATCAATGCTTCAATATGAATAAGATTGATGCAAAGTTTGTGCTCTTTGGGGTTTTTCCCACTGTACTCATTTTATACTCATGCTGCAGTGAGAAACAATCCTTAAACTGTGCACACATCATTGTTCCATTCCTCATAAACAAAGAAATTAACCATCTAAAAGCTACAAAAATTCCTTTCAAATCCAAACAGATGCAACAGCCTACTTCTTGCTATTTTAATTCTCTTGCAGTCCAATGACTGCCTCAAAGGTTGTTCTTTTTATACACTTCCGCCCATCTGTTCCACACCTGCATCACACTGTTTGATTTCCTCCAAAACTCTGCTTTGCTCCAATCTGCTTGCTCTACAGCTTTCCTTTCCATTCCTTTTTGCGAAGTCATCACCCACATCATCTGCAACCCAGATGTCACTGTATTTGTATCACATGATCCCACTGTCCTCATCCGCCAACGACTGAATTACTCCATAAACCATTAGAAGCATAACTGCAACCTGCACACCTAGCTGGTAGTGGGGTCAGATAGTTTTAGATTGATTCATAGCAACAACTTGTGTTTAGTGTCGCACCTTTCCGATGTGCTTCACAACAGCGATATCTAACAAAATGGCACATAGCCATACAAGGGGATATTGAGACAAATGATCAGAATCTTGGTCCAAAGAGTAGGTTTTAATGAGCATCTTAAAGGAGGAAAGACAGGTAGAGAGATGGAATGGTTTAAAAGAGGGAATTCCAGAGCTTTGGAGCATTGACAGCTGAAGGCAGTTACCACTGGTGAGATGATTCACAGTAAGAGTTTTAACAACACCAGGTTAAAGTCCAACAGGTTAACCTGGTGTTGTTAAAACTCTTACTGTGTTCACCCCAGTCCAACGCCGGCACCGCCACATCACGAGATGATTCACTTCAGAGATGCTCATGAGGCTGGAATTGGAGAAGTACAGATATCTTGAAGAGGGCTGGATGAGATTATAAAGAACGCAGTGGCCACTATCACAATAAAATCATCCTGGAGCATCTCCATACCAGTAACACTATCATAGTGGGGGATCTCATGAAGCAGATCTCCACTAGTCTACTGGGGCCAGGATACCGATTTTAAAAAAAAGTCAATTAATATGATAGTGTTTCCCCCCCCTCCCAATAAGCAATGGGAGAATACTTGGCAGAAAACATATTTCTCGCTGTCTTCCACATTTTTCATCTACTTTATGGTTTACACACTGCAAGGTAACATAGGGTTGCTTTTTCTAAGTTTGCAACAAGTAGCCTTGCTTGCCACCAGTGTGCATCCTGGTGAACCTTCTTTGCACTCTCTTCAAAGCTTCCACGTCCGTCTGGTAGTGTGGTGACTAGAACTGCACACAATACTCCAAATGTGGCCTAACCAAGGTTTTATATAGCTGCAACATGATTTCCCAACTCTTGTACTCAATGTCCTGGCCAATGAAGGGAAAATTTTGGGCACATTGACTGTGATTTTCTATCCAAGGATGGAAAATTGTGGGCAACACGCTTGCCATTTTCCAATATAATCCAGGACAGGCGAGGTAGCTTGCTGACACCATTGACACAGACAATTACATTAGTATACACTTAGTGAGTTAGCAAGAGAAAGATAAACATTAGGCAGGGGCTCTATTCCAGATTATTTAATGCGTACTGTTGGAAAGAACATGTGTGCCGTTTGAGTGAGCACAGGACAGAACTCGTTCCTGGCCGAAATGCCTGAGGAGAGGACAAAAGGATCGAGAGGAGATAAACTGGAGCTCAAAACCTGCAAACTCCGAACAAGTTCATCAGCATCTGAAAAGAGAAGACAGATGTTTCAGATATAGATCTGACTGGATAAATGAAATACTTAGTTGTCGTTTCTTTTAAAAGAGGTAAATCCTGCTGTCTATTTCCAACATTCTGTGCCTATATTTCAGATTTCCAGCAGTTGATCCTTTTTTCATTTGAACCGGAACCAACTCATCCCAGGAGAAAATTGTTGAAACATGATCAGACCAATTAATTGATTGCTGAAATGTTTTTGTATCAAATCAGTATTCCAGCTCCGATGAGATCAGCTGCTCAAGTTGATTATACTTACAGGAAATGTTCACATTTTAAACATTTCAAGTTGCTTCTAAGGAAATTATCTTCACGCAAGGAAAAATCAGCTAGGATTAACTGGTAAACAACCTTACAGAAAATCAAAAGAATTGAAGCATTTTTAAAAAATCATTCTTTGTTGTAACTTCTGAACCAAGCCCACAGAATGTCATGCAGCTGCTGTGGGGACTTTTATGACACTAAGGGATATAATTTCCTTTGATTGCTAACATATATGAAAGTGTCAGTGTAACTGCAAGACACAGAAGACTATCTTATACTTGCGTTGGCGCCCAGAAAAAATTGCATTCCGAAATGTGTCAAGCTGCACAGCGGGCAGAGGTACCTGCACACATTGCAGTGATACTTTCTCTATGACAATGCATTAACAGTATACAGCAGATTAGCATATATCCAGGTGTGGGATACTGAACCTTTACACGCTCTGTGCACTCATATTCACTCATGTCAGGTGTATGTGCAGCATCAGTAAATTCTCTTTGATACTCAACAGTCTTAGGAAAAATGCACATTTCCACTTTATAAATCTAGGCCCGTCAACAAATACTGTTCTTTTACTAATAACTAGTAATAAATCATAAACACCACCCAACTTACTTTATAAACATGAAAACGTGCCAGAAAAGGAAAGGATCTCTTCAGTTTGTCAAAGCGACGCATGCCTGTGCCGTGTTCTGTTTCCCTTAAGTTTCTTAGTTATCAAGTTTATAATGTTCTCTCTTTAAGCAAGTCCAGAATTCCAACTTATCCATTTCACTCTCCCTGGAGTAAAAAATCCTCAACTTCCCATGACTTAGGAAAACTGACGCTTTTTCTCAGGGGCACAATTCTACATCCCAACATTTTCTGTTTTCTTTAAATTATAAAAAGTAGAACTCGTTTTGCATATTCACTGTTTATGGCTCAAGTGATTTCTTGTCGATGGAATAAATAGCAGCGTTCTCCAATAACATTCGTCTCAAAGCTGCCATACGCTGTAGGAGTCGACCGAGTACTGAATGGTAAAACTGTGCTGCTTTGCTAGTCAACTGCAGCACAACTTGGACAAAAGCCAGGAGGTCAATATTAACTGGAGGATGGAGAGTTCATTTCCTGTGGGCCCCTCAGCTGATGGTTTAACAAGGCAATTCTCCACGCCTCCTCACATACCGCCAATCTCCTCCCCACCCCCCCCTCCTCACTTCCACACCCCCTGTCCAACCAGCACAGGAGCATACAGGATAAAGCAGCGTTGTACTCGGTCCTGCAGTTAAAGCTGAAAACGGGTAACCTGCGGTTTCTTGTATAAATCCCCAGTGCAATCAGTCAGAAATGGAGAAAATCTCAGTGCGCATTCTCCAGAAAACCATGCTATTTAAAGGGACACTGCTTTTAACAGTAAAGATCTGATGGCAATTGCCTTTTATTCTTTAAGGAACCAATCGTCAGATGTCTAATTTTCATCAAATCGTTTGTTACCACATTCAAATGATAATGTTTCTGTAATAAATATCAAGCCATGTACTTGCAAACAGACTGGAGGGGCAAGGTAGGGGGAATTGCCCTCCACTCTATCCCGAATTATTCAAGACTTTCATTGATTTCACCATAGACAAGGGCTGTGATTCTCCCAACCCGCTGCGCTAATTTTTTAGCGCAGTGGGCCTGAAGAATCGCCCATCGGCCGATTCGCGGAGTTCCCATGAGCGTTCGCGCCATGGTTGCATCTCCCAGGCCCAGGTTTCCGGCGGCATCTGCACGCTGGATATTGGCTGGGAGGCGGGGCTATCATTTAAATAGGATTTTACATACTATTTCAATGCTACGAGCGGGCCCCGGATTGAATTCTCTGGGCCTCCTAGCATCTCCCACCCTGCCAGAGTGTTTCACTCCAGCGGGGATTACACTAGCTACCCACTAACAGGGAACCGCTGGCCTGACCTCACGGGAGTGAAGTGGGTGCAATCAGGAGCCCACCCCCCCTTCCACCCCAGGGGGAGGTTGGGCGGTGGGGGGTGCCCCCTGGGCATGGGCATCCTGGCAGTGCCAGCCTGGGCCCCAGACACTGCCCAAGGGACAAAGTGGCCATGCTCAGGGAGCATCTTGGCACTGCCCACCCACCGGGCATTGGGCAGTGCTAAGGGGGCAGGGCCTATTGGGGCAGTGTCTACTGGGGGCATTCAGTGGGGGTGGGGGGTCCTGCTGCTACTCTGCCATTGCAATCGATGGGGGCTGGAGGGAGGCCAATGACCAGGGCAAGTTGTGTGGGGAGGGGGGAGTCTGCCTGCAAGGAGGTGGGGGGATCGTCATTGCTAGTTTGGGGGGGGGGGGGGGAGGGGCAGCACAGTGGGGGTCCCGGGCTGGCCAGCGATTGAGCTGGCTAGTAAACGAGAGGCTGATACTTTGGGGCCACTGCTCATGCGCAGAGGCCCGCTGCTTTCAGTCTCTCCTGCGTGAATAGGCCCCGCTCCCTGAAATCTAATGATACTCACGGTGGTGGCCTCTGCATTGCAGAGTGTGGGAGATTCTAGTGTGAACTCGCACTGAAAAAAAACTGCGTGAATTACTCCAGTTTTCCCGCAAATTCAACACTTAGAATTTTTTTGGGAGAATTCCGGCCAAGGTTGTGAAAATTCTGCAACAGTTTATGACCAACAAAACTTTCAAGGAAGAGAATATAGATTCTGCAAATAGAATCACTCCCTTTGGTGTATTATGGAATTGTCTATTAATATTTATATCTTATGTGCCAGCAATAATTTTTAGATAAAAATATTCAAGCCACTTGATCTAAAAACATACAGTACTTGGAGAAGGAGGGAACAAGGCAGTAGAACAGGAGCTGGAACAGGGAACAGAAAGCTGAAGCAGCCAACCTCTCCACAAGAATAACCAAGCTGCCACTCCACTACAAGACTCAGGAGCCATGCAATTTGGGAATGGGAACAGTGACATCAGAACTGACAAAATAAACACTCTGACTGAGAGCAGGAAAGGCTGTACTAATACAATGGGGCTTTATAGTTAGCTTGTTAACTGATGAACAATCTTCAAAAGAAAAAAAAACACAAGGGGCAGGATATTTGCAGAGTCAGGTTGACTCCAGAGCTCCCTAGAAATGGCAGGTGGTACTTGATTCCCAGATTCCCACTCCGGCGCTGGCAATTTTCACTGGCATGGACAGATAAGGGTGCAGATCACAAACACTCCCTACACCATGCACGCCCAACCCGGTCAGTTTGATTGCAGGGTAGGTATCCCATAACCCAGCACCACCACCCAACGCTCTCCCCTCTGCCCCGCCCCTGCAACTTTCATGGAATTGGGCCAGTTTCTTGAGGACTCATGGTTCACGACCCCTCAGGGAGGTCTTGGACCATAGTCTGGATTCAAGAACCTTTTGAACAGTATGTACGAAAAGGTCTTACCAATGCCCCTTTCCATGGTCTCCTTGCTACCTCCAAATCCCCTCACCCTGTATGCAGGATGTACAGAACAAATGAGCCATGTAATATCAATGGCAAGTATTGAAATGCTCATGAATAAACACTCATTCAGAAATCTGCTTTAAAAAAGCCGTTGGTTTCACAACCTTGAATGACAATCAAGCTGCCATTCATAGATCCGAGTTTCTAAGGTGGAAGGGCTCAATGTCTTAGTCAAAATGGTACCTGAGACCCCAAATCCAGATGTCACTCCCCATATCCAGTGGCCACCATTTTCATCAGGAGGTGGCGGTGGAGGGGAGATTAGGTAGGATGCAATTTACACATTCGAGGTTCATGGAGATAGATAGATTCAAAAGTTCTTCAGCCTTCATTCTGAAGCAATTTTTGTCGCTGGAACATCCAAAACATGGCTTGTGGCATTAAGGATTGGAGGAAACGATCTAAACCTGCCGGAGTTCTTGTTGTGGTCAGCTGCCCTTTTGGAGTTCAGGTGATTTGGAATTGTTAGTAAAATTGGGCTTAACATGAATTTGCATAAAAAGTGGATCGGGGTCTGTAGAACAGCTAAGCTGTCATGCCATTTAAATCCCTGCTCTTTAAATTCTGAAAAAGGCCTGCTGTTGAAAAAGATTGGTGCTTGCAACTTCAATATGTTGCATGTTTGTTCAAATAAGCCTGAGGGTTATCATTATAAGATTAATGTTGCTTGAATGCTTCTACAACCTACCATTATCACAGTTGTGGGTTTGTAAGTACACAGTTTACAAGCGGTGTTAAAAGTATTGGTATTGCTAACGTGGGACTATGAATGCAAGTTTGTTTTAATAATGGATTAAGTACTTGAAGGGATTTAAATGTATTCAATTAATTGATATAGGAATTATAAAGGACCTTGGGGATGAGTGGGTGATATGTGTTTGCATGGAGGGTATGAGGGGCCATGGGTAGAAGAGGAAAGGGGGACACAGGAGATGTCGGGCCATTGGTGAGTAGGATGTATGGATTGGCAAGAAGGGTATAGAGGCCATGAATATGGGTGGGAGCATTAGGTGGCATGCATGGTCCAGGGGGAATGTATGGGGTGATGGCTAATGTGTCTTACCATTTTTAATTACAAGTGCGACGACATCTCAGAGCAACACGCAGGCTTTTTAACCAGCCAACCTCGGCATTCGGCAGCCCTCGAGGCTGTCTCCACACTGTTTGAGGAAGTTCCTACTGAAGCGGGTTTGCAGAGTCAAGAAATTTCCTGACTCGGCACATGCGACTTGGGATCAAAAATTCAGCTCAGTATTATTAACAGAAACTTGACTTCACTTCACACCCCTTCACCTTGTCTAAACAAAAATACATTGAAAAAAAAGATGAAATAAATAACAACTTATTAAAACCTCAAAGATGTCAATCAAAGCTAACACTCCCCCTCAACTTGTAAACAGATCCTTGTTGAGCTAACCCATTAATGTAGTTTGAGTTTAGCCAAGCATTCATAATGAGGGCATCTGGAAACGATGTCAACAGAAATAGATGGCCAAGCATCAGTTTTTTCAGATGGGGTGAGGGCTAGAGGTGTAACAGCCAGCAATACAACAGGGACAAAGTCCCACAGAACTGAGATGGGCCTTCTGACCAATTCACCTTGCACTGACCCGCTTCTGTGGTCACCACATTCAAACTGCTTCAGGGTTGGCAGGCCCGACTCCATTCTCCTCCCCACCACCAGAATGAAATAGTGCATTTCAGGGATATTTATATAGAGATGGCTCTGCTGAGTTGGGAAATATCTAGATTCAAGCTTCCTGTTTCATTAGCAAAAATCCATCCCTCCATTTTTGTAATCAACAAGGCCAACTCTTAAAAAAAAGCAAATTACTGTGGATGCTGGAATCTGAAACCAAAAGAGAAAATGCTGGAAAATCTCAGCAGGTCTGGCAGCATCTGTGAGGAGAGAAAAGAACTGATATCGAGTCCAGTTGACCCTTTGTCAAAGCTAAAAGGCATAGAAAAGCCAACTTTAAATCCCAGATCTAAATTATTGCTGATCCGAAACCTAATTATGAGGCCTAATTCTGTAGCCATTTTCTTCAAAACGTAATCAAACAGAAAGATAATTTTCAAGACTATGAAAACCAGTCACCTTGATTGGAGCTTGGCATTCATGAGTGTAGAGAAAAGCCTTTGTAGAAATAGATCTCTGAATCAATTACAGTAAACCTCAGCGGACACAATCATAAATTTGTCTGAAGTGATTAAAGAAAGGCATATGCTGAAGCTTGAAAAAATCTGGATAACCTGGAAATGTTAGCAGCACATCTCTAATTATTTATTATACAAAGAAAGATAGGCCAGTACGGATCAACTCTTGTTAAAATTAGATACTCAGACTCCTTCCAAAAGCAACTGGTTCCACCAAGTACAAGAACATATCAATAGCTGAGCCACACTGTAGCAATGGTACAAAGAGAAAGATCAAGTGAGAAAAACAGGCAGAGTCAGAGATAAATGGAGTTCCACAGAACCACACTTTCAGTCACACAAAGGCCTGGATAATAACCTGCAGATGAGTTCAGTGCAGGGGGTTGTTGAGTTGAAGCGGGTTAGAACAGGTTTCCTGAAAATCCTACAGAATTTAACTACAGAGCTCCTTTAAGTGGGGTTTCCATGAACAGACAGGCTGATTGACAATCGGGAGCGGTTTCTGGTTGGAACCTACTTCATAGAGTTGAAAGATATGTCAGCAGGTATTAAGGGGAGTGAGAAAGTCGTGGCAGGTTTGCACAGGGAGGAGAGGTCCCAATTATGGGGCCAGGAGGTCTGGTGGTCCGGATTGCACGGGGCTGTTTGGTGGTCTGTGGGCTCAGCTGGGGGTGTTAGCAAACAGACCACATGGCAAGTACACTGCTGAACGTTAGTCCTGGTGAATAGGCTGTGCTGTAAAAAGACTTACCTCATAGATTCAGGCCTTCTCATCCCTGTTTCAGCTACCATGTTTCCTGAGCCTGGGATACTCAGCAAACTGTGGCTAAAAATAGAATGACTATTTAGGCCAGAATAATGAACAAGGGGATAGCTGACTTCAATGGAGCAAGAATTGAGCGGGGCCAGATAGGCAGGAACAAAATGTTGGAGGGAACAAAATGTAACTAAACAATGGACTCTCTTCAAAAAAGAAATGATTTGGCCACAAGACAAGGTATATTCCTTTATAGAATCCCTCACTTCTTGCCTTCAAACAACCGCACAACCTCAAACAGACCATTGTCCGCAGCAAACTACCCAGCCTTCAGGAGAACAGTGACCATGACACCACACAACCCTGCCACAGCAACCTCTGCAAGATGTGCTGGATCATCGACACGGATGCCATCATCTCACGTGAGAACACCATCCACCAGGTACACGGTACATACTCTTGCAACTCGGCCAACGTTGTCTACCTGATACGCTGCAGGAAAGGATGTCCCGAGGCATGGTACACTGGGGAAACCATGCAGACGCTACGACAACGGATGAATGAACACTGCTCGACAATCACCAGGCAAGACTGTTCTCTTCCTGTGGGGGAGCACTTCAGCGGTCACGGGCATTCAGCCTCTGATCTTCGGGTAAGCGTTCTCCAAGGTGGCCTTCACGACACACGACAGCGCAGAGTCGCTGAGCAGAAACTGATAGCCAAGTTCCGCACACATGAGGACGGCCTAAACCGGGATGTTGGATTTATGTCACACCATCAGTAACCCCCACAGCTTGCCTCCTGGACTTGCAGAATCTCACTGGCTGTCCTGTCTGGAGACAATACACATCTCTTTAACCTGTGCTTAATGCTCCCTCCACTCACATTGTCTGTATCTTTAAGACCTGGTTGGCTGTAGGGATTCGCATTCTAATCGGTATTCTGTAACTTGATTTTGTGTCTCTGTGCCCTGTTTGAGAGCAGATTTCCACTCCATCTGACAAAGGAGCAGCGCTCCGAAAGCTAATGGCATTTGCTACCAAATAAACCTGTTGGACTTTAACCTGGTGTTGTTAAAACTCTTACGACACTAGGAAATGACAGAAATAAAGTTTAGTTTGCCAATCAGCAAAACCCTCCTCACCGCTGCCTCCTTTCTTTCTCACCCCTGACACCCTACTTCTGCTTGCCCTCCCTCTCTGTTCTCTCCTATACCCCTTTCCCATCTCTTCTCCACAGTTCCCAATTCCCATCCCCGTCTCCTCATCCTTTCCCTTCACCCCAACTTCTCTTTAATCTATCCACCTATTAACCTCCCCTCTTCCCCATTCCTACTCCCTTCTATTAAACCCTCCATGTTTCCTTTTTGTAGCAGTCTGTTTTCCCCTCACCTTCATCACCACCTTTTCCCACTCCTAGTTCAATCTCTCCCTGAACCTAGGGACCATTTTATCCTTCATTGACCCTTTTACTTCTCTCCTTTCCCCCATTCAAGCGACAAACTCTTGTCCTATATCCATCATCCCTCCATTTTTCTGACTATACCTTTTCCTCCGCTCTCCCATCAACTTCCTGTTCTCTTCTCTTCCACACCTTCCCTATCACTCTCCCCTTTCCAGCTCTGTTTTCACATCTCCTTACAACCATTTTCCCCTCATGCTCTTCCTACCAATCCTCACTCAGTGCATCCTCTGCACTCTCCTACTCTCTCTTCTCCTCCCCATTTCCCCCAAATTCTCCCCTTCCCCCCTTCTGTACATTCTCTGTCTTCCTCATCGCTTCAATTCTCATTTCTCACTTCTGCACCCCTCCCTTTCCCTTTTGCCGAAATCTCCTTTCTCCAACATTCCACTTCTCTCATCACTCTTCTTCCATTTTTCACGTTGCTCCTCTCCGCTTCCCCACCATCTCTCCTTTTCCCTCTCCATCATCTGTCTGTTTCCCTTTTCAAATGTCACCGACCTGTATGTTTTGCATTTCTGGTTCTTATTTTCAGATTTCTTTTGCAGTTTGTTGTACATCTCTATAGCATTCCTATTATATACTGTTCTCAGCAGAAGTTAATTTCTCAGACGATTCTGAATAAAAACTGCAAACACCTGGCCAACATTTTATAACCTGAAACCAAGATTTTAAAAAAACAAGCAACTGACAGTGGCCAGGAAAAGGCTTCTTCATAACTCTCATGTTAAGTATTCGGCAGCAGGATGTGACAGAAGGAGTCACAAGGAGAGCATCAACAATGCAGCAACTAGGTTTACAGTTTACAAAGCTTCCTTGATGGCATTCTCTCACCAAGCTCATCAAGACGAGGCTTCCTTGCATTTGGAAAGTAAGAGATGAATTTAACATTTCAGAATTTTATAAATTATATAATACAAAATATATTACACATATGTGTGCAATCGTTATTATAAACATCGTGCGTGTGTCACCTAGTAAGAAGTCTAACAACACCAGGTTAAAGTCCAACAGGTTTATTTGGTAGCAAAAGCCACTAGCTTTTGGAACAGGCTGTTCCTTCGTCAGGTGGGTGGGAGTTCTGATCACAAACAGGGCACAAAGACACAAACTCAATTTGTCTTTGTGCCCTGTTTGTGATCAGAACTCCTACCCACCTGACGAAGGAACAGCCTGTTCCAAAAGCTAGTGGCTTTTGCTACCAAATAAACCTGTTGGACTTTAACCTGGTGTTGTTAGACTTCTTACTGTGTTTACCCCAGTCCAATGCCGGCATCTCCGCATCACGTCTGTCACCTATACAGAGGAGAAAGGAGGACTGAAGAGCTGGGGAAGATGGAGTGTGTAGAGAAGAGGGAAAGGGGAGAATTTAGGGGGATGGGAAGAGGAGAGGAAGAGGGTATGGGGAGTAGGAGAAGAGAGAGTAGGGAAAGTGCAGAGAATGAAGGGAGAGAGGATTGCTAAGATCGTGTGTCAACTGCATCAATTTTCTTCTTCCTCAATGGCTGCTTTCTATTAAACATTTTTATTATTTTCATGATTCCTCAATTATATTGCGCAAAACCTTTATCCCCATTTCAATTTTCTTCCCAAACAAATTCCACTAAAAAGCTTCCAGAGAACCATATTCTATCCAAACGCATTCTAGCATTTTGTTCTGACCCACTCCCACCTGGTCTCTGCATTAGCATCAGGAGCTTGTTCCTCTACCATTCCTAAGAAAAAGGGAAAGTGAAAAGGAATGAGAAAAAAGGTAGAGGAGGAAAGGACAGGAGCAAAGCTACGTGATGATAATAAATAAACGCAGGAGTGAATTAGTTTCAGCATACCTGCAGGGGGAGAAAACCATCAGCTGGTGGGGAACCTGAGAGGAAGACAGAATATTCTCAAAAAGCCAGTTGAAGAAGACACAAGTACACATACTGTGCAGACGGTGGAAAGAGTAACCAGGATTTAACTGACCTGATTGGGGTGGGAGGGGGAAAGGCGATAACAAGGCCATATTGAGCAACAGCAAAATCAACTATGAAACCTATAGTGTGTGCAGAATCCAAGTTACAAAACTAATCAGTCTCAATATCAAAATCATGCCAATCTAGCCCACAGTCTCCATCTCTAGTTTTACAGGGATAGTGTGGTGCAGGATACTGGGATTTTAAAGATCAGAATGGCCTTGAAACTATTGTACAGAAAAAGAAAACAAGGGATGGAGCTCCAGTATAACCAGAAAATTTGACTTTTTGTTTGCAACCTACCTCTTTTGCTGCACCCAACTTCCAGGTGAGGAGGAAATTGATAAGTGGGGCCAAAGATGGGCTTGGTGCAATATTGTGAATCAGTCCGTACATTTGTTGCAAAGAAAGATTAAGTGAGCCAGTCTTCACAATTCTTTCCCATCAGTAAGGAGAGTGCAAGTACTTCATACAGAGGATATTTTTCTTTGAAAGCCAGGCAACTAATTCATTATTAAGGTGAAGCACTGCACAATTCATATAGTGTCTCAAGTTTAGTCAAACAGAAGCCTTGAATATCCACTCAATATTGTGAATAAGTATGATATTTAAATTTAATAAATCTGAACTAAAATAAGAATATTGCTCCCACCCAATTCTTTTCAATGTTTTATTTAAGGAAACTTGTTAGCTGCTACTTTGTACCACTGTGGGTTCCTATCCATCTTCCCATTCCCAGCTGTTTTTCCCCTCTATTTTTTTACAGTTATCCCCCTTCTTTCACTAGTTATTTTCTCTTCTAGCCCCCAGCTAATTTTCTTCCGCCCCCGAAGGGCAATTAGGGATGGGCAATAAACGCTGGCCTCGCCAGCTACACCCACATCCCATGAATGAAACACTCATTGGCCGCTTCTGGCCTTCCAAGCATAGAGAGCCCCTTGCAGTTCATTTTGTCACCATCCAGCAGATGGCAGGATTCCACAAGGCAAGCAGGCTGCTTTCTTGTCCCCCACCTATATGATAGAATACCGTATTTCAGTTATGATTCACTTACTGAGGTATTAAGAATCAGAATGGAGTTGTAATGACGAGCAGCCCAGTCTCGAATTTAAAACAGTAAATCATATACCTCGACTATTTGATTTATAAATCTGTCTCATGACATGCAATGTAGGACTGCAAATCAAGAATGATAATCTATGGCTTACCAATCTAACCTCAGTTTGTAACATTGGCAATTTCTCCCTCGCTCCTTCATTGTACTCAACAAGATCCAACCTATGCCTCATTAAAGAGGAGTCCGAGCGGTTATTGGCGTGTGCTGCAATGACAAGGTAAAATAACTTCAGCAATGGCACTAATTGGATTGCTGATCCACTCCACCATTAATGCACCTCCATTGAAAATAAATTTTACCTTCTATGTCTCATGTGCCATTTCAGTTGTCCCTTTGACTATAGTTGATAGCACGAAGTCACGAGTGTGAGATTAAGCCATCCAATACTTGAGCATATTCTAGGCTGACAATTTAGTTACATTGTCAAAAGTTTTGAAATGATCGTCGTCTGAATTTGTAACCGTAAAATACACATTTTGTGACTTGGTGGGTACCCTTTAAATTTAATAAATCTGAACTAAAATAAGAATATTGCTCCCACCCAATTCTTTTCAATGTTTTATTTAAGGAAACTTGTTAGCTGCTACTTTGTACCACTGTGGGTTCCTATCCATCTTCCCATTCCCAGCTGTTTTTCCCCTCTATTTTTTTAGTTATCCCCCTTCTTTCACTAGTTATTTTCTCTTCTAGCCCCCAGCTAATTTTCTTCCGCCCCCGAAGCACTTTCTCAAGGGCAATTAGGGATGGGCAATAAACGCTTGGTACTTGGTAAGTACCCTTTTAAAAAAATCATCTTAGTGCTTACATGCAAAAGGAAGGAAAACCACACTTCCTTTCCACTTGCTGCGTTTTGCATCAGTCAGTTCCTTCCTTCAGCAAATTGGTGGGTTTGTTTCTACTTTTGCTGACATTTCCAACCTCTCGAAAGTTACAGGTCTTTGTTGCTGCAGCAAGACTTTGTTTAAAGTTCCTGTAAACCAAGTTCTGTATCTAGGAAATTCTGCTCTCAATAATCCCATTCCATCTCTTCTGATCAGTGGCTCCATCAACTCGCTGACCCACTTTGTTCCTTACCTCAGGCTTTCTGAACAGCTTTCAATGGGCATGAGAGGGAAGAACATGTTTAAGAGCCAGAGAATTAATGAAGAATGTACAGCCCATTGAAAGACACCCAAGGACAGATTCAAAATCGAGTTCAAAATTTGGCAGCGATATTAAATAACTACATTACAGTTGGCAGAGATGAGGGCAAGGTGGAGAATTAAACTGATAAGCTACAGGAAGCTCATGATCGTGCTCACAGACTAAACAAGCTGTTTCATAAAGCGGTCACCCAACCTGCTTATGGTCACATTATGAGCAGAAAATTAAATTGAAACAAGTATATGTAATTTACAGCTTCTCCTGGATGGAGTATTTGGGACCTTGGACAAAGTCCATTATCCCAATATTTAGTCCCTATTCAGAAAGTCTCTGATGAGGTATCTCACAATGAGTACTCAGGAAGACAAAATCTTGGGAATTCATGGGAAATTGCTTCATTGGCTTAAGAACTGACTACATTTTTGTTTGCAGAAAATTGTATTGACGCTTATATGTCAGTTAACAGTGTTAGAGCAACTGCTTTTTACCAGAAATTGCCTAGACATAAGGGTTGGGGAATAGTCTGCAAGTTTACAAGTGATAAAAAGTACAAAGAGAGTCTGCCCTCGGGCCACAAGCAGGTGTACAGGTAGGTAGGTTAATGGAAGTTCCCCCACCACTTCCCTGATTAGGGTTCCATGGGAAATCCGGAAAACAACAGAGCACATTAAAAGCATGCCATTTTCTCGAGAAGCCCACCAACCTTCCATTAACAGCAGGGAACCAGCTGAGGAATTTCAGCCTCCAAAATTTGTGTTTTACAAATAGTCGTTTGGTATTTCAGAACTTGAGTATTGCTGAAAAAAAAACTTTATTTTGTCAAAGCTTGGAGTCAATAAATTTCTACTGTATGAGAAGAGAATCCTGATTGGTTGGCAAATGGGCTCTGATCAGTAGAGGTATTGCCATGGAGAATGCACCAGTTGATGGTGATGACAGTTAACTGGCAGGTGGCATGTCGAGCGTGAGTTAGCATAGAGATGGTATGGAGAGTTTGAAGGGCCATAGGAGGGTGTCACGGAGGAATGAGGGTATAAGGAGTGAGGGTATTGAAATAACTGAGATAAAAATCATAGAGAACCTTCTAACCAGCCCTTGCTGGCACTCACACGTCTCTGTGACCGCCTACTCTCTACTTCTAAGATCAGCAGGCCAGGCTCCAATCCTCATCCACACCTCAGGAGTGAAAAAGCACATGATTTTGGGCACTTCTTACTGAGGCAGGTCCAGTGAGTTGGGAAATTTCTTTTAAGATAGCTGGGCAGGCTGGGATAAGTGGTTAAGACATATTAGATAGTATTTTATTCATAAATAGTGACATAGAACTGGATCTTGACTACCAAGACAGTATATAAGGCACCTTCAACAATTTGTGCACATATGCCTCAAGATCCCCCTGCTCCTGCACCTACTTAGAATTGCATGTACCCTTTATTTTATAGTACCTCTCCTTCCTACCAAGATGCATCATTTCACACTGTTCTGCAATAAACTTTCCCTGTTACGCATCTGCATTTTCTACCAGGCTGTTTATGTCCTCTTGAAGTCCATTACTATCCTCTTCACAGAGTATTTTAAGGTGATTTGAATTAATCGTGAGAAAGAAGAGCAGGCTGAAATCTATGTTGTGTTATATTCTCTTGCAGTTATATAGTACTGAATTTTGAGCAAATCCAGGCCCACAGACCTGACTATAGCCAAGTAAAATTAGTTACAGATTTGGTTAAATTGGCAGGCATTCCTATTGGAGAGGTCCTTTGAAGCAAATTCTTCTGCAGATTCTCCAAGTAAGTCTATAAACTATGATGGTCAATATAAATGTTTACAGTGATAGACAATGAGATAGAGAGAAAATCAGGGGAGGAGAGGAAGGAGAGAGATAGAAACAGTAGGGATGGAGGGAATGAGCAAAACAGAAATATCAATCATGAATTTGGAGTCAAGCGGCAAACATTTGGGAGCCAGACCAACATAGGTGTACACACAGAAATAGACAGTAGCAAAAAATACTGAGTACCGAGCCAAATGAATTAAAGCAAAAGAGAAATCCAAACATGACAGCTATGAGCACCAGATATAAAGAATATGAGAGAAAAAATAGTTGGAATTGCAGCTTTTCCCTCAGTGGAAATTCAGAGATGTTTCAAAACTTGAGAGATCATCAACACTAAAAGATTTGTCATAAAGTACATCACTGGTAAATCTTTGTCCTATCAAAAATAATTAATCACTATCAAAAATAGCATCAAAATTGCACTCCAATAATACTTCTCGCAGACAAACAACACAAAACCACATAGCTATGATTTTCATGCTGCAGCCAACACTATCATAGGCTGCAGTTTGACTTCAAATCAAAATATTAACCAAGCGAATCTTAAATTCCACACAGAATATTCCAATTAATGCTTCAACTCTGAACATTAAACAGTAAAGAATAAGTTTATACTCTAAACATGTCTCAGGCCTCGCTATTTCCCTTTTTCTGATCTTTGTTTGTGAAGGAAATTGAAATGAATGCCTTGAGTCTCTTTTGTACACTTGGCGTCAAACCATTGTGTCCCGTATCATAATGAAAATATGCTATAGGATGCTGAGGCCATGTGGAGACAAACTGCAGATATCTTTGTAAAGTACCATAATGTTTGGCTTTCATTTAACAGATTAAAAAAATAGACACTGTGGAGGGCTGTCAAATTGTTAGAAATGTGAAAGGTACCTAATGCAATTACTTTACATAATTTTTAAAAATATTTTCGCGACAAAAAAAACCAAGCAATTACCCAAATACAAGATTTTTTTTTAAAAAGAGGGAGTATTCTGTTCTTCACAGGGACTACTGTTAGATCAAAGTCTACCCTGGTTCCCAGCATAATTTGCTCAATCTTCAAGCTTGAACCAGTGAAGTTGCATTCTTCCCAAAATATTCCATTTACAAAGCCGACCCACAGCAGTGAACATATCCATGTTGATGCCACAATGGAGTGCATGCTTTAAGTTTGTAATTGAGGGTAGCTGCCACCAGTTGAGGAAAAAGTAGGAAATTATTGCAAGTATGCAAAATACAGTTCACACTGGGTTGGGGGAGACAATAGGAATCTGAGCCTGTACTATGCAGCATTGTGAATAAACCTGGATTAAGAATAAGACTGGCTTCAGATTAACCCTTTCCTCTATATATGAACAGTGGCTTTAACAGTCTATAGCATATGTTACCATCCCAAACCAGACCTGCAATTTTTATTACTAACCCCAACAAGAAATCCTAATGTTATGATCCATTAGACAAGTCACTTTTGTTTTAAAGTAGACAGTTACTTACAAAGAGGATAATGCCACAAGATCCCATGTTTCTAAAAAAACAGAAGAACTTTTACTATAAAAAAGTCAGCCAAGCAAACAGTCAACACTATTTATCTTTTTCGCATACATCCAGAATTAACATGGGATAGACATGAATTAACAAGCAAACTGTGGTCACACACACCACAAACTGCACATTAAACAGCAAACATGGCAGGTCCCCCAAATTTTCTCAGAAGCCCAACCAGACACCATTAAGTCACGAAAATTATTTAAAGCTCTTTCTCCCAAGGAACTTTTAAGCTCCTGTTGTTTGAAAATAAAGCTTCTGATTTCCCTCAAAAGCTTCTCCAACTCAGACCATCCATTGACTGCTGTTGCTAGTTGTTCAATCCCTTCTCCCAAAACTGCAACCCACTAGCCCTGATTCACAAGGCTACATCCAGCATCTAGTTACCAGCATGACTCCGGCACTCTCATGACTCTGAGTAGAACCCATTGCTCATGGGTTTTCCTTTGTCCCAACTCCCAGCTTCATGGAGCTAATGACTGTTCATTTCAGCTTCACTGGGCTGATAACTGCCCTGGCATCTCTGAGCCCCAATCTCCCTGCCGCAGCTGTTCACTCTGCCCCTTGAACAGATTTGCGTGACCTATTAATATTTCCCAACAGGGTTCTGCCTCTGCCCCAAGGCAGGACCCGATGTATCCAATCTAGATACATTATCCAGCTTAAATGTTAGAATCTCCAGTCAAACAATTGTACCTGCACCCCATATACTAGACGAGTACCAAAGGGATGTTTCTGTTATAGAACTGAAAATGAAGACTTTAATTTAGATTATTTAATAAAATCTAGTATTTAAGGAATGTTGCTTGGATCTGGAATTAAGTTGCACCCAAATGTTGGAAATTTACATTTTCCGAAAATGAACAGTAGTTACAACAGACAATGCAAGAAAAACCAGTAGAGACAGCTGGACTTATTATTCACTTGTAGGGAGAGGAAAATAGAAATGAAACTCTTGCTCCAACTCCTGATATGATATTCATCGGCACTTGCTGAAAGCCGCACATGCCAGTTAGGATCAAGATGGGCAGGGATGCCAGCGCTATAGTGTAGTCTCACTCATGACAAATAGGTGCTTGGATAAGGTATATCAGCATTCAGTATCACTCCCACTCTCCCCCTGCCGTCAGTATTAATACCTCTATCTTTTTCTCTCATTGTGAATGAACACAGATTGGGAAGCAGAAAAGCAATAAAATGGATGGGGAAAGAGAAAACAAAGTAACAAAAAGAGTCATCCAGACTCGAAACGTTGGCTCTCCGTCGATGCTGTCAGATCTGCTGAGATTTTCCAGCATTTTCTGCTTGTGTTTGAGAACACAAAGTATGCAGATTAATTATTTTGAATCAGAAAGCATTTTTTCACACCTTGGCTTGTGAGATGTGTAAATCAATTCTGGAAAAACTAAACATGGTTGCAACATAATCTTTTAATGTGTTGAACAAAGTCTACCATTTGATGCTATGAATTGGTGCTAAATAAGAAAGAATTGTATGCTGTGTGTCTCTACCAAGGCCTGCTTATATATTCTCCAAAAGCATTTTGCATCAAGCCCTAACAGCCAGGAGTCTGAAAAGACCAACCCAGCATCTTAGACCAGATTTGAACTAAGCTGAAAACCAGCGTCTAACCTACTTCACCACCCAGCAATCAGCAAAACACACAAAGAATATATTTTCCAATTATTAGCAAACCTACCATTGATACTACCACATAAAAGTGCACATGGTTGAGTGCAAATGGTAAGAAAAAGTCCAAGCCACCTTTGAGCAGGACAATGGATTTAAGATAGGGTGGGGACTGAGTGGGAGGCTGGACCTTAGGTTTGCTCAGAAACAGAAACCTGGGAGCAAATAGAAGGGCAAATGCAAGATCTAGAAGATAGCATGTGTAAAAGATGCAGCAGTAAGAAGGAATTGGCAGGTTAGGGCTTAGGTGGTTCTAATTGCTTCAGGGCCAGAAATAGATTCTGTTTTGCACGTTTGCTGAGTTACAAACAAGGGGATGTCATATGTAACTGAAAGGAAGCCAACACTTTCTTTGTCAGTTTCTTGATCTGACTTTCTACAACAGAAACAGTGAGCCAATCAGAAAAAGAAACTGAAAGTTATCGCCCACTTATCAGGTTGGTTCAGTATTTTAATTGCGGTCAGAACTGTCAAAAAACTGGGGCATAAATTCTATGGTGAATCACCAAAAAACATCCAAGCTTGCTTAGAAAAAGAGAGGATTTTATATGGTCACATGGAGACAGTACAAAAATGGTAATGTTATAACAGTAATCCAAAAGCCTGGATTAATGTTCCTGAGTCACCAGTTCAAATCCCACCATGGCAGCTGGGGCAATTTGAATTCAATTAATTAATTAATCTGGAATAAAATGCCAGTCTTATTAATAATGATCTTGAAACAACCTCCACCGATTTTAGAGTCCTATGGACCCGGACCCCAAGGTCCTTCTGATCCTCTACAGTACTAAGAGTCTTTCCCTTTATATTGTACTCCTTCATCCCATTTGATCTGCCAAAATGGACCACTACGCATTTATCTGGGTTGAAGTCCATCTGCCACTTCTCCGCCCAGTCTTGCATCCTATCTATGTCCCTCTGTAACTTCTGACATCCCTCCAGACTATCCACAACCCCACCAACCTTCGTGTCGTCGGCAAACTTACCAACCCATCCCTCCACTTCCTCATCCAGGTCATTTATGAAAATGACAAACAGCAAGGGTCCCAGAACAGATCCCTGGGGCACACCACTGGTGACCGACCTCCATTTAGAAAAGACCCATCTATACACACTCTCTGCCTCCTTTGGGCAAGCCAGTTCTGGATCCACAGGGCAGCAGCCCCTTGGATCCCATGCCCTCTCACTTTTTCTAGACGACTTGCATGGGGGACCTTATCGAACGCCTTGCTAAAATCCATATAAACCACATCTACCGCCTTCCCTTCGTCAATGTGTTTAGCCACATTTTCAAAGAACTCCACCAGGCCCGTAAGGCATGATCTGCCTTTGACAAAGCCATGCTGAGTATTCTTGAGCATACTAAACCTCTCTAAATGCTCATAAATCTTGTCCTTCAGGATCTTCTCCATCAGCTTACCAACCACTGAGGTTAGACTCACCGGTCGGTAATTTCCTGGGCTATCCCTATTCCCCTTCTTGAAAATAGGAACCACATCCGCAATCCTCCAATCCTCCGGCACCTCTCCCATCTCCATCGACGACGCAAAGACCATTGCCAGAGGCTCTGCAATTTCTTCCCTCGCTTCCCACAGTAACCTGGGGTACATCCCATCCGGACCCGGTGACTTATCTATCTTGATGCCATTCAAAGATTCCAGCACAACCTCTTTCTTAAAGTCCACATACTCAAACTTTTCAGTCCATTGCAAGCCCACAGTACATCCACCCAGGTCCTTCTCCTCTGTGAAAACTGAGGCAAAATACTCATTAAGCACCTCTGCCATTTCTACTAGTTCCGTACAGACTTTCCCGCCTTCACCTTTTATAGGCCCTATTCCTTCACGTCTCACCCTTTTACTCTTCACATATTTATAGAATGCCTTAGGGTTTTCCTTAATCCTACCTGCCAAGGCCTTCTTGTGACCCCTTCTAGCTCTCCTAATTTCCTTCTTTAGTCCCTTCCTACAAGTCGTATATTCATCTAGATCCCTATCTTCGCCAAGCTCTCTGAACCTTTTGTATGCTTTCCTTTTCTTCTCGACTAGGTCCCGCACAGCTTTCGTGCACCACGGTTCCTTTAACCTACCAACTCCTCCCTGTCTACTCGGAACGTTGTCCTGTAGAACTCTAGACAGACATTCCTTGAAAAACTGCCACCTCTCTTCAGTACATTTCCCCGAGAATACCTCCTTCCAATTTACTCCTCTAATTTGCTGCCTTATGTCTTCATATTTCCCCTTACTCCATATAAGCGCTTTCCTAGCTTGCCTGATCCTCTCTTTTTCCATTGCAAGCATAAAGGAGATAGAGTTATGATCGCTATCCCCAAGATGCTCTCCCACAGAGATCTGACACCTGTCCAGGTTCCTTTATGACACGCTGCCATAAATAGCTTCATCAAATAATTCTATGCAGAGGGAAACCGTGACAACAGTTTTCTCACAGGTTCCCATATTGCCTTCCCAAATCCCCTTCTGCTTCTTCAGTTCCTTCTTCTCTGTTAAGAACCACCTTATAAGTAACTTCAAGGACTATGTTTTTGGTCAGCACTCCTCCGCTTAGGGACTTGTTTTCCTTCTGACTTTTTAAAACAACTGTGACCTTTTTCCACATTAAAGTTGCCACATAACTTTGCCATGCAAGTATCCGGTTTCTTCAAGCCAAAGGAATTTTTACCTTATTTCACTGAAAAGGCATGCAGGTGAAGGCTTAGGAAACTAGCACAGTTTGGCATTTCACTTCAACTGTAGCTTTATTACAGACAGCTGTAGTGTAGTGCTAAACTTGGTTAATGGGATTTAAAATCTCACCTCAGCAAAGTTATCACAAAAGAGAAAAATATACACTGCACCCTCCGGCCCAAAATATAAGCCCTTGAACATTGATTGTTTCCGAATGTAATCTGGATAGCTCTGTAAATGGATTGCTTTAAATTGACAGGCTGCATCTTGGTTGTTGCATAAGGATAATAACCTAAATGGTAAATCAAAACACTATTGTTACAATATTAAAGAACATTTATCTTCTGAGCATCTATGCCAACAGCAAGATTCTCAATAGTCAACATTAAGAGAAGGTGGCGGCTTGAGGTATAGTCACTGGACTAGTAACCTAGGGAGTAATGCTCTGGGGACCAGGGCAGATGGTGAAATTTGAGTTCAATAAAAATCTTGAATTAAAAGTCTAATGATGACCATGGAACCATTGTCAATTGTTGTAAGAACCCACATAGTTCACTACTGTCCTTTTTAGGGAAGGAAGTCAGACTGGGACCTTACCTAGTCTGTCCTACAAGTGACCCCAGACCCACAGCAATGTGATTGACTCTTAAATTCCCTCTGGAATGGCCGCAACTCACTTCAAGGGCAATTAAGGATGGGCAACAAATGCTGGCCCAACTAGCGATGTTCACACCTCATAGATGAATTTTAAAAAGTCAAATAAATCTATTAGAATCTTGCCATCTTCAATTCCCCTTTCTTGGAACAGTGCAGAAAAAAATATATTGATTTCTCAGTAATTCACGGCAGGGGAGGAGAAGGGGACAGGAAAACAGTCCTGTAACTACCTTACTGGACCAGTGAGTTCACAATTAATTCTATTTGAATCTCAATCCAACTGAGATTCACACCACAGCTTCCCTGGAACAAAAATGTCTGATTTGGCTGGAAAAAGATCACTTATCTTTCTATGCATTCAAGCCCCTTTACAAGGCTACTAAATTGGGGCATTGGCCATTTTTATGACAATGCCTATGGGCTAACTAGGCAATTAGGCAGGAGGAAAAAACATAAGAAAACAAAGATTTTTACAATTATATTTTCTGATATTACGACTCCTTAACTGTAGCAAAGTCGTTCAAATTCATGTCTATCTTAAATGTCTATCTGGAGAAAGATGGCAGCCACAAAACCATCCTTATGTTATTTCTATGCTGATTGCATTATTTCCTGTATAATACTAAATAATATTGCAGTCAAAGTGTGATGGCCACTGCAGTTTCTTAACATAACATATGCAAGAGGAGTAAGGGGGCTATGCAATGTGTTGACAGGATACCATCTCTATGTAAGTTATGACGAACAAGTTATTATATCATTGCTTTGCCCAATATTGAGGTGAGTGCATTCTGTCAATGCTGCAATGGACAATTACTGTTCCAATTCAATTTCACTCATTCCTGGGCTATTAGATCAGAGGAACAGAACATTTTCACTACAAACTGTTTTCTTCCAATCAAGCCAATCACTGCTAATAAGTCTTGATAATCATGTTCTGATAAAATACTGAACAAATAAATATATTATTTTCCAGCTTTTTGTTTTAACCTATCCTGGAATGAAGATCGAGGGTCATTTTAAATTTCATTTGACTATCTATATGAACAATGAATTCTAAATTAAACTAGATTTGCAGTGACAATTTCTATGGCAACAGGCTTACTGCTGCCCTGGAGGAATCATTAAAATTGAAGCAGGAGTGGGGAGGTGGTGGGAGAAACAGTTGGAAAAATTTAACTCTTTCATGATGCTGACTTCTTCGGACTTCAAATATCACAAATGAATAGAAGGCTAATGATTTCTGATCAACAAACACCTTTAACTCATCTACTTATTTTTCATGGAACCAAATATCTTTACTCATCATAGTCACTAAACAAGCACGTATTCCACCCCAAGAGCTAAATGGGGGAAAACAAATTAACCGAAGCAAATCACCACACTGTGCTCGTGAGCTCTGAATAGAACCTCATAATTAATTTAATAAGAAAATAATCAGTGCAAAATAGAAGAAAGTGACTCATTTATCAATCACAAAACAAACTCAATGTAAGTTGGTTCACGTGATCTGTCCCTCAGGACTTTTCTGCAGACAGCAACAGAATTCATTAACCTTTTGAAGTGCCATGTTGTCAGACGAAGTACATCCATGTTTTAAAAATCAATCAAAGCTCAAGCTCCCAATCTATCTAATGTACAATGATAGTGTGTGTCACAAACTAGCCACAAAAAACAACCAATTTAAAATTTGCTAGAGCCAAATAATTGGATCATGAAGAACAAGGTGAACACATCTTCAACCGTAACATTCCCTGAATAAAAGACAAATTGCATTTTTGTTTTTACTTGGAGGCATAGAGGTTAGTGGTTATGTTACTGAGCTAGTAATTCAGAGGCTTAGACTGATAATCTGGAGACATAATTAAATAAATTTGGAATAAAAAGCCAGCATCAGTAATGATGGTCATGAAATAATCAGGTTTGTCAGAAAAAAAACCCCCATCTGATTCACCAATGCTCTTTTGGGAAGGAAATCTGCCAACATTTACCCAGTCTGGCCTATATGTGTGTTCAGACCCACAGCAAAGTGGTTGCCTCTTAATTGCCCTCTGAAATGACCTAATAAGTCACTCAGTTGTATTCAAGAAGGCAACTCACCACCACCTTCTCAAGAGCAACTAGGGATGGGCAATGAATGCTGACCTTTCCAACAACCATACATCCCATAAAGGTTTAAGAATTTTCCAGTGCAAAAATGTAATAACAACATTTTCAAATTGAATTTTCAATTCAATTTTTAGTCTTTTGTTAAATTGGAGCATCTCATCCTGATGAGCTGGGTCTAGAATATTTCCAAAGCATGAAAGACAATCAACGTAGTCCCACATTGCTGAAGATGTTTCATTAAAAAATGTTCTTTTTGCAAGGTTGTAAAATGCATTTATAATACACAGCTTTACCTCTTCTTCCTCGCTTGATAGCCGCTGGTATTCTGACTGGTCGTTCATATCTGGGTGATTAATTTCAGTTCTCCGCAATGACATGAGAAAAGGTAGCTGTTTTCAAGGATGCTGCATTAAAAATGCATTCCTCACTTTCTAATTGCTGTCCTCTATCTCCTTCTTCCCCCGCTTTGGGTCGCTTCCTCTGTGCTGCAATTTGTAAGTCCCCAAATGTTTTGCACAACATTTACTGACACAGCGACACAAACACACACTGCATACGTGTGTCCCTCTCCCACACGCACAATCTCTCAGGCTGCATCAGCTGCTTTTAAACCATTCAGCTTCTGCTTTACTGGTTTAGAGATGCTGCATTAAAAACACATGATCACGCCCTCTGTCGATCCATCCTTTTGTCGCTCTCACACACAACGTAGCTTCTCTCACTACACATTCCTGTGTCATAATCTCTCTTTGTCAATACCTCAATAGGTCTGATTCTCTCCTTTTTTGTGATAATTCATTGTATATTTATTGCCGACCACACTTTGATTATCTGTATCAAAATCTTTCAGCTCATGTGCATTTCTGTGACTGGCTCTATCCTTTGCAAAGCATCTGTGTGACTGTATACCATACACTCAAACATGGACAAACACACAGACTGCAGTGTCACTCCGTGCTAAGTACTGCCTAGCTCACTGGGAAAATTACTATGCTTCATTAATGACTTGGTTGGAGGGAGCAAAAGAGAAAAGAGGCAATTCCATTGTACACAGCAGCAACACCAATTCAATCAGAGCTTATTAAAACAGAAAAATACACTGTTTACAATTCAAACTGCTAAAACAGCCATTCTTCTAGAATAGTGAATTTCTTCAATGCCACTTGTGCCTGTTTAGTTTGGATTCCAGGTCAGCAACTGAAAACAGGCTCACAATGTTTATAGTGCTATTCTGAGTCCTTTATCCAGTCACATAATTGTTGATTCAAAGAAAAGTGCTAATGCCATATTGGGACAATATAAAATCTGTAAATATCCTGACACTTGAAGCTTTTTACTGGTTCATTTACTTTGGCTAGATGATAAAAATAGTGAACTCAAAACTTCATACTCTTGCAACATTCTGTGCTTTGACAACATCATCACCCATCATCGCATCAAAACCACACCATCAAACTCCACGCATACAGAAAAAAAGCTCAAGTTCCTCGCATTATCGTGAGTCACCTTTTGTTGTTTTGCAATGAGACCTGCTGTGGACCTGATGTTTGAAATTAGAACGTGTTCTGTGCAATTATTCCACTGAAAACCAATAATCTTGTGAAAATAAACCACCCCCCAAAAAATAAGCTTTTCTCTTCTCTTATCAACCTTCGGGATTATCAGATGAACGCGGTGGAGCAGAAATCCTGGCCAACTAGACATGCCAGATTCAACATAATCCTCTCGGTTTATGTACACTTTGAATTATTTTTAAAAACAAAGCTTTTCCAGATGAAGAATGCTTCTAATAGGTTTAATTCGGAAAATCAAGAGAGCCTGCTGCAACATTACGTCAATTAAAGCTAATATTTTAAATTTCAATATTGCCAGTTTAGCCAGAGATTGCCCTTCAGGAGTTAAGTTCAAAACGTCAAATACATGTTGCATAACAATACACAATGGTGAAGGAGGGATTTCCGACAAGACAGAATCAACGGTAGTTACAATCCATGTATTTACCCCATGGATGATTTCACACTAACAAAGTTTTATACCACATGGATGACAGTCTCAGCTTCCATGCTCCTGAAAAAAATCTCATTTTAATTTGAAACACATTTGGAAGAACTTTCTTGAAACATTGCCGTGTTTTCATTTTTGATAACGTTTCCAACTGCCTGCATTCTATCAGAGTGGGTGGATCAATTAATGGCTCCGACAATGTTAATATCAATATGGGCAGCAAACGTGCAGGTGAATGAGGATACTTCTGTAGATACTTTCTCCCATTTGCAAGGAGATGCCTTATTTGTGATCAATGCTTCCATATGAACTTGCTCTGTGGTACTGTGCAGAGATACAATCTTATTGGAATACTGCACCCTTCTGAAGTTTTATTTAGCTTTTTCATGCTGGATGTATATACATCTTTCGAGTCCATGTCTTTTGTGGCACCAGCTTTGGATGAAAATAATATAATAACCCAATCAGCAATACCTGCTTAACAGGTGTTTCATTCAACTATCAGCACGGCTGTAAAACATCATTGATAAAATAAACAGTTCAGCAGGCCTGGAAGGAAGAGTCCTGCTCCAACCTAAATCACATCCTACACCAATAAATAAAGATGAGCCACAATTACATGGCTTTAACAGATTCAGAAATTGAAGTCTTCCTTCCATTACATACTTAACTCAAACACCTGCAAGTGTCCCACAGCTGCACTGTAAAGGGGACTTTTAGTAGCTCTGGAGCATCAACATTTAAGCCTAGGTTGTGCGCCAACACAAACAGAGTCCCTAAAGGCAGTCAGCACTGAAATGCATCTGCAGGATGCATTCTAGAGGTTAATAGGATGACACAGTCAGTCATCAAACACAACAGCAAAAATGTCATAGGCTCAACGAAAAAAATCAATGCACACAATCCTGGCTGAACTCCTCTTGGAAGAAGACCATTAAGGCAAACATTCTCATTGGACTTATGGAGACTGCTCTGAGAATGACTGAAAGATATTTTTATGTTATGTTATGATACATATGAATATACGCACATATTCACTTCACTGGCCTCATCAAATGCTGCTAATGAAGCTGTGCTGGTGGTTATCATGTACTGATGGCTTATTTGAGTGTCTTTCAAATCCATATTTAGGTCTGTGCCAGCTGTAGAGTATTGTTTTCATCACTAAATATAGGTTAACATCAAAGGGTTTACAATAAATAGAAGTATGTTTTTTCTTAAATATCAAACTTTTCTTACCTATAATAGGTGGTACAGTAAAATCACAGCAGCATCCCTACAGTTATGGAGACAGTTAACACATGTAAAATCTTAAGCACATATTCCTACACACAACCTCACGATTCTTTGAAAATATCTTCTGTGTTAGCAGTATGCTCTCACACACTCTCATATTAGCTCCTTTGATCTTTTTTACAATTGCAAGTCAAGTACCCATTTTATCTACAAAATATGGTGAGGTTTATTGCAAGATTACAGCAAGCAGCGTGAACAACCAGGGTCTCAACTCATATTAGTAATATGTATAACAGTATGCAGTTGCATAGCCAGACTGTTGAGATGACAATCAGCTCAAAATTAGCACTTCCTGAAAAGATTTGCCCTGTACAGCTGTGCATGTTACAGTTTGAACCTTCAGTTTCCACTCAGACAGAAAGCAGCCACTTACTGCTACTTGCGTATTTTATTATATTTTATAAAAGTTGGCTTCCAAAATTGCCAAAACAAAGAGCTTGTCTATATAGTACAATATGTTGACCATGAATAAATAGTTACAAAGGAAAAGGGTAAATAATATAAAATGATTCAAAAACAAATATAACTAAGAGAATAAGACAATAAGCACAAAATGTTTAATAATATTTTAAATAAATGGCACATGTATTTCATTGTCGATTCATATCAAGTATCTTCAGTATCCATTATTCCTCAGTGATGTCATATAGATATTTTCAAGGTTCACAGTATGACACCATATATTGCAAGAAGTTTAACAACACCAGGTTAAAGTCCAACAGGTTTATTTGGTAGCAAAAGCCACACAAGCTTTCGGAGCTCTTAGCCCCTTCTTCAGGTGAGTGGGAATTCTGTTCACAAACAGAGCTTATAAAGACACAGACTCAATTTACATGAATAATGGTTGGAATGCGAATACTTACAACTAATCAAGTCTTTAAGAAACAAAACAATGTGAGTGGAGAGAGCATCAAGACAGGCTAAAAAGATGTGTATTGTCTCCAGACAAGACAGCCAGTGAAACTCTGCAGGTCCACGCAACTGTGGGAGTTACAAATAGTGTGACATGAACCCAATATCCCGGTTGAGGCCGTCCTCGTGTGTGTCCTCGCCAAGGCCATCCCCACACCCCCACTTCTTGCCTTCAAACAACCGCACAACCTCAAACAGACCATTGTCCGCAGCAAACTACCCAGCCTTCAGGAGAACAGTGACCATGACACCACACAACCCTGCCACAGCAACCTCTGCAAGACGTGCCGGATCATCGACACAGATGCCATCATCTCACGTGAGAACACCATCCACCAGGTACACGGTACATACTCTTGCAATTCGGCCAACGTTGTCTACCTGATACGCTGCAAGAAAGGATGTCCCGAGGCATGGTACATTGGGGAAACTATGCAGACGCTGCGACAACGGATGAATGAACACCGCTCGACAATCACCAGGCAAGACTGTTCTCTTCCTGTTGGGGAGCACTTCAGCGGTCCCGGGCATTCGGCCTCTGATATTCGGGTAAGCGTTCTCCAAGGCGGCCTTCGCGACACACGACAGCGCAGAGTCGCTGAGCAGAAACTGATAGCCAAGTTCCGCACACACGAGGACGGCCTCAACCGGGATATTGGGTTCATGTCACACTATTTGTAACTCCCACAGTTGCGTGGACCTGCAGAGTTTCACTGGCTGTCTTGTCTGGAGACAATACACATCTTTTTAGCCTGTCTTGATGCTCTCTCCACTCACATTGTTTTGTTTCTTAAAGACTTGATTAGTTGTAAGTATTCGCATTCCAACCATTATTCATGTAAATTGAGTCTGTGTCTTTATAAGCTCTGTTTGTGAACAGAATTCCCACTCACCTGAAGAAGGGGCTAAGAGCTCCGAAAGCTTGTGTGGCTTTTGCTACCAAATAAACCTGTTGGACTTTAACCTGGTGTTGTTAAACTTCTTACTGTGTTTACCCCAGTCCAACGCCAGCATCTCCACATCATGACTACCATATATTGCACCAGGGTTTCCCAAACTTTGAGTCACGAAGCCCCTAGTGACTGCCCAAGAGCATCAGGGAACCATGAGCATTCTCATATTGTCAGCACCCCTTTTTTTGCCACAAAATAGATAGGAAGAGAAGGTGTTACAGGCTAATAGGCTGGAGGAAATAGATGTTCGGAGGGAGGATGTATTGGCAGTTTTGAATAAACTGAAGGTCGATAAGTCCCCTGGGCCTGATGAAATGTATCCTAGGATTCTTTGGGAGGTGAGGGATGAGATTGCAGAGCCTTTGGCTTTGATCTTTGGGTCCTCGCTGTCCACGGGGATGGTGCCAGAGGACTGGAGAGTGGCAAATGTTGTTCCTCTGTTTAAGAAAGGGAATAGAAATGACCCTGGTAATTATAGACCGGTTAGTCTGACTTCGGTGGTTGGTAAATTGATGGAAAAGGTCCTTAGGGATGGGATTTACAACCATTTAGAAAGATGCGGATTAATCCGGGATAGTCAGCACGGATTTGTGAAGGGCAAATCGTGCCTCACAAATTTGATAGAATTTTTTGAGGAGGTAACTAGGTGTGTTGATGAAGGTAGGGCGGTTGATGTCATATACATGGATTTTAGTAAGGCGTTTGATAAGGTCCCCCATGGTCGGCTTATGATGAAAGTAAGGAGGTGTGGGATAGAGGGAAAGTTGGCCGATTGGATAGGTAACTGGCTGTCTGATCGAAGACAGAGGGTGGTGGTGGATGGAAAATTTTCGGACTGGAGGCAGGTTGCTAGCGGAGTGCCGCAGGGATCGGTGCTTGGTCCTCTGCTCTTTGTGATTTTTATTAATGACTTAGAGGAGGGGGCTGAAGGGTGGATCAGTAAATTTGCTGATGACACCAAGATTGGTGGAGTAGTGGATGAGGTGGAGGGCTGTTGTAGGCTGCAAAGATACATAGATAGGATGCAAAGCTGGGCTGAAAAATGGCAAATGGAGTTTAACCCTGATAAATGTGAGGTGATTCATTTTGGTAGGACTAATTTAAATGTGGATTACAGGGTCAAAGGCAGGGTTCTGAAGACTGTGGAGGAACAGAGAGATCTTGGGGTCCATATCCACAGATCTCTAAAGGTTGCCACTCAAGTGGATAGAGCTGTGAAGAAGGCATATAGTGTGTTAGCTTTTATTAACAGGGGGTTGGAGTTTAAGAGCCGTGGGGTTATGCTGCAACTGTACAGGACCTTGGTGAGACCGCATTTGGAATATTGCGTGCAGTTCTGGTCACCTCACTATAAGAAGGATGTGGAAGCGCTGGAAAGAGTGCAGAGGAGATTTACCAGGATGCTGCCTGGTTTGGAGTGTCGGTCTTATGAGGAAAGGTTGAGGGAGCTGGGGCTGTTCTCTCTGGAGCGGAGGAGATTGAGGGGAGACTTAATAGAGGTTTATAAAATGATGAAGGGGATAGATCGAGTGAACGTTCAAAGACTATTTCCTCGGGTGGATGGAGCTATTACGAGGGGGCATAACTATAGGGTTCATGGTGGGAGATATAGGAAGGATATCAGAGGTAGGTTCTTCACGCAGAGAGTGGTTGGGGTGTGGAATGGACTGCCTGCAGTGATAGTGGAGTCAGACACTTTAGGAACATTTAAGCGGTTATTGGATAGGCACATGGAGCACACCAGGATGGTAGGGAGTGGGATAGCTTGATCTTGGTTTCAGATGAAGGTCGGCACAACATCGTGGGCCGAAGGGCCTGTTCTGTGCTGTACTGTTCTATGTTCTATGTTCTCCACAATGAATAAATGGACTTTGTAAGTGGCAGGTCTCCAAATATTCCTAGATTTCCAGGATAAATTTGGAGCTTCTCAAATGAAATGAACCATTTGCAAGTGAGAAATTCAGACAGGACAAGGATTGTTATAGATTTATGTGAATGAAAGTACCGTGGCATTTTCGATAATAGATCTTGGGCAGAATTCACCCAAGCCCCCATCAGTGTGTTTGATGGCGGGAGGGCCAGAAATCAATTTCACGTCAGCATGAATTTACAGCAGGATCTTCTACTGGTTCCTGCTATTGTGACAGAAAAACCACCAGAGGACTCTGTGAACCTCAATTGTACTCCGTTAATGGGATGCAGATGAAGGCCCACACCAGATTCTACATGGTGCCGGCAGGAAATAACATTGCACGCAGGTGCCGGGACTTATCTGAACAATGCCTGGGGCTGCCTCCAGAGTTCGGGATGAAACTTGATACCTGAACAATAACTTGCACTAACATACAGCCTCTCCTGTTAAAAAAAATAACCCCATGGGAGAGAGGGAGTATCAAAGGAAGTTAGAAAAGTGAAGGGATGACATAGCCAGAATGAGATTTATAAAATAATTTTGAAAGACGATGAATGAGCAGTAAGGTCAGCAGTTCTGGAAGACCATTCTAAATAGCTTCTATATAGTAACTGGAAGATCAGCTCCTGATGTGGAAGTGAAGGCATTGGGGAATGAGAAAGTAGAAATTCAATCGTGTAGGCTGGTAGATATAATTGCAGAAGATCATTAAAAGTAGAACAATGCTACGGTGGATTTTGAAAACATGAATGAGGACTTAAACGACAATTGATTTGAAACATCTGACAAGGTGAGGTACCAGAAGAACAGCATACTTGTGAAACAGTACTCTAAAACATAACTGAAGCCTGCCATTTACTGAGATGAAAATACAGTGTTTTAGAAAATGGGAAGTACAAATTTTAATCTGTGAGCCACATACTGCCCTTGGATCCGAGATATTGAGCCCTTAAACCATACAGATCAGAAATGTCACAACACGGATCCAGAGTTCATGTTGGGTTAGCTAAATCAAACCGGGACAGCAGATAATAGCAGGACCAGGATTGACCTCAGCATCCCAAGGCAAGGGAGGTACCACAAAACTGATCGCTATCAAGCATCTATTACGGGAAAAACATATGTTGATATGAACAGAGTGCAAAATCAAGCTTAATTGTGATGTCCCATTGTTTGAGATAACCAAACAGGGACACAGTACTTTAGACCCAGGAAGAACAATGTGCTGTACAAATAAAGGATTGTACTGATAAGCTTTAAATCTCAGATAATGGAGTAAAGAACTAACACCCTATTTTCTTTGGTGCAGTTGATCCATGAAATACAAACCATAGGTCCTTCTTCCATTCAGCTACCTTGACTACTCAGCTCTGTTTGGAAAATCTAGGCTTGGAATTGCCTCCATCGAACTGCATCATTTTGCTGCTAAATTGAAAGCTACTGGCCAAATATGGATTCATTTTCCTATACTACTAGTTCCACTTACAATTACTTTATTCATCTCAGGTTCCTTCATGTTATTTTCAAACTTGTGGATTGAGTCTTTTCCTCCACCACAAAATATACCTTCATCTAGACCATCAACAAAGACAGCAAAGGATAATGACCTCAACACCAATCTCGGCAGGCACTTCTGACCAGTCCCCATATAAACCTGCCACTTTTAATAACTTACTGTGTACACAAATGTAACCAAATGTTCAATCTAACCCAAGATTAGCCTGCTAACTCCACAAAACATAACTGTGCTGAAGCCTCTTCTGTGCAGCATTTTATCAAAGGAGTTTCGATGCACTAAATCTACCAGGGCTTTCCCCTCCTCAAAAAGATTTGATCAAGTTAATGAGATGTGACCTGTTAATGAGATGTGACCTGTTAATGAGATGTGACCTCTTTTCAGAAGCCATGCTGCAATCGCCTAATAGCTCCTCAGTTTTATGTACATACAACAAACATGTCTCTAAATACACCTTCCAGCTACTTACCTATAACATAAATTCAAATAATGAACACAGAGTTTCCTGGTTTTAACTTTCTCCCCTTTTAAAATATAGGCAATGCATCAGGCTCACCATTCAATGGAAATAGTTCCTTGTATTCAGCAGCTTGCTTACACCATGAGCTACCACATTAACACACAGGAAGTTTCCTTCATTCTGGCACTAACATTAAAAGGCCTTGCACTATGATAGATCCATTAAAAAAGTAAAATAGATTCCAACTTAAATTTTAAGCTACGTGATAGACAAATAATACAAGAGGGGTCTTTGTGAGATATAATAAATACATTTTAAACATTGTACCTTTCTAGTTGCAGTAATAATTAACCAAGAGAAACTAGACACCCCAACCGCTTGCAGCCACTTTCTAGGCCTTTTCAATGAGGAAGTGTGTTACAGTTGTTATTAATGACTCTGATTTCCTGTCATGCTGCAGCTTCAGTATTATTCACAATTCTGTAACTAATTTGTTAATAATAAACTACAACTGAAATGTGGTTTAGTATCCACAATTCCCTTAAAGGAACAACATCTGCAAAGTAAATGTGCCCTGAAAGACACCATACAATGTTATCAAATTGAGATTGCCATAATAAAAGCATATGATCATAACTTATCCAAACAATTTTTCAATTGAAACATGTAAAGAAAACACTGGAAGGTGTGCACTGGAGGAAAGAGTTGTCTTACAGCAATACAAATTCAGCTTTTAGTCATCACTGGGGCAAGGAGTGGAGTTTCAGAACAGACAGTCCTGGGGACACAAACCACCACAGCACCACACCTCACTCAAAAATGCTTTTTTTCCGCAACAGGGCTTGTCAGCAACTTGCCCTGAATTATTGGTAGTTTTGTACTGGATCCATGCATATTAGAAACTGAATTAATTCTGTAATTTCCTATAGATTTCAGATAGAGACCACTTTCAACTCATCAGTGGGGCACCACTGATGTCAATTATGGATAGATATCGTACCTAGCACTCATGATGTTGATAATATGCTAAAATAGGTGGAAATGCCTATGATTTTAATTGGAAGTTTAAAAAAAGAGCTTCAATTGAAAGGATGTTTTCTGCTAATTATGTACTCATCAAGCAATAAACATCCAGTGCTGGGTAGGTTAAAGTTCCTTCTATTTGGCCCCTCCAAAGTGTCTCAGCCCCAACCTCAAAACATGATGTTTTCCTATTTTTCACATCAGCTATCCAATTCCTTCAATTGGGGTTCAGTGTTCAGTGATAATAATGCATATTATTTTTAGAATATTTTTCCCTCCATTAAATACCCTTCAATGCTTCAAAGTCTCTCATGGGTGGCTATTTTAATTTTAAAACAGAATATAGTCATCAGCACTAAGTGCAATACTTCAATTGGCATAATGTGCCAATGTGGAGGGGGTTAGATGAGAATCAGTGTGGTTGTCTCTTATTGTTAGATCAACTTTGGCATCAGAGCCTAATTCATAATCATGGTAATCTCCTGGCTTTGATCTAAGGAAGTGCCACTCAGTGCAAGGGCTCATTGCATACCACCCTTTACATCAGACTGACAGCCAACAAACTGACCAAAAAAGAAAATTGACTCTGGCAATATTCCTGTGGGATCCAGAACATCACAGGACAACCTACACACCATAAGCACTGTCACTTCAAATACAGCCCACATTACAGCATCTCCAATTTTGTTTCAACTTCAAGTAAAATCTCATTGTGTCAAAACACAGTTGTGAAAGTTTTCTTCAGCACAAGCCATGCTGAACAATGTCCTTTGAAGGTGATCATTGAACTCCAAATTCAGAAGGTTGTAACTGAGAGCCACCTGCCTGCATACACACTTAAACTTGCTCTTCCACATTTGGTGAGTTTGGTAGTTTTACCGCTGGAACATGTGACAGTGGGACTTTATTCCAAGCAGAGAGAGCATGATACAAGTACACCTGTTTTACTTTGGCTACACATAGTAATGCCTTAGTGCAGCTTGATAGGAACTGCTGGAGGGATTCAGAAACAGGCCATATTTGGAAGAAAATGTTGTATTTAGACAGTACCTTTCACATGCTTTAGACATCCCACACATTTTACTGCCACAGTTATTTTTGGAATGCAGCCAAAATTGCATGGAGCAAAATCCCACAAACAGAAATGAAATAAATGACCAAGTAATCTCTTTCAGTAATGTTGGTAAAACAATTTTTCAATTGAAAACATGCACAGAAAGCACTACAAAGCTTTGTACTGAAGACCCAAGTGATGTCTTATGGCTGTACACATTTTTTTTGGGTCATCATTGGGGATAGATTTTGGCCTGGACACAATCCTTTTCAAATAAGAGACAGCACCTTAAATTAATGTCTCATCCAAACAATGGGACCTTCAAAAGTGCAAGGTTCCCTCAGTACATGTAGCAATCCCTCAGTATTACTGTGGTGTATTAGCTTAGATCACGGGCAACATGGCTTGAATTATCAATCTTCTGGCTCAGAGCCAAGAGGACTACCACAAAGCCAAACTGACACTGTCCAGTTGAAGAAAGGATGAGGATATAGCACTCTGTATCCTGTTTTCCTAACAAGACAGGCAACAGAAACAATGCGAAGGAAGATGATGGAGATAAGAAGAGGCTTATAATTAAAAGTATCAGGGTCTCCTTTACTGAGGGATTTTATAAGCTCCCCAAATGACTTGGAGTTTACAGACACGTGCAGCAAGCATTTAGGAGCATCACCGTTAAATCATACAGCTGATGTTTCGAGTCCAGACCCAAAGGACTCGAAACGTCAGCTCTTTTCTCTCCTTACAGATGCTGCCAGACTTGCTGAGATTTTCCACCATTTTCTTTTTTTGGTTTCAGATTCCAGCATCTGCAGTAATTTGCTTTTAACCATTAAATCCTAGAATGGCTACAGCACAGGAGGAGGCCATTCAGCCTGTCATGTCTGTGCAAGCTCTCTGCAAGAACAGCTCAGCTAGTCCAACCCCCTTATCTGGTCCCGTAGGCCTACAAATGTTTTTATTTTCAGATAATTATCCATTTCCATTTTGAAGGTAACGACTAAATCTGCTGCCACCACGCTCCCAGACCATACACCCCACATCCTAGCCACTCACTGCATAAAAATGTTTTTTCTTCATGTTGCGTTTGGTTCTTTTGCCACTCACTTGAAATCAATGCCCTCTGGTTCTCAATCCTTCTGCCAGTGGGAACACTTGCAGTTTCTTCCTATCCACTCTTTGCAGGACTCTCACAGTTTGAATACTACTTTCAATTCTCATCATCTTCTCTTCTCCAAGAAGAGCAGCCTCTACTTCACCAATCTATCTACCGAACTGAAGTCCCATCCCAGAAATTTTGTAAATATTTTCTGCACCCTATCCAATATCTAAAGTGCGGTGCCCAGAATTGTACACAATATACCAGTTGATGCCGAACTGATGTTTGATAAAGGTTCATCACATCTTCTCTGAAACACAAGAAGAATGAAAAAGCCGCAGGAGTGGACGGGATTCCAACCAAGATTTTCAAACTTGGAGGAAGAGATCATCTGTCATTTCCAACAGCTGTTCCTGAAAATCTAGGGCAGGGAAGAAATCCTGCCAACCTCAGAGATGCCGCATCACCACCATTTTCAAGAAAGGAGATAAAGCGGAATGTGAGAACTACCGAAGACTCTCCCGTCTCTTCATCGCCGGGACAATCATCACTTGAATCCTCGCTAGCCACTTCTCTCTGTCGATTAAGAAATCCTTCTGGAAAGCATGTGTGACTTCCAACCAAACTTTGAAACAATGGACATGATTTTCACTGCTCGACAACTCAAAGAGTAATGCTAGGAGCAACATCAACCACTCCACATGGCCTACATCGATCTCACCAAGGCTTCTGACTCAATCGGGAAATGCTATGGAAGACCCTACCAAAGGCTAGCTGTCCAGATAAATTCATCAACATTCTCTGAATCCTGCACAATAAGATGCCGGTGTCAGTCCTCACAAGGGTAATATGACAGAATCTCCAAGCTACGCTTGGTGCATTGCAGAAGCATATCAAAGAATCAGTCTCAGCCTCAATCTCAAGAAGATTCAAATCCTTTATCAAGCTGCCCCAGGGCTAGTCCGAACTTTCCCTTCATCAAGATTAGCAGAGAAACCCTCCCAAATGTAGAACATTTCCTCTACCTGGGGAGCACCTCTCATCTAAGGCTGACATCGATGTGAAGATCCAACATTGTTTCCAATCCGTAAGCGCCACCTTCAGATACCTAAGGATGAGAGTCTTCAACAACTGCAGCATCCACGCCGATACTTAGATTCTTATGTACAAGGCAGTCATCCTCCCAACACTTTTATATCACTCAGAAACTTTGACTACATACAGATGCCCTGGAGAGGTACTATCAAGGCTGTCTGAGACAGATTCTCCGCATCAGCTAGGATAGCAGCCGTACTAACATCAGTGTCCTTGCAGAAGCCAAGCGCACCAGCACTGAGGCCATGATCATCCGAAACCAACTCCACTGGGCCAGCCACGTGTTTAGGATGCCAGAGTCCTGACTGCCAAAACAAATCTTTTTCGCCCAACTCAAGGAAGGCAGGCGAACAAGAGGAAGACAAAGGAAGAGCTTCAAAGACACTGTAAAATTTTACCTCAAGAAATGCAACATAGATATATCAATGCCTGGGAGATCCTTACTCAGAAGAAACCTACTTGGAGGATCATCATTTTTGAAGGGACACAATTCTTTGAGAACACTGGATGGCAAGAGGAGGTCCGGAAAAGGAGCCTGAGAAAGGAATACCAGCAATCTTGAGTCCAACGACCAATTCCAACTCCCGGAAACACCTACCAAGTGTGCTGTTGGAGATGCAGCTCTAGAATCGGGCTCCTCAGCCACACAAGGACCCACAGAACCCATGACCAGTGACACAGAGTTTCTTAAGTGGACAATCGTACTTGTAGTGAGTGATCACCACAGATGATGACGATTTTGTACCCTACTGCCCGAATTGTCCAAGGAGTTGCAATCACTGGAGCTCCACATTTCTTGCTTAGACTTCTGGACCAGACCTCTTTCGAAATGCAGAGCATGTTCGCGAAGTCCTTCCTTGTAGTGCAAGATCATCGGGTAAGCCAAGGTACACCCCCATTTAATGGCAGCTGCTAAATTAGTTGTCATATATTGGTAAGTTTTCATTCACTAACACAATGAAAAGTTTTGGGGCATTTAAGTAGCTTTTCATAGTGCTAGTAAATGTTTGAGTGAGGCAAGTGTGCAGGCTAGCACAGTGGCAGGTGACAAGGTGGGTAGGTTAGCATGACAAGGTAGTAGGGTGGGAAGCATGGCAGGATGAGTAGGGCAGTGAGGTTGAGTCAAAGGGGAATGGGAAGCTCGAAAGGAGAGTCGTGGGGAAAGAATCAGAGGTTCAGGGAGGGAAGAGTCAGGTGGTCGGGGGAGGGGAGTCAGAGGGTCAGGGGGAGGGATTGAAAGACTGGGGTGTCAGTTAGTTACACATGGGTTTTCCTGTCTATTTTTTAAACTCTTTCCTGAGACATGGACATTTCTGGCAAGGTCAGCATTTTGTGCCCATTCCTAATTACATTTGAAATGAGTAGCTTGCGAGGCTATTTCAGAGGACGGTTAAGAATCAACTACGTTGATGTGAGTCTGGAGTCAATGTAGGCCAAATACATGTAAAAAAGGATGGCAGGTTGTCATCAATAAAGGATACAAGTGAATCAGATAGATTTTTAGAACCCAAATGAAGATTGTTGCACGGTCACCACTACTGAGGCGGCTTTCAATTTCAGATTTATTCATTAAATTAAGATTCAACAGCTACTGTCATAGGATTTGAACCCATGTCCCAGGAAATTAGCCTGGACTTCTGGTTTATCAGTTCAGTAACATTACAACCATCTCCCCATCTCTCCTGGGTAACTATTCTGGTAAGTGAGTCAGAACCCTCCAAAGTCTCTGACTCCAACTCAAAGTTGGAGACCTTGTTGGGGATTCTGGATGGAGCGGAAGTGCTCATCAGAAGTTGAAATTTACTGGACAATGACCACAGAGTCCTTGCATTGGAACTTCTGATGGGTCTCCCAGGGTACAACCATCCAGAAACCAGAAGATCTGGTTCTATGTCTCCATGTATAAAATCTAGCCTTCTGAATGCCTAATTAATCACGTTCTCAACTTTCCCTACTATCCTCAAAGGTTTGTGCACATATAATCCCAGGTCCCTCCTTTGAGTGACTGTTAATTTGTTTATTTTATGTATTTTTAAAAGAGCATATAACCCCTGGTCCGTCTGCTCCTGCACTCCCTTTAGAATTGTATTATTTAGTTTATACAGTGTTTACTCATTCTTCCGACAAAAATGTATCACTTAAACACATGCACCACCTTCAAGTTCCCCTCCAAATCACACACTGGCTGCACTTCAAAGTGCTGCTGCCAGTGAGAAAACCAGAATGTTTTCCGCTGGTGCTGGCAATGCTTGCCAGGTGGGATTCAACCAACTTCTGTTGGGAAAAAAATCCCCAGTGAGAAACACGCCAGACAGACGGGCTTCACAGAGAGTGGGGTACATATTTAAAGGGTGCCCCGATCTCAGAGTTAAATGATAGGCCCCCAAACATTCAGCACCGAGAAGCAACCTCCCCCCCCTTCACGCAGGCATGAGGTGGACCTGACTACTCCCTCCCCCCGAAACACTCCCCCAAGTCAGAGGCTTCACCACCTCCCCCTACAAAAGAAACCCCTTTGGTGAGTCTCTCCTCATGCCCCCTTAAGGCCATCCTCCTTGGCAATACCACCCTGGTAATGTATCCTGCCACCCACAACCTGGCAGTATAGTGTCATTGTGGCACTGCCAGTGTCCGGGTGTCACTGTGCTAATGTCAATATTCATCAGGTTCTTGCCTGCTCTTGATGAGAACCTGATCGGGGCCGGTGGTGTGGGTCATGATACACGTAACGGGTTTGAAGCCTGGTGAGAATCCTGTTTTAGCCCCCTGAACCTGATTCAACGGGCCATCGCGACTCCTGCCTGCAGCTAGCGGTCTCATAGAAGGACCCCCATTATCACGACTTGGAATACATGACCGTTACTTTTTCATAACTTAGCCTAAATTAAGGAACCCCCTATATAACAGGTAAGTGTATTTGCATTACACAGGCTGCAGGATTTCAAAAAGGCACCTCACCATGACATTCTCAAGGATTAATGGATGGGTACTAAATACTAACATTGACAGCGATGTCCACATTCTCATGAAGGAATAGAAAACTGAATTGTAGCATGCAGTTTCTTTTTGTTTTAAATTCTACCTTTATCTTATGATTACTCTCAATTCTGAATTGGTGAGGAGGTCTTGTGTTTCTGTAGGTAGCACCCCTACCTCTGTGCTGGAAGCTCTTGGTTCAAGTGCCCCTCCAGGACTTGCTGGACATGCATGGTGCATTCAAGTCCCAGCAGTTCAAAATTTAACCAGCCTGTTAATCCTTCCAATCTTTCCACACTATATCCCAACAAAACAAACAATTGGCAATTGTTTCATGAGAGGTAAAAACACATTTAAACAGAACCATACTGAAAAAAAACAAGAGCTGCTCCTGCTGGAAGGTTAGTGAGAAACACTAAACGGTCAAGTAAACCTTACACACATCTCAGGCATAATATTTGCTGAATACAATCAGCGTCATCAAGGGCAGGCCACAGGAAACAGTGAGAATGTGTAACCTATATAGACTGCAAGTTTACTGAGATGACTAAGGCTATGGTTAAGCTAATTATTTACAATTAGACACAGGAGATTGTTATTTTTCAGTGACCCTGTCTGGAAGTAACTGAGACTTGCAGCTTGCACCATATTCTTATTTCACAGTGAAAATGAAAGCCTATCCTAACCACTCTCTGAAGTCTCTACGAATACTGAGAAGTCAATGAAGCTCTGGCACTATAAGTTACAGCCGAAATTATGCAGTTCCTCTGATTGAAGTTGCTAAATGCTCACTGGGCGTGTAAAAGCGGGAGTGGTAAGTGAGACCACAATGCTGCACCCAAAATCCTATTGAGCACATTACTGATTTGGAGCATGCGACAAGGGGAAAAACTGACAGGGAAAACACAAACTTTCCCACAAAAAGGGAAAAATATTGGAAGGACAGTAAATTCAACATGTTCTCAGACAGTATTTGCAAAATGCTTGACATTGGAGTATGCGCATCATGCAATACTGTTAAAAAAAAATTAGAATCAGACAGATCAATCCCCACTATTGTTCCTGATCATGCTGACATCAATCCTAAATTTATCTAATATCTGCTTGAATCCATGTCTCTTTATTCTACTCTCGCAATTTAATGTGAAATAAAAATGAGTTTACCTTTTCCATTCCCTTTATAAATCTCTTTCAGAAAGTCTTTCAATGGTGGCCTGTCCAGTTGAAAAGTCCAGCTTTATCCAGTTTTCCTCGTTTGGCAATAATGATCGATCTTGTGGCTCTTTACTGTTTCCAGCACATAAATGTCTTCATTGTACTTTGGTGACCAGAATTGAACGCAGTATACAAGATATGGTTAGAGCAACATATGGTTTGGTAAAGGTATTTTTTGACTTGTATACTACTGTTTTGGCTAGGTATTTGAACATTTGATTGGCTTATATGATTGTTGCTTTGAAATTGAGTATGTGGAAGCTGGATAGATAGCAAATTTGCTTAAAAAAAAATAAGCAGAGTCGGAGTAAAGAATACTTACTAAGATTGAAGGTAGAAAGTAACATTCCACAGCATAAGTGCTGGGACTGCTGTTAGTTATAATTTACTTTCATGATTTGGATTTAGAACAAAGCAACCCAGTAGCAAAATTTGCAGAAGGTATCAAACCACTGTGGGTATAGATGAAGAAGAAAATAAGATTTTGGAAAACCTGTAGCCTGGGAAATTAAGATGAAAATTAACATTAATATAGATGATATAAGAAAAACAGAAACATCGTCTATACTTTAGAAAATAAGCTAAATGAGGTAGAAAGATCAAAGGGCTCTAGGGATATCAGTGCACAAATCAAATGAAGCCAGCATCACAAGTCATTAAAACAGTTTAAAATGCATACAAAGTGCTGTGATTAATTTCTAATGATAATAAATCAAAAACAGTGAAATTATTTTTAAATATGTTCAGCGCCTGGTCAGGCCTCAGTTTAGCAGTGCTGTGCTTGGTTCTGGTCTCCATTCTATCGAAAGAACACTGGAGAACATGCAAAAAAATTGCAAAGATGGTATCAGAATTAAGAGACTATGACTATCAGGAAAAAATGAACAGGTTGAGGATTTTTTCTTTAGAAAAGGGAACACTTAGAGTTGACCTGATAAAGGTCTATGAAATCATGAATTGCTTAAATGGGGAAGGTGAGAGAGAATGTTTCCAGTTGATGGACAATCTAAAACTAGGCGCCATAAAAACTAAGATAGTTGTCTAACAATGTTGCCTAATAAAGTCGGTTAGGATTATATTTATTGGAGTTTAGAAGAGTGAGAGGGGATCTCATAGAAACATATAAAATTCTAACAGGATTAGTCAGGGAAGATTCAGAAAGAATGTTTCCAATGGTGCGGGAGTCCAGAACCAGGGGTCATGGTATGAGGATAAGGGGTAAACCTTTTCGGACTGAGGTGGGGAGAAATTTCTTCACCCAGGGAGTGATAAATCTGTGGAATTCACTACCACAGAAAGTAGTCAAAGAAGCCAAAATGTTGTGTGATTTCAAGAAGAAATTAGATATCGCTCTTGGAGCTAAAGAGATCAAGGGATATGGGGGAAGGGGGCATCAGGATATTGAATTTGCTAATTAGCCATGATCAAAATGAATAGTGGAGCAGGCTTGAAGGGCCAAATGGCCAACTCCTGCTTCTATTTTATATGTTTCTCTGAATCCAAAGGGAAATTAAGTGATATTTTCTTACTTAGAATGTGGAACTCACTACCACGGAAAGTGAATTGAGACAAATAACTTTCAAAAGACAAAATATATGAGAGAAAAGAGAACAGAAAAATATGCTAAATGGCTAAAATAAGGTAGATGGAAAGGGAGGAGACTTGCATAGGTCAAATATATCAGCATGTAATAGAGAGAACAAACGGCCCATTTCTGTGCAATTCTATGCAATTGTTTGGGTAAACTGAGTTTGACTCTTAAGTCTCAGTTTCATCTTCAGCTGTTTTAAAACCATGAATTGAGTACATGCGTCACTTACTGTTTGTTCCTATATGCAATATATTTGCCTATATTAAGTTACATCTGTCATTATTCTATCCACTTACATGTTCAAGGTAAGCGATTCTATAAGAGTTAATTCCTTTGCATTTACTGTCACTCCTTGTTGTGTAATATCTGAAAGTTTGACCACTGTGTGTTCAGTTTTTAAATCCAGGGCATGTATATAAATTAGAAATGGTGTGATTCCAACACCGAGACCAGAGGAATCCTACTCAGTACTCTCCTCCATGCCACCCCACCCCTTAATTGTTCGAATAAATACTCAATGTTTTAAACCCTTTAGCCAATTTCTTATCTAAAACACCTAACACGGAGTTTGAACTCTATAAGATGCCTTAACACGCAGTGTTTGTGAGAAGTACAATGAAATTTCACAGTGGTACACAAATGTCTAATCCCAAAACATTGAGATAACTTATGACTGCTTATATGTCTGCATCTTTCTGCTGTCACTCATAAGAATATTTACATACCTGACCACTCATGTTCAACACTGTTCTTCTTTTCCAGTGCAATAGATAGCAAGCCTCAAGAACATTCTCCCACTAACATAAATTCAATTTTAAACCAGGCAGAAGCAAAGCTTCACTCCTGTGCTCTTAAGTACACAATTAATTTACAGATGCCAAATGTCAATACGGGCCACCACCCTGCACCACATCAGCAGAAGCTCCAATGAAAATACACAAAAGTGACTTCACCATTTCTCCCCCTCACAGCACAACATTGACTTAGCTCTTAGGTCATTTTCCTCATTTCCACCCTTTAAAACCACATGTGCCAGGATGATGTCAAAATAAAGAATGTGGGATGTGGAGGTGGAAACTGTCTGCAATATCATTCAGACTGTGGTTAGAACACAAACACTTCAACCAATTGAATTATCCCTCAATTTCACGGACAACCGAATGTTAAAATGTCTCAGATTACATGCCCCAGTTATGTGGATAGGATTTGTCTTTGTATTGTGTCAATTAACATTTAAAATGTTAAACTTGCCCATTTTGTTGCCTAAGCAGTTGCCACTCCAGGTTGTTCTCCTATTTCCACATTTGTAAATTTCCTTTTTCCCAATAGTTTTTTGATAGTAATATCTCAAACCCAAAGTTCAAAACAAACTGTCGGATTTGCAAACTGGAACACCTGTTCAAAGTTTACACTGAACCATGTCAGAAGATGAAATGTCATCACAGTTTGAGAGGACCATAGGCTGCTCTCCCCTTTGAGAGAGAGCTGACTGGTGGTGATTTTACCTGAGGGTCACCACACCTCAAAGCAAAGGGCAAGGTTGAGAAGGGGGGGTCTTCATGAATAAGCTCAACCGGTAGGGAAATTGAACCCATGCTGTTGGTGTCGCTCCACATCACAAACCAGCCATCCTGCCAAGCCACCATCAGGGTCACAAAATCTAAACATATCACAGCAGAGAAAATCTGATTCAAGGAAACATTCAAGTTAAAGCAGCATCCTGTCAAAACAGTCCAACAATCCTCAATAAATGAATACCAAAGAAAATGGTCTCAGTTTTTTGGCAAAAGATATAATAACTAATGTTTCTTTCGAACTGAGCACATGCTCAACCACATAGCAATTTGAAGTGCATTGCACATTGTAATAAACACAACACACACAGCACCAACTTTGAGAGGAGCAGAGGGGCTGTCAGAGTTAAGTATCAAATCTCAACATCAAAAACTGAACTGCACACAACCATAGAATGAAGCCATCTAGCCATCATATTTGTGTCAGCTCTCCGCAAAAGCAACTCATCCAATCCCACTCCCTCATCCTTTCTCCTTAGCCCTGCAAATTTTCTCTGTTCAGATAACTATCCAATTTATCTTCGAAAGTTTTAATTGAATCTTCCTGCATCACACTCAGACAGTGCTTTCTAGCTCCAAACCACTTGCTGGGTAAAGAGGCTTTTTATGTCATTGTTGGTTCTTTTGCCAATGGCCTGGTTCTCAATCCTTCCATCAATGGGAAACAAATCTCTTTATCTACTTTGTCTAGAACCCTCATGATTTTTAACAACTCTACTAAATCTCTTCTGAATGGTGAACAACCTACCTTTCCAACCTGTCCACCTAACTGCAGTCCCCCATCCCATTTTCATAAACTGTTTCCTGCACCATCTATCAAGCCTTCACATCTTTCTTAAAATGCGATGCCCAGATATGGACATAGTACTCCAGGTGAGGCCAAAACAGTGTTTTATAAAGTTTAATGATAACTTCCTTGCTTTTGTACTATGCCTATTTAAACCACTTTCTAAACCTGCCCAACCACCTTCAACAATTTGTGCATATATACCCCCATGCCTCTTTCCCTGCACCGCCTTTAGAATTGCATTTTCTATTTTATAATACATCTCCTCATCCTTTCTACCAAAATGCACTGCTTCACACTTCTCTGCATTAAATTTCATCTCCAACTTGTCCACCTATTTCGTTCAGCCTGTGACATCCTCTTGGTGTATATCACTATCCTCCTCACCATTCACAATAGTTCCAAATTTTGTCTCACCTACATATCTAAGTCTAGGACATTAACATACGTATCACTGAGTGTACCTATACCCTGCAGTATTTCAAGAAGACAGCTCACCACCATCTCAGGGGCAATCAGAGGTAGCCAATAAACACTCTCCTTTCCAGACACATTCAAATCCCATGAATGAGTAATAAAAAATAAATAAAAAAAAGCAATGGGCTTAGTAACAATCCCTGGGGCACCCCACCATATACTTTCCTCTGGTCAGAAAAACAACTACTCACTCCCATGCTCTGCTTCCTGTCACCCTTAATATCCAAGCCGTCATATTTATTTTATTTCATGGGCTTCAACTTTACTGGCAAACTATTACTTCATCAAATGCTTTTTGGAAATCCATATACCCATTAACTGCATAATCTCATCCACTTCCTCAGTTACTTCACCAAGAAATTCAATCAAGTTAGTTAACCATGATTTGCCTTTAACAAATCTATGCCAGCTTTCCTTAATCATTCCATACTTGTTCAAGTACAGATTTTTTCTAAAAGCTTGCCTACCTCCTGTGGTCATTGGGATTATTACAACCATTTTTGAACATGGGTGTAACATTTGCAACTCTTCAATCTTCTGGCATCATCACCCTTGCATCCAAGGAGGATTGGAAGATTATGGTCTCTGCAATTGCAACGCTCACTTCCATCAGCAACCTCAGACACACCCCATTAGGTCCTGCAGACTTACAGTCACAGCGTTTCTAATAGCTCCTCTATCAATATTTAGCCATCCAGTGTCTCAGCTACCTCCTCTTTCACTCTAGCTTTGGCAGTATCTTCTTCCCTGGTCAAGACAGATGCAAAGTACTAATTTAGTTCCTCAGCCACACCCACTAATTCCATGTATAAATCTTCTCGGTTCCAAATTGGTCACACCCCTCCTCTTAATACCCTTTTAGTATTTATGTGGTTATGGAAAACTTTGGATTCCCTTTCATGCTGCCAGTCTCTTCTCATGTTCTGGCTCCCTTATTACCTTTTCCACTGCCCTTCTGAAGTTTTCATATTCATTCTGGTTCTCACCTGCATTATCCACCAGACGTCAATTTTTCCTGATTATAATCTTACTCTTCATCTGTTTTGTCATCCAGTGAGTGTGGCTTCATTTCGCATACTATTAACTTGTGTGGGAATGTACAGTAAAGTCCCACCATGCGTGACTTAATTGTTTGCATTTTCATTTTCCGCAGCTTTATACAGTGTACACCTCATCGCCCATGGTCTGATAGGTAAGATTTTTCCACAAGATCTTTTATTTTACTGTAGCAAATGCGCAAATCAGATTTGTCTCACAATGTAATTGTATAGCTTATTCCTGGTTAATGGATTTGGGAGAAACAATGATCATGAGTTTAAACTGAGAGAGAGGAGGAATAGATTGGCTATTAGGTGATTTGTCTTTTCTCACAGTTGAGGCGCTCTGGAATTCAGAGGTTGGCGTGGTAGGTGCTGACACCATGAATACTTTTAGAGGAAATTGGACTAGTTGCTGCCGAGGACAGAAATCACATAATACAGAACGCAAATGTCTTTGTAACTCTTTGGTTCATTTGACCTCCATGGCTGGTTTCAGTGACCTGGGGTGGAGGGGATTGGAGAGGAATTTTCCAGGATACATGTTACCCTTTGTTGGCCCTGGACATTTTCATTGTCCACAGTTTTTAAATGGGTTGTGAATAAAACTGCCAGTGCTAGAAATCAGAAACAAAAAGCAAAAATGTGGAGTGTACACAGCAGGTTTAACAGCTTCAGTGAACACAGGTTATTGTAAAGTACTGTAACTGCCCAAACCAATGCTGCCCTCGCATGGCTGGAACCTATCTAACCGAGTCCCATTTTAAAGCATGTTCTCCCTTTGCATTGCACTGTTTGAGAGGTTTCATGGGAATATAACCCTGTGATCAGCAGGACTTCACTGTATCTTGACTGTGCCTGAAACCCCATCTCCACATTAAAGGCAGTCTATTGTTCAATTACAGTTTTGCCTGCAATTTTTTGATTCCGATTTATCTGGGACTGATCTGTTCTCATCCCACAGAAATTGGCCTTCCTTCAAATAAATATATTTACTTTAGATCGTATCCTGCCCTTAATGAGAGCAGAAAAAAATGCAACGTAATTGGAAGATCAAGAGACCCAAGTACGAGGAGAGGAAATGTGTCAAGGTGCGTGCCAAGAAGGGCAAGAGGTGAGGTGAGAGCACTCCAGATTCATCAATCAAGGGTGTGGGAGAAGCAGAGACTCAGGAAAATTCCCAGCTAGCTGGTGGCCTGTCAGAGGAGGGGCTGAACCCACTGAAAGTGATGGGGAGTTCCCAGAGAGTCTGACTGCCATCCCTAGATTACAGCAAGACTTTGAAGTTCCCCATTCAGCATTTTTCAATGTCCCGGGCATCAACCTGACACAAAAATCACAGAATGAACCATAGCAACTAAGATCACAAATGCAGCAGGCACACGCAACTGTGGTCAGATAGTTTGCAATTAAATGGATCGATGGATTTAGTCTCAATGCACACTAATGCTTTCTGATGAGCAGGTTTATGACACAGATTGGGTTATTGATCATGTATGTGGAGCAAGGCCAATGAACACTGACCTATAGCTTTGACTGAGCCAAAAATGCCACCAAGAAATTGCAGGTTAATTAAAGCTGTCAAGTCTAATGAATAAGACAACCGATTGACACATTTGATTTAACTGTTCAGCAAAAGGAATGGATATTTAAGGTTCCTTAAGATCTAAACCTTGACTTTTAAGCTGCATGCATCCTCCCCATTCCTTTCACATTTCATCCACTCTCCTGAAAGGATGAGTTTTTGTGTCAAAATTGGGAAGCTAACAGTCCACATATGGGCCATATGAGGAAATGCAGAAATGTTAAAGAGAGAAGGATTGGTACGTGTGACAGTAGTATAATGCGACAAACTAGAAGAGAGGTGGATTGGGTCAGTGAGATTATGAAAGTGAATGAAATCTTTGAGGGGGAATGAGACCAAAGAGCAATAATCCACGTAACTCAAGTGACCATACAGCAGTTTGGACTATTCTGCACATTGAAATAAAGTTGTTGCTCAAAACTGCATGAAATTTCAGGGTCTTTTAAAATGCAAGCTACCCATGGGACAATATAATACTCAGAGGAGTTTGTAGCCTGCCCAGGACAAAGAAACTTTTGAGGGAACATTGCTAATGACGTAATTTTCTTGTAATCTACACCTGTTTTTATTGCATTACAATGTGTACACTTTATCTGACTAGTCAAACATTTTACCCAGCAGACTGTTTGTTCACAGACAGTTTAATGTTGTTTTGCTGAAACATCCATTGGAGTATATGTGACAGGTAAATGTTGTTCATATATCAGAGTCCTGTTTTCTTACATCGCCAAGACAGGTTTACTTCTTCCAATGGTGGAATCATGGCCCCACATTTCTTTTATGTTAAAAATTATGGCATTGGGATAAAGAAACCAGTTCAAGTAATGTAACTCAAGGTGCCGATGCATGGTTACTGTCGTGTGTTCAGAATTAGAGATACATCAAATGTGCTGTGATTCCAACAACACTATTCTTGCTGGCAGCCAGCCCCTTTTGGCAGCTCCTGTTTCAACAGGAACATTCTGAAGCAAGACACCTATTTCTTCATTCATGTTTTGAAGCTGTTCAATTCTGAATTCAGTCAAGTGATCAAATTGATCACAAATTTGAGTGATCGAAAACAATAGTGAGGCAGCATGTTGAAGTGCATCAGTACAATGGAGATCTATCTTAGCCTCATTATTGTTCAGTGGCATGGACTGAAAATTTCCCAGAATGCAAAAGGCTGCAAATTATCTCCAAGGCAGCTGTGAGCCTCTCAGTGGCTTCATAGCACCATTGACAATGATGCCTGGCATCCTTAAGATGGAAGCAGCCCAGAGGGATGGGGCAAGGAGCAAGGTTATCCTGAAATTCAGTGAACGGAAAAACAGCTATTTTAAAACTCATCTGAAATAAGGAATTTCCAGGGCATTGGGGCAATGCAATAATCATATACATCAATGTGAGCCATTGAAACATTATCTGTCAACGATTTTGAAGGCATTCACTATGGGGGAAACCTGGCAGCTCAAGAGAGTCGGTACAGACTCAATGAACCGAATGGCCTCCTTCCGCACTGTATGGTTTCTATGGTTCTATTGTCTGCTCAGCACTCCCCACTCAAAATACTTCCTCAGATAAAAGGACTCAGTCCGCTACCACTTTGCTGTTAGACGGAGAGTGCTTTCCAATCAGAATCCCCTCCTCACAGTCGCCATTGCTGACTTGGAGGAGAGCGAGTTTTCAACCCTCAAAGCTATCTCTATGACCCCATCAAGGGTCATGATCCAATGTGGGAACCCCTGCAATAAAGGATACAATTTTAAAAGGGGTGCAGGAGCAGAAAGTTTGGGGTTATATTTGTACAGATCACTAGAAGAAGCAGGGAAAGTGAAAAAGCAGTTAATAAAGCATACAGGATCCTGGGCTTTATAAATATGGCCGCAGAGTATAAAAACATAGAAGTAATGGTGAACCTAGATTAATCACTGGTTTGATTTCAACTAGAACACTGTATCCAACTCTGGGCTACACTTTAGAAAGTGTGAAAGCATTAGAGATGGGGCAGAAAAGATTTATGAGTATGCTTCCAGGAATAAAGGACTTCAGTTGGATGGATATATTGGAGAAGCTGGGCATGTTCTCCTTAGAGAAGATTAAGAGGAGATTTCACAGAGGTTTTCAAAATGATGAGGGGTCTAGAAGAGTAGATAGGAAGGAATTGTTCACGTTGGTGGAAGGTTCAAGAACCTGTGGACATTAATTTAACGTGACTGGCAAAAGAAGCAATGGCAATATAAAGGAAACAGTTTTATGCAGCAAGTGGCTAGGATCTGGTATGCATTGCCTGAAAACCTGTGGTGGAGGCAGATCCAATTGTGGCTTGGTAAGGGCTTGTTAATAAGGCTTTTTCTTATTGGGATGGTCATTTCCTGGCATTTATGTGATGCAAACGTTAGTCACAATCTAGATGCTGTCCAAGTTCTGCTGTAAACTGGAATACTTCATTATTGGAAGATTTGCAAATAGAACTAAACACTGCGTAATCATCAGTGAACACCCCAACAGGCAAGGTCATTGATGAGGCACCTAAGGATTGTTGAGCCAAGATCACTGTCCAGAGGGACTCCTGGTGCGACTGCCTGGGTCACACTGATTTGTCTCCAATAATTTCAATCATCTGCGTGTGTGGTAGGTATGACTCAACATTACTAGCTGTTTTATCACCCAAAACAAGGCATGAACGTCTGTCTCTTGTCTAGGAACAGGATCCTTTAGATAATAAGCCAAGAATTTGTTAATGACATTTGCTCATTTGTCTTTATGTTGGGTTTTACTACATACACACCCATTGTGATTTCTGATGCTCATTGCCATCATATCATACAGTATAAGGTTGAATTTGGTTTGGTTTCTGATCTTCTACCATGTTATGAATCATTAATCTGTTATTATTCATGATAATTACAGACCAAATAAGAAATAGAAGTATAAAATATTGCAGAATATGTTTCTAGCAATATAATCTTTCACCATCAGTCATTAACGGCTTCAGAATGTCCCAGAGGTGAATCTAATGGAAAAATCCAATGCCCTGCAAAAATGAACTGTATTTAACACCATCTAAAAAAAGTGTAAACAGAATATTCAATAGATTAATATACTCAGGTTAGTTCATTCATAACTCACTCAGCCAACTTGCTATCTGAACATCCCACTGCCTCTTATCCTTTGTTAATCAAGAGGAAGAATAGAAATTAATTACACAAGGAACTGATTCAGTTCAACAAAGAGACAATTAAAATCGTCAGTCAGTCATATTGTAAATAGAAGAGAATATCATAAACCATGGCTTCAGGCAGGTCTTGCTGCTCTGCTAGGGGACTGTTTTAGAACAACTCACACCTATCACAAGCATACAGCATTATATTCTCCTCAATGGAGGAGGAAACCAATGTATCAAATCATAGAAACAGACAGGAGTGGTTAGTTATCCAGGCCACATAGGTTTGGAACAGGCAAAATCTGCAAGACCAGTATAGAAATGTTTGAGATAAATTATCTGGTTTTCTGCCATCAAATATCCACAATTAAAAATATTCCAATGAATTGTCCTTTATTTTAACACACAAAGTTAATTACTAAAATTAAAACAAAGTTAAAACAAAGTTAAAAATCTGCAGTCTTCAGATTATCAAAACATCAAAAGAAATAGGAGGAGAAATAGGCCATTCAGCCTATCGAGCCTGCTCTACTTAAAGATAAAATTCTTCAGTTTTAAGTTTAATCATTTTTCATTTTGCTGCCCTTAAATTTTGTACTTTCACTTTCATTTCTCAATCAAGTCCATCGAAAGGTAAAGTGGAGGTGGAACAGACATATTATTTTTATCAATGACAATTAGCAGAAATTGAGACAATTATGCACTTTGACACTCCATTCATTTATTGGCAAACAAAAATCTTTTTGATGGTGACTATGGTGTTTTAATATTAAGCACTGTCTATTAATCCCTTAAAAGTATCTTGTGTCCCAGTCTAACATGTATCAAGACAAGAACCATTGCTCATACTGATATCTGACTGTGTTTTAAAAACTGTACTTTATTGCCGTGATCATTTTAATTGTCCTCTTCACACCTACTCATTACTGTAGAAGACATGTCCACAATGAAATGTGTTGGTCAGATTGCAGGGATTGACTAGGGAATTGAGAACAACAGAAAGAGACAGATGGAAGTACTGAGCAAAGAGAACAATGAAAGCAGAGAAAAAAAATATTTACCTCTTTGAGGTTCAAAAACTACTCAAATGAGGAATCAGCTGGATTTTACATGGTTTTAGTAGCCTCCGAATTCTGAACATAAAATAATTGCACTGGTGATCCCGAGACCAGGTCTGCTTGAGTAAACTTCTTAAAAGGGAGATTAATGTTCCATAATTGTTATTAAAATTATTTCTTCTTACACTCAATTGTATTTTTGCTTCATGATGTTCGTTCACTTTGCTGATTGGTCTGTTATTTTTGCCATTGTTTCCCGTGTTGTTATTTAAGTAGAACTAGACCATCTCATGGGAGATGGCGTGTGGTGGTAATGTGACTAGACAAGTAACCCAGAGGCACAAACTAATCCTTGGGGCATGGGTTCAAATCCCATCATGGCAGCTGGGAGAATTTAAATTCAATTAATAAAATGTGAAAGCTAGTCTCAGTAATGATGATCATGGAACTATCATCAATTATTACCATCTAGTTCACTAATGCCCTGTAGAAAAAGAAATCCATCACCCTTACCTGGTCAGGTCTATGTGATTCCAGACCCACAGCAGTGTAGTTGACTCTAAAATGGCCTGGTAAGTCATTCCATTCCAGGGCAATTAGGGATGAGCAATAAATGCATGGACTTGCAAGTGATGTCCATATCCCATGAAATAAGTTTTTAAATGACAGTGACAAGGATAAGAATTCCTTTTGGGCTCCCACAGCACTACAATTTAATCATGAATCTTGGTTTATAAGCAACCAGTAAATGCAGGTACAAAAAAGGAGGCATTGTGTCTTCCTGTCAGTATCCTTAAATGTATTATTTATAAATAACTTCACACATACTTAGATGCAACAGTAGAGACCTGCCCTTGCACTTATCAAGGAATGTTGCAAGACATCTGTAATGTCCTACAGATGATCTGGACCCCCATTACCTATCCCCCCAGATTGACTGAGAGACTACCGGAATCAGCATCTATCTGCAGGTGACAAGTAAAAGCAATCCATGAGATTTAGGATAAGCAATTGCTAAGGTTCATGGATATAGATAGAATTAATAAATGGATAGGGGCAACAGACAGCCAGGACATTGCGGATGGCACCACCGTAATGGGTCGGATCTCAAACTATGACGAGACAGTGTACAGGAAAGAGATAGAGAATCTGGGGAAATGGTGCGATGACAATAACCTCTCCCTCAATGTCAGTAAAACGAAGAAGATAGTCATCGACTTCAGGAAACGTAGTGGAGGGCATGCCCTTGTCTACATCAATGGTGATGAAATAGAAACAGTCAAGAGCTTCAAGCTTCTAGGTGTTCAGATCACCAACAACCTGCCCTGGTCCCTCCACGCTGATGCTATAGTTAAGAAAGCCCATCAACGCCTCTACTTTCTCAGGAGACTAAGGAAATTTGGCATGTCTGCTATGACTCTCACCAATTTTTACAGATAGACCATAGAAAGCATCCCTTCTGGGTGTATCACAGCTTGGTATGGCTCCTGCTCAGACCAAGACTGCAAGAAACTACAAAGGGTTGTGAACATAGCTCAGTCCATCAAGCAAACCAGCCTTCAATCCATTGACTCTGTCTACACTTCCTGCTACCTCGGAAAAGAAGCCAGCATAATCAAGAACCCCACACACCCTGGACATAGTCTCTTCCACCTCCTTCCATCAGGAAAAAGATACAAAAGTCTGAGATCATGTACCAACAAATTCAAGAACAGCTTCTTCCCTACTGCCATCAGACTTTTGAATGGACCTACCACATATTAAGCTGATCTTCCTCTGGACTCTAGCTATGATTGTGACACTACATTTTACACCTTTTTCTTTCCTTCTCCCCTATGTACTCTATGAATGGTATGCAAGAAACAATACTTTTCACTGTATACCAATGCATGTGACAATAATAAATTAAATCAAATTAGGCAGAAGCAGTGCTCAGTTTAAAATCTAGTGAGTGCCTGAGCCTCTGCTATTTTTAATGTGGCTGAGACCAATGGCAGGACTTTGGGGCAGGGACGAATGAAGGGAGGGGTCATGTGACATCTCCCACATTCTGTTCAGTCAGAGTTGGCAACCCTAGATAGCGCCAAGAACAGTGACAGATCTTTGTAGAAGTGAAGATTACCACAGTATAAAGCATTTTATGCTGTCAGATCTTTCCAAGGCACCACAGGCAATTGCAACAAATCAAGAAATCTAATGAACACATGGTTTGAATTGACTGAAACATCATTTGTGATGGGGTAATACCTTCATTTACTCTGTGAAAAAAGAGATTGAGCAAAGAAATTTGAGCAAAGTCAGCAGCAGGAAACATACGTTCTTCACCTTTGCCCTATGAAAGGGGAATAATTCTTGAACTGTTTCTTAGATGTTGAAGTTATCAGTTTAGTTGCACACCACAAGAAATATGAGCAAAAATAAGCAGCAAACTATCCTTCATCTTACTCCTTACCAATAATCTGTTCCTGGAGCGTCAGCTATGTCTCAGCTTGTGACATGCTTACCTATAAGATTGTACGGTTCTGGTTTCAAGTCCAACTCTAGGACTGGGTGGCACAGTGGTTAGCACTGCTACCTCACAGCGTCAGGGACCTGGGTTCAATTCTGGCCTCGGGTGACTCTGAGTGGAGTATGCACATTCTCCCCGTGTCTGCATGGGTTTCCTCTGGGTGCTCCGGTATCCTCCCATAGTCAAAGATGTGTGGGTTAGGTTGATTGGCCATACTAAATTGCCCCTTAGTGTCAGGGGAATTAGCGGGGTAAATTTGTGTGGTTACGGGGATAGGGCCTGGGTAGGATTGTTATCGGTGCAGGCTCGATGGGCCAAAGGGCCTCCTTCTGCACTGTTGGGATACAATGATTTGAGCAGAAAAATCCCTAATCCAGCCTAGCTTTCCTTTACAGGAAGTGAGGAGAAGTTATTAGAGTAAATGCTGGTTAAAAACAGAAAATACAGGATAAATTCAGCAGGTCTGGCAGCAGAGAAACAGTTAACATTATGAATTTGTACGACTCTTCTTCAAAATTGGTTGTTCTGGTTGGTGATTTACTTCAAGCCCATTTGGCTAAGAACTCCAATGGTGTTAGCACCCAATGTGCATTACAGGTTGTGCTCAGGGTGTCGTGTCAAATGGAAAGAGACAAAATCTGAGATCAATCAAAGTTATTTATCTACTGATAGATTACAGAGCAAGACACTGAACGATAGAGATCGGTTGATTTCCTATGCTCTTGGTCAGAAAATGTGAATTTCTGATATCCCTTTCCAGTTGTTCTAAAACACTGTGGCTCCTTTCTGCAATTAAAAGTGGACAAGCAGCTCCTTAGAAAAACCCATTATGCATATGACAAGAAATGTAATGTTTTAATCTACTTTGCATCAGGCAAATCACTGCCATATGCCAAGCACAAAGCAGCCTCTAACAGCAGCCAGCAAAACCAGGAACAAACAATATTTGGTTTCTAATTCAATCCCCCAGTAATCAGAATTCCTGGAACTCTCCAACGCAACGGCAAAGGAAATGAATGTGTGTCCATGGGTATAAGAGGAAAACATTCCTACAGGCTCAGATTTTCCTATCAAATAACAGCGCAGCCGATGGCGTCTACCTTTATTTATGCATAATTAGCACAGCAACTTCATGCAAGGGACAGATGAGCAGTTAAAACCAAATATCCAAACAACACTCTCCAAGTTGTGCAGCTCTCCTGTTTAAATTCTCTGAAAGGGCATTTCACTGTCTAGCTCAGTGAAATGTACTGAGTGGTGTGAATTTTTTGTACAGTAGATATGAACAAAACATGCCACAGAAAATCAAGATTGACCCATTTCACTCTTTTGCTGATGTAAAGTGTGTTAATTAATTAGAATGAATCAATTCTAAGTCTCAATCCTTCAGGTATGAGATGAGAGGTCACACGACACCAGGTTACAGTCCAACAGGTTTATTTGAAATCTCAAGCTTTCAGAGCTGATGAAGGAGCATCTGTTGTTGTGTGACCTCTCATCTTGTCCGTCCCAGTCCAACACTGGCATCTCCATTTCAGGTACGAATTATTGTTGGATATTCTAAAAAATATACAATTTAACATTTCTATTCTAAATAATTTTTTCTCCTTTAATCCAATCTTTTTGAACCGTTTGACATTCCTTTTCCATTCAGTCATGGAATCTGGATGTTGCTAGTTCAGCCAGCATTTTATTGCTTTTCCCTAATTGCCTGTGAGAAGGTGGTGGTGTGCTGCCTTTATGAACCGCTATATTCCAGGTGTTGTCGGAACACTCACAGTGCTATTAGAAAGGGAGTTCCAGGATGTTGACCCAGCGTCAGTGAAGGAATAGCGATATACTTCCAAGTCATAACAATGTGTGACTTGTGCATCCATGGTGGAAGTGGTGGCAATCAAATGGACTGCTTTGTCCTGGATGGTGTCAGCACCATGAGTGTTGTTGGAGCTGCACTCATGCAAGCAAGTGGCGAGTATTCCCGATTTGTGCCTTGTGGATGGTCAACAGATTTCAGGGAGTCATGAGGGGAGCTACTCTCTGCAAAGTTCCCAGCCTCTGACCTGCTCTTGTAGCAACAGTATTTATGTGGCTGTTCCAGTTCAGTGTCTGGTCAATGGTAACCCCTAGGACGTTAATAATAGAGGATTCAGCAATGGTAATAACACAGAATCTTAAAGTGAGATTGTTAGATTCTTTCAGGTTGAAGATGGTCATTGCTTGGAACTTGTATGGTGCAAATATTACTTGCTCCTTATCAGACCAAGCCTGAGCAGTGTCCAGGTCTTTCCGCACATGGGCACAGACTGCCTCAGTATCCGAAGAGTTGCGAATATTGGTGGGCATTGTGTAATCATCAGCAAGCATCCCTCTCTCGGATCGTACAATGGAGGGAAGTTAATTGATGAAGGACACTACGCTGAGGAACCCGGCAATGATGTCCCAGGACTTAGATGATTGACCTCCAACAATTTTTGTGCAAGGTATGACCCCAACCAGTGGAGTGTATTCTCCCATTTCAACTGACTTCAGATTTGCTTAGGCTCCTTGATGCCACACTTGGTCAAGGGCAGTCACTCTCACTTCACCTTTGACTTCACTTTTTTAGGTGTCCAGATCACCAACAAGCTATCCTGGTCCCCCCATGCTGACACTATAGTTAAGAAAGCCCACCAACGCCTCTACTTTCTCAGAAGACAAAGGAAATTTTGCATGTCAGCTACGACTCTCACCAACTTTTACAAATGCACCATAGAAAGCATTCTTTCTGGTTGGTATGGCTCCTGCTCTGCCCAAGACCACAAGAAACTACAAAAGGTCATGATTGTAGCCTAATCCATCACGCAAACCAGCCTCCCTTCCATTGACACTGTCTACACTTCCCACTGCCTTGGCAAAGCAGCCAGCATAATTAAGGACCCCACACACCCTGGACATTCTCTTTTCCACCTTCTTCCATCGGGAAAAAGATACAAAAGTCTGCGGTCACGTACCAACCGACTCGAGTACAGCTTCTTCTCTGCTGCCATCAGACTTTTGAATGGACCTACCTTGCATCAAGTTGATCTTTCTCTACACCCTAGCTTTGGCTGTAACACTACATTCTGCACTCTCTCGTTTCCTTCTCTATGAACGGTATGCTTTATCTGTATAGTGCGCAAGAAACAATACTTTTCACTGTATACTAATACATGTGACAATAATAAATCAAATCAAACTTCTTTTGTCCATGTTTGGATCTAGGCTGTAATGAGGTCAGGAACTGAGTGACCCTGGCAGAACCCAAACTGAGTGTCACTGAGCAGGTTATTGCTGAACAAGTACCACTTCATAGCGCTGTCAATGACCCCTTCCATTATTTTACTAATGTGGTGATAATTGGCCAGGGTGGATTTGTGGCTTTTTGTGGACAAGACATACTTGGGCAATTTTCCATATTGGGTTTTAGCTGTACTGGAACAGCTTGGCTAGGGTAGTCTTCAGTACTATTGTCAAAATGTTGTCAGCGCTCACATTCTTAGCCATATCCAGTGCTGTCAGTCATTTCTTTATATTAAGTGGAGTGAATCGAATTGGCTGATCTGTGATGCTGGGGACCTCATGAGGAGGCTGAGATAGATCAGCTTCTGGCTGAAGTTGGCTGCAAATGCTTCAGCCTCATCTTTTGCACTATGTGCGGGCTCCCCCATCGTTGAGAATGGGGATATTTGTGAACCTCCTCATCCAGTGAGTTGTTTAATTATCCATAATGGGATGTGGCATGACTGCAGAGCTCAGATTTGATCCATTGGTTGTTGGATTGCTTAGCTCTGTCTATCATATCTTGCTTCGGATGTTTGGCATGCAAGTAGTCCCATGTTGTATCTTCATGAGATTGACACCTCATTTTTAGCTATGCTTATTGCTGCTCCTGACATACCCTCCTGCACTCTTCATTGAACCAGGGTTGATCCCCTGAAATGAGAGTGGTAGAGTGAGGTAAATGCTGGCCATGAGGTTACAGATTGTGGATGTATTCAATTCTGCTGATGGCCCACAATGCCTCATGGAAGCCCAGTCTGCGCTGTTGAAATCTGTTCTGTTGAAACCTTTCCCATTTAACAAGCTGGCTATAACAGGGTTAAGGAGGCATCCTCAATGTGAAGACAGGACTTAATCTCCATAAATAAGATGCAGTGGTAGTTCCTACCAATACTGTCAGGGACAGGTTGATGAGGGCAAGATCAAGTAGGTTTTCTCTCTTGTCAGTTCCCTCACCACCTGCCAAAGATGCAGTCAGACAGCTATGTCCTTCAGGACTCAACCAGTTCTATCAGTAGTAATGCTATCAGGCCATTGAGGTCCCCCACCAAGAGTACATCCTATACCCTTGCCACCCTCAGTGTTTCCTCCAAGTCGTGTTCAACATGGACGAGTACTGATTCATCAGCTGAAGGGGACAATAGGTGGTAACCAGCAGGAGGTTTCCTTGCTTTGTTTGACCTGATGCTATGAGGCTTCATGTAGTCCAGATTTGATGTTGAGGACTCAGAGCAATACCCTACTGACTGCATAGCACTGTGCCACTACATCTGGTGGGTCTATCTTGTCAGTGGGACAGGACATATCCAGGGATGGTGATGGTGTCATTGTCTGTGAAATATATTTCTGTGTGCATGACTATGTCAGGTTGTTGTTTGACTAGTCTGTGGGACAGCTGTCTCAATTCTAGCACAAATCCTCAGATGTTAGTAAGAAGGATTTTGCAAGGTCGAGGGGGCTGGGTGTGCCGTTGTCATTTCCAGTGCCTGGGTCAATGTCTGATGGTCTCTCTAGTTTCATTCCTATTTCGGCAGTAACATTGAATTCATCCACTCCATAAATCCTTTTCAACCCCTGAGGTCATAAAACCTCAATCACATTGGTATATTCACATTTATAGAAACATAGAAAATAGAAGCAGAAGGCCATTTGGCCCTACGAGCCTATTCCACCATTCATTTTGATCATGGTTGATCATCAAATTCAATACCCTGATCCTGTCTTCCTCCCATTTAGCTCCTTTTAGCCCCAACAGCTATATCTCATTTTTCGTGAAATCACACCTGATGCCTGATCATTCCTGATGCAATTTCCCTTTTCACCTTTATCAGATCACACTTTCTTGCCCCCCAATTTACCTTATAACGAATGAAAAAATGAACAGGGAGGTGCCAGTCTAACTAACATTAAGCATAGTTAAATGATACAACAAAATTAAGCCCATTAGATCAGACTATTTCATCTATAATACTGAATTTATTGTAGCGGCTAGTATAGGTACATTGTGAATCTGAACTGTTAGATCCATCACCCCTTTGTTCACTGACCGACACTGACTCCAAGTCCTGCGATGCCTCGACTTTAAATTGCTCAGCTTTGTTTTAAAATTCCTCCACAGCCTTGCCCCTCCATATTTCTGTAAACTCGTCCAAGCTACAACCTTCAGAGACATTCAAATTCAGAGACATCTGTGTTCCTCCAATTTTCTCCTCTGGTGCATTCCTGATTCACCACGTGTCTGCGTGGGTTTCCTCCGGGTGCTCCGGTTTCCTTCCACATTCCAAAAATGTTCAGGTTAGGTTAATTGGCCATGGTAAATTGCCCCTTAGTGTCAGGGGGATTAGTAGTGTAAATGTGGGTTGCCGGGTTAGGGTCTGGGTGAAATTCTTGTTGGTGCAGGCTCGATGGGTCAAATGGCCTCCTTCTGCACTGTATGATTCTATGATTATTTTCATTCTATTACTGGTGATCTTGCTTTCAGCTATCTTGACCCCAAGCTCTGGAATGTTCTCCCTAAATTTTTCTACCACTCTTACTATGTTTTCTTCCTTCAATCCATCATTTTCACCAAGCTTCTGGCCATTTGCCCTAACATTCCCTTATGTGGCTCTGTATCAAATTTAGTTTGATATTCACTTCTGTGAACCACTTTGGGATGTTTTACTGTATCAAATGCGCTATATAAACATTTTGTAGCTGTTGTTGTTAGCTCAAAAGCACTTGAGCCATGCATTATCATTTTAACAACAATTTAACAATGGTTTATGTCCATTTTTGTTAGTTGTTTTCTGCACTTCCCAAACACAAACTATTCTCTGACCAGAGCAGCTGATCTGTCCTCTAATGCTTCTATCAAAGGCCTAGTGTCAATTGCCCATCAACTTGCACTCCCTTTGTTCCTTTGACATTACTCCTTTGCTAGATTTCCCAAATGAATTGCTTCTCAGATCTTGGAATTGCAAGTAAAGTCTCCTTACACCACACAGCTCCACTTTCATCACCATATCTAAGCACTTCAGCACCGCAACATTCTCTTTTAAACTGATCAATCTACTTGAAGAGCCAAGGCCGAAACCACAAAAGCTAAAAGTGGTAGAATGGGTAAAATTAGAACAACAGTAAGAGTTTTAACAACACCAGGTTAAAGTTCAACAGGTTTATTTGGTTGCAAATGCCATTAGCTTTCGGAGCCCTGTTCCTTCGTCAGATGGAGTGGATATCCACTCCATCTGACGAAGGAGCAGGGCTCCGAAAGCTAATGGCATTTGCTACCAAATAAACCTGTTGGACTTTAACCTGTTGTTAAAACTCTTACTGTGTTTACCCCAGTCCAACGCCGGCATCTCCACATTAAAATTAGAATGTCAGCTGTGGTACACTAACCTCCTGATTCTGGGTCACAGGTTCAAGTCCCACTCCAGGGCTTGGAGCACCAAATTCTAGGCTGACATCAAATTCCAGGGCTGAGGGAGTGCTACGCTGTCAGAAATGCAGTTTTTCAGATGACACGTTAAACCCCTTCAGGTGCACATGAAATATTCCATGGCATTATTTATAAGAGGAACAGGGATGTTATCCCCAGTTACCTGGTCAACATTTATCCTTCAAACAATAGATTATTTGGTTATTACAATATTACTGTTTGCAGGAGTTTGCTGTCAATAAATTGGCTGCCCAGTTTCTTACATCACAACAGTGACTATACTTCAAAAGTATTTAAATAAAAGCAAAATACTGCGGATGCTGGAAATTTGAAATTTTGCTCTTAAGAGTCATATGGACTCAAAACTTTAACTCTCAGTTCTTTCTCCACAGACACTGCCAGAGCTGCTGAGTTTATCCAGCTTTATTTGTTTTTACTTCAGAAGTACTTAATTGGCTGAAAAGCACTTGGGACATTTTGCAGTTGTGCAAAAACATATTTCTTTAAACACTAAGCCATACTCACTTTAAAAGCCTAAAGGTTGCAATTGAAAATAACCTACTGTGGATGATCAGGAAGTTTGAACATTCTGAGGAAGAATGAGAGAAATAGACACAGCAAGAGTTAACCAACACTTTTACATTTGTGACTAGGACTACAGAAATCACTAAAAGTCTGATTTCCACATATTGGTTCCCTCTACTTATATTACTGAAAGCAATCCTCTTTAGACTAGTGGCAGAATTGTCAATTTATGGAAATGTTGGCTGACATTTGTATTGTCTGGATTAAGAAGCCAGGTTTAGCAAAGTCAATGTTAGGAGTTTGCATGGGATTTAGATTCCTATAATCTGGACTACACAGCATTCATTGCAAAAAGGCCTGAACAAACAACAATTTAAACATTTTAGTGGAAGAGTGCAAGGGTACTGCACATCAAAACACTACCACGCTGCACCATGAAAATGATAGGAACACTGGCTTAGACCTATAATTTCTCATGCAGCAAATGCATTCCCACCTGCTGTCCTGCCTGTGTGAAAACACAGCAAGCACTTATTCATCAGAAAAGTAAAAAAAATAAAGAGAATTTTATTCCCAGAGCGTCTCTCCTTTCCTCCCCCAGGCTGGCAGCTGAGTGCATTGGTGAAAGCATGACAGCAAGTCACCTTGTCACCAACTCAACGGAACAGTCAGGAATAATGCAATGAGATTTTTGGTGAGTATGAACTATTTATGACCGTGCAATGTGCATTACTGCAATGCAGCTTTTATATAATGTCCCATAACATAAAAGAATTTATGTGCAGCTTGCAATTCTGATCAAGGGTAACTTCATCAGCTTATACTGACAAAATCTAACCGTGCCGGCAAGCCTGACTCACCTTTGTCTGCAGAACAATAAGAATACTGTATTGCACAGAGATAAAAATAAAAGGGTGGACCAATGCCATATTTATAACACACCCACAAAACACAGAAGAGATGAGAGTTATATGCATCAAGTGAATAGCTGTTTCACTCAAAAGAATAACGCTATAACGTCAAATTGTCTGATTATAATGTGATCAACTGCATTAAAAGACTTACAATGTGCATTTACTGAACCCCCTGTTTTCAGCATTGTAAGGTAATTAGCACCACCAACTCCACCAATATTGTGGTGCTTTTGTTAATAATGTCAGTGGCAACAGATCCAGTGCAGAAATACATAGCTGTTGCCAGCAAGGCAAACCAACAACACCTGCTGCTTTTCTGGGCACAAATGGGCCAACGGCTCAACTCATCAGGACAGGCCAGCGGAGTAGGGCCAATAATAGATATCGTAGTTTATTTAACAAGACAACTATTTATATTTATGCAATGGAAGTAAACATTTAGTTTCAAAATGAAGTGCTGGAGCCCACATGATTGAATGCTTTGGACACCTATTAACACTTGGAATAATCCCTGCTCTCCAGGTATTTCCATCAACAATAGCATGATACTGGTAAAATTAAAAAAATATTGTATACAAACATGCACACAAATCAATGCAGGTGAAATGGTACAAAATGAGTGCATACGCCGGTCTCAGCAAACAGTGGGTCTTCCAACATCAAATGTCAGCACCACAGTAACTAATCAAGATATTGGTTCTGGAGCATTTTGATGGGCCAGTCTAGACATGCTGTCAGGATTGAGTCGTGCTGGCTAAAACACACACTTTTTAAAAATCCTAACACAATAGGATTTTGAGGAAACAAAGTTTCATTCAAAGTAAGAGTCTTATGCTGTGCTGAATGACTCAATTTCCTATCAGTTTTAATGACATTCATTTAATTAGGTAATAAGTCTCCCCACATATTTGTTTCTTTCTACCCTAATAGTCTTCCAGTTTTTATTGCTGTCATCACTGCCTCCATTTATTGCTGAGCATTACAAGCGAGCCCCAATTTCTTTAGCCCAACCAACTAATGGTTCACGCGAAATCTCCAGCAGATTTAATGCCACAGAAGGATGCTTTGAGCTAAGTACTGGCTATTACTCTATTACTATGAATGGATACTTTCCATATAAGCATAAGTCCACTCTTGTGGAACCATGTTGTGTGCTGAAGTAGGTTTCCATAAAATGTTGAGATCAGACATCAGGCAATAATTAGCTCTGAATGTGCAGAGGGACTGAAGATATACTGTTGTTAACAACAAGGTCACTGAAGCTATCTGTGCTGACGTCCATTTGGCTCTCTTCCATCAGGCTCTATAATCGCTCCTAGTGAGCTTTCATTAAGAAAAATAAACCAAAAGAATGTTAAAATCTGTCAGCTTCTCAACAAATATTAATGTTGAAGCCTTCATCAATGAAAAAAATAGTGCATGAAATATGTTAAAAATATTGCACTAAAATTGTATAGAATGTGTTTTCATCCATATTTTAAGCGCACAGAATGAGCAACACTAAAAGTTTCAAAGGAGAATTCAGAGCTAAGGTTAATGCAATACATTATATTGACAAATGGGTGATATTACATCGACAATTGAGTGACATTACATAAAGAAAATCAAGTTCAACGGCTCTTGAAGTGCTTTGGTGCAAACAAAATACTGCACAGTTTTTCTGTGAAAGCATCTTAATGTAACAGCATTCATTGTGGAACTACCAATAACTTCCAAAGCACTAACAGAGAAATTAAATTTCTCATGAATGAGAAACTGCATCAAAACTTACAATTTTCCTCAAAAACTTCATATTCTTCAGTGTGTTGTGCTGTTTGCTGCTTGATGAAGCGATCTGACAACAGTCTTGCCATTGAGTCCATCTGCCTACACAGCAAGGCAGGAGGAGTCTGACACAGATAGTGCTGCGCAAAGCAATTGGGTCACGTATATCTTCACTGCTCAACATGACAGACACAGCTGTTAGACCTAGTTCAATATAACCTTGTCACTTGCTTTGTGGATTGTGAGGAAACCTTCATTCTTTACATTTGGAAGAGGGAAGTAGCATATTATAAATGGGAGGTACCTAGTGAAGGTATAATTCTAAATATATTACCTTTTATATTCTAAAAATTATCCTTTTGGGGTTAGGTTTGCAAATGGTGTCTGGATGCATTGCTGTATACACTGGAATATTTTACAACGATAAATGCGACAATAAACACCGTTGTATATGAACAAAAAACTTCATGTCAGCACTGAATGTTCAGATTAGCTAATTAAGTGTTAATTGGGACCCAAGAGGCAGAAATGGAAACACTTAGTGCTTTTCCATTCCTGCTTCAACACTGCAGCTTGGGTTTTGGGAAGCAAACTAATTGAGCAGCGCTAGCATACTTGTGCTGTGGTCTTAAAACACTGCATTATTGCACCGATTCCTAAAGCAGAATCTCATCCAGGTGTCTGAAAGGTAAATGCAACATTTTTGGGGACTTATCATGCCCTTAAGACTCTCTGATAGACAAACCTCCCAAAAGTTTAGGAGGGTCCAGGAAGGTTTGTATTTGCTTGAGGCTGGTGAAAAAGATCTAAAGGTGGAAAGGGATCTGGGTGGTTGTACTGCTAGTTTGCGGTGGACAGAAAGGATCGAGCATGTGGACATAAAGAAAGAGGATGTGTTGGAACTATTGAATGGCATCAAGGTTGGTAAGTCGCCGGGACCGGATGGGATGTACCCCAGGTTACTGTGGGAGGCGAGGGAGGAGATTGCGGAGCCTTTGGCGATGATCTTTGCATCGTCGATGGAGACGGGAGAGGTTCCGGAGGATTGGAGGATTGCAGATGTGGTCCCTATATTCAAGAAAGGGAACAGGGACAGCCCGGGAAATTACCGACCGGTAAGTCTAACCTCAGTGGTTGGTAAGTTGATGGAGAGGATCCTGAGAGACAGGATTTATGATCATCTAGAGAAGTTTAGTATGATCAAAAGTAGTCAGCACGGCTTTGTCAAGGGCAGGTCGTGCCTTACGAGCCTGGTTGAGTTCTTTGAAAATGTGACCAAACACATTGACGAAGGAAGAGCGGTGGATGTGGTCTATATGGACTTCAGCAAGGCGTTCGATAAGGTCCCCCATGCAAGACTTCTTGAGAAAGTGAGAGGGCATGGGATCCACGGGGCTGTTGCCTTGTGGATCCAGAACTGGCTTGCCTGCAGAAGGCAGAGAGTGGCTGTGGAGGGGTCTTTCTCTGCATGGAGGTCAGTGACCAGTGGAGTGCCCCAGGGATCTGTTCTGGGACCCTTGCTGTTTGTCATTTTTATAAATGACCTGGATGAGGAAGTGGAGGGATGGGTTGGTAAGTTTGCTGACAACACCAAGGTAGGTGGTGTTGTGGATAGTTTGGAGGGATGTCAGAAGTTGCAGCGAGACATAGATAGAATGCAAGACTGGGCGGAGAAGTGGCAGATGGACTTCAACCCGGATAAGTGTGTAGTGATCCATTTTGGCAGATCCAATGGGATGAAGCAGCAGTATAATATGAAGGGTACCATTCTTAGCAGTGTAGAGGATCAGAAGGACCTTGGGGTCCGGGTCCATAGGACTCTTAAATCGGCCTCGCAGGTGGAGGATGCGGTCAAGAAGGCGTACGGCGTACTAGCCTTCATTAATCGAGGGATTGAGTTTAGGAGTCGGGAGATAATGCTGCAGCTTTATAGGACCCTGGTTAGACCCCACTTGGAGTACTGCGCGCAGTTCTGGTCACCTCATTACAGGAAAGATGTTGAAGCCATTGAAAGGGTGCAGAGGAGATTTACAAGGATGTTGCCTGGATTGGGGGGCATGCCTTATGAGGATAGGTTGAGGGAGCTTGGTCTCTTCTCCCTGGAGAGACGAAGGATGAGAGGTGACCTGATAGAGGTTTACAAGATGTTGAGAGGTCTGGATAGGGTAAACTCTCAGAGGCTATTTCCAAGGGCTGAAATGGTTGCTACGAGAGGACACAGGTTTAAGGTGCTGGGGGGTAGGTACAGAGGAGATGTCAGGGGTAAGTTTTTCACTCAGAGGGTGGTGGGTGAGTGGAATCGGCTGACGTCGGTGGTGGTGGAGGCAAACTCGTTGGGGTCTTTTAAGAGACTTCTGGATGAGTACATGGGATTTAATGGGATTGAGGGCTATAGATAGGCCTAGAGGTAGGGATATGATCAGCGCAACTTGTGGGCCGAAGGGCCTGTTTGTGCTGTGGCTTTCTATGTTCTAATGTTCAGGAATGTGGGGCACTGATACAGTTCTTGTACATGCTCCATTTTTTCTGTCAAACATGCCTCAAATAAAGTTCAAAATTTATGTTTTCCCAATGATGTCTTTAGAAAACCAATAGGTTCCTTATCTCTGTCTTCCATTTAGGATGGAGATGAGAAGTTTTTTTCTCTCGGTAGGTTTGTTAGACTATGGAATTCTGTTCCTTTGAGAACAGTGGAGGCAGGATCATTGAATATTTTTAAAGCCGTGCTGGATAGATTCTGGATTGACGAAGGAACCAAAGGGCTGAGGCCACAGTCAGATCAGCCACGATTCTTATCAAATGCAGAGCAGGCTTGAGGGGCTGAATGGCCTACTCCTGCGCCTAATTCATGTGTAGGTCGACTTAGCGCTGCCATTGTTTTCAGGTAGATTGACTGTACTTATAGTACCAAATAATGCTGGGGATTGTCTGCACAGAATATTTGTCCAGACTCACGAGGGAGTTTCAGTTTATCACCAAAGTTAGCCCTTTCAAGTCAAGCAAGGTCAATCTTAGTCAAGGAAAAATCAATACATTTTGGAAGTTATTGGGTCATAAAAGCAAAGGCGGCAGCCATTCAGCCTAACATGTCCATGCCGGTTCTATATACAGCAATCCAATCAATCCCACTCCCTGCTTATTTATTTCCCTCAAATACCTACCCAAAATCCACTTGAAATCAATGATCATCTCCACTTCCAGCACCCCTGTAGGCAGTGAGTCCCCGTCATCTTTGTTCATTCATTCACCGGATGTGGGCATCTCTGAAAAATCCAGTTTTTATTGTTCATCCCCAGTTGTCTTTGAGAAGGTGATAGTGAGCTGTCTTGTTAAGTTTAAATTTATTTCTTAATGTCACAAGTATGCTTACATTAACACTGCAGCGAAGTTACAGTGAAAATCTCTTAGTCGCCACACTCTGGCACCTGTTCGGGTACACTGAGGGAGAATTCAGCACGGCCAATGCACCCCACCAGCATGTCCTTCGGACTGTGGAAGGAATATAGTTGGCTAGTTTGCTAGGCCATTTCAAAGGGTAATTAAGAGTTAACCATATTACTGTGGGTCTGGAGACCATATTGTTTTGGATCTGGAGATCACATACAGGCCAGAACAAGTAAGGATGGCAGATTTTCTTCTCTGAAGAATATCAGTGATTGAATCAGATGAGTTTTTAATGACAATTTGATAGTTCCATGGCCACCATTAGTTACAGTTTTAACAACACCAGGTTAACGTTGTTAAAACTGTTACTGTGTTCACCCCAGTCCAATGCCGGCATCTCCACATCATGACCACCATTACAGTTAGCAGCTTTTTAATTCCAGATTTCATTCAATTAACTGCATTTAGATGCCCCAGCTTCTGGGGTGACGCATCATGAGTTCAAATCTTAATTTTCAGAAGGGGGCAGCCGCAAATGGAAAACATTGTTAGGTATATCTTGAACATACAATATACCAATTATATTTCTATGCTTTCATGGGATGGGAGTTATTCATCCCTAATTGCCCTTGTGATGATGGTGATGAACCACCTTCTTGAACTGTTGCAGTGTATCTGGTGTAGGTACATCCACAGAGCTATTATGAAGGGATTTGTAGGAATTCTAAGCGGTGAAGGAACAGCCAAATATTTCCAAGTCAGGATGTTGTGTGGCTTGAAAGGGAACTTGCAGGTGGTGGTGTTCTCATGTGCCTGATGACCTTTTCCTTCTAGGTGGTAGTAGAGATCTTGGGGTTTGGAAGTTACTGTTGAAGGAGGCATGGAGAGTTGTTCCAGTGCATCTTGTATATATTACATACTGTTGCCACTATGTCAATGATGGAGGGTATGAATGGTTATGATAGATGGGATCCCAATCAAGCAGGCTGCTTAGACCCAGATGATGTCAAGCTTCTTAAGTGTTATTGGAGCTGCATTCATCCAAGACATCCTGATTCCATCACACTTGTGCCTTGTAAATGGGGGGGGGGGGGGGGGACTAAGTGAAAAAAGCTTCTTTACTCTCCAGAAATCTGGATTTACAGCTCTGTCTGGGTCACTTTGAACAAAGAAGATTTGTTTACTGATTTACAAAAGGAGAGAGAGCACATGAACAATTTGCTTTGTAACAGCACTGTACAACATAATTTTAATATAATTTTGAATTTTTTTTAGTTTTTATTGCAGTGCGATCTTTATTTCCAGTACAAAATGTTCAACTGAGTAAAAAAGCCAAAAAGCTTTTCAAAAACATTTGCATTGATTTTCCACAAACAGAAAATACATGACTGTTTTTGTTGGTGTTGATTCAAGGAGCAATTTCTGACCAGGACCTCAGAGAATGGAAACAAAAACACAAAATGCTCCAAGCATTCTCAGCAGCTCAGGCACAGCATGTCTGGAGAGAAGTGACAAGTTAACATTTCAGGCATTTACATCAGAATTAGAGTTTCTGCGACTGCCGTATTTATTTTTAACTAAGAGAATTACCTGCTATTTAAATAAAATTATAGGTCAACCCGAACAAGTTAAATCATTGATTACACAACCCACATGAAAGATGGCACCTTCAACAATGCATCACTACCTCAGTCCTCTGCCCAGTATCATGTTGATACTGGATCATGAACTTATAATGGCAGATGAAATTGTCAAATCCCAATGGTGTTCTATCAATTAGCATCATAGACCAAAGAAGTTGCCACAAGGAACCCGCCTTTTGTTGGTTTTGCATTTATATCTCAGTAGGCAGCAGCACCATTGTGTTTACTTAACTGCTCAAATTCGAAGCTGTTGGCAACATAATAAAGGTGCCATTACAATACTTAAAGTGGCAATTACTATCGTTCAGTGGTGATATATTAATTTTCATAGTGAGGATATCATTATTGTAATCTATGCTGCTTATATTGTGTATTTGAATTACAGAACCAAAGAACTTAAACAAATATTACCCAGTCTGTACATTCTTCTATAGAAATGAAAGCAGAGTAAAGTGCTACTTTGGCCCAGCGGGGTGCTGCCAGCACTGATTCCTAAATTCCAAGCCCTCCACAGCCAGTGGCAACAACTGCCAGACTCATCAAAGCAGGTCTTGGAAACTTGTATTCTTTTTAAACAAGTCTTCTTGGCAGATGAATTAAACAATTCTGGCAGCTGGTTGCACTAGGTCTGCACTCCAGGAACTGGCAATGGTATATGCCAATGATACACATTTCAAAGGTACTTCAGAACATAATACCCAACAATACTTTTTGATAACAGCTAAAAGCCTTCCATCAAATATAAGGCAAGCCTCATCTCCAAGAATAAATGCATGAAGTTCACCTTTGTTACTAAGACTGAGACCATCCAATCAGCTGTTGCAACCTTCCTCTCCACTAGCTGGCCTGGTCAAACTTTCTCGAATGCTCCCCTTGTCCTAGCCCTCAACTTGCATCTTTTTGTAGTTTCCCTCCTCTCTTCCCTCAAGCTTCTTTGAACTCATCTTTTCCATAAGATCCAGCTCCTGATCCCTCAACGCTTTTCCAACTAAATTGCTGACCACCTAAATCCTTGTCCAGGTCCCCATGGTAGCCCATATTGTTAACCATTCTTTCTCCAGGTGTTGTCCCTCTCATCTTTGAATCTGTCGTCATTAAGTATTGCCTATTTTGTCACCCACAGTGATTAGCACTGCTGCCTCACAGCACCAGGGACCCGGGTTTGATTCCCAGCTTGAGTCATTGTCTGTGCAGAGTTTGCACACTCTCCCAGTGTCTGCATGGGTTTCCTCCCACAGTCCAAAAGCCGTACTAGTTTGGTCCATTGGCCATGCTAAATTCTCCCTCCGTATATCCAAACAGATGCCGGAATGTGACGACCAGGGGATGTTCACTGTCACTGCATTGCAGTGTTAATGTAAGCCTACTTGTGACACTACTAAAATAAACTTAAACCTATTTTCACCTTAGGAGAATTGGCTGACTTTGTTTCATCTCAGCTCGTTTGCTGCTGAAATGCTCACTTACACCTTTGTTACCTCCAGGCCTGACTACTCCAGTGCACTCCTGGATGGTCATCAATCTTCTACCCTGAGGTCATTCAAAACTCAGCTGCCCATATCTCAACTTGCGCAGTTCAATTGTCACCATGTACTCAATGACTTGGCGCTTGGCCAAGCAATTGGATTTTAAAATCCTCAACCTAGTTTTCGAATTGCTCCATAGTCTTGTCATCCCCCATCTCCTCCAGTCCCACAACTCTCTGAGATATCTGCACTAATTCTAGACTCTTCAGCATCCCTAATTTTAGTCATTCCACCATTGGTGTCTGTGCATCCAGTTGCCCAGATCCTACGCTCTGGAATCCCCTCCCTGAACCTCTTGGCCTTCCTACCTCTCTGTCCTCTTTGAAGAGACTCCTTAAAATCCACATCTTTGACTGAGGTTTTGATCATCTGACCTAATATCTCCTAATGTGGCTCAGTGACATTTCGTTTTATAGTGTTCCAGTGAAGTGCCTTGAGGTTATTACATATACATCATTACATTTATTACTTTGAAAGGTGCTATCTAAATCTAGGCTGTTGATGTGGTTAACATCACAGTCTTGCAGCTCAGTGACATGATGAAACATGAAAATAAGATCTGAACTCATCCCTTCATCCCAAATCCACTGCTATACACACATGTTCACTAAATCAAATGGACAAAAGAAAAAGAAAAACTAGAATATCCACAAACTGGTTTTCATATCCAGTTACGGCCTCACCTCTCCCTATTTCTGTAACTTCCTCCAGACCTATAATTCTCCAAGAAATATTCGTACCTTCAATTCTGGCCTCTTGAGCATTCCTGATTTAATCACTCTGCTACAGGTGGGTGCGCCTTAACTGCAAGGCCCTACGTTCTGGAATTCCCTTCCTAAATCTCTCCACTCCTCTTCCGCCTTTAAGACATTCCTTAACTGAGCTTTAATGTCTCCTTATGAAGTTCAGTATCAAAGCTGGTCACATATCACTCCAATAAAGCACCTTGGAGCATTTTAAATACAAGTTATTATTGTGGAAATTTAAAACTAAAACAGAAAATGCTGCAGAAAATGTAGCAGGTCAATTAGCAACCGTAAGGAGATACACTTGACAAGTATTCTTCATCAACCAAGCAGATATCAAAGGGAGAGAGAAAAAGGGAGAAAATAGGAAAGCGATCAAACAGTGGCCAGCATTGATTTCTAAAGGGGGAATTGTGTTTAACTAACTTGCTGGAGTTTGTTGAGGAGGTAACAGAAAAGGTCATAGAATCTCCACAGTGCAGAAGGAGGCCTTTTGGTCCATCAAGTCTGTACCAACTCTCTGACAGGCCCTTTCCCCCACCCTATCCCCGTAATCCCACACGTGATCAGGGTAATGCTGCTGATGTGGTGTACTTGGACTTTCAAAAGGCATTCAATACATTGCCACACAACAGACTTGAGAGATAAGTGATAGCTCACCAAATAAAAGGAACAGCAGCAAAATGGATACAACACTGGCTGAACAGAGTGTACTGGTCAATAGATACTTCTTGGGCTGGAGCAATGTTTGTACTGGAGTTCCCCAAGGCTTGGTATTGGGATCCTTGCTTTTCCTAATGTATACTATGATCTTGATCTTGGTATGCAGGGCACAATTTCAAAGTTTGAGGATAACATAAAAGTTGGCAGTATTGTAAACTGTGAAGTGGACAGTGTAGAACTTCAGGTCATAGAAAAGTTGGTGGAGTGGGCAGATGGGTGGCAGATAAGCTTCAATGCAGAGAAGTGTGAGGTGTTGCCTTTTGGTAGGAAGAATATGGAGAGACAATATAAAATAAGGGACAAAATTCTTGAATGAGTACAAGAGCAGAGATACCTGGGTGTATATATGCATAGACCATTGAGTGTGGCAGGACAGGTGGAGAGAGCTGTTAATAAAGCATATAGTATTCTGAGATTTATTAACAGAGGCATGGAGCATAAAAGCAAGGAGGTTATGCTGAACTTATACAATACACTAGTTAGATCTCAGCTGCAGTTTTGTGTACAGTTGTAAGCACCACATGATAGGAAAGATGCAAATGCATTGGAGAGAGTGGAGAAGACGTTTACAAGAATGGTTCCAGGGATGAGAAACTTCAGGTATGAGGATAGATTGGAGAGGTTGGGACTGTTCTCCTTGGCCAGAAAAAGGCTAAGAGGAGATTTGATAGACATGTTCAAAATTATTGGAGGGCTGAGCAGAGTGGATAGGGGGAAACTCTTCCTGCTCATAAAAGGATCAAGAACAAGGGGGTACGGATTTAAAGTGATTTGCAAAGTGATTATCAAAAGAAGTCATGTCATGTAGTACATGTTCTGCTTGTACATAATGCTTACTACCTAAGAGATAATTCTAATAGACCAAGGGTTTTCACTGTATAACAAACAACATTTGCCTCATTTAAAATAAAACAAACCCTATTTACTATAAATAATACTAGTAGAATACACACATCAAGCTTTCAAAAGGTGCTGCCCAAAGAACTTTGACCTCAGTTTGTTAATTGCATAAATGTCTTTTATGATGGAAGACAAGGAAAGTAGGAGGCAAAAGGCATGGTCAATTTCTAGAACTGTGTTCTGTGGGTCTGGTCCACACTCTGGAAATGTTGTGGTACACTGCATGGTTACATATACATACATAGCAGTACTTAGCTAGTATTGAACTTTTTAAAGTGGTAAATGGTTTTAAATAATAATCCAAGAACCAAAAACAAAGTAGACATACCTTATTCTTTCCCACTAGATGCTCACAGATTGAGTCTCGTTGATGGCAGATCTGCATGAATCATGTCTCCACAGGGTGTGACACAATCCTATATTAAAGCAGTTTTATGCAAACTGCAAGGGCTGTTAATGAATTATATCCAAGATGCAAGACAAAATGATTTGCATGCGAACCACTTCCGTATAAAGCTTCTTTCCACCTCAACTGCTTCCTTTTTGCCAAGTCATTGTTTAAAAATAAATTATAAATCTGCCAGCAACACCGACATCCGTCAAAGACAATGCCATTGTAGTTTTTCACTGCTAACGTTTAGAAGAGGGTGTGGAGTTGGAATTCACAAACTCATTTGACTCCTGGTCTTCTCTGAAATCAGGTTCCTAGAGGTTTGCAGGGAACAATTTTCTTGAATCTCCTAGATGCTTGGTATTAGGTTGCAAGACACGGATTTCCTTACAATGACTGCCGGGGGCGGCTGAGATCATCATCCTTCAGATAGAGCACCATAGGACGAACCGTCATAAAAAACAGCCATTGATAAAATGTTGCTGAATAATTGCAAGTCACCGCTGATTCCAACCCATATAACTTAGTTGTGTTCATGGCTGTATAAATGGGCGAGAAGAAAAATAAAAGTATTCACAAGTTAGACAGAATAATTGACCAACATCATCCTGTACGTGTACAGAACAAGGCAGGTTGTATCGAGTCTTAAAATGACCAAATCATACCAGATTACTCCCTTAAATTCACAAATAAATATCCATTATTCAGCATTTAAAAGCCTTAAAAAACAAACAGGAGAATAAATAACATGAATAAAAGGAGCATAGAGCTACCACAGCTAGCCTCAATTCTGCTGCTAACACAGCTAATTCCTATGCAACTGGCCAATAGCATATGATGTGGAGATGTTGGACTGGGGTAAACACAGTAAGAAGTTTAACAACACCAGGTTAAAGTCCAACAGGTTTCATTGGTAGCAAAAGGCACTAGCTTTCGGAACAGGCTATTCCTTCGTCAGGTGGGTGGGTGGGAGTTCCCACCTACCTGACGAAGGAACAGTCTGTTCCGAAAGCTAGTGGCTTTTGCTACCAAATAAACCTGTTGGACTTTAACCTGGTGTTGTTAGACTTCTTACAATAGCATATGGTCAGCCATTTCAGTGCACAATTAAACCCCAAAACCAATTAAGAGGCAGTGGATATCCTATGTTGGAATTTTTTTGAGGGTCCAAAGAATATCTTCCCAATTTTTAGATTAGGCAGGGAAGTGTTTAAACAACTTGGCAATGTAACTGAGTAATACTGTTATTACTGACAACTTACTTTTGAATAGCACCTTTAACATAATGAAACGTCCAAAGGTGTTTCACAGGAATGTTATCAAACAAAGTATGAATTCAATCCACATAAGGAGATATTAGGGCAGATGACCAAAAAGCTTGGTCAAAGAGGTTGGTTTTAAAGAGTGTCTTAAAGGAGGAAAGCAAGGGAGAACAGGAGAGGAATAGGGAAGGTATTCTAAACTAAACTAAACTTGGGGATGCAGGAGAGGCTAGAATTAGATAGAGATGTTCAAAATCTATGTTCAAAAGGGTGGCACAGTGGTGAGCACTGCTGCCTGACAGTGCCAGGCACCCAGGTTCCATTCCCAGCTTGGGTCATTTGTGTGTGGAGTTTTCACGTTCTCCCCATGTCTGTGTGGGTTTCTTCCGGGTGCTCCGGTTTCCTCCCACAGTCCAAAGATGTGCGGGTTAAGTGGATTGGCCATGCTAAATTGCCCCTTAGTGTCAGGCGGACTAGCTAGGGTAAATGCATGGGGTTATGGGGATAGGGCCTGGGTGGGTTGTGGTGAGTGCAGACTCAATGGGCTGAATGACTGCCTTCTGCACTGTGAGTTTCCATGATTCTTTAATTCTAAGTGAACACAGATATATTGGAGATTGTGGGGCTGAAGGAGGTTACAAATATAAGGAAGGACGAGGACATGGATGGATTTGCCAACCAGAATGAGAATTGTATGGTCATATGAAATGGAACATGATATGGAACAAGAGGCTTGGACGAGAGAAATTAGTTAACAAAAATATTAACAACATTTAAATAAAAATAAAGATAGAAAGTTTACGGTACTTTAACAGCTGGAAACCATAAAGAGATTTTCAGAAAAACTAAAAAGGTTCTGTTAACATTTTGCAAGTTACTTATACTAGAAAATAAAGCCTGTATTTTCCGTTGGTGGCAGACCTTTCACTCATAAATACCTTCAAAGCTCACTTGCCCCTGCCTGCAAAAACACAACAAATACATTTTTTTTGAAGTAAACAAAAAGAATCATGTTCTGTCTAGTCAACACGGATTTCAAGAGCTGTCGTCAACCCACACTGGGGGAGTACATATCTAAAAGGAGATCCTCACTTGAATAACAACAACAGAACATGCTCCAATTAATATTAAAAGCAATTTTGAACTGCAGAGTTGTGCTCTTTACCACAAATCGTAAGATAACATTCTCTGGTACATCACCAGGCATCAGCATAACGAGAGATTTCAGGATTACCCAATTCCTGTCCTGCATGTTCAGAAAGTTCCCTCATAAATATGCTGCATTTTTTTAATTCTACATGGCACTCCCTTAACTATCAATGTCAGATTTATTAAATCTCTGAAGCAAGATAATTTTCCTTTACAGCAATTTGATAAACCATAATGCACTCAACATTATGTCCAAATGTAATGTATATTTTATAATGCAAGCACAATGTAACCATTTTATGGCTTCCCCACTAATATAAGAACCATCCAAAATACATCCTGTAAATTAAACAGGGTCGATAGAAGTATGTTACAAAGATGCCAGAAATAATTTTGCGCAATGTCTGGATTAATTTACAACGTCAAAACAATCTCACTCAAATACACGTACACAGTCAAGCTGTTCCCATATTAAGCATCAAATCAAGAAAATTACCTATTCACCGTGAACAGCATTTAACTGTTCATAGTGGAAATACTAGCTTCAGTTTGAAATATTACACCAATATTCATCAGAAGCGACAAGTGTAAGGTGGTGGTGATTATTAAAACAAAAGACTTCACCCACACAGTCAAGATATCACACCAAGAACTGGTTCACTGTGACCACAGGAATTTTTTTTATTCATTCATGGGATGTGGGCATCACTGGCTAGGCTAGCATTTATTGCCCATCCCTAATTGCCCTCCAGAAGGTGGTGATGAGCTGCCTTCTTGAACCACTGCAGTCCATTGTGGTGTAAGTATATCCACAATGCTGTTAGGGAGGACGTTCCAGGACTTTGAGCCAGCAACAATGAAAGAATAGTAATAAATTTCCAAGTCAGGATGGCGATCTCCAATAACCAAAACTATCTTCCTTCTTTCGATACTTGCAAAACTTTTTTAAAAGGCATTAGATTACTTGTTTGATTATTTACCACACCATGTATCTATGTACTTGTCTTGCAAGTTCAGCCCAATGCTTTCAATATAACAGCATTGGACACTTTGGCAAACTGTGCAAGGCCAAAACACTTAAATGCACAGGAGACTCAAAGATGATTTATGAGGTTGAGACTGAACATCAAGAGGACACATCGCCATGCTTTCAGCGTGATGTCAAAGATCCTTGATTTTCCCATTGGTTTGTGGAAAGTTTGGTTAACGGCATGTCACAAACTTTTAATTGGACACGGGAGCCAGTGTTACAGTCCAATCAGACAAAGAACCTCCAGCTTTAAACCACAGATACACCACTCTATGGGCCTGCAGGAATCTGACTTCTGGTCATAGGTGTGATTTTGGACCCACTAAAGTTGAGCTACAAACAACCCTTCGAGCTGATGTACATCAATCATAACCAGTCTTCTTGTGCAGCAATGCCGTGTTGCTCTCAATCTCCTCAAAGCAATAGAAAATTTCAAGACAACTACTGTCATAAATCATACAGAATTGCAAGTTCTCAAGAGCTCATACAAGAACGAGCATCCTGACTGGGACTTCAGCACTGAACTGTCTTCTCTCTTTAATAGTAAAAACAAAAAATGCTGGAAAAATTTAGCAGGTCTGCAGCATCTATGGACAGAGAAACAGAGTTAATGTGTTGAGTGCGTATGACTCTTCAGAGCTGAAGTGGGATAGAAATGTGATGGATTATGTAGTTGGAGATGGGGGTGGAGAAGATTGAGCAGAATAGAAGATCTCGGATAGATGGGAATTCAGGAGAGATTGACAAAGATATCATGGACACAAGACAGAGTGTTAATGGTAATGTTAAAGTCTAAAGAAGGTGCTAATAATGGCATAAAGGTAAAGTAACGGAATATGTTAATAGCAGAATAAGGGTCAGCACTCTGTGAAAGCAAAGCAAGTTACAGATGGCCCTGAAGGAGACGGGCTTGTGAAAAAAAGTCAAAATGGAGTAGAGTTCATGGTTTGAAGCCATTGAACTCAATGTAAAGTTCAAAGGCTATAAAATTCCTAATTGGAAGATGACGTGCTATTCCTGCAATGTGTGTTGGGCTTCACTGGAACATTGCAGTAGGCCAAAGAAAGAAATGGGAGCAAGATGGTGAGTTAAAACAGCAAGTGATGGGAAGGTCAGGGTCATGCATGTGGACTGAGCAAAGGTGTTCCGTAAAGCAGTCACCCAGTCTGTGTTTAGTCTCCGGAATGTCTTCTCTCTTTGCTGAGCAGGTTTGCCGATTTTCATTACAGGTGCCGGAAAACCCTCATTGGTCAGCCTAGCCAACCACTCAGATAATTACCATGACTCCTCCAGTGAAAGATAAACAAGAGAACAACCAACAACCAGAAGAGCTTCAACCACCAGCTACATCGACTGTTGACAACGTCAACACTGCAAACACTACAACTGCCAGCCAGCACGACAGTGCCAGAAATGATGCCAGAACCAAGGAGCAGCTACTGATTGCTGAGAACACACCACACAGCCAAAGGTGAGGTTACCAAACAAAACCACATCTTCAAAGCAGGAATGGCCATCTTCTATCACGGGGAGATTGCCATGACCCACACCACAAAAGGAGGGGAAAACTGCTTTGTAGACGAAGACAGAGTTCATCCACCCAGGAAACCACAACTGCCAAATCATCAAAGAGCGGTTCAATACGAAGGAATGGAAACAGAGGATGAAAGGATACCCTAATACCAAAACAACCTCCAAACCAACAGAGCCTACCACTTCTCCAACGGTAGTACAAACAAGATATCGAAGGGTTATAAGGCACACAGACCTTATAACCCATGAACCCATGAACTCAAAAGACTTGAAGGAGATGGAGTTGTAATAACAATGTAAATACATGAGGTAAGTTAGAACTACATTGGATAATCTAGCCCCTCGAGCCTGCCCCGCCATTCAATAAGATCATGGCTGATCTGAAGTGGATCAGTTCCACTTACCTGCCTGATCCCTATAACCCCTAATTCCCTTACTGATCAGGAATCCATCTATCCGTGATTTAAACATATTCAACGAGGTAGCCTCCACCACTTCAGTGGGCAGAGAATTCCAGAGATTCACCACCCTCTGAGAGAAGAAGTTCCTCTTCAACTCTGTCCTAAACTGACCCCCCTTTATTTTGAGGCTGTGCCCTCTAGTTCTAGTTTCCTTTCTAAGTGGAAAGAATCTCTCCACCTCTACCCTATCCAGCCCCTTCATTATCTTATAGGTCTCTGTAAGATCCCCCCTCAGCCTTCTAAATTCCAACGAGTACAAACCCAATCTGCTCAGTCTCTCCTCATAATCAACACCCCTCATCTCTGGTATCAACCTGGTGAACCTTCTCTGCACTCCCTCCAAGGCCAATATATCCTTCCGCAAATAAGGGGACCAATACTGCACACAGTATTCCAGCTGCAGCCTCACCAATGCCCTGTACAGATGCAGCAAGACATCCCTGCTTTTATATTCTATATTCTATATTCTATCCCCCTTGCGATATAGGCCAACATCCCATTAATATCAAGTATTACGGTACTTTACTCAGCCAAAATTTATCCCATCCCCAGGATCATCCATAGATTCCCTACAGTGCAGAAAGAGGCTATTTGGCCCATTGAATCTGCACCGACTCTCCGAAAGAGCATCTCACCAGGCCCTCGCCTTCGCCCTATCCCTCTAACCCCACTTATTTACCATGGCTAATCCACTTAACCTACACATCTTTGGACACTAAGGAGCAATTTAGCATGGCCAATCCACCTAACCTGCATACCAGGACAGGAAAGACAACCCAGTGATTCCTTTTCTTTGGGACTAACTGCTTCTTCAAACCCCTTACTCCACCTCTTAATAAAATAGCAAGTGCAAAAAGCAGAAGGATTTAGTGACCTCTAACACTATCTGTACAGCTTCCGCTTTGGTTATCTCCTATACACCCCTTGGCTCCTCACCTTTACCCAGAGATCAACCATTCAAACACAATTCTCTGATTATCTTGCAATTTCCCCCACCCAAGTATTACTGTTGTAACACTACCACCTGGAGATTTCCTTCCAAGTCACTGCAATCTGACTTGGAAATATGGATAGTTCCTTGACTGTTGCTGGGTCAAAATCCTGGAATTCCCTCCCTACGTCACTGTGGGTGTACCTACACCTCAGGGATTGCAGTGGTTCAAGAAGGCAGCTCACGACCACCTTCTGAATGGCAATTAGGGATGGGCAATAAATGCTGGCCTAGTCAGTCGTGCCCACATCCCATAAATCAATTTTTTAAAATTACTGTTGCTCTAGAATGGTCCTTGACGATGTTGCATTGGAAATCAAAACAAATAATTTCAACCTTGTAGAACTCACAATGAGGTAACTAACTGCCATGGAATAAACTAGATTTTCTTTTTATAGGTGATCATTATATCAGAAAGGCAAACGCATTTGCAATTAACTTATACCAATGGCAGAAACATTTTCTATAACAAGACAAAATACAAACACTTCCCTGCTGAGGGACAACAACCTTATCCTTCGGTTGAACAAAAGTTTGCTACATTATGCTAAATGAATATAACCACAGCACAGTTGTCAGCTTTAGCTCAGTTGGAAGCACTCTCACCTCTGAATCAGAAGGTCATGAGTTGAAATCAAAAAAATCTAGGTGGATACTCCAGTGCAGTACTGAGGGAATTCTGTACTGTTAGGGGTGGCATCCTTTTGATGCCATGTTAACCCTCCAATTAGAGGTAATATTTGGCACTATTTCAAAGAGAAGGGGAGCTATCCCCTCTACCCTGGTCAATATTTGGGCTCAATCAATGTCACTAAAAAATATTATCTGGTTATAATCACACTATTGTTTGTGGAAGCCTCCAAGCCACTCACCATCCTGATTTGGAAATATATTGCCATTCCTTCACAATCGCTGGGTCAAAATCCTGGAATTTCCTCCCTAACAGTATTGTGTGTCAACCCACAGCACATAGACTGCAGCGTTTCAGAAAGGCAACTCACCATCACCCTCTCAAGAGTAACTAGGGATGGGCAATAAATGCTGACCAGCTAGCTATGTCCATGTTCCACAAATGAATTTTTAAAAGCTTGATGTGTGCAAATTGACTGCTATGTTTCCAACATTATAAGTGACTACACTTCACAAAGTACTTCTTTGGCTCTAAGACATTTGGGAAGTACTGAAAGGCACCGTATTTAAATATATGTCTTTTTTCATAGACCAAAATTTCAAGTTATGGCCACTAATCGTTGAAACCTACATTTTAAAGCAGCACAATCAAGAATATCTACAGAAGTTACAAATGGAGACATCACTTGAAGACTATTTGGCATTTCAGATTAACAGCTTTCTTCGAAGGGATAACAAGTTGATATTTAAAAATTAACATTGTGTTCACTGCCACCTGGTGCAGGGAATGTTGTCTCAGCTGAAGCACTCATAACAAACACGGAATTCAACAGAGCAACCAGATAAGGGTCTGGCAACAAGGCCATGGAAGCTGAAAGCAGCCTGAACATTTTCTGAACATAGATTTAAACAGAACAAACTAGGGCAATTGGATAGCCATAATGACTTTTTATTGTTCCTAACTGCTATTGTTTTGACAAACAACAACAGTAGAAGGAAGTCAAAACGAATTTAACTCATTTGTATAGCAATCAATATCAAACAAAACTACATCATGCTTTGCCAAATGCTATGTAGGTAAATATGTTGCACAACTCAGTGTAGTACTGAATCACAGACTCCAAGTTAGCTGGTCAGAGCCAAACGCAAAGGGGAAGTTATTCAGCCAGGGTTCACAATTCTCATTGCCTATCTAGCGATTCCCGTTGATTGAGACTGTTAAAGTGTAAAGAGAAATTTGAATATCCAGCAATTAACTGAAAGGACTATGCCACATGATTTTACATTTTAAAACAAAAACAAACTTTATTATACATTTTTCAATTAAATAAAACAAGCACTGCTAATTTAACATTATAGTTTGTTAATACGTTACGTCACAAGATCTTGAAAGTTCATTCACTTCTCCTGGGGCCAAACCAAAAGTGCGCCATAGCTCTTTGGAATTCACTTTGATTTCTCCTCAGTTGTCCAGCTACTCCGAGAGGTACAAGATTTCACAGGGACTTTTCCATTAGCTTCTGGTTGAGGGACCCTCCAACCCCCCTTTATAATCACACAATTGGACTCAGCATCTCAAGCTTGGGGCTTCATCACATTCTTGCTTAGCAATTTAAAAATCAGGTTCTCTGCTCCTTGTTCTTGGGCTTTGGATGGACATGGGCTGTTTTTTCCCCAGTCGGCTCCCACAGCTGCTGTACAACTTCTGGTCCCACAGCTGACTTACCAAGTTTACTAACAGGTGCTAACTGACTGTTTTCTTGAAAAACATACAAATGAATTAAACAAAGGAATCTTCCTATCCCCTGCCCATCTTCATGGCAAAGTGAAAAACTTTTGATATGTTTCAAACAGAAATGTGAACTAATTATCTTTTACCTTCAAAGCAATCCTTTGATTCTGTGACCCACATGAATATTTTAAATCTTTAATAGATGTAATAGCCGGCTTTCTAGACTCCCTGGTTCCACTGAAGAACTCCCTTTTTTACAAGTTGCTGTATGCTTCTTTTCATGTGGAGTCTACATAATTAAATCCTTTATTGAAGTAAGCGTAGTGATCCTTGCTCTACCAAAAGCTCAAAGACGAGTCAACCATTGTCTAAAGTTTCCACTTCTAACTCTGACATTATAGTAAAACATTTAAACTGAAATTAACCCAGTCTTGCTTGATTTGTATTCATGCTAGATGCTTACCAGTTTCTCAATCAGGTTTTTTGTTCATCTACATTTTAGAAAATCAAATTCCTGAACTGAAAACTATATTTCTAAAACATCTGACAAAGGAAATCAGATATTTACAACACTGGAAACTGCGTACATCCTTGTTTAAACTAAGCTGTAATAAACCTGCCCCTCCCCATCAAACTGAATAGGTTGGCACTCACGAACTGTTTACAATTGAAGAATAGTCAAATGAGTAAAATATCTGAGGCTGCTAGCATTCATGAGTCATCATCTTTGAGAGGTGATGAAAAATAGAATAGTATATTAAAAGAAAACAGATTTACATTAATCAATTATCAAGAAAAATAATACTTCCGACATTGGATATAATGTCAAAAATTAAATCTGACATTTTAGCAATAATATACACTCATACAACAAGAAGAATTGGTTAAATATAGGGTGTGCCCAGGGTTTGATCTACACATGCCATTCTTTAATTGATGTGTTTGAATAGGAAATATTTGGTGATTTATTTACCTTTTAAAAATATTACCAGTTATTACAATGAGGAACACAGCAAGCATCGCGAGAAGAGTCTCTCCATCATAAACAAGAACTAGACTAGAATATTCCCTGACTTTTAAATTCAAAAATACTTCATCAACACTTACTTCTGATCCTACTCATAATTTACAGGTATTCCATGTGTTGGACATGACACACGTGATTTTTGGGAAACATAAAAGAACAGTAATTGCAAGAGTTAATTTAATAAGCCCCCACAGCTGAATTCGACCAATACCAGGACTTTTCTGCCACAGTTGGTAGGAACGACAGTCCAACAATCCTGCGGTACCGCCCCTCCTACCCAACTGCAGGTTTGAAACAGTTAACACTAAATCCAGACTTTCCTTTGTTGGCAATGCAACGACAATCCATTGCCAAGAGTATAGTGTTGTTTGGCATGTGGCATACCAGCTCTGCTACAACGGGGGAGGTAGCTAATTGTTTAGCAGAGATAATGGGTAAAACTAATATCAGCAGCAGGATCTTTCTGTTGCCCAATGTGTGACTGTATGACTTTACCTGATGATGTCAGGTGACCTGAGCATTGTGCTCTAGCCTGTTCTGATGACATTTGATCTTCTGATAAAATAAGACATGCTGGCAATCAGTGGAGTAATGCAACTTCCAGATATGGAACATGGCTTGAACACGCTGAGCACATTTTGTTTATTGCTAAAATTTAGTGGTTTTAGTGCTAACATCTCCCCACCCTCCTACCCACATCCAGTCCTTCTGGAAATTTCGAAAGACGTTCCACTTCTGAATTCCACAAGATGTATGTATTGTTTACCATTTACATAGATGATCTGGAGGAGGGGATTGAATCTAGGGTATTCAAGTTTGCTGATGACACGAAGGTGAGTGGGAAAGCGAATTGCGTGGAGGACGCGGAAAGTCTGCAGAGAGATTTGGATAGGCTGCGCGAGTGGGCGAGGATCTGGCAGATGGAATATAACGTTAGCAAATGTGAGGTTATCCACTTTGGAAGAAACAATAGTAAATTGGAATATTATTTAAATGGAGAAAAATTAAAAAATTACATCGTGCGACTGTGCAGAGGGACCTGGGGGTCCTTGTGCACGAATCGCAAAAACTCAGTCTGCAGGTGCAGCAGGTGATCAAGAAGGCGAATGGAATGTTGGCCTTTATCGCGAGGGGGATAGAATATAAAAGCAGGGAGGTCTTGCTGCAACTGTACAAGGCACTGGTGAGGCCGCAACTGGAGTACTGTGTGCAGCTTTGGTCCCCTTATTTGTGAAAGGATATATTGGCCTTGGAGGGAGTGCAGAGAAGGTTCACCAGGTTGATACCGGAGATGAGGGGTGTAGCTTATGAGGAGAGATTAAACAGATTGGGTCTGTACTCGTTGGAGTTTAGAAGGATGAGGGGTGATCTTATAGAGACATATAAGATAATGAAGGGGCTGGATAGGGTAGAGGTGGAGAGATTCTTTCCACTTAGAAGGGAAACCAGAACTAGAGGGCACAGCCTCAAAATAAGGGGGGGCCGGTTCAGAACAGAGTTGAGGGGGAACTTCTTCTCTCAGAGGGTAGTGAATCTCTGGAATTCTCTGCCCATTGAAGTGGTGGAGGCTTCCTCGTTAAATATGTTTAAATCACGGGTAGATAGTTTTCTGATCGATAAGGGAATTAGGGGATATGGGGAGCAGGCGGGTAAGTGGAACTGATTCACTTCAGATCAGCCATGATCTTGTTGAATGGCGGGGCAGGCTCGAAGGGCCAGATGGCCTACTCCTGCTCCTATTTCTTATGTTCTTATGTGGCTTAAAGGTACAGCTCATTTAAGTACCAGAATAGCTCTAAGTGACAAAAGCAAGAATGAAGACACAAAATTGCTTTTATATCCAATCGAGCTGATTTTCAGAGCATCCTAAAGTTTAGGATACTCAGCCATGAATGTAATCACTGTCGTCAATGAAATACAATATCCAATTTGTATACAGCAAGATTCCCCAAACAGCAATAAGAAATTATGGTTTGAACTGGCAGCTAAATGTTCGCCTGGACACCAGAAATCTTCTGCTCTTCTTCAAATAGTGCCACTTGAATAGAATCTCAAGCTAACACCTCATCCAGAGGACAGTTGCGCCTACAATGCAACATTTCCTCAGGACAGCAATGGTGTCATCCTAGATTATGCGTTTAAATCCTTGGAGTAAGGCTTGAATCTTCTAAGGCCGAGGTGTTGGCACTAGTATTGACGCAAACTGGTATGATAATGGAATGACAATTATTATTCAGGGCAATGGTGGAGTGCTCAACATGGCTCAATATGAATGGGCTAAGGCATGAAGCAACATTGGAAAAATTAGCCGGAGCTCCTATTCCTGATCATTACCAGCTGATTTCAAATGGAGAGTGCACATGCCTGATTAGTGCAACAGCCTCTGAGGCCTCCAAATGGTGAACAGCTCACATTCATTGTCACAGCCACCTGGGTAATTGAGACAGCATCTGGTGTCCATGAAAGTATTCCCCAACATGAATTTGTACCTCAGGCAAGGAGGGGAAAACATCAACAGGACAACCCCATCCCCTCTCCCCACAACTGCAATTTGTTTTGTACTAGATATAGGGATGGAATGGCTGCCAATCCCTGCTTCAGTTGTGCTCTTACCTCATCCTTGCACCTGAGACACACAACCTCCATTCGCTCCAGCTAATCCAAGATTACCAATAGGACAAGGTAACAAAATGAGCTACCTATAAAGCACTACTCAACTAAAAACAAATTTTAAAATAAAGTATTTTGTAAAGGTAAATGTGCCACAAGCGAGTTATGTTAATCCCTTGTAACCACTCGGGCAGTTGTTGAATTCATATGAAACCATCATAAATTAGTTACAATTGATCCAACTTTAATATCTAGCAGCAGAGCTTTAAGACATAATCATGACAGTGCAGAAGGAGGTCATTTGGCCCATCGCATCTGTACCTATTCAATGACAAAGCATCTTACCCAGGCCCTATCCCTATGACCCCACATACTTAACCTGCTAATCCCCCTAACCTACACACCTTGGGACACTAAGGGGTAATTTAGCATGGCCAATCCACTTAACCTGCACATCTTCGGACTGTGGGAGGAAACCGAAGCACCCGGAGGAAACCCACACAGACTCGGGGAGAATGGCACTGAGGCAGCAGTGTGCACCACATGGTTACACTGGGGCGGCAGGGAAAAATGAGAAGATTCCTTCAATCCATGACATAAACACCACCCCATTAGCCTTGAAATGTAATATCCTCTGTCTCTTATCAGGCAATTAAGCTTTTTGTACAGTTTCTTTTAAATGTGCATTAGAGAAGGAGAGAGTCATTGAAATCAGCAAAATGCCTGTTTGCCAAGGGCTATTTCATTGTTGACAGTACAGTAAACAATTTTGGATTCAAATATGATGCCTGTTGAACTAGGGGCTAGCGAGCAGTGAGATTACATGTTATCACGTGGTACAGCTGAGGCTCAGTTGGTATCATTCAGAAGGTTGTAGGTTCAAATGCCTACTGCAGAGGTTTGAGCACATAATCCAGGCTGGCACCCCAATACAATACAGAGTTAGAACTGCCATCTTTCAGAAGAGATGTTAAGCTGAGACCCTGTCTGCCCCTTTCAAGTGGGTGTAAAGGATCCCATGGCACAATTTGGTCTCGTTGATATTTATCTCTCAATCAACATTAAATGAAGAAAATACATTATTATCTCATTGTTGTTTGTTGGATCTTTCTGCACGTAGATTGGCTGCTGCATTTCCTACATTACAACAGTGACTACACTTCAAAATACTTCAATGCCTGGAAAGCAATTTGAGGCTACCTGAGGTTGCGAAGGGTTCAGTTCAAATCCAAGTATCGTGTTTGAGATAACTAAGTTGCTGTCTAAGGATCTTTGGCGAATTGCTGCAGTGAATCTTGTAGATAGTACACACTGCTGCTACTGAGCGTCGGTGATGGAGTGGATGTTTGTGGATGTGGTGCCAATCAAGCGAGTTGCTTTGTCGTGGATGGTGTCAAGCTTCTTGAGTGTTGTTGGAGCTGCACCCATCCAGGCAAGTGGGGAGTATTCCATCACACTCCTGACTTGTGCCTTGTAGATGTTGGATAGACTTTGGGTAGTCAGGAGGGGAGTTACTCGCCGCAGTATTCCTAGCCTCTGACCTGTTCTTGTAGCCACTGTGTTTATGTGGTGAGTCCAGTTGATTTTCTGGTCAATGGTAACCCCAAGGATGTTAACAGTGGGGAATTCAGTGATGGTTACACCACTGAATGTCATGGGGCGGATGTTAGAGTGTCTCTTACTGTTGATGGTCATTGCCTGGCATGTGTGTGGCACAAATGTTACTTGCCATTTCTCAGCCCAAGCCTGGATATTGTCCATATCTTGTTGCATTTGAACATGGACTGCCTCAGTATCTGAGGAGTCACAAATGGAGCCGAACATTGTGCAATCATCATCGGCGAACATCCCCACTTCTGACCTTATGACAGATGGAAGGTCATTGATGAAGCAGTTGAAGGTTGTTGGGCCTAGGACACTACCCTGAGGGACTCCTGCAGAGATGTCCTGGAGCTAACATGAATGACCCTCCACAACCAGAACTATCTTCCTATGTACCCGGTATGACTTTAACCAGCGGAGTGTTTGCCTCCTGATACCCATCGATTCCAATTTTGCTAGGGCTCCTTGATGCTACACTCGATCAAATGCGGCCTTGATGTCAAGGTCTGTCAGTCTCACCTCGCCTCTGGAATTCAGCTTTTTTGTCCATGTTTGAACCAAGGCTGTAATGAGGTCAGGAGCTGAGTGATCCTGGCGAAACCCAACCTGGCATCACTGAGCAGATTATTGCTGAGCAGCTGCTGCTTGATAGCACTGCTGATGACCCCTTCCATCACTTGACTGATGATCGAGAGTAGACGGATTGGGCGGTAATTGGCTGCATTGGATTTGTCTGCTTTTTGTGTACAGGACATACCTGGGCAATTTTCTATATTGTTGGGTAGATGCCTGTGCTGTAACTGTACTGGAAGAGCTTGGCTAGGGGAGCGGCAAGTTCTGGAACGCAAGTCTTCAGTACTATTGCCGGAATGTTATCAGGGCCCATTGCCTTTGTAGTATCCAATGCCTCCAACCGTTTCTTGATATCATGTGGAGTGAATAGAATTAGCTGAAGACTGGCATCTGAGATGCTGGGGACCACTGGAGGAGGCCGAGGTGGATCATCCACTCGGCACTTCTGGCTGAAGATTGCTGCCAATACTTCAGCCTTATCTCTTGCTTTGAGTGAGCCAAGTCAAGTGAGATGAGCTCTGCAATTCCAGTGCAGGCAAGTCCCTCCGGAGTGGCAATTTACTGGTGATTACCACTTGCGGGCCCAGGGTTTTCTTGTCCAACAAATACGGGTTTTTTCCCTCATGTTCCTTCACTGACACAACTTTCTAGTAGCCTCTAGAGTACCACAACCACACATGGAATAGCTCTTAATATACTTGGCTAACACATTAATGTATGTCATCATAAGATACACTGGAACCATCTGAAAATAATGCAATTCACCAGCATTTGCCAGATTGTGCACCAGATCCTACATGAAAAAAGCATGCTCATAATTGAATCTAAATGAGTACATTGAATGCAGCTATCTCAATAACATGACAGGCTGTATGTGCGACAGAAGAGGGCAAAATGTTGCTTTGCAGAATTTCTTTTGCCACAGCGCCAATAGTCTGAACTAGATCCTCAAAGCAGAAAGGGCGAGTAGAAAGCAGACAAAAGGCTGGCTGCCTTGCCAGATGGTCACTGCATGTTCAAATCCAAAGGCTGTTTTCTGCTTGAATGCATTTGCCACAGTTTCGACACACATTTAATTAGCTCTTGGTCAAGGCACTAGGAGAATGTCTTGTCTCAGCCATTGTTGAGAGTGTGAAATAAGAACGATGAAAACCCATGTACACACATCAACACTTTAAAATAATGTGCAGAGTCAATAAATGGAAGCTTTCCTCCTTAATAAGAGTACATTCAGCCACTGAATTAAACTCATAAGAGCTGCTACAGCTAGGAGGAATGCAAATGATATTTCTAATTCCTAATTCATAGGCATAACACATTGTGTGGTCAGCAATTTGAAGTAGACAATGCACACAAAGCTTGCATTGATGACAAGTCATGAAGGACACTTTCATTTACTTTCTATATTTAATTTAATTAGTGTACAATTATTTGGAATCTCTGAGAGACAAGAGCATTAACTATTGCAGCACCATCTTGTATCGTTCTAAACTCAAAAACGTGCACAAAACATGCTTCTCAAGCACACGCACCTGAAAAATGTTTGTTCGGTTTTCAGGAAAAGCTTTCTACTCACTGACAAATCCTAAATTTTATACAGCTGACATTACTTCAAGTTTTGCTTTTTTCAGGAGATAACTTGCAATGCAGATAATAGTGCAGCAAACCCAGCATATTGCCTTTTCAAATGATCTGCACCAAAAAATATGAAATGCAAGTTCACTTGTCATTCCCAGCACAGTGAACTAGAAATTTCATCAATGCAATCAAGAGCAAGGGTTGAGTGAAGGTCAAGCAGTCCTGGACTAACAGCACAAGGGAAGGTAGATGCATAAAGGGGAACATCGGAACATGTTTAGGCCCAGATTAAACTCATGAGTTTTAATATCACATTGCTTCAAATTGCTGACCACACAATGTGCTATCCCAATGAATTAGGAATTAGAAAGATCATTCCTCCTAGCTGTAGCAGCTCTTATGAGTTTAATTGTTATGAGTCTAATGACCAAAGAACTGCATAGCAATAAGAGGTAAAGGAAAAAGATATTACATTCAACAAGCCCACTCCACTCTTTCATGATTGATGCCAACCCTGTCTTCTCACTATATCCTACAATCCTTTCCAGGAATATACTTAATTTCCTCTTCCACCTCCCAGTAACTTATTCTGCAATGTAAAATAAATTTCACCCACCCAAGACAAATCTCATTTCCCACTTTCAATTATATAATTTTTAATTGATTACCAATACTATTAAGTATTTCCCATTGTCAACCACATTGCAGGATCACATCTGTCAATATTTTTCCAGGGGTTTCTTTTAGGAAAGGGGAAGAGAGACAGAAAAACAAAATTTAAAAAACATTACAACTTCCAGTAAAATACATTAATGTTTTAGACAGTAAAGTTGTATTTTTCAGTGAACTGTATATTATTGAAATTTTAGTTTTCGTGCTGCATATGTCAATGGTTAGCTTCAGTAATAAGCTGCATTGCAAAACACTGTTCCATGTTTGTTCTGTTACTGATACACACTCGCTGCTGTAGTTTGCAGAACTTCTGAGCACCTGCACTGACATGTGTTCTGCCCTTTGCTGTGCACGTACTTGCTTGCTCAACAGCAACCTGGTGAATCAGTTACCTTTAGCAGAATGCTTTTGGGAGGGGAACAAGATATTTTCCTCTCACTATCTTTTCTTTATTTTCATTTAAGTATTCTATTCCTATTTCACCACAAGCTTTATTTACATTAACCTGTTGCATCATTTCTAGATAATCCAATGAACGCTGGAAATTCCATAGCTCTTTTGCTTTGATATTTTAACATGCCAATCTAATCGCCAGTCATGGATTTATGGTCTGTAAGAAAATAAAATTTTGGATGTCTGGATCTGCAACATCACAGATTAAGAGGGCAATCATTTTATGGATTCAGAGTTCAGCTTTCACCTTGCTGTAAATTACTGGGTTAAAAATTCTAATTTTTTGATCAAATTCTTCCATGAGCTCACCCCATCTCTTTTTGATTTGATTTATTATTGTCACATGTATTAACATACAGTGAAAAGTATTGTTTCTTGCGCGCTATACAGACAAAACATACCGTTCACAGAGAAGGAAACGAGAGAGTGCAGAATGTACTGTTACAGTCATAGCTAGGGTGTAGAGAAAGATCAACTTAATGCAAAGTAAGTCAATTCAAAAGTCTGACAGCAACAGGGAAGAAGCTGTTCTTGAGCCGATACTTGACCTCAGACTTTTGTATCTTATTCCCGATGGAAGAAGGTGGAAGAGAGAATGTCCGGGGTGCGTGAGATCCTTAATTATGCTGGATGCTTTGCCAAGGCAGTGGGAAGTGTAGACAGAGTCAATGGATGGGAGTCTGGTTTGCGTGATGGATTGGGCTACATTCATGACCTTTTGTAGTTCCTTGCGGTCTTGGGCAGTGCAGGAGCCATACCAAGCTGTGGTACAACCAGAAAGAATGCTTTCTATGTTGCATCTGTACAAGTTGGAGAGTCCTCCTCCAGCCCCACAAGAGATCTCTGGCACTCCTCTAATTCTGGGCTCTTGCAGAATTTTCATCACTATATCACCCCAGCTGTGCATTCAGCAGCCGAGACCCTAAACCCTGGATTACCCTCTCTAAACCTCTCTTCCTTCTCAAAACATTCCTTAAAACCTAAATTTTTAACTAAGCCTTTGACATCTGGTGTCAAATTTGTTTCCTAACATTGCATAAGATACCTTGGTACATTTAACTATATTAATGACACTATATAAATCAAAGTTGTTGTTGTTATTCCATTAAGACAAATAGGACTTTAACAGAATGTTGATATTGAAATGTGGAGCCGTTTAAGATAGCTAATCGAAAAGCAGAAAACCCCAGATCCTGCCTGAAAGCAAAATCGAGAGAAAACGCAAGTTGTTTTCACATTTCAGTTTTTTTTTGCTTTCAACTGCAGCAAATCTATTCTAGGCACATCTTTTGTTTCTTTGTTTTTCTTGCCCCATTACCATTCTCTTTGGCTCTGTAAGACGAAGGACTAGATTTCTGAAACTGAAATGGAAGCTCGTGCTGGGAAATTTGACTTACTGAACCTACTCTGCTAAAAAGTACCCGAATCATGCAATTTTCCCACTGGGGTGGGTTTGGGATGGAGTTGGACATTGCAACCCCAGAAGCACGGACAGCCACAGGCTCGCAGGGATTAGACAAGCTGGTTAAAGGGTCAGCCTAGTTCTTTTGAACTTTATCCTAATTGTTTCAGAAGTTGTTAGATCCTCAACCCCTCACCCACAACACCATCACCCACTTCCACCATGGCCCCTCATACTCTCCATGCCAACCCAATGTCAACTCTTGCTCCGCACCCTCTGGTCCTTCATGCTCTCTATGCCAACTCCGTAGGTACTCACCCAGTATCTATAATGGGCAGACCTCAGAAGTCATGTGGAGATGAAAACGATTAATTTATAATGTGACACAGCTCTCACTTATACACACTTGATAGTGGAAAATAAGCTTTCATTCATAACAATCATTCAAAGCTTTTAAACCTCAAGTGGTTAAGCTCCTATAAAAATGAACTTTTATTCAGAGGCCACATCAAATACTAATCATTTAAACTGTCAATTAAATTGTGAACTCAGAATGCCCGCTGAGATAACCATAGCTTGTGAAACTCGGTCAAGATTCAAAATTCCATCATGACGGCACTTGGGGAAATGTCAACATAGAATTCTATTGGAACTGCACAATCAGATGACATTGTTATTTTTTAACCTGAGGCATACAGTCAATCGAAACAGTGTTTTCTTTTTAAACACGGTGAAAGCAGCATCCTGTTTCTTTTAAGAACAGGATATTTTTAAGACTATGGATCATGATAATTAAACCTTATTTGTGCTGAAAATTTAACTCAGCTTCCTTCTCCATAGATTCTACCTGACCTGATGGGTATTTTGTTTGTGTTCCATCAGGATAGCTTATGCATAAGATCTGTATCTTTTCCATTTGAAAGTATTCTGCACATGGATCAAAAGAACTTTGCTTTATCAGCACAAATTCTGATGCTCTCTCAAACCTATTTATTGGAGATAAGATGATTAGCAAACTCCTGTCTGGATTTGTTTTGCAACCAGCATCTTGACTGCACAACAGTTACAAGACAAGGTTCTTACCAAGGGATCAGGAAAAGTTTTCAGTCTCAATAGAGTAGAACTTTAACATTTAGACTTATTCCCAGTTGGGGGAAAGGTTGACAGTGGATCACAAATCCAAAAGTTTCTGATGGGAGTACCTGCTTCTTATAGCAGAGTCTTTCTACTCTCGGTTGGAGCATGGAGAGAGCAGGAACCTGGAGAAAGCAGTCTGGGAACAGAGGAAGAGCAAGAGCTCTTTGGGACCAGACCAGATAGCATAGTATGAAGGAAGTAGGAGCCAGGAAAAGAGCACTCCTGTGGCTGCCACTCATGCACTTACTCTCTACCACAATACCCAGGCTGATTTCTCACATAAGACACTTGTAAGGCTGGCCCTACAATATAGTCCCATTGGAATGTCTGTGAACCCTCAGGGATCCACAGATCCGAGTTTGAGAACACTGCTGTTCTGAATTGTCCCTGGAAATCATGCTGCAGACCATAAGGGTCCACAGACAAACACTCTTCTTAGCAGGCAGGAAGAAGAGGTCAGCTTCTGAACTCAAGCAAGTCTGGCTTGAAATGGCTCAGGAGGTTAACAGCAGCAGTTCTGCACCTAACACATTGATATCATGCTGAAAGAGGTCAAGAGTTGAGATGTCCTGTGCCCTCCAATGAGGACTCTCCAGTACACTCTCTTTCTCCAGCACATGCTCGCCACAATTTCTGAGGAGCCGCAAATTATTTTGAACATTGTGCCATCGTCAGCGAACATGCTCACTCGGAACATATGCCACATTTGCACCAAGGCCGTTATGAGGTCTGGAGCCAAGTGGCCCTGGCTGAACTCAAACTGAGGGCCAGTGAGCAGATTTTAGCTGAGTGCCACTCGATCACCCTTTCCATCTCTCTGCTGCTGATTGAGAGTAACCTGATGGGGCGGTAATTGGTCAGGGTGGATTTATCCTGCTTCTTGTGGACAGGACATTCCTAGACAATTTTTCATTTTGGTGGGTAGATGCCAGTGTGGTAGCCAAGCTGTTCCACCACCATCATTTGGAGCCCCACATGCCAACTCCTGTCTCAATGCCTGAGTCCATCCCTGCACAGGCTAGGGTGTGGGCTGGTATACAAGGGTATAGAAGGCTGTGGTACATCCCAAACTCGAGTGCGTAGCAATGGTCTGGGACCTACCTATCTTGAAAATGGTTCAAAGACATACAGAATTGTTTGTTTTTAATGGCTATGAACTTCCTGGAGTAGCCTACACTGCAACAATTAAGATAACTGAGTAAGCTCACACTGTCTAGAAAGCAGTTCCGCTATATGGTAAAAAAGCAGTCCACTGCTGGAAGGAAAACACGGACTGGTTGTTGCTTCTTCAATGTCACACACAAGTGTTTCTGAACAGCTTCATATCAAGTTATAAGAACTGGAATTACTTCCGTTCCCAGAAATAACCAACCAAACCACTTGGTTTAATGCATACAGGGAAAAGTGGAAACAAGAACTTAAAGTGAGGACAAATCATAGAGTCATAGAGGTTTACAGCATGGAAACAGGCCCTTGGGCCCAACTTGAGCATGCCACCCCTTTTTTTAACCCCTAAGCTAGTCCCAATTGGCCTTTTTTGGCCCATATCCCTCTATAGCCATCTTACCCATGTAACTGTCTAAACGCTTTTTAAAAGACAGAATTGTACCTACCTCTACTACCACCTTTGGCAGCTTATTCCAGACACTCACCACCCTCTGTGTGAAAAATTTGCCCCTCTGCACCCTTTTGTATCTCTCCCCTCTCACCTTAAACCTATGCCTCTAGTTTTAGACTCTTCTACCTTTGGGAAAAGATATTGACTATCTAGCTGATCAAGCCCCTCATTATTTTATAGACCTCTAGAAAATCATCCCTAAGCTCCCCCTTAAGATCACCCCTACGCTCCAGAGAAAAAAGTCCCAGTCTATCCAGCCTCTCTTTATAACTCAAACCATCAAGTCCCGGTAGCATCCTAGTAAATCTTTTATGCACTCTTTCTAGTTTAATAATATCCTTTCTATAATAGGGTGACCAGAACTCTACACAGTATTCCAAGTGTGGCCTGACCAATGTCTTGTACAACTTCAACAAGACATCCCAACTCCTGTATTCAATATTCTGATCAATGAAACCAAGCAGGCTGAATGCCTTCTTCACCACTCTGTCCACCTGTGACTCCACTTTCAAGGAGTTATGAACCTGTATCCTTAGATCTCTTTGTTCTGTAACTCTCCCCAGTGCCCTACCATTAACTGAGTAAGTCCTGCCCTGGTTCGATCGACCAAAATGCATCACCTCACATTTATCTAAATTAAACTCCCATCTGCCATTCATCTGCCCACTGGTCCAATTGATCAAGATCCCATTGCAATCCTAGATAACCTTCTTCACTGTCCACCTGAGGCACACCACTGGTCACAGGTCTCCAGTTTGAAAAACAGCCCTCTACATCCACCCTCTGGCTTCTGTCATCAAGCCAATTTTGTATCCATTTGGCTACCTCGCCCTGGATCCCGTGAGATTTAACCTTATGCAACAACCTACCATGTGGTACCTTGTCAAAGGCCTTGCTAAAGTCCATGTAGACAACATCAGCTGCACTGCCCTCATCTACCTTCTTGGTTACCCCTTCAAAAAACGCAATCAAATTTGTGAGATATGATTTTCCATTTACAAAGCCATGCTGACTGTCCCTAATCAGTTCTTGTCTCTTTAAATGCCTGTAGATTCCTCAAGTTCCCTAACATCCATGCTTTTCTCAACAGTGAATACTGATGAGAAATATTCATTTAGGATCTCATCCATCTCTTGAGGATCCGCACACAGATGATCTTGTTGATCCTTAAGAGGTCCTACTCTCTCCCTAGTTACTCTTTTGCCCTTTATGTATTTGTAGAAGCTCTTTGGATTCTCCTTTGCCTTATCTGCCAAAACAATCGCGTGTCCCCTTTTTGCCCTCCTGATTTCTCACAAGTGCACAGCATGGAAGTCGTACCACCTCTGGTCAATGATGCTGCACAGCGATGTCTAGATACTGTTGAGATTTGCCTTGCACCATTATCCCATGTCATTTGATCTCTCCTGCCTTCAACCCCCATCACAGTCCTTCCCTTCATCTCCCTGTTTACAACACATCATCAACCTGAAACACTAACTGTGTCTCGCTGAACAGATGCTACCAGACTTGCTGAATATTTCCAGCATTTTCTGTTTTTATTTCAGACAATTCACATAGCTCCTTTCACTGATGCCTCAAAACACTTCACAGCCAAATGATTATTTTTGAAATGCAGTCATTGTTATTTATGGCAGACACTTTGCATACAGCAAATTCCAACAAACAGCAAAGAGATAAATGACTGCTAATCTGTTTTGGTGGCAACGGCGGAGGGAGAAATGCAGAACTTCCCTGCTCTTCTTCACAGTAAGAGTTTTAACAACACCAGGTTAAAGTCCAACAGGTTTATTTGGTAGCAAATACCATAGTCACAGTCTTCACAGTCTCATATGATCTTTTACAGCCACCACAAGCAGATGTGTCCTAAACTTCTGTCTGTCTCATACAAAATACAGCACTGCCAACAATAAGGTGTCAGTCGAGGATGAAGTGTTTACTTTACGACTCGGGGCAATAAATCAAACAGATACTTTTATCCTTTTAGTTGGTATTTTAAGCGTTTTAGAAGATGCTAATCACTTTTTATTTATGACAATGACATTTACAGTTATAACTTCAGTATAAGACTATTTTTTCACAACATGAATATTTTTGTAACAAACATTATGATCATAACATAACGGCAAGTGACTGCAGATGCTGGAATCTGAAACAAAAACAGAAAACGCTGGAAAATCTCAACATGTGTCACACTGGCAGAATCACATCAGTGAAGCACACACCAGTACTACCACTTGAAATGTCTTATCTTTTGTTTGGTGCTCCCACTGTCAGTTTATTCATTCAGCTAAACAATGGTTTCACACCTACTGTTGTTATCCAAAAGAAGTGCCCAAGTATCTTGCAGCAATTCCTGTGGTGTGCAGTTTCATTCAACACGAAAGGTCTGCAGCCATGAAGCACAATGGGGTGGCACGGTGGTTAGCACTGCTGCCTCACAGCAAGAAGTTTAACAACACCAGGTTAAAGTCCAACAGGTTTATTTGGTAGCAAAAGCCACACAAGCTTTCGAGGCTCTGAGCCCCTTCTTCAGGTGAGTGGGAATTCTGTTCACAAACAGAACTTATAAGACACAGACTCAATTTACATGAATAATGGTTGGAATGCGAATACTTACAACTAATCCAGTCTTTAAGAAACAAAACAATGGGAGTGGAGAGAGCATCAAGACAGGCTAAAAAGATGTGTATTGTCTCCAGACAAGACAGCCAGTGAAACTCTGCAGGTCCACGCAACTGTGGGAGTTACAAATAGTGTGACATAAATTCTGATTCTAGGATCGCATGATAAAGACTCAGGAGGAAAAAAGCAGAAATATTTATGTGAAATAGTGTGACATAAACCCAATATCCCGGTTGAGGCCGTCCTTGTGTGTGCGGAACCTGGCTATCAGTTTCTGCTCCGCGACTCTGCGCTGTCGTGTGTCGCGAAGGCCGCCTTGGAGAACGCTTACCCGAATATCAGAGGCCGAATGCCCGTGACCGCTGAAGTGCTCCCCAACAGGAAGAGAACAGTCTTGCCTGGTGATTGTCGAGCGGTGTTCATTCATCCGTTGTCGCAGCGTCTGCATAGTTTCCCCAATGTACCATGCCTCGGGACATCCTTTCTTGCAGCGTATCAGGTAGACAACGTTGGCCGAGTTGCAAGAGTATGTACCGTGTACCTGGTGGATGGTGTTCTCACGTGAGATGATGGCATCTGTGTCGATGATCCGGCACGTCTTGCAGAGGTTGCTGTGGCAGGGTTGTGTGGTGTCTTGGTCACTGTTCTCCTGAAGGCTGGGTAGTTTGCTGCGGACAATGGTCTGTTTGAGGTTGTGCGGTTGTTTGAAGGCAAGAAGTGGGGGTGTGGGGATGGCCTTGGCGAGATGTTCGTCTTCATCAATGACATGTTGAAGGCTCCGGAGGAGATGCCGTAGCTTCTCCGCTCCGGGGAAGTACTGGACAACGAAGGGTACTCTGTCCACTGTGTCCCGTGTTTGTCTTCTGAGGAGGTCGGTGCGGTTTTTCGCTGTGGCGCGTTGGAACTGTTGATCAATGAGTCTAGCGCCATATCCTGTTCTTATGAGGGCATCTTTCAGCGTCTGGAGGTGTCTGTTGCGATCCTCCTCATCCGAGCAGATCCTGTGTATACGGACGGCTTGTCCGTAGGGGATGGCTTCTTTAACGTGTTTAGGGTGGAAGCTGGAGAAGTGGAGCATCGTGAGGTTATCCGTGGGCTTGCGGTACAGTGAGGTGCTGAGGTGACCGTCCTTAATGGAGATGCGCGTGTCCAAGAATGCAACCGATTCCGGAGAGTAGTCTATGGTGAGCCTGATGGTGGGATGGAACTTGTTGATGTCATCATAGAGTTGTTTCAGTGATTGTTCACCATGAGTCCAAAGGAAGAAAATGTCATCGATGTATCTAGTGTATAGCACCGGTTGAAGGTCCCGTGCGGTGAAGAAGTCTTGTTCGAACCTGTGCATGAAGATGTTGGCATATTGAGGTGCAAATTTGGTCCCCATGGCTGTTCCGTGTGTCTGGATGAAGAACTGGTTGTTGAAGGTGAAGATATTGTGGTCCAGGATGAAGCGGATGAGATGTAAAATTGCATCTGGAAACTGGCAGTTGTTGGCGCTGAGCACTGAGGCCGTTGCAGCAATGCCATCGTCATGGGGGATGCTGGTGTAGAGTGCTGAGACATCCATTGTGACGAGGAGCGCTCCTGGTTCAACTGCTCCATGTGTGCCGAGTTTCTGTAGGAAGTCCGTCGTGTCGCGACAAAAGCTGGGGGTTCTTTGTACAATGGGTTTCAGGATGCCCTCGACATAGCCGGAGAGGTTCTCGCACAGGGTCCCATTGCCCGATACGATGGGACGGCCGGGTGTGTTTGCCTTGTGTATCTTCGGGAGGCAGTAGAGATCTCCAACGCGGGGAGTACGTGGGATGAGAGCACGGAGGGTGTTCTGAAGGTCCGGATCAAAGGTCTTGATCAGAGTGTTGAGTTGACGGGTGTGTTCTTTGGTCGGATCTGCAGGTAACTGTCTGTAGTGTTCCTCACAGCGCCAGGGACCCAGGTTCAATTCCGGCCTTGGGTCACTGTCTGCACAGACTTTGCACATTCTCCCCGTGTCTGCGTGAGTTTCCTCGGGTGCTCCGATTTCCTCCCATAGCCCAAAGATGTGCAGGTTAGGTTGACTGGCTATGGTAAACTGACCTTCGTGTCAGAGGTATTAGCAGGGTAAAATATATGGGGTTACCGGAACAGAGCCTGGGTGGGATTGTGGTCGGTGCAGACTCGATGAGTCGAATGGCCTTCTTCCGCACTGTAGGGATTCTATGATTCGGTGATTTTAAATGGTTTTCTCAGGTCGTATTTACTGCATGGTTTCCATTTCCCATCTGGCATGGGAAATAGTTCCTGCTGCGCTGAAGTTGTATACAGTTAACACTCCACTATTGCTGAAAACATCACCATTTTGGATAGAACCAGTGACAAAACTATCAAAGCCATATTGAGAAGCCCTGAACAAGAGGAGTGGTGGTGGTGGACTTGAATTGATTTGTCACATGTATTAGTATATGGTTAAAAAGTATTGTTTCTTGTATGCTATACAGACAAAACATACCATTCATAGAGAAGGAAACGAGAGAGTGCAGAATGTAGCGTTACAGTCATAGCTTGGGTGTAGAGAAAGATCAACTTAATGTGAGGTAGGTCCATTCAAAAGTCTGATGGCAGCAGGGAAGAAGCTGTTCTTGAGTCGGTTGGTCTGTGATCTCAGACTTTTGTATCTTTTTCCTGATGGAAGATGATGGAAGAGAGAATACCCAGGGTGCGTGGTGTCCTTAATTATGCTGGCTGCTTTGCTGAGGCAGCAGGTGGTGTAGACGGAGTCAATAGATGGGAGGCTGGCTTGCGAGATGGATTGGGCTACATTCGCGACCTTTTGTAATTTCTTGCGGTCTTGGGCAGAGCAGGAGCCATACCAAGCTGTGATACACCCAGAAAGAATGCTTTCTATGGTGTATCTGTAAAAGTTGGTGAGAGTAGTAGCTGACATGCCAAATTTTCTTAGTCTTCGGAGAAAGTAGAGGCATTGGTGGGCTTTCTTAACTATAGTGTCGGCATGGGAGGACCAGGACAGCTTGTTGGTGATCTGGACACCTAAAAGCTTGAAGCTTTCAACCATTTCTACTTTGTCCCCATTGCGTAGACAGGGGCATGTTCTCCACTGCACTTCCTGAAGTCGATGACAATCTCCTTCGTTTTGTTGACATTGAGGGAGAGATTATTGTTGCCGCACCAGTTCACCAGATTCTCTCTCTCTTTCCTGTACTCTGTCTTGTCATTGTTTGAAATCCGACCCACTATGGTGGTGTCGTCAGCAAACTTGAAAATCGAGTTGGAGGGGAATTTGGCCGCACTGTAATAGGTGTGTAAGGAGTATAGTAGGGGGCTGAGAACACAGCCTTGTGGTGCACCGGTGTTGAAGATGATCATGGAGGACGTGTTGTTGCCTATCCTTACTGATTGTGGTCTGTGGGTTAGGAAGTGCAGGATCCAGTCCCAGAGGGAGGAGCTGAGACCCAGGCCATGGAGTTTGGAGATGAGTTTTGTCGGAATAATGGTGCTGAAGGTTGAGCTGTAGTCAATAAATAGGAGGCTGACATAGGTGTCTTTGTTATCTAAATGTTCCAGGGTTGAGTGCAGGGCCAAGGAGATGGCATCTGCTGTGGACCTGTTGCAGCGGTAGAAGAACTGGATCCAGGCAGTCTGGGAGGCTGGAATTGATTCATGCCATCACTAACCTTTCGAAGCACTTCATAACGATGGATGTCAGAACCACCGGACGATAGTCATTAAGGCACGCTGCTTGGCTTTTCTTTGGTACCGAGATGATGGTTGTCTTCTTGAAGCAGATTGGGACCTCAGATTGTTGTAAAGAGAGGTTGAAGATGTCTGCAAATACCCCTGCCAGCTGATCCGCGCAGGATCTGAGTGCTCGTCCGGGTACCCCATCCGGGCCAGTCGCCAGTTGACCTTCGAGAAAGCGGCTTTGACATCTGCAATGGTGACCTCGGATCCAGGTTCAGGGGTGGAGGGCATGCTCTTGCTGGCCTCTTTGCTCAAAACGGGGGTAGAATGCATTGAGCTCATCAGGGAGGGGTGCATTGGAGCCTGCGATCTTACATCTTGTAGTCTGTTATGTCTTGCAGACCTTGCCTTAGTCTGTGGGGATCCATATGGCTAGCCTGCGACTCTAGCTTGGTCCGGTACAGTCTTCTGGCATCTTTGATGGATTTCCTTAAATCATATCTGGCTTTCTTGTACAGGTCAGGGTCACCTGACTTGACTGCCTCAGACCTAGACTTCAGCAAGCAGTTGATATCCCTGTCATTCATGGTTTCCGGTTGGGAAACACCCGGAATTGCAGGTGGTGGGTGGAAAATAGCAGGAATTCATGCTCATTGTCCTAATATCCTTTCCGTTATAATTTTCAAATCTGTAGTCACCAAGTATCAATTTGCAATGAAGGGGGAGAGCAGCCAGACAAACTTTCAGACCTTGGCAAATGCTACTTTATAACCAGCCAGTAGGTGTGAAATGGCCATCCATATCAAACTGTCCCTTGAATTTAGCACCATGCCAAAACACTCACCTTCACTTGGTCCCATGCCCTCAAGGCCTATCTGAAATCAGGAATTCACTGGTGGAATTTTTCCCATCCTGCCCGCCACGGGAATTGTAGCGGGCAGGGGACAGAACATGTAAAATGACCGTTGACATTGGGCAGGGTCTTCCAGTTTTGGGATGAGCGTGGCCACTATGTTTTGACAATTCACCAGGGTCAAACAAGAAACACTGAAATGCTTTTATAAAGCTCTCCACACACATGCCACTTCCCTTGCCTTGCCCCCTGGGGGCCGCTGTCTACCTCAATCCGCCACCTGCATGTCCTTCACTCTTGCCCTTTCCTGGGACTTTCAATACTCACTGTGCCACTATTTTCAGCTCGTCCAATCAATCAGAGTTTAGTTTCTCAGTGCGTTAGCTGCTGATAGGCTGACTAGTGCACTTATCAGTAGCCAACACAGCATGAAAACTGCCTCTGATTGGACAAGCTGGAAGGGTAGCTTTTTCCTAATTTACAGCAGGCAGACCTACTGCTGAACTCCTGGATGTCACCTATGGAATGCCAGGGTTCCACGGAACCCAGTTTGGGAAATGATGCTCTGAATGGTTAGAAAAAGTGGGGAAGAAGAAGTGGGAAATAGTGTAATCACAGTTAACCTGCAAGCTCTATCTCTGCAGCTTTCTCACTGGTAAACAATGAATTTCACTGACAAGAAATCATCTGACTTGAGAACAATTCAATCAACACCCACTGGTTCATTCCTTTTTCATGAATCATTTTAATTGGGCATTCCTGGTAAACTTATTCAAAATGCCCGTCTAGTCACAGCCTTTGTAGCACATTCAGTATGCCTGCTGCTCCTTCCTAAGTTAACCAGAATGATGTGTTTTTTGTGCACCGTTTCAAAACGAATCACAGCCTAAAACGTACAGAAACAGGGCAATTTAACATTAGTTTGATTAGCGAGTTGGCTGCTAGTCCATTAATCAGTACTGAAAAATTATCACAGTCTTGAACTACAGGCAAGCTTATTAACCCAAGAGTAGCAAAATCACTCAAGAATAGAGAAAGATAGCAGCAGAGGAAAAAGATTGGGGGTGGGTTGGTGCAGAACTAAGAGGAAAGAGTAGAGTGTAAAAGGATATGAAATTGACCCAATTCTTTGGACACACAAATTACTGAAGTGTTCACAAATTGCATACAAATTAGCTTCATTAATTTTTATTCCATAAATAAAATTTCAAATGCTATTTTGTAAGGATCCATCTCTTCCCAAATTCCCAAAGCACATATTCGCATATATACAATAGCTGGTTTTCATTTAATGAATGGAACAATTCCTGGCACCTATTGATTTCCCTCTCCATGACTGCATTAGAGCTGCGTGATTAAACAGGCGCAGCTTATCAGCATTCCTAGCTCCACCTCCCTGACTGGAACAGATGCCTCTTGTTGTTAATAAAGTGAATCATCAAAGCACTGAAATTAAACTGCTTCCACAATCCACCCACGTCGATTACATAACCAGGCAAGTGTCAAAGTTTATAATGATTCTTATCCGGCGTAGCCCAAGTGCACTGGAAACATTCAGTCTCCAATCCGTTCCCTACACTACCTGTTCTCACATGCATTTCAGTAATACCAACCCCCCTCCCCAAAAATAAAACCCACACACATACCATGAAAAAATATACAACTGTGGGCGTCTTCTGCATGCAATAACACTCAGTGGAGCGAATTCAATTCGGATCCAATCTCCTTTGAAGGGAATGGCTTCAGGGTACTAATAGGCACCCTTTCGTTTGGACTGATAGTTAACTGTTTAGAGTCCATGGCTACATAGCTAAGGGTGCTGAGTGCAAAATAAAAATGGAAAATGGTGGAAGATACTCAGAAGGTCAGGCAGCATTTATGGAGAAAGAAACAGGGTTAAGGTTTCAACTTTCATCAGAACAGTATTTTCTGGTTTTCGAACACAGAAACATAGGAGCAGGAGTAGGCCATTTGGCCCATTAAGCTTGCTCCACCATTAAGTGTGATCAAGGCTGATCTATCTCCACGCTATACTCCCACTCTCTCCCCATGCTTCTCCACAACTTTCAAGTTTAGAAATCTATTTCTTTCTTAAATATATTCAGTGCCTTGGTTTCCACAGCCTTATGTGGTAGCTGATTCCTCCGTGCAAAGAAATTTCTCCTTATCCCAGTTCTAAAAGGTCTAACTTATATCCTGAAACCGTGACGCTTTGTTCTAACCCCCCCCCCACCCCAGCCAGGGGAACATCAACCCTGCATTCAGTCTGGCTAGCCCTGTCAGAGTTTTATATGCTCCATTGAGATCCCATTTCATTCTTCTAAACTCCAGTGAATACAGGCCAAGTTGACCCAATATGAATACAGCCCAAGTTGACCTCATATGACAATTCTGCCATTCCAGGAATCAGTCTGATGAACTTTTGCTGCAATCCATCTATGGCAATATTTTCTTAGGTGATGAGACCAAAACTGCATACAATACTCCAAGCTTGGCCTCACTAAGCCCCTGTATATCTGCAGTAAGGCATACTTGCTCCAATACTCAAATCCTCTGCCTTCCTATCATTTGACTTCCTAACTGCTTGTTGCACTTGCATCCTTGATTTCAATGACTGGTATACACAGATACCCAGATCACTTTGTACATAAACATAGTCTACTTTTAAATAATACTCTGCCATTTCCTCATCTAAATCATTGATAGATATTGGGAATAGCTGGAACCCAAGCATTGATTACTGTGGTACCTCCCCAGTAACTGTCTTCCACGCTGAAAAAGACCCATTTATTCCTACTCTGTTCCCTATCTGCTAACCAATTCGCAATCCATGCTGGCAGATAACTCCCAATTTCATGTGCTTCAATTTTGTACACTAACCTCTTACATGGGGAGTGGAAAAAACCTCCTGTGAAACTTCAGAAAAAGCTTTCTGAAAATCCAAATATGCCATATCCACTGGTTCTTGTTGATATATTCCACTAGTTATGTACTCAAAAATCTCCAGTAGGTTTGTCAAATATGATTTCCCTTTTTCAGGCTCCGAGCAGCTGCAGCATTGTAATTTTGGCTGAGAATACTGTGGTATATTGGTTCTCGACTTGTTAAACAGAGACAGGTTTCATTTCTTATCTTCAAATTCTACTGTGGCCAATTCAGATACTGGATTCAACTCCAGTAAGTGTCATAGCCAAAAGTTGCAACAAGTATTCTTCAGGATTTGCTAGGGAAGAGAATTGCCCGTACCCCCTCGCTTGCAGGCGGCGCCGTCCAACCTCGCGAGGGGGACGGGCGCCGACGGGGGAGGGATGCGGTCGCGCATGCGAGGGGGGCAGGAGACGGCCGCTGCTGGGTGGAGCCAGGTTGGGGGGGGGTCACGCGCCCGCCCCGGGGGCCGCGAAGGGGGGGCGCCCACCGCGGGGGGCCACGCGCCCGCCCCGGGGGGGCCGCGAGGAGGGTCGCGAGCCCGCCCCGGTGGGCCGCGAAGGGGGTCGCGCGCCCGCCCCGGTGGGCCACGAGGGGGGGTCTCGCGCCCGCCCCGGGGGGCCACGAGGGGGGGTCGCGCGCCCGCCCCGGGGGGTCACGGGGGGGGGGGTCGCGCGCCCGCCCCGGGGGGTCACGGGGGGGGGGGGTCGCGCGCCCGCCCCGGGGGGTCACGAGGGGGGGGGTCGCGCGCCCGCCCCAGGGGGGCACGAGGGGGGGGTCGCGCGCCCGCCCCAGGGGGCCACGAGGGGGGGTCGCGCGCCCGCCCCAGGGGGCGACGAGGGGGGATCGCGCGCCCGCCCCAGGGGGCCACAAGGGGGGGGGTCGCGCGCCCGCCCCAGGGGGCCAGGAGGGGGGGGTCGCGCGCCCGCCCCAGAGGGCCACGAGGGGGGGGTCGCGCGCCCGCCCCAGGGGGCGACAAAAGTGGGGGGGCGCGCGACCCAGAGGGCCACGAGGGGGTGGCGCGCATGCGCACCACAGGGGGCCACGAGGAGGGGGGAGGGGTCACGGAATCGCTCACCCGAGGGAGCCAGGAGGGGGGGGGGGGGGGTTGAGGAGGGGGGGGCGCGCCCTAAGGAGCCAGGAAGGGGTGGAGCGCGCACAAGGGAGCCAGGAGGGTGGGATGCGCCCGAGGGAGCTGGGGGGGGGGGGGGGGGGGGGGGGCGCCCGAGGGAACCAGGAGGGGGGGACGGTGTGATGGGGGCCCGCGCTCCAGGGAGCCAGGAGGGCGGACGGGGGGACGGGCTCCAGGGGGCCGCACGCCCGCCCCAGGGGGCCACGAGTGGGGCCGCGCGCCCGCCCCAGGGGGCCACGAGGGGGGCCGCGCGCCCACCCCAGGGGGCCACGAGGGGCGCCGCGCGCCCACCCCAGGGGGCCACGCGCCGCAGAGGGCCACGGGGGGGGGGGAGAGCTCACGCACGCCCCAGGGGGCCACGAGGAGGGGGGAGGGGGCACGGGATCGCTCACCCCAGGGAGCTAGGAGGGGGCACGGGGGTGCGCGCCCACAGATGCCAGGCAGAGGGAGGGGGCACGCTCCCGAGGGAGCAAGGAGGGGGGAGGGTGAAGTGCGCTGGAGGGAGCCGGGAGGGGGGAGGGGGCAGCGCCCGAGGGAGTCAGGAAGGGGGGGGTGCGCGCCCGAGGGAGCCAGGAAGGGGGGGGGGGGGGAGCGCACCCGAGGGAGCCAGGAGGGGGGAGGGGTCAGGGGGCACGGGTTCGCGCACTCGAGGGAGCCAGGAGGGGAGAGGGGGACACGCGCACGAGGGAGCCAGGAGGGGGGGGCGGTGGGATGGGAGCCCGCGCTCCAGGGAGCCAGGAGGGCGGACGGGGAGACGGGCTCCAGGGAGCCAGGAGGGCAGACGGAAGGAAGGGCTCCAGGGAGCCACGAGGGGGGACGGGCTCCAGGGAGCCAGGAGGGGGGATGGGGGCCCGCGCTCCAGGGAGCCAGGAGGGGGGACCGCGCTCCAGGGAGCCAGGAGGGGGGGTACGGGGGCCCGCGCTCCAGGGACCCGCGCTCCAGGGAGCCGGGGGTGGTGGCAGGGGGCCCGCGCTCCAGGGAGCCGGGGGGGGGGGACGGGGGCCCGCGCTCCAGGGAGCCGGGGACCCGCGCTCCAGGGAGCCGGGGACCCGCGCTCCAGGGAGCCGGGGACCCGCGCTCCAGGGAGCCGGGGGGGGGGGGCGCGCTCCAGGGAGCCACGAGGGCGGACGGGGGCCCGCGCGCCAGGGAGCCACGAGGGCGGACGGGGGCCCGCGCTCCAGGGAGCCACGAGGGCGGACGGGGGCCCGCGCTCCAGGGAGCCAGGAGGGGGGGGACAGGGGCGCGCGCTCCAGGGAGCCACGAGGGCGGACGGGGGCCCGCGCTCCAGGGAGCCAGGAGGGGGGGACGGGGGCGCGCGCTCCAGGGAGCCAGGAGGGGGGGACGGGGGCGCGCGCTCCAGGGAGCCAGGAGGGGGGGGACGGGGGCGCGCGCTCCAGGGAGCCAGGAGGGGGGGACGGGGGCGCGCGCTCCAGGGAGCCAGGAGGGGGGGGACGGGGGCGCGCGCTCCAGGGAGCCAGGATGGGGGGGACGGGGGCGCGCGCTCCAGGGAGCCAGGAGGGGGGGGGACGGGGGCGCGCGCTCCAGGGAGCCAGGAGGGGGGGACGGGGGCGCGCGCTCCAGGGAGCCAGGAGGGGGGGGGGGATGGGGGCGCGTGCTCCAGGGAGCCAGGAGGGGGGGACAGGGGCGCGCGCTCCAGGGAGCCAGGAGGGGGGGGGGGATGGGGGCGCGCGCTCCAGGGAGCCAGGAGGGGGGGGACGGGGGCGCGCGCTCCAGGGAGCCAGGAGGGGGGGACGGGGGCGCGTGCTCCAGGGAGCCAGGAGGGGGGGGGACGGGGGCGCGCGCTCCAGGGAGCCAGGAGGGGGGGACGGGGGCACGCGCTCCAGGGAGCTGCGGGAGGACGGGGGCGCGCACGCATCCAAAAACCGCACCGACCTCCTCAGAAGACAAACACGGGACATGGCGGACAGTGTACCCTTCGTCGTCCAGTACTTCCCCAGAGCAGAGAAGCTACGAAGTCTTCTCCATAGCCTTCAACATGTCATCGATGAAGACGAACATCTCGCCAAAGCCATCCCCACATCCCAACGTCTTGCCTTCAAACAACCACGCCACCTCAAATAGACCATTATCCGCAGCAAACGACCCAGCCTTCAGGAGAACAGTGACCACGACACCACACAACCCTGCCACAGCAACCTATGCAAGATGTGCTGGATCATCGACATGGAAGCCATCATCTCACTTAAGAACACCGTCCATCAGGTATCTCTTTTAAGGTGGTACATACTCTTGCAACTCGGCCAACGTTGTCTGCCTGATACGCTGCAGGAAAGGATGTCCCGTGGCATGGTACATTGGGAAGACCATGCAGACGCTACGACAATGGATGAATGAACACCGCTTGACAATCACCAGGCAAGAGTGTTCTCTTCCTGTCGGGGAACACTTCAGCAGTCATGGGCATTCATCCTCTGATCTTCGGGTAAGCGTTCTCCAGGGCGGCCTTCATGACACACGACAACGCAGAATCACTGAGCAGAGACTGATAGCCAAGTTCCGCACACGAGGACGGCCTCAACCGGGATCTTGGGTTCATGTCACACTATCTGTAACCCCCACGATTTGCCTGGGCTTGCAAAATCTCACTAACTGACCTGGCTGGAGACAATGCACACCTCTTTAACCTATGCTTAACCCTCTCTCCACTCACATTACCTGTACCTTTAAGACTGGATTACCTGTAAAGACTCGCATTCCAACCATTACCTTGTAAATTGAGTTTATGTCTATTTCTGCCCTGTTTGTGAACACAACTCCTCACTCACTGAAGAAGGAGCGGCGCTCCAAAAGCTTGTGCTACCAAATAAACCTGTTGGACTTTAACCTGGTGTTGTGAGACTTCTTACAGAACATTGAATACAGGAGTTGGGACATCTTGTTGAAGTTGTACTAGACATTGGTAAGACCACACTTGGAATATTGTGTACAGTTCTGGTCACCCTCTTATAGAAAGGATATCATTAAACTAGAAAGAATGCAGAAAAGATTTACTAGGATGCTACCAGGACTTGATGGTTTGAGTTAAAAGGAGAGGCTGGATAGACCGGGACTTTTTGCCTCTGGAACATAGAAGGCTTCGGGGTGATCTTATATAAGTCTATAAAATAAGGGGCATAGATCAGCTAGATGGTCAATAACTTTTCCCAAAGGTAGGGGAGTCTAAAACTAGAGGGAATAGGTTTAAGGTGAGAGGGGAGAGATACAGAAGTGTCCAAGGGGGCAATTTTTTCACACAGAGGATGGTGAGTGTCTGGAACAAGCTGCCAGAAGTAGTAGTAGAGGCAGGTACAATTTTGTCTTTTAAAAAGCGTTTAGACAGTTACATGAGTAAGATGGTTATCGAGGGGTATGGGCCAAGTACAGGCAATTGGGACTTGCTTAGTCGATTTAAAAAAAAGGGCAGCATGGACAAGTTTGGCCAAAGGGCCTGGTTCCATGCTGTAAACCTCTAGGATTCTAGTCGTCAGCATTCAAAGGTGGATGATGAGATGCGACCTTTTGTATGAGGAGTAATTGAGTCGGTTAAGATTATGTTCACTCGAGTTAAGAAGAATGAGGGAGGATTTCATAGAAATCTATAAAATTTTAAGAGGATAGACAGGGTAGATCCAGGAAGGATGTTCCCAATAGTGGGGGTATCCAGAAACAGGGGTCATAGTCTAAGGAAACAGGGAAAATTCTTTTAGGATTCAGAGTTGGAGACATTTCTTCACCCAGAGTGGAACTTGCTACCAAAGAAAGCAGTTGAGGCTAAAGAACAAAGAAAATTACAGCACAGGAACAGGCCCTTCAACCCTCCAAGCCTGCACCTGCTCTTCCACCCTGGGAAAAAGCTTCTGACTATCCAGTCTGTCCATGCCCTTCATTATCTTGTAGACTTCTATCAGGTCGCCTCTCAACCTCCGTCATTCCAGTGAAAACAAACCAAGTTTCTCCAATCTCTCCTCATAGCTAATACCCTCCAAACCAGGCAACATCCTGGTAAATTTTTTCTGTGTCCTCTCCAAAGCCTCCACATCCTTCTGGTAGTGTGGCGACCAGAATTGAACACTATATCCAAGTGCAGCTTAACTAAGGTCTATAAAGCTGCAACATGACTTGCCAATTTTTGTTTTCAAGAAGGAGTTGGGGCAAAGGGAATCAAAGGATATGGGAGGGTAGGCTGTTGAGTTGGATGATCAGCCATGATCGTAATGAATGGTGGAGCAAGCTCGAAGGGCCAAATGATCTTTTCCTGTTCCTATTTTCTATGTTTCCCAGTAACAAGATTGGCAGACAAAATTGGATGCAAATAGCTATCATCAGGAAACAACTTACCTAGACAACTAAGAGATCGGTGGAGGTATACAGATGCTAATTTCGAGTGTCATGGAATGCGAGCGAGGCAGAAACCCCAAATACACAAAAGGGAAAATCACAGAGGAACCAGAGTATAATTGCCAGCACCTGCAGAAGTAGGCAGGCTAGTTTAACATCTAACAATCTCCATTGTAACATCTAAGAGCTGGAGAGACCAGTTTTACAGCTGAGTCCAAGAAGCCATTTTAACATCTAAGAAGTCTTTGGGCCAAGATAGTACAGGAACTGTCACAAAGGCAGTTTAAATATCATTGTTGAACCAGGAAATGACGTTTCCCAGACTTGTGTGGTAACTATAAACTGGGTTTGACTAATTTATTTAATTTGGATGTCTTTTGGGAACAAATGTTGTGCGAGCAGGTCTTTGGCAGCGGACATCTCCATAACAGGACGACAGTCAACAATTCTGTTTTTGTCATCGTGTTTTTATGTGGCAGTGAGATAGGAGTTATCTACCAAAGATACCTCCAGTGCTGGAAGATTTCCACCAACAGTGTCTCCCAAGATACTCAAAGCCAAGCACAAAAACAGGCCAACAAACTCCAGCATCCTCGCCAATGTAAACTTTTACGAACATCAACAAACATTCCCTATTTTATAAGTGATGCTGATTGAGGAGTAAATATTGGCCAAGACACCAGAAAGAATCCCCCTGCTCTTCTTCAAAATAGTGCTATGGCATCTTTTGCATTTACCCGAGAGAGCAAACAGGATCTCGGTTTAATAATCATTTTAAAGGTGGCATCCTCCCACACCATCAACACTTCTCAGTACTGCACTGAAGTGTCAGTCTAGATTTCTGCACCCATGTCTCTGGTGTGGGGCTTCAATCCACAATCTTCCGATTCAGTGAGCTACCAACTGATCCACACTGACATAATAGAAATACACTTAACAAAAGTAATTAAAGATATTTAAAAGATAATGTGGGAATAGCTGGGTGGAAAGCATGGAACTCTAATCTGAAAACCAATGAGGCGATGGAACAAGATCCAGCCCAGGAAAATGAAATAGCCCAATACCAGGAGTGCAGACTGCTCTACCAACTCAGAGTCTTTACATTCTGGAATTAATCATTGAATTTCTCTTCCTCTTCAGCTCTCCCTACCATTCCAGTATCCTCTTTAATCCGCAGGTCTTCGACCAAGCTTTGGATTACCTCCTCCTAATATCTCAATTTTTTTGACATGAATTGCCCCTTAGAGTCCTGAGATGCGTAGGTTAGAGGGATTAGTGGGTAAATATGTGGGGGTAGGACCTGGGTGGGATTGTGGTCGGTGCAGACTCGATGGGCCGAATGGCCTCCTTCTGCACTGTAGGGTTTCTATGATTTCTATGATGACATCAATATATTCCCCTTCAACCACTGAAACACGAGGGGATATTGTTCATTGTTAAAAGCAATGTCTAAGTACAAGTCATTGGCGACACGATGAAGTCTGATTCCTGCATATAGCATTCTGCAAGAAGTGGTTTGTCTATTCTGATAGATTTGAAAGCAGGTGCCAATGCTGGAAATAATTCAGGTCCTATACCATTGTATGAAGTTTCATACGGAGACACAATCCTTGGTACAGTTGCCACCATACAACTGCTTTGCTATCCCAGATGTTCCCATCTAGTGTAAGATATTCCGTACTAATTCCTGTGCATAAAAATTAAAATGTCCTGCAAGATTCTCCACCATGGTGCTGTCGCTCCTTTTTTAAAAGAAGGCAATTCGATGTCAAACAGAGCAAGAGAGCTGTGCTGAAGTACATAGTACTTGTGCTTGCAGCATGCACTCAAATAAACCAAACCAACTGGCATTCTGTTTCAAGAGATCTTGGTAATGCTCCAAGTCTTAAAAATATGAAAAGCCAGTTTATTGGCTTTGATTTGCTTTTCCTGTGTTTGTGTTGTAGTCAAGAGCAAAACAACAGAGAGGCAGGAGACTACGAATGAAATTTTCCTCCCAGTTGTTTGACTGTAAATCAGACAAGCCATTGCTCCCTACAGTCCCCAAACAATATTCCTTTATTCCAATCTGAGTACCATATAAATACACAAATGCGACATTTTCAGATTCCAAAACATTAATAATTCACATGGTGCCAATGAGTCTCCCAGATTGTCAGGACTTACTTCCTCCAGCATGGGACATAATGGGCAATTTTCATTTCATATAGGGATCTTCACCTTAGCAATCAATGGAGACAGCATGTTATAATCCTTTCATTCTGCATAATATCTGAATCCAAGCTACGGAGGCAAAAGAATGGCATTGCCTGAGTGGGATGTTTATTAAAAGTGAAATAATTAGTTAATTATTCCCACTTGTGTACATTGTAAGTTAAATGTAGCAATGCATCGCACAATTATCACCCCTCCCACTGTCCCAAACAATTGCCTACACATAAATAGCAACAAGCATCAATGCAGATGGTCTCCCGAACACAACAGTTTTTCAAAACCAAAAAAGCGAAGCATAGCTTTGCACAGGAACATACCCCTGCCCTCCACCGCCCCATCCACTAACTTTCGGCACTGCCTCTTTATGGGGTAACAGTTCAACTGGTATCAAAATCAAGTACTCCTACAACCAGTTATTCAACCATGAAGAGCACAATCTTCAAAATTTCACCCACTACCCACACACTGATAGAGATCACTCAAGAATAATTTGGGAGCAAAAACTGTCTGTCCATCCCTCTTCATTGACGACCCATACGCTCCTTGGCTACATGCAGAGAACCAAGCTTAAGACAGAAGAGCAGTGTCCAGGGATATCCTAGCCTCAACAGCTGAATAGTCTGCAAATAACTCACTACATCATGGACTGTTTACACAAACATTGATAACTTGTATGTACAACTTTCTGACATTGCCTCCATAAACTTTTCTACTTCTTCACCTTCACTTTCTGAAGTCTCAGCTTTTCGACCAAACTTTTGGTCATGTCTCCTAATACTCAATATCTTATGATCTACATCTTAATTTCTTTTATTTTCTTTCCCCTCTCCCCATCTCCCACCTGTAGCATATCTTTCTGATGGAAAGTGCTTCATATGAATTCAGATTACCATTGTTGTAAATGCCTTGCATGGTGAATTGCTAACACACACAAAGATTAGGAAGCTCCCCAAGCTTAGATCTTTGTCATCTTGGCCAGGCATCACAATTGGTCTCAGAATTCCTGGGTTGGCAAGAGAGAAATTTGAAAACCACAGATTCTTGCTCCAGCTTACTATCCAATAACACCACCTAGAAACAGAAATTAGTTTATAAAATCCAGCTCACATTCAATAGGTAGGTAATACATAAAGAGTGGAATTTTGAATAAACTACACGTTGACTACTTGCACCCATGGAACCACATCATAGAATGAGGCACTGCACAGCATAGAAAGAGGGGAACAAACTTTGGGAAGAAACAAGAACAAGAGTGACACGGAAACGGACTTGGAGCCCCAACTTCCCCACTAATCCCACATACGCTGACTTCAAAAGCGCACACCGCTGACAGCAGCTGCCAGCTTGCACTACTTGCTTCATCTCCCCTCGGCCTCCGTTTTAGCACAGTTGCAGACTCTCTCAGATGGCTATTATTGCCAGTTTCCCATCTCTGCTGCCAGCCTCACCTGATCTTTCAGCAATGGTGTGCTGGGAAATCACCAAGGTTTCAGAGTACTCTTGCAAGATCTCAAGACAGGCATAATTTTACCCAGAAATCACAACTCTCACAATGTATTCTGAAGAATTGGCTTGTTTGAATCCTCTTTGCCTTAATGTATTTAGACAAATGGCCATTTTACCACTACAATTCTTGCTTTACAGTCAAATATAACATTCGATATGCACCTCCATTATTTTTTCCAATGTTGATTATGCCTTAGTATGCGTCAATCGCAGAAGCCAACAGTTCAAGAAAAAAACTCTGATATGGCAAGAATTTGATTGTGTATAAGTGTGAGAGAAGGGAGAATGAAAGGAAATAAGAGTGCCAGAAACAGCAAAGGGGGAGAATGAAAGGACTTGAAATGACCGGGGGGGGGGGGGGGGGGGGGGGGGGGGAAAGAGGTGGAGAGAGGGGATTATTTCAGAGCTGATGCCAGTAGTTGTTTTTCCTCACAATTATCCTGGGAAGTGAGAAAGCTGTTCAACTTTAAGGGTTGTATCCTGATCCAACACAGATGCACTTTCCAGCAAGAGCCATTGGGCAGTAATCGGGAACAGGAAATTTGGCTGATTTTCCTGTTCCTTGTTTGGACTCACCAAGGTCAAATCAGCACCGTTTCCAAAGAACCTAGAGATTTTCCACAATTCACAGTCATGCTATTGAAGCAAACACAAATAAAAACACAGAAACTGTGAAAATGTTTTGTACATGGCCAGCAAAATTTTAAAAGTTAATTAATCCTATCTTACAATTCCCAGGACTGTCACTGCATAATTCTTTACATCATACAACACTTTACCATCTAACCAAAGAAACCAAGAATTGGAGAGGCATTAGTATCACATTCAAAATTATATCCAGTTATACCAAGTATATAAAATGAAGGGTACCATTCTTAGCAGTGTAGAGGATCAGAAGGACCTTGGGGTCCGGGTCCATAGGACTCTTAAATCGGCCTCGCAGGTGGAGGATGCGGTCAAGAAGGCGTATGGCGTACTAGCCTTCATTAATCGAGGGATTGAGTTTAGGAGTCGGGAGATAATGCTGCAGCTTTATAGGACCCTGGTTAGACCCCACTTGGAGTACTGCGCGCAGTTCTGGTCACCTCATTACAGGAAAGATGTTGAAGCCATTGAAAGGGTGCAGAGGAGATTTACAAGGATGTTGCCTGGATTGGGGGGCATGCCTTATGAGGATAGGTTGAGGGAGCTTGGTCTCTTCTCCCTGGAGAGACGAAGGATGAGAGGTGACCTGATAGAGGTTTACAAGATGTTGAGGGGTCTGGATAGGGTGGACTCTCAGAGGCTATTTCCAAGGGCTGAAATGGTTGCTACGAGAGGACACAGGTTTAAGGTGCTGGGGGGTAGGTACAGGGGGGATGTCAGGGGTAAGTTTTTCACTCAGAGGGTGGTGGGTGAGTGGAATCGGCTGACGTCGGTGGTGGTGGAGGCAAACTCGTTGGGGTCTTTTAAGAGACTTCTGGATGAGTACATGGGATTTAATGGGATTGAGGGCTATAGATAGGCCTAGAGGTGGGGATGTGATCGGCGCAACTTGTGGGCCGAAGGGCCTGTTTGTGCTGTGGCTTTCTATGTTCTATGTTCTATGTATAAAAACAGATCCTGAATACCAGCTAGTTACCACTTCTTAATGCATATTTCAAGAGCCACTTTTATACCAAACATAAGAACTAGGAGCAGGAGTAGGCCATCTGGCCCCTCGAGCCTGCTCCACCATTCAATAAGACCATGGCTGATCTTTTCGTGGACTCAGCTCCACTTACCCGCGCGTTCATCATAACCCTTAATTCCTTTACTGTTCAAAAATTTATCTATCCTTGCCTTAAAAACATTCAATGAGGTAGTCTCAACAGCTTTACTGGGCAGGGAATTCTACAGATTCACAACCCTTTGTGTGAAAAGGTTCCTCCTCAACTCAGTCCTAAATCTGCTTCCCCTTATTTTGAGGCCATGCCCCCTAGTTCTAGTTTCACCTGCCAGTGGAAACAGCTTCCCTGCTTCTATCTTATCTATTCCCTTCATAATCTTATATGTTTCTATAAGATCTCCCCTCATTCTTCTGAATTCCAATGAGTATAGCCCCAGTCTACTCAGTCTCTCCTCATAAGCCAACCCTCTCAACTCCAGAATCAACCTGGTGAATCTCCTCTGCACTCCCTCCAGTGCCAGTATATCCTTTCTCATGTAAGGAGACCAAAACTGTACACAGTACTCCAGGTGTGGCCTCACCAGCACCTTATACAGCTGCAACATAACCTCGCTGTTTTTAAACTCCATCCCTCTAGCAATGAAGGACAAAATTCCATTTGCCTTCTTAATTACCTGCTGCACCTGCAAACCAACTCCTTGTGATTCTTGCACAAGGACAATAATAACTGAAAAAAAGCACGTTACTCCACAGCATTAGGTATATGCACAGCAGCATGCTGCAATTTTTTACCATTTAAATAATAGTCCATTTTCCTGTTATTCCTACCAAAATGGATAAACTCACATTTACCAACATTTACCCCATCTGCCAGACCCTCGCCCATGCACTTAGGCCATCTATATCCCTCTGCAGACTTTCAGCATCCTCTACACACTTTGCTCTGCCACTCATCTTAGTCATGATGTGGAGATGCCGGCGTTGGACTGGGGTAAACACAGTAAGAAGTTTAACAACACCAGGTTAAAGTCCAACAGGTTTATTTGTGGCTTTTGCTACCAAATAAACCTGTTGGACTTTAACCTGGTGTTGTTAAACTTCTTACTCATCTTAGTGTCATCTGCAAATTTTGACACACTACACTTGGTTCCCAACTCCAAATCATCTGTGTAAATCATAAACAATTGTGGTCCCAACACCGATTCCTGAGGCACACCACTAGTCATTGATCGCCAACCAGAAAAACACCCATTTACCCCCAAACTTTGCTTTCTGTTAGTTAACTAATCCTCTATCCATGCTAATACATTACCCGTAACACCGTGCACCTTTATCTTATGAAGGTGCAATCAGATCCTTGCACTGCTGAAAGTGTCCATATATCTATGATGTTTGCCGCACAGCTGTCATTATTTCTCTTCAAATGGTGCAAGACATGCAGTTTCCACCTCACAATGGAAAAAGTACAATGCAGGTTTGCGGTTGTTGACAACCTGAAACCTACTACTTTTGCTCTTGATTGCTTTTCCATGTGGTAATCTGATCAAATTTTTGTAGAAGTAACAGATTTGCAGCCTGATGGGATTATTGACTCAAGTAACTGTCTAACCAAAGAAACCGAGAATTGGAGAGACATTAGTATCACATTCAAAATTATATCCAGTTTTATCAAGTATAAAAACAATGATTGGCCACCCTGCTACAGAGATACAAAATCATCTACAAATAACACTCATTAAATCAATATCCATTTAGCTCTGAGGTAAGAGTTATTGCCTCCAAATTACAACAAAGATCAAGTGAATAATATTATTAAAAGGATAAAGAAATCAAAGGAAAGAATAACTGAAAAAAGCACGTTACTCCACAGCATTGGGTATATTTTCATTTTCTCTTCCAACTTTAAGTTATTGTTTTTATCGTGATCACCTCTAACTCGATTCTTGTTTTTAGAAAAGGTGTAAGCAGTTACCTATTTTTAAAATTTTACAAATACCACTTGGCTCTGAGGGTTAGCTGAAAGGAGTTGTTCCAATTCATTTTCGACTGCAGTTTTGCTGACTTTTCACTTGCTTCCACCAATGACAGAGACTTTTTTTTAACCTGCAAACACAGCGATGCCTACCGGATGGTCTTTAGCTGTGACCTTCACAGCACACACTAACATAGGAGAACTAAAACACCGAACTAGCACAGAGACCAGGGTTGTGGTTGGTTTTAAACCCCCTTTCTTTGTGCACTCATGGAACAAGAAGAACAGAAACATGTCTTTCACCCAAACTGCTTTCTTTCAACTCACATCACATCCACCATCTGGGATATAACTCTCAGGAGATTATTTCTCCTGAGATGGGATTCGACCTCCATTACCCCCACAGGAGGTTACAGTTCAGCTTTTGCAGTGCAGCTCTTCCTTTGAAGTGTCTCAGTCTGAAAAAAGATGTGACATGCTGTTCTCTCTGGACCAGACGGTCAAGTGTAGTCCATATAGGAATTCCAGCAAGTGGTTACTTTATAGTCTCAGCCAGCCTTTGCTTGTATGTGCTCTTTTAAAGACACATAACTTCAAGCCATTCGGGGTTATGATCTGTTGTCATGATACCTGACAAGTTGAGTTAGTTGGAGAATCACAAAAGCAAAACCAGATCTGCTTTTTAGCTCAGTCCCAACATGTAACTGTCTTGAAATGCATTCCAGACTATGCTGTGCCTCAAATACTTAAAACTTTAGCGACCACCCATTGTTTATTTTTTCCTTACCAACAGGAAATGCCATGATGAGGCTCTGTAGGAGGCTCTGGTCAGACCCCATTTGGAGTATTGTGAGCAGTTTTGGGCCCCATATCTAAAGAAGGATGTGCTGGCCTTGGAAAGGGTCCAGAGGAGGTTCATAAGAATGATCCCTGGAATGAAGAGTTGTCGTATGAGGAACAGTTGAGAACTCTGGGTCCGTACTCGTTGGAGTTTAGAAGGATGAGGGGGGGATCTTATTGAAACTTACAGGATACTGCGAGGCCCGGATAGAGTGGACATGGAGAGGATGTTTCCACTATAGGAAAAACTAGAACCAGAGGGCACAACCTCAGGCTAAAGGGACGATCCTTTAAAACAGAGATGAGGAGGAATTTCTTCAGCCAGAGAGTGGTGAATCTGTGGAACTCTTTGTCGCAGTAGGCTGTGGAGGCCAGGTCATTGAGTGTGTTTAAGACAGATAGATAGGTTCTTGATTAATAATGGGATCAAGGGTTATAGGGAAAATGGGGATGAGGAAAAAAATCAGCCATGATCGAATGGCGGAGCAGACTCGATGGACCAGGTGGACTAATTCTGCTTCTACGTCTTATGGTCTTATGATGGATAGCGAACAATGAAAGATTCCCATGATCTAATCCATACAATTGATATGCAGCTATACTGAAATTCAAGACAGGGAAATATCAGATCATTTATGAATATGCTGGATACAGAATTTCCTTATAATCAATCGCAAATATTTCTCCGTTCATCAAAAGTGATATCAGTGTTGTAACAATGAGCAGGAGCTGAGTAACCCCCTATATGTGCGTGTAAATGTGTTTATCAGAAACAATAAGGAACTCTGAACAGAAGTTCACAACTGTAATCTAACTTTGAGTAAAGATTAGTTCAGTCATTTCATGGTTCCCGGAGAGGTCATAAATCACTTATCCTGACAGTTTATGGCATCATTTGAATGCTTCGATTAGATTACTGTCTGCAATAGCTAAAGTGACATTTATGCGATATGAATGCTAATTATATAATTAGTATATATCAGTATGTCTTCAACAAAATATAGGAACTCTATGAAGGTTTTCAGTTTATTGCTGTAATCATAGAAATCATAGAAACCCTACAGTGCAGAAGGAGGCCATTCGGCCCATCGAGTCTGCACCGACCACAATCCCACCCAGGCCCTACCCCCACATGTTTACCCACTAATCCCTCTAACCTACACATCTCAGGACTCTAAGGGACAATTTTTAACCTGGCCAATCAACCTAACCCGCACATCTTTGGACTGTGGGAGGAAACCGGAGCACCCGGAGGAAACCCACGCAGACACGAGGAGAATGTGCAAACTCCACACAGACAGTGACCCGAGCCGGGAATCGAACCCGGGACCCTGGAGCTGTGAAGCAGCAGTGCTAGCCACTGTGCTACCGTGCCGCCCAGTCAGAAAATAGTCAGAAAAACTACAGTGAACTGAAACAAAAATACCAACTATATTAATGACATTTTGAAGTGATTACAAATCAACAATTGCTCCCAGAATCCTGGTCAATTTAGTTCCCATCCTTGATCATCTTGGAGCCATGTCTCGATAATCCCAACTATATCATACCCCTTTACTTCTGTCTGCTCAACTAATTGATTCATTTTGTTTGAATGCTCCAAACGTTCAAGTACAAAACCTTAAGGCTAGTTTATTTTAACGTTACCTTCTCCCATTCCTACTTTTTTTTTTACTGTGTTATTATCGGATTCTGGCCCTTGATTTCTCTGCCGATCACTTTTCTTATTTTCCTTGCTGTCTTTTTCTCTTGTTGTTGATTCCCCTGCTCTGAATCCTTACATTGGTTCCCATCCCCCAACCATATTAGTTTAAACCCTCCCCAACCACTCTAGTAAGTACCCACCCCCCCCCACCAAGGACATCAGTCCCGGTCAGGTGTCACCCGAGCAGTTTCTACAGGTTCCACCCTCCCACCCCATCCACCCCAGGAATCTGAAATCTTCCCCCTCGCATCATCTTTTCAGCCACATATTCATCCTATATATCATAGAACAGTACAGCACAGAACAGGCCCTTCGGCCCACGATGTTGTGCCGAGCTTTATCTGAAACCAAGATCAAGCTATCCCACTCCCTATCATCCTGGTGTGCTCCATGTGCCTATCCAATAACCGCTTAAACGTTCCTAAAGTGTCTGACTCCACTATCACTGCAGGCAGTCCATTCCACACCCCAACCACTCTCTGCGTAAAGAACCTACCTCTGATATCCTTCCTATATCTCCCACCATGAACCCTACAGTTATGCCGCCTTGTAATAGCTCCATCCACCCGAGGAAATAGTCTTTGAACGTTCACTCTATCTATCCCCTTCATCATTTTATAAACCTCTATTAAGTCTCCCCTCAGCCTCCTCCGCTCCTGAGAGAACAGCCCTAGCTCCCTCAACCTTTCCTCAAGATCTACCCTCCAAACCAGGCAGCATCCTGGTAAATCTCCTCTGCACTCTTTCCAGTGCTTCCACATCCTTCTTATAGTGAGGTGACCAGAACTGCACACAATATTCCAAATGTGGTCTCACCAAGGTCCTGTACAGTTGCAGCATAACCCCACGGCTCTTAAACTCCACCCCCCTGTTAATAAAAGCTAACACACTATAGGCCTTCTTCACAGCTCTATCCACTTGAGTGGCAACCTTTAGAGATCTGTGGATATGGACCCCAAGATCTCTCTGTTCCTCCACAGTCTTCAGAACCCTACCTTTGACCCTGTAATCCACATTTAAATTAGTCCTACCAAAATGAATCACCTCACTTTTATCAGGGTTAAACTCCATTTGCCATTTTTCAGCCCAACTTTGCATCCTATCTATGTCTCTTTGCAGCCTACAACAGCCCTCCACCTCATCCACTACTCCACCAATCTTGGTGTCATCAGCAAATTTACTGATCCACCCTTCAGCCCCCTCCTCTAAGTCATTAATAAAAATCACAAAGAGCGGAGGACCAAGCACTGATCCCTGTGGCACTCCGCTAGCAACCTGCCTCCAGTCCGAAAATTTTCCATCCACCATCACCCTCTGTCTTCGATCAGATATGATGTGGATGAGTTGTAAAATTGCATCTGGAAACTGGCAGTTGACGGCATTGAGTACTGAGGCCATTGCAGCAATGCCATCCTCGTGGGGGATGCTGGTGTAGAGTGCCGAGACATCCATTGTGACGAGGAGTGCTCCTGGTTCAACTGCTCCATGTGTGTTGAGTTTCTGTAGGAAGTGCGTAGTGTCGCGACAAGAGCTGGGGGTTCTTTGTACAATGGGTTTCAAGATGCATCCTGGACCACAATATCTTCACCTTCAACAACCAGTTCTTCATCCAGACACACGGAACAGCCATGGGGACAAAATTCGCACCTCAATATGCCAACATCTTCATGCACAGGTTCGAACAAGACTTCTTCACCGCACAGGACCTTCAACCGATGCTATACACTAGATACATCGATGACATTTTCTTCCTTTGGAGTCATGGTGAGCAATCACTGAAACAACTATATGATGACATCAACAAGTTCCATCCCCTCATCAGACTCACCATGGACTACTCTCCGGAATCTGTTGCATTCTTGGACACACGCATCTCCATTAAGGACGGTCACCTCAGCACCTCACTGTACCGCAAACCCACGGATAACCTCGTGATGCTCCACTTCTCCAGCTTCCACCCTAAACACGTAAAAGAAGCCATCCCCTACGGACAAGCCCTCCGAATACACAGGATCTGCTCGGATGAGGAGGATCGCAACAGACACCTCCAGACGCTGAAAGATGCCCTCATAAGAACAGGATATGGCGCTCGACTCATCGATTAACAGTTCCGACGCACCACAGCGAAAAACTGCACCGACCTCCTCAGAAGACAAACACGGGACACGGTGGACAGAGTACCCTTTGTTGTCCAGTACTCCCCCGGAGTGGAGAAGCTACGGCATCTCCTCCGGAGCCTTCAACATGTCATTGATGAAGACGAACATCTCGCCAAGGCCATCCCCACACCCCCACTTCTTGCCTTCAAACAACCACGCAACCTCAAACAGACCATTGTCCGCAGCAAACTACCCAGCCTTCAGGAGAACAGTGACCATGACACCACACAACCCTGCCACAGCAACCTCTGCAAGACGTGCCGGATCATCGACACGGATGCCATCATCTCACGTGAGAACACCATCTACCAGGTACACGGTACATACTCTTGCAACTCGGCCAACGTTGTCTACCTGATACGCTGCAGGAAAGGGTGTCCCGAGGCATGGTACATTGGGGAAACCATGCAGACACTACGACAACGGATGAATGAACACCGCTCGACAATCACCAGGCAAGACTGTTCTCTTCCTGTGGGGGAGCACTTCAGCAGTCACGGGCATTCAGCCTTGGATCTTCAGGTAAGCGTTCTCCAAGGCGGCCTTCACGACACACGACAGTGCAGAGTCGCTGAGCAGAAACTGATAGCCAAGTTCCGCACACATGAGGATGGCCTAAACCGGGATGTTGGATTTATGTCACATTATCAGTAACCCCCACAGCTTGCCTCCTGATCTTGCAGAATCTTACTAGCTGTTCTGTCTGGAGACAATACACATCTCTTTAACCTGTGTTTAATGTTCCCTCCACCCACATTATCTGTACCTTTAAGACCTGGCTGGCTGTAGAGATTTGCATTCTAATTAGTATTCTGTAACTTGATGTTGTGTCTCTGTGCACTGTTGGAGAACAGATTTTCACTCCATCTGACGAAGGGGCAGCGCTCCGAAAGCTTATGGTATTTGCTACCAAATAAACCTGTTGGACTTCAACCTGGTGTTGTGAGACTTCTTACTTTGATCAGATAGCCAGTTACCTATCCAATCAGCCAACTTTCCCTCTGTCCCACACCTCCTTACTTTCATCATAAGCCGACCATGGGGGACCTTATCAAACGCCTTACTAAAATCCATGTATATGACATCAACTGCCCTACCTTCATCAACACACTTCGTTCCCTCCTCAAAAAATTCAATCAAATTTGTGAGGCACGCCTTGCCCTTCACGAATCCGTGCTGACTATCCCAGATTAATCTGCATCTTTCTAAATGGTCGTAAATCCCATCCCCAAGGACCTTTTCCATCAATTTACCAACCACCGAAGTAAGACTAACCGGTCTATGATTACCAGGGTCATTTCTATTCCCTTTCTTAAACAGAGGAACAACGTTCGCCACTCTCCAGTCCTCTGGCACCATCCCCGTGGACAGTGAGGACCCAAAGATCAAAGCCAAAGGCTCTGCAATCTCATCCCTTGCCTCCCAAAGAATCCTAGGATATATTTCATCAGGCCCAGGGGACTTATCGACCTTCAGTTTATTCAAAACTGCCAGTACATCCTCCCTCCGAACATCTATTTCCTCCAGCCTATTAGCCTGCAACACCTTCTCTTCCCTATCCTGCTGTTTCTACTCTGATTAACATGTAGCACTGGTAGTAATCCTGACATAACTACCTTTGAGGTCCTACTTTTCAACTTGCTTCCTAGTTCCCTATATTTTGCTTTAAGGACCTTATCCCTTTTTTAAAAATCTATGTCGTTTGTACAATATTTACCACAACAAATAGCTGTTCACCCTCCCTCTTCAGAACATCCTGCAAAAACTCTGAGACATCTTTGAATCCGAGCAATAGGGAGGCAACATACCATCCTGGAGTCTCTTTAACAGCCACAGAAATGTCTATCTGTTCTCCTCATGAATGATTATTGCATTTCTAGGCCTTTTGCTCCTCTTGTGTGCAGCAGAGTCAACCAAGGTACCATAAATTTGGCTGCTGTTATATCCTGAGAGACATTCCCTCAACAGTATCCAAAACTGGGGCGGCACGGTAGCACAGTGGTTAGCACTGCTGCTTCACAGCTCCAGGGTCCCAGGTTCGATTCCCGGCTCGGGTCACTGTCTGTGTGGAGTTTGCACATTCTCCTCATGTCTGCGTGGGTTTCCTCCCACAGTCCAAAGATGTGCGGGTTAGGTTGATTGGCCAGGTTAAAAATTGCCCCTTAGAGTCCTGAGATGCGTAGGTTACAGGGATTAGCAGGTAAATATGTGGGGGTAGGGCCTGGGTGGGATTGTGGTCGGTGCAGACTCGATGGGCCGAATCGCCTCCTTCTGCACTGTAGGGTTTCTATTTCTTCTATGAAAACGGTATACCTGTTTTGCTGGAGAATAGTCACAGGAGATTCCTACGCTGCCTGCCTAGTCCTCTTGTTCTGCCTGGTGGACACCCTCCCCACCTGTGGAGTCTGAGCCTGCAGTGTGACCACCTCTGTATATGTGTTAGCCACGATACTCTCCACCTCATGGATGCTCCACAGTGTCCCCAGAAGCCACTCCAGCTCCGAAATTCAGGCTTCCAGGAGCTGCAGCTGGAGACACTTCCTGCACACATGCTGATCCTGGGAATTGGAAATGTTCCTGGTCTTCCACATAGAGCATGAAGAGCAGACCACGGCTTGGAGATCTCCTGCCATGTCTTACCCCTTTAAGTTAAATTAATCCTTTTAATATCAAACAATATCAACTAGGGCCCTTATTCTCCATTCTTTGTTATTATAGAATATATTTCTTACAAGCAATGAATCACAGAACAATATCTTAATAACTATAACCAGTAGTAGTGCGTACCTATCTCCGCTGTACTCACCCAAACAGTTGTTTAAATTTTCTTCTTTGTAAACTCGCACTCTGCTCTTTCTTAGTCTTTTAACCACCTGCTTCTGCTCTTAGATTCACTTTCTCTTTATTGCTTTATCCTCTTAGCTTTGTTCCCTAACTGTTATCATATTTAGTCATTTAAGTTTCAGCTATTTAAAGGTGGTCCCTAATCTCAGTTACTCACCAACGAGCTCATGGTTTTCCTGTAACATCACTCTTGGAATTTCTCAAATTGAGCGTCCTGTTTGGCAGCTGTCCCTTGCAGGTCTGGTTCTATTCACTCCCTGAAGTGAGTGTCCTGAGCCTTGGGCTACCTTTATCCCCTGCTCCCAAAAGAGAGCCCCACACAGGCCCAGTGCTCTTCGCTCCCCAAATATAAGTGAATGCCCCGAGCCTCATGTTCCCATCATCCTCCGCTCCGAGAAGAATGTCCCTCGCAGGTCCTGTGCTCTCCGAAGGTAAGTCAACACAGACCCAGTAAATACAGGTCTAGTCGAACCAATCTTTCTTCATAGGGAAGCTCCACCGACTCTAGTATCGGCTTAGTGAAACTCTACTGCACTACCTCTAGGGCAAATATATCTTTTCTTAGGTGGGAAGGCCAAAACTACACGCAATACTCCAGCTACTGTGTCACCAAGGTGGGATTTTCCGGTCTTGGGGCAAGAGCAGCCAGAAAATCCCGCCCTTGGAGTTTCCTTGTATGTGCAGCACCAGGAATATCCCAAGTTAACGTTGGAACATCAGAAACTCTGATGTATTTTTATTCTTTCATGGGATGTGAGGGCTTTGGATGATCAGCATTTTGTCTCAATTCCTAACTGCTCCTGAGATGGTGGTGAGTAGCTTCTCTGAACCACTGCATTTCATACATTGTCGGAACACCCACTTGCTGTTAACAAGGACGTTTCCAGTTTTTGACTCAGAGGCACTAAAGGAACAACAATATATTTCCACGTCAGCATGGTGTGGCTTGGAGGGGAATTTGCAGGTGGTGGGGTTTCCACGCACCTGCTGCCATTATGTACCGATCAGTAAATACCAGTCTTCACTCACTGCACTAGCTTGGTTGCAAAGGTTAAGAATAACTAGCCGACACTTCCTGCCAGTTGGAATTCATAATTTATTCTTATTTTCAGAACAAACGACTTATTCTCATGGTAGCAACACATAACAAAGTACCCACAAGTTGGTCAAATCAGTGACTGAAAACAATTCATGAATTCCACCAGTAACTTATTTTTCAGATTCAGCCTTTTGGCATGTGTGTCTGCGCACACCAGATGAGAGATATTATCTACTGCACACAAAGTAAAAGCTGAATCAGAAAAATAGTGGCAGGGAAATTACGACATGCATTGGCGGCTTTTCATTGTTCCTGTCCAGTGACAGGGCTGCCTCGTTTTGTTCTGATTATTCTCTGGAATACCTAATGAAACTATGAGCAAATAGCACATGAATGTGCCTCATTACATTTCAAGAAGTTTAACAACACCAGGTTAAAGTCCAACAGGTTTATTTGGTAGCAAAAGCCACACAAGCTTTCGAGGCTCTGAGCCCCTTCTTCAGGTGAGTGGGAATTCTGTTCACAAACAGAACAGTTCCATCCCACCATCAGGCTCACCATAGACTACTCTCCGGAATCGGTTGCATTCTTGGACACGCGCATCTCCATTAAGGACGGTCACCTCAGCACCTCACTGTACCGCAAGCCCACGGATAACCTCACGATGCTCCACTTCTCCAGCTTCCACCCTAAACACGTTAAAGAAGCCATCCCCTACGGACAAGCCCTCCGTATACACAGGATCTGCTCGGATGAGGAGGATCGCAACAGACACCTCCAGACGCTGAAAGATGCCCTCATAAGAACAGGATATGGCGCTAGACTCATTGATCAACAGTTCCAACGCGCCACAGCGAAAAACCGCACCGACCTCCTCAGAAGACAAACACGGGACACAGTGGACAGAGTACCCTTCGTTGTCCAGTACTTCCCCGGAGCGGAGAAGCTACGGCATCTCCTCCGGAGCCTTCAACATGTCATTGATGAAGACGAACATCTCGCCAAGGCCATCCCCACACCCCCACTTCTTGCCTTCAAACAACCGCACAACCTCAAACAGACCATTGTCCGCAGCAAACTACCCAGCCTTCAGGAGAACAGTGACCAAGACACCACACAACCCTGCCACAGCAACCTCTGCAAGACGTGCCGGATCATCGACACAGATGCCATCATCTCACGTGAGAACACCATCCACCAGGTACACGGTACATACTCTTGCAACTCGGCCAACGTTGTCTACCTGATACGCTGCAAGAAAGGATGTCCCGAGGCATGGTACATTGGGGAAACTATGCAGACGCTGCGACAACGGATGAATGAACACCGCTCGACAATCACCAGGCAAGACTGTTCTCTTCCTGTTGGGGAGCACTTCAGCGGTCACGGGCATTCGGCCTCTGATATTCGGGTAAGCGTTCTCCAAGGCGGCCTTCGCGACACACGACAGCGCAGAGTCGCGGAGCAGAAACTGATAGCCAGGTTCCGCACACACAAGGACGGCCTCAACCGGGATATTGGGTTTATGTCACACTATTTCACATAAATATTTCTGCTTTTTTCCTCCTGAGTCTTTATCATGCGATCCTAGAATCAGAATTTATGTCACACTATTTGTAACTCCCACAGTTGCGTGGACCTGCAGAGTTTCACTGGCTGTCTTGTCTGGAGACAATACACATCTTTTTAGCCTGTCCTGATGCTCTCTCCACTCCCATTGTTTTGTTTCTTAAAGACTGGATTAGTTGTAAGTATTCGCATTCCAACCATTATTCATGTAAATTGAGTCTGTGTCTTATAAGTTCTGTTTGTGAACAGAATTCCCACTCACCTGAAGAAGGGGCTCAGAGCCTCGAAAGCTTGTGTGGCTTTTGCTACCAAATAAACCTGTTGGACTTTAACCTGGTGTTGTTAAACTTCTTACTGTGTTTACCCCAGTCCAACGCCGGCATCTCCATATCATCATTACATTTCAACAGCCTTCACATCGTTGTAAATTTACTTCTATTAAGCATGGAATTCAGGGGCAGCAATTAAATTGTGTTATGTTTAGTGAAGCCTTCTTATTCTGTCAAGTGGCCCCGTTATAGTTCACCATTCACCATCTCCACTGTCTTTTGTCAGTCGCACAGTGCTGCCCTGCATGGGTTAAAGTGGTAGGCATAACCGCAATTATCAGTGTAGCAAACATACAAAATGCTGAAAAAAAACCCAAATTGCATATCAGACACTGAAACACTCTCCACTCGCTCATGAGACAGCATCCACTTATATAAACTAACCAGAAGGAACACTGGATGATAATTAAGAGTTTGTCCTTCCCTAGCCGAGGGGCACCAATGTCAATTTTAACTCCAAACCCAAATAAGATCATGGACTGAAGCCAAAACCCTTCCTGCTGTATGTGGTTCAAAGTCCGCAGAAGTATCTTGTTTATATCAGTCAATGGCTATCAGCAGTCCAATTGAAACATCTTGAAAATTTTAAGCTAAACTGGAATTGTCCTTCACATCAAAGCGGTTTGCCGATTGTAGTAGCTGTGCTATAATGATACAATTTTATGCCTTCACTTAAGTGCAGCAATGAAGTACGGTATCAGCCCGGATCAAGAACATAGAACAGTACAGCACAGAACAGGCCCTTCGGCCCACGATGTTGTGCCGAGCTTTATCTGAAACCAAGATCAAGCTATCCCACTCCCTATCATCCTGGTGTGCTCCATGTGCCTATCCAATAACCGCTTAAATGTTCCTCAAGTGTCTGACTCCACTATCACTGCAGGCAGTCCATTCCACACCCCAACCACTCTCTGCGTAAAGAACCTACCTCTGATATCCTTCCTATATCTCCCACCACGAACCCTATAGTTATGCCCCCTCGTAATAGCTCCATCCACCCGAGGAAATAGTCTTTGAACGTTCACTCTATCTATCCCCTTCATCATTTTATAAACCTCTATTAAGTCTCCCCTCAGCCTCCTCCACTCCAGAGAGAACAGCCCTAGCTCCCTCAACCTTTCCTCATAAGACCTACCCTCCAAACCAGGCAGCATCCTGGTAAATCTCCTCTGCACTCTTTCCAGCGCTTCCACATCCTTCTTATAGTGAGGTGACCAGAACTGCACACAATATTCCAAATGTGGTCTCACCAAGGTCCTGTACAGTTGCAGCATAACCCCACGGCTCTTAAACTCCACCCCCCTGTTAATAAAAGCTAACACACTATAGGCCTTCTTCACAGCTCTATCCACTTGAGTGGCAACCTTTAGAGATCTGTGGATATGGACCCCAAGATCTCTCTGTTCCTCCACAGTCTTCAGAACCCTACCTTTGACCCTGTAATCCACATTTAAATTAGTCCTACCAAAATGAATCACCTCACATTTATCAGGGTTAAACTCCATTTGCCATTTTTCAGCCCAGCTTTGCATCCTATCTATGTCTCTTTGCAACCTACAACAGCCCTCCACCTCATCCACTACTCCACCAATCTTGGTGTCATCAGCAAATTTACTGATCCACCCTTCAGCCCCCTCCTCTAAGTCATTAATACAAATCACAAATCAAGTGTCAGAACAAACCCAAGATCAGGTACAATGCCTTTTCTTGTTAGCTATTAGCTTGGATCTTGTATGCTCTCTCGTGGGGGCCATGAATTGGATTCACTTTGAAGTTGATTGGGCTTTTGGTGCAAGTAAGGAGATGGATTAAGGGCTTGCTCGCTCCACTGTGCATTGGCTTTATAACTTTAAGAATGGAGTAAATGTTTTTAAAAATCAGCCTGGATTTTGTGCTTAAGTTTCTGGAGTAGGATCTGAATCTACAACCTTCTGATTAAGAGGAATGAACAGTGAAAAGTTGGAGAGTGAAGGGTTGGGTTCACAAACAGGGCATATATAGGCACAGACTCAATTTACAAGATAATGGTTGGAATGTGAGTCTTAACAGGTAATCAGGTCTTTGCAGATGCAGACAATGCTATTGGAGGGTTAAACACAGGTTAAAGAGGTGTAAATTCTCAAGCCAGGACAGTTAGAGAGATTTTGCAAGCCCAGGCAAGTCATGGGGGGGGGGGGTTACAGATAGTGTGACATGAACCCAAGGTCCCGGTTGAGGCCGTCTCTTCACTAGCATTGTCTGCACCTGTAAAGACTTGATTACCTGTTAAGGCTTGCATTCCAACCATTATCTTGTAAATTGAGTCTGTACCTATATATGGCCTGTTTGTGAACCCAATTCTTCACTCACCTGATGATGGTGCAGTGCTCCGGAAGCTTGTGCTACCAAATAAACCTGTTGGACTTTAACCTGGTGTTGAGAGACTTTTTACTGTGCAAAACAGAAGGTGTTGGAAAATCTCAGCAGGTGTGGCAGCATCTGTGGAGAGAGAATAGAGCTAACATTTCGAGTCAGAGTGACAAAGGGTCTTCCAGACTCGAAACATTGGCTCTATTCTCTCTCCACAGATGCTATCAGACCTGCTGAGATTTTCCAGCATTTTCTGTTTTATTTCAGATTCCAGCATCTGCAGTATTTTGCCTTTATCTTAATAGATTCTAATGAACAGATAATACAGAATTAAGTGGAAATTATAAAGCCCCGAAGCTGTTTGGCCAAACACAGTCTGTGCTGATGTTTACCCTTCACATGAGCTGTAGTCCTTATTCCATGTGCCCACCCTGTCCTCAGGGGCAGCACAGTGCCAGGGACCAGGCTTCGATTCCCACCTTGGGTGACTGTGCAGAGTTTGCACGTTCTCCCGTGTCTGCGTGGATTTCCTCCAGGTGCTCCAGTTTCCTCCCACAGTCCAAATGACGTGTTGGTTAGGCGCAGTGGTCATGTTAAAATTCTCCCTCAGTGTATCCAAACAGGCGTAATTTTCACAGTAACTTCATTGCGGAGTTAATGTAAGGCTACCTGCGACCCTAATAAATAAAACTTTAAACTTTGCATCCATATCGTCCTTTCCCTCAATTGCCTTTCTAAGCTGTTCTTAAATGTTGACATGGTCTCCGCTTCAATTAACAATTCTAATAGCACATTCCAGATACACAATCCCATGAGTTAAAGAGTTTGCATGTTTTGCTATTGTGAAATGAGCACACAAGTGCAATACCCAAACTACTATTTACACCAGCAAGCATTCATCGCTTGATTTCTGTGGTCTTGCCTGTCACTTAACCAGCCTACATCTAAATAGAGACGGCGGCTTTTAATAAGGGCTTTTGCCAAATAGGAAGTTTCAGGGATACTTTAGGAACCCACCAAAATAAATTAGCCAAGACACAATTTTTCTGCTGCAGTGGCATCTAATGGAGTGTGCTATTGTTGATGAAAATGGCAGGTCACCCAGCATCATACAGCACGGAAAGCTTGGGTTGTAAGTGGGAAGTAACATTTGTTTCACACAAGTGCCAAGCAGTGATTATCTCCAAAAAGAGATAATCTAATCATCGCCCTTTGACATTCAAAGACCGAACACCCCACTATCAACATCCTAGGAAATACCATTAACCAGAAACTAAAATGGAACAACTATATAAATACTACAAGAGGCGAGAGGCTGGGAATTCTGCAGCAATTAATTTGCCTCCTGATTCCATGAAGTCTGTCCACTATCTACGAGGAACAAGTCAGGAATATGATGGAATACTCTCCATTTGTCTGATGAGTGCAATTCATTTACAAGATACACTGCAACAACTCACCAAGGCATGGAAAAACCAGCACCTTCAAATTCCCCTTTCAGCCACACAACAACTTGACTTGGAAATATGTCGCTGTTCCTTCAGTGTCACTGAGTCAAAATCCTGGAACAGCACTGAAGCTGTACCGACACCACATAGAATCATAGAAAGTTTATGACACAGAAAGAGGCCACTTGGTCTGTTGTGTTTGCACCAGCAGAAAAATCAGCCACCCAGCCTAATCCCACTTTCCAGCATTTTGTCCATTGCACGTTATGGAACTTGAGGTGGTGCCTATCCAGGCAACTTTTAAATAAATAGAAGGTTTTTTGCCTATACTACCCTTTTGGGCAGAGTTCCAGACCCTCACAACCCTTTGAGTGAAAACAATTTCTAAGCCCCCCTCTAATTTTCTCCCAATCATTTTAAATCTATGCCACTGATCTCTCTGTGAAAGTAAACAGGCCTTTCCCATTCATTCTCTCCAGGCCCCTCACAATTTTGCACATTTCAATCAAATCTCCCTTCAGCCTCCTCTGTTCCAAGGAGAACAATCCCAACCTATCCAATCATTCCTCACAGCTGTAATTTTCCAGTCCTGGCAATATGCTCGTAAATCCCCTCAAATGCAATTACATCCTTTCGGTAATGGGGTTACCAGAACTGCACACAGTATTCAAGTCATGGCCTAACTAATGGTTTATATTAGTCCAGCATAACCTTCCTGCTCTTATACTCTCTGCCTCAGTTAACATATGCAATTCTTCACCTATCAACCTGTCCTGCTACCTTGAGGGATCTCGAGACATTCAGTTCCTCCACACCTCTTGGAATCCTCCCATTTATTGCATCCTTTACCTTGTTTGACTCCTCCCAAATGCATTGCCTTTGAGTTGAATTCCATTTGCCATTTTTCTACGCACCTGACCATTCATTTGACATCTTCCTGCAGTCTACAACAATTATCAACCATGAAGCCAATTTTTGTGTTGTCTGCAGACTTCTTGATAATTCCCCCTTTGTTTACATGCCGATCACATGGATTGCAACAGTTCAAGAAGATAACTTTTCTCAAGGGTAATTAGGATGAGCAACAAATGCTGACCTAAGTCAGTGACAGCCACATCCTGTATAAATAATAAAGAAGACCATTCCTCTGCTGCGTTCCCACAGTTCTGCAAAATTTTCCATTTAAGGAAAGTTACTGCTGAATCTGCTTCGGCCACTCTTTCAAAGAAGTGCATTCCAGATCCCAACCACTCAGTGCATAACAAAAAAAAATCTCATCCCTCCACCCACTTTCTCTTGTATGTTAGATTGTGCATAAATACAGATTGGTACATGGACAAATAGACGCTTCAGGAGCACAAGTATGTCATCATTCATCATATAATTATCCAGAGATTTTCAATTCAAACCTGGTAATATATATTGAAAGACCGACTTTTGATTGGATTTATTATTGTCACATGTATTGGGATACAGTGAAAAGTATTAAGGGGAACTTTTGAAAACACTGATTTGTTCCTAACAATGACGCTAGGTTCGTAAAGGAAGCCTGAGCACTGATACCATCTCTTTCAGAATAACAACAGGACTGGCCAAAGCTGCACTCACGCACTGAGGGAAAACAAGTATTTGACTAAAACTTAAACAGCTACATAGCCAAGGAATAACAGTAAAAATCAAATAAGCAACTGTCTGCCTAAATTTAAAAATCACATCATGCTTGACCAAAATCCTTAGTTAGATTGATTTTGCCCAAACAAAACCTGTAGAATCTTATAAAACATCAAAAAATAACCAATGGAAATGCATATCAACTGTAGAATTATTAGACCTTTCTAGGTATCCGACCAACAAAGGGCTGCCCTGCCAGAGAGAACCAGCCACTAGTTGCTGGGACAGGCCCTGCAGTTGGTGCTGCCAACTTTAAATAGCCTGCGATGCCCGACACACAGACTGACGGTGACAGAACACGGAGCCGGGTCAAGGTGTGACTGCACTGCAAAGGAGGAAGATCCCAATGCTCACCTGCTCCTCAGGCTCATTCTCTCCAAATGGGCCCCGAGCCGCGGCTGTTTGTTGTTCCAGTTGTTGCTGCTGCAAACTCCGGCACCGAGTCCTCACTGCCGGCTCCTCCTGCTCTCCGGTACCGGAGCGCCAACGCGCATGCCGACTGCCGGCCCCTCCGGCTTTGCTGGCAGTGCGCAGGCGGACTACCGGCTCCTCTCATGCTCCCCGGCAGCGCGCATGCGGGACTACCGGTTCCTCCTGCACGTCGGCAGCGCGCTTTGCAGACTGCCGGCTCCTGCTCCGACATTGGCGGCAATGCGCATGCGGGCTGCCGACTCGTGCCCGCCTGCACTGGCATCAATGCGTGTGCGCATTGCCGTCTCCTGCTCTGGCACTGTGAGCGGCGGCAGTGCGCATGCGGGATTGCCACCTGTTGCCCTTTAAAGGGCCAACCAACCCAGGAAAAAGTGGTCGCAAGACTTAAAACTGGGGTGACGAAACCACCACCAACGGGAGGAAGACAAGTTAATATTTTTGCTGGAAATTACTCTCTTGTCAGGATTGGACTGCTGGAAGGTCCCACCCCAAGTATTAACCTCTGGTGCCGGAGCGAGGCCACTTCTTGCAGGCTGTGCCCAGCATGCGCACTAATTCTATCTTTTCCTCTTGTTCTATGCTTTTAATACTCTACCCTAACTCTTATAAACTTCTAACAATGCACTATTACATTCTCTTACAGATTTGGCGGTCCTTAGGCCATCAAACTTTTGAATAGAGCTACCTCGTATTAAGCTGATCTTTCTCTACACCTTAGCTATGACTGTAACACTACATTCTGCACTCTCCTTTCCTTCTCTATGAACGGTATACTTTGTGTAGTGCACAAGAAACAATACTTTTAACTGTATACCAATGCATGTGACAATAATAAATCAAATCAGAAATCAAAAATCCTACTGTCGTATGGTGTTGGCACCTGCTATGCATTTCCAGTGACCACAAAATATCACCACATGATTGTCACACAAATGCCACATCAGCTGTGCACAATACCCAAATCCCAAGATTTGCTCTTAGCTCTGACGAAGGGTCATCCAGTTGCGAAACGTGGGCTCTATTCTCTCTCCACAGATGCTGTCAAATCTGCTGAGATTTACCAGCATTTTCTGTTTTTGTTTCAGATTCCAGCATCCACAGTATTTTGCTTTTATCTTTGGAATAAAAAGCAGTTGGCTGGAATTCTCCGACCTCACCCACACCTGGGATTCTCCAGTCCTGCTGCTGTCAATCGAGATTTGGCTGAGTGCCAAATTCTCTGTTGTCACTGGCAGTGGTAGCATGGTGTGTGAGATTGAAGAATTCCAGCGTTATCTGGCCATGAAACTACCAGATTGTCATGAAAAACCTAACTGATTCATGAATGTCCCTTAAGGAAGAAAATCTGTTGTTCTTACCTAATCTAGTTATTTTTTTGTTTGACTTAGTGTAAATCAGCGAAAATAAAATGATGAGCCTCAGCATTTTGAAGAGTTAATGTTAGACAATACGATCCTTTGTTAAAGCTCATGTATTAATTATCTTATCTTTGGACAAATGGCACAGTGGTTGGCAGTGCTGCCTCACAGTGCCAGGGACCTTGGTTCGATTCCAGTCTTGGATGACTGTGGTGTAATGGTGAGCACTCTGAACTCTGAATCCACCAATCCGAGTTCAAATCTCAATGGAGCCTTCTTGGGTGGCACCGTGGCGCAGTGGTTAGCACTGCTGCCTCACAGCGCCAGGGACTTGGGTTCAATTCCTGGCTTGGGTCACTGTGTGGAGTTTGCATGTTCTCCCTGTGTCTATGTGGGTTTCCTCTGGGTGCACCTTTTTCCACCCACAGTCCAAAAATGTATAGGTTAGATTGAATTACCATGCTAAATTGCCCCTTAGTTTTGTTTTAAAATATCCCACCATGTGTAGGTTAGGGGGATTAGTGGGGTAAATGCCTGGGGTTACAGGGATGGGGGAGTGTGTGGCCTGGGTCTGATGCTCTGTTGGTGAGTTGGTGCAGACTCGATGGGCTGAATGGCCTCCTTCTGCACTGTAGGAATTCTGTCATTCTATCGGAAACAAGGACAAGCATACCTCAATTCCTTTTATTCTAAAAGATAATGTATTCCTAATCGGGATTCAATAAAACAAACAGTATAGGTATTTTCAAATTGTGCAACAGAAACTAATATAAAGTAACTATCCTTAACAAACCACTAACATCCAACAATCTAAGATGAAGAGTGGAAGTGATGATCGTTAAAACTATTGTGGTGAGAGAAACAGGTTTACTTCTGATCCATCTGCATGATCTAAATCCTGTTCAAAAATAAAAGTGTTGAGATCAAAAGCATGTAATGTACTGAACAAGGACAATTCACAGCTTACTGTGAGTAAAATCTATAGCCATCTGCCCCACCTAGTGGTCAAACATGAATACATACGCTGCAAAGCCTGGTGGAAGCTGGACTGATTTGATTTATTGTCACATGCATTAGTGTACAGTGAAATGTATTGTTTCTTGCGCCATACAGACAAAGCACACAATACATAGGAAGGAACGGAGAGAGCACAGAATATAGTTTTACAGTCAAAGCTAGGGTGTAGAGAAAGATCAACTTAAAGTCTAATGGCAGCAGGGAAGACGTTGTTCTTGAGTCGGTTGGTACTGGAAGGTTTTTTTAAATAGGAAATGGTTAGAACACAGAACTGCAATGTGTTTCAGGAAAGGGAAGGTTGGAGTTGGTGAGGGAGAGCGGCAACATGCTCAGCTGGCCATATGCCTTTTACAGAAAGTCTTTGGATTTGAGGCAGCAGTGGCAGCTGAGATCTTCCACAATTGTCATCTTCTCCTTTTGGCATCTCCATTTCTACTTTGGGTTTCCACAGTGCTGCTTGATCACCCTTCTCCATTTCTTCCTCTCCTCCTGCCACCCATTCCTCTTCCAATCCCACTGTGTCTTTTGCTAATGTATCTGCTCTCCTCCTGGCCACCCATTCCTCTTACATATCTTTCCATCTGTTCTTAGGCCTTCCTTTTCTCCTTCTTCTTGGCAGTCCCATCTCATTACTCACCTCACATTTCCTCGCTCTCTGTCTCCACAACAGATGACTCTCTTCTTGATTATTTTCTCTGATGTTCCCACAATCTTCACTGACCCCCTCATGTGCTGGTTTCTGATTTTGCCCTCTCTTGTAATTCTACACATCCATCTCAGCATCTGCATCTCATGAGAATCCAGGGATTGTTTCCCTCTTCTTGGTGTTGTCCAAGTTCCTACACTGTATCACAAGGCTGGTCTCATGGCTGATTGTGATTCTTCCTAACAGTTTCATAGAATCCCTAGTGCAGAAGAGGCCATTCGGCCCACCAAATCTGCACTGACTCTCTGACAGAATATCTTACCCAGGTCCTATCCCTGTAACTCCACACATTTATCATGGTTAATCCATCCAACCAAGATATCTTGGGACACTAAGGGGCAATTTAGCGTAGGCAATTCACCTAACCTACACATCTTTGGACTGTGGAAGGAAACCCATGCTGACACGGGGAGACTGTGCAAACTCCACACAGACAGTCACCCAAGGCCGCAATTGAACCTGGGATTCTGGTGCTGCGAATCACTGTGCCACCAATGTTTCAGTGATACTTTTCTATCACATAACACTCCATGCATCTCTTCCAATTTACTCCACTCAGAGTAATCTGTTGCCTAATTTCCATTTCTAGACTTCCATCCTCTGTCATCACTGACCCCAAGCATTTGAAACAGTTCACTTTCTCCAAGTATTGACCCAGGATCTTTCCCCTTCACTCTTCTTCTCTTCCTTCAGCTCAAACTGACAGTCCATAAATCGGATCGTTGATCTATCAGTCATCATGTCCCTGTCTTCCAGAGTTTTTCTCTAGTTCCCCAGATACTCAGTCATATTTTTATCACCCTCACCATAGAGCTCAATGTCATCTGCAAATATCACTGACCATGGCAAGTCCTGTGTCTCATGCTCAGCTAGAACATCCATGACAATCAGGAAGAGGAAGGGACCCAATGCTGATCCTTAGTGCAATCCAAATTTGGCTTTGAAATTCTTACTCTCCTCCACGTTGCCTCTTAACTCTTGTCTGGCATTCCTTGTTCATGCCCTGTGATAGTTGTATGGACCTTTTATGATCCTTTTCAAAAAAGACAATGAGTAATTATGTCAAAGAACAATACGTAAGTAATTGGCTCAAGCTCAAGATTCCCAAACTTGAGGGGCAGTTAGAATCACTACAGAACATCCGGGAGGATGAGTGTTTTCTGGATTACATGTTCCAAGAGGTAGTCACTCCACTGGGAGCGAGACCTCAGAGAGTAGCTGTGTAGCCATATGGAAGGGAAGGAAGTGGCAGGAAACTCAGGAGTCTTCAGGGTGTGTGCCACTCTGAAACCAGTACTCAGCATTTGAAACTGTAAGTTGAAGGAGAGAAGGTCCAAATCATGGGACCAATGAACAAGAGACTGCACAGGAGGAAATGACAAACCGAAGAAGCACAGCTCTTCTTGGAGATCCCATAGTTAAGGAGACACACAGGCATTTCCAGAACCCTCATTATGAGTTTCAGATGATATGTTGGAGAGTGGCCATGGCCAGACTTGGAGAGGCAACAGAACCCTGCCCAGCAGCAGGCAAGACAGTGGAGCAGACGGATAAACCCAGGCGAGGCAGTAGGATGGAGGGAGCACCCCAGGTGAGGCAGCAGGGTGGACAGAGGACCCCAGGTGAGGCAGTAGGCAGATTGATGACCCCAGGTGAGCAAGGTGAGATGTGAGGTGATGGGAGAAGAATGTGAATGGGTGAGGAAAGGGAGAATGTGAGAGGGGGTGGAGGAGGGAGGATGTGTGAGGGAACGGTACGGGTGGGAGGAGAATGAATGTTGTAGGAACTCCATGATCAGAATCACAGCTTTTTAGTTGAAAGATGAATCCCATTTTTGCAGAGCGAGAACCTGATAAAAATTGACTGTGTGAACACCTGCTCTTTCAGACACTTTAATAGCTGCCTAAGATCAAGATCAGTTTCTTTAGCAATATTGAGTGACACTATGAGCCTGGCAGTGAAAAACACAGAAAAATGAAGGCAAGGCAAAAGGACAAAGCTAACAAAAAAGACTAATTTATTTCGATAAGCTCAAAGTATACTCTTTCGGAGAGTCAGTGCAGACTTGATGCACTGAACGGCCTCCTTTTGCAATGTTGGGATTCTATGGTTCTATATCGTCGAGGTAGGGGAAGAGACCTACCCTGAAGACACCGCAGTATGGTCAAAGTCTGTTTCATTGGATATGCTAGAATATTTTGTGCTAAATAAACCGGAAAATGTAGCTAATGTGGAAAATTTGAGAAAAGAACATGAGGTTGGAGGCCGAAAGTAATTTAGAAGTCTTCATCAGTCCCATTTTCTGCAGATGAAAAGAAATGGGATGACAGAAATGAGAAATTGGTTGATTTTTTTCAGAAACCTAAGGCAGTCTCCTGTTACGTTTGCAAATTATTCCCTGACGCTGGTAAAAGGAAACAAGCATTCGTTGACAGGTACTCTAGCTGGAGAAATGTTGGAAGAGAAATTGCTGATCATAAAACTTCCAAGGCTCATATTAAAGCTATGTGTGTGTTCGTTCAAAGATGTAAATTATCTGCAAGAATTGATTAAGTTTATCAGTTCAGTTTGAAAAGGAGTGTACTTGTTGGAGGAAAGTGTTGTTGCCACAGTCAAACTGCTGTCCTCTTTAGGACTACCTCCAATGATGAGTCATCATTGTCAAATGGAAAAGGTATTCTTCTAGCCTGCCTTGCATTTGAAAAGTTGTCAGTATTGTGGCTCAAGGAGGGCCAGCTTCTTAACACACCAAACCTATAATGAATTCATCACGAGAATAGCAGAATGGCCCAGGAATTCACTGTTGAAGTAAAAAATGCCAAATACTGCTCCATAATAGTTCATTCAACATCTGCTATGAGTCATGTAGACTAATTAACATTAATTTTAAGATATGTGACCGGCGATGTTGCAGTTGTAGAGCAATTTCTTTGTTTTGTCCAGCCAAAGTCCCACACTTCTGAATATCTAGAGGCAACTATTTTGGAAATCATTGCAAACTTAGGTATGGATATCAGCAATTGGTGTGGACAGAGTGGCTTTAAAGTAACTATTCTGGCTAAGAGTTATTCTGGCTGAGAGTTAAGCATGCTGGGATTTTTGGTCAATTTATAATTAAAACCAGATGCAGGTCGTAAAGTTATTCTGAGTCAGGTATCTGGTCTGGGAGTTGTGATCTGAAGCTTCCTGTATTGGCTGAATAGGGGAAGTTGTTTACATTGATTCAGACATCGTGGCCTCAAATTTTATTGTCGTTATGTGTGATACATGTCATGTGAAGTAAGCATAATGGCATCGTTCACAAGTAATTTCATTGGATGTTCAAGCCATGTGTGGTTATACAGTTGGCCAGATGACAGAATCTTCTGGAAGCAAGTGGAGGATTTATGGATAAAAGACACTGCAGTCTTTTGTTTGCCAGTGACAACTCTATAGAGACTAACCATTGTAAGACATGTACCCTGAAGGTTGCTCCAGAGAAGAAGATAGATTCTACATCGGGGATAATTCTTGGGCAAGGTTTTTCCTAAACTCGGTAATTTTAATGTTCAGTTAAACTTAATGTGCAGTTAAGAGTTAAAGTTCAGTTCAGGGTTGATGTTCAGTTAAGAGTTAAAGTTCAGTAAATGAGTTAATGAGTTGCAACTGTTCATGTTTGAGTTGGTACCTGAAGTGTTAAATAGAGAGAGAAATAGTTGATTGAATTAAGGAGTCGATAACTTCTTATTTGTCTCATTAAACTGGAATGCTTGCAAAATGTTTAAATTAAAAGCAGAATAACAAGAGCTTTGATAATGCTGCAAATATGGCAGGAAAATATTCAGGATTGCAAGCAAGACTAAGCAATGCCAGCCCCTTATGCATTCTTCATCCCCCTTTCCAGTCACTCCTTAATTTAATCTTCAATGCTACAGCAGAATCCTGTGAGCGAGCTACACTTTTTTTTGCCTCCAATCAAAACATGTATGCTTACTTCTTGTTTAAAATGCATCGGTGGAGTATGTTGCAATCACACTTGGAGCAGGCAAATGAAAAACATTTGGCAGTCAAAAGAATTGTGACTCCAGGTAGTCTGAACAGTACAGCACAGGAAACAGGCCCTTCGGCCCTCCAAGCCTTATGCAAATGCCATTTAGGCTTTGAAAATTAACTTTGCTGATATAAAGAAACCCTTATTAAACATAGCCTCATCAAATTCAGAAAAACCATATGCGAAAATCCTTAGCAGAGAAGATTGAAAAGTACAATATTGCTGTTTTTGCTTTTCTGTGGAATTGTTTACTTCAAAGAATTAACGCCATCAGCAAATCATTTTAAAGATTTATACAAATTTATTGAACGCTACATAATTGTTAGCCTCAGTTAACATTTTTGTAATGGAAATTTGAAATGACTCTAGCTCGATGGAAGTAGAGGCACCAACATTAACAGACAATATATGTTCCTCTGGTATATCTGATGAGAAGTGTACAAGATGCAAGATGTCATTTTTCAATGAAACTATAGGTAATGAAATCAATTTAAAAGGGAAAGAGAAGATCATCATTGAGACTGTCAATATTATTTGTGGTGACACAATAATGTTGCAGAGTAGAGGTGGATCTCTGAAGAAAACTTGATTTATTTTGCATCCTGTTTGACAGATGTATGGACAAAAATGCTAAAAGCCACTGCAGAAAAGAAATTAAGTGAATTCTAACAGGAGGACATGGACACACGTTTTTGAAGATGAGTGAAACAATTCATTCATCTTGTCGAAAATGATGAGCTCTGTGCTTTGAGATCACCAGCTGATTTGTACAGACTGGTGATGGTTAACAGGCAACCTTTCCAAATGTGGAAACCATTCTGAAAATATTTTTAACAATACCTGTCACAAATGCTTCTGGCGAAGATTCTTTTTCTGTATTGAAGAGTTAAAAAATATTTACAAAGTACGATGAGTCAGGAACATAGAAACTAGAAGCAGGAGTAGGCCATTCGGCCCTTCGAGCCTGCTCCGTCATTCATTTTGATCGTGGCTGATCATCGAATTCAATGTCCTGATCCTCTCCTTCCCCCCAATGGAAACATTAATATTTGACAAATTCAGCGATATTGACAACTGGAAGTGCCACTTTACAAAATATCATCTACCATGACACTTTGTAAAGAAAAAAGTGCAGAAAAGCTAAGTTACCATGTCAACAAGAGATGAAGCAAGAAAATCTTTTAAAAATGTCCCTCTTCCATATTTTCTTGTTTAAATTCTGCTTTTTCAAAATGGACCCAGAACTCAGCATTGAATTCAACAACTTTAAACTGACCTTTCTCCTCCATCTTAAACCCTTTTCTTTCCAGTATCCCATGCATTTATTGTCTCACTGCAATAACCCCTCCCCCAGCCTTCCCATCACCAGACCATCAGTCTCTTGTTTCTAAAGTTGCTGCATCTTGTTGCAGTCTCTCCCAACTACAGTTTAGTACCCATCACATTTCTACCCCTCTAGTTCTATGAAGAGTCAAACAAGCTCGGCACGGTAGCACAGTGGTTAGCACTGCTGCTTCACAGTTCCAGGGTCCCGGGTTCGATTCCCGGCTCGGGTCACTGTCTGTGTGGAGTTTGCACATTCTCCTCGTGTCTGCGTGGGTTTCCTCCGGGTGCTCCGGTTTCCTCCCACAGTCCAAAGATGTGCGGGTTAGGTTGATTGGCCAGGTTAAAAATTGCCCCTTAGAGTCCTGAGATGCATAGGTTAGAGGGATTAGCGGGTAAAATATGTGGGGGTAGGGCCTGGGTGGGATTGTGGTCGGTGCAGACTCGATGGGCCGAATGGCCTCCTTCTGCACTGTAGGGTTTCTATGATTTCTATGATTTCTATGAAGCTCACAATGTTAACTCTGTTTCCTCTCTTTACAGGTGCTGCCAGACCCACTAGCTTTTGCCAGAATTCTCTGTTCTTGTTTCGGATTCCGGCACCTATTTTGCTTATTTTGTTTTACAGTTTGCACAGCAATTGCTCAAGGGAAGAGCAAATTTCCCTGGGTAATTGCCCTGCAGTGAAAGCCATCCAAAAATGCACGTTAAATAGCAAACTTCAGATAGTTCCAACTGTGTTACATCCATTGTTACCCAGAAAAAGACTCCCAACTTTCACCACTTCCTCTGCCCCCACCCCTCAAGGCCTGACTCACCCAACCCCCATCTCTTACCCCCTCACTCGCCAGAGGCTTGACCTGCACCAACCTAACCACCTCACCCCAAGGCATAACTTGACACACCCCACGCCAACTCCCCCCTCCCCTCCCACCAAGGCTCAGTCCAACCACCCCCTCCTCAAATCCTACCCACTTACTCATACACAATTTCTCCTTGGCTGGTCAAGGATCTTTAAACTTGGCTGGACTTTTTAAAAAAAAAACTTACCTGGTTACAGTTAGTTCCATAAGAGAGATGATTAGTGCCTTACGTCTGATTGATTTGATTTATTATTGTCACATGTATTAACATAGTGAAAAGTATTGTTTCTTGTGCGCTATACAGACAAAACATACCGTTCATAGAGCAGGAAACGAGAGAGTGCAGAATGTAGTGTTACACTCATAGCTAGGGTGTAGAGAAAAATCAACTTAATGCAAGGTAAGTCCATTCAAAAGTCTGACATCAGCAGGGAAGAAGCTGTACTTGTGTCAGTTGATACGTGACCTCAGACTTTTGTATCTCTTTCCCGACGGAGGAAGGTGGAAGAGAGAATGCCCGGGGTGCGCGGGGTCCTTAATTATGCTGGCTGCTTTGACGAGGCAGCAGGAAGTGTAGACAGAGCCAATGGATGGGAGGCTGGTTTGCGTGATGGATTGGGCTACATTCACGACCTTTTGTAGTTGTTTGCGGTCTTGGGCAGAGCTGCCCTCAACGTTGAGCCTTGGGCTTATGCTACACTGCACGGATCTAGGCCTGCCTGAGTTAGAAAGTCAGGCGAGTTAGGATGAAAAAATAACTTCAGGTATGAAAGTAGGAGCACAGTGGCAATTCTACTTTATAGCTTCTGGTTCATAATGTGATAGGTTATGGCACTTCAAGTTTTTTTTAATATATAAGTGCTATGAAAGTCTCTGCCTCTACCAATCTTTCAAGCAGCGAGTTCCAGATTCCCCATGCACCTGCCTCTCGGTGAAAAATAAATTCCTCTTGATTTGTTCCATCCCTGGGTTATGCATGCCTCAGCTAAGGGGCATACAACCTTCCAGTAATACCCCAAGATGTCCACAATCATGACCGAACTGTTACTGGAACCAATATCATGATATTTATCCACTTGCACATGTTAATGTTCAAAAAGGGTTGCATGATATGATGTATTTTTTGGCACATGTTCCATAATTTTAGTTTAAGACTAATTTTTCAGGAAGATGGGCCTCAATCATCTGATCATTCTGCAATTTTGATTGCTGAGCTCCAGATACTGTGAGGATGGGAAATGAAAACCATGCAGTAAATACGACCGGAGAAAGCCATTTAAAATTACAGAATCATAGAATTCCTACAGTGCAGGAGGCCATTCGACTCATCAAGTCTGCACCGACCACAATCCCACCCAGGCCCTGTTCTGGTAACCCCATATATTGTACCCTGCTAATACCACAGACGAAGGGCAGTTTACCATAGCCAGTCAACCTAACCTGCACCCGGAGGAAACCCACGCAGACACAAGAATGTGCAAACTCCGCGTAGACAGTGAACCCGGGTCCCTAGAGCTGTGAGGCAGCAGTGCTAACCACCGTGCCACCCCATGGTGCTTTATGGCTGCAAACCTTTTGTGTTGAATGAAACTGCACACCACAGGAATTGCTGCAATATACTTGGGCGCTTCTTTTGGATGACAACAGGTGTGAAACCATTGTTTAACTGAATAAATAACTGAGTGAGAGCATCAAACAAAAGATAAGACATTTCAAGTGGTAGTACTGGTGTGTGCTTCACTGATGTGATTCTGCCAGTGTGACACATGTTGAGATTTTCCAGCATTTTCTGTTTTTGTTTCAGATTCCAGCATCTGCAGTCACTTGCCGTTATGTTATGATCATAATGTTTGTTGCAAAAATATTCATGTTGTGAAAAAATAGTCTTATACTGAAGTTATAACTGTAAATGTCATTGTCATAAATAAAAAGTGATTAGCATCTTCTAAAACGCTTAAAATACCAACTAAAAGGATAAAAGTATCAGTTTGATTTATTGCCCCGAGTCGTAAACACTTCATCCTAGACTGACACCTTATTGTTGGCAGTGCTGTATTTTGTATGAGACAGAAGTTTAGGACACACCTGCTTGTGGTGGCTGTAAAAGATCACGAGACTGAAGAGCAGGAAAGTTCTGCATTTCTCTCTCCGCCATTGCCACCAAAACAGATTAGCAGTCATTTATCTCTTTGCTGTTTGTTGGAATTTGCTGTATGCAAAGTGTCTGCCACAAATAACAATGACTGCATTTCAAAAATAATCATTTGGCAGTGAAGTGTTTTGAGGCATCAGTGAAAGGAGCTATGTGAATTATCTGAAATAAAAACAGAAAATGCTGGAAATATTCAGCAAGTCTGGTAGCATCTGTTCAGCGAGACACAGTGTTTCAGGTTGATGATGGGTTGTAAACAGGGAGATGAAGGGAAGGTCTGTGATGGGGGTTGAAGCTTAACAACACCAGGTTAAAGTCCAACAGGTTTATTTGGTAGCAAAAGCCACTTTTGCTACCAAATAAACCTGTTGGACTTTAACCTGGTGTTGTTAAACTTCTTACTATGGGGGTTGAAGGCAGGAGAGATCAAATGACATGGGATAATGGTGCAAGGCAAATCTCAATAGTATCTAGACATCGCTGTGCAGCATCATTGACCAGAGGTGGTACGACTTCCATGCTGTGCACTTGTGTGAAATCAGGAGGGCAAAAAGGGGACACGAGATTGTTTTGGCAGATAAGGCAAAGGAGAATCCAAAGAGCTTCTACAAATACATAAAAGGGCAAAAGAGTAACTAGGGAGAGAGTAGGACCTCTTAAGGATCAACAAGATCATCTGTGTGCGGATCCTCAAGAGATGGATGAGATCCTAAATGAATATTTCTCATCAGTATTCACTGTTGAGAATAGCATGGATGTTGGGGAACTTGAGGAAATAAATAGTGATGACTTGAGGAGTGTACATATAACAGAGGAGGTGGTGCTGGAAGATTTGCACAGCCAATCAAATTAACATTGCATTCAGCGTATACAAAGTATTACCTATCTTGAAATTATATGAAAATAGTTACCAATCTTGCCCAAGTGGAAGGGTGGCAGAAGGCAAAAGGTGTTGAATTTGACTTTTGCTTCTTTTGATCCACATTATGAAAAATGTATTTTCTACTACAATCTACTTGTATCACAAAATGACAGAAATAGGCACAGAAGAGTTGAGGCATGTTGATGAGATTACTTGGCAGAATATCCATTCTTTGTTACACTTACCCATACATAATTACTTCCTAATGTGACATGATTTACTATCCATCTCCACATCAAAAAAATTACTTCTCGGACCATTGAGTGGTCAGCACTAGCAAACTTCAGTGCCCCTCAGCATACTAATTTGGCACAGGGGTTGCAGAGGTCAATGATTTTCCTTCGTACTAGGGCTTTGCAAAGCACTATTTAAGGACTACTTAAAGACATAGAATCTATGCAAGTATACTGGTCACATTTATTCACTGGAGGATGAGGGGTACATTCCCTGGATGCACAATAGTTCAACTGTTTTGGGCTGTTTTTCAGTTGCCAGGAAAACAGATAGTTTTAAGTGATTTAGATTTGTATTGTTAATTAGAAATAAGGTATAAAGTGTTATAATTTAGTGCTTTTGTGGAGGAAAGAGTAAAACTAGTTTGTTTCATGTTAAACAAAGTTGTTTGCATGTACACTCTCATTGAATGGTGGAGTAGACACGATGGGCTGAATGGCCTACCTCTGCTCCTACATCTTACCAAAGATACTATTATATTCAAACCATGTTTCTATTGTGTTCAGAGTTTACAATGTGTAGCTAAGAGATTGTGGAAAGGATGAGATGTTGCTTAGCATGTGGAGATGCCGACATTGGACTGGGGTAAACACAGTAAGAGTTTTAACAACACCAGGTTAAAGTCCAACAGGTTTATTTGGTAGCAAATGCCATTAGCTTTCGGAGCGCTGCTCCTTCGTCAGATGGAGTGGATATCTGCTCTCGAATCTTGATTGTGTCTCTATGCCATTTGAGAGCAGATATCCATTCCATCTGACGAACGAGCAGCGCTCCGAAAGCTAATGGCATTTGCTACCAAATAAACCTGTTGGACTTTAACCTGGTGTTGTTAAAACTCTTACTATGTTGCTTAGCAACCAGGGGCCACATTTAGGGAAAACACCTCGAGTTTACTTTTAAGCGAAAGCCAGAGAAGGCGCTTCACAGCTAAAGGTGGAAATCTCTCAGCTTTGCTAGAAGAAAGCACATGCAATGGTGTAAGGCACAAGGAAGCAAATGCCAGAAATCTAAAAAACTAGTTAAAGAAACTATAAAAATGAGGAGTTTCCAGGATGTCTAAAGTTAAAGGAACAGAGAAAACTGGAACCAGAACAGGGTACTGTTCATTAAAGTCAAAGGTAGAGCTAGGAGTTGGCTAGTGAGATATCTTAAGTGGTTTTAAAGTTATGATATCTTACCACAGCCTATGGAGTGATAAGTGAACTAATTGGGGAGCAATCAGTAACTGAATCGGAGTTTGTGCAAAAGCATTCAAGACAAAGGAGTCCTGAAGTGAGTTGAAAAACCTGGAGGCAGATCCTTATTACAACAGTGGAGAGGAAGCCTTGTTTAGAAAGGATAGTTGGAAAAGCTGGATGTGGATCCTTGACAAAAACAGCGGAGGAAGAGTATTGGTTGAAAGAAGATATTAAAATGCACCTTAGAGAGTGGAACTCTCAAAGATGGGGAATTTGAGGAGAAATCCACAGATCAATTCAGTGGCATCTGCAACTTGATTTCAGAGTGGAGCGCATTGACCAGTCAGCCTGTGGCTTTAAAAGGACTGTTTATCAAAAACATTATAGCACAAGATATATTGTGTAACCTGTTAATCTTGAAATCAGTACATTCGTGAAAATAAGTGGGAGTGAAGGAATATTGTATTGTAGTCAAACATTTCATGTTTAATAAATGTTTCTTTTTGTTGTTAAAAGCTAATTGCAATGTGACTCCCTTCCTCCATGTTTGCTAAAAAAAATAAAAATTATCTGCTGAGCCAGACCTCCATTCGGGGATCTTCCTGTCCAGTAGTAACACTAACTGGGATCATAACACAAAATGTACTACGTCACATTATGATCACCCTTCCCTATAGTATTGACTACTGTCATATCAAGTTCAGGACTGGAGTAGTGTGTATATATAAATATATAGATGATCTCTATACCCAAGGAAAGGTATGGTTGCTTTAAGGGACAGGGGGGTGCAACAAAAGGATTGGTGATTAAGGGGAGTGTGTTGTCCTGAGACTGAGTAGATTGTGCCTTTACCCTCATTCAGAAGAATGAGATGTGACCTCAAATGTAAAGTTCTCAGTGCTTAACAGAAAAGGTGCCAGGGTCATTTCCTTTGCTCGAGTCCACAACTAGTTGTAGTTCCAGAATAGGACCAAGGTTAGGGGGAAAAAAACCTATTCATTCATAAAGGGTTGTGGATGTTTTTGTTTGCTACCCCACTGAGGGGGTCACAGAAGCCAAGCTGACAGCATTTTCGAGACCAAGATCAACAGACTTTTGGACGAAGAGAATAAAAGGATATAAGGATCGGATGGGAAAGTGGGTTTGATGGCAAAGACCTGTTGTGATCTCACTGAATGGCAAATCTCAAGGGCTGAATGACCTACTATGGTTCAATTCCTTATATTGTGTCCTACTGTTTTGGTATGCACAAGTGTTTCTGTACATTTTGGAACAAATTCTCTGCTATTGGGACTTGGGAGACACCAAATACTGCTTCAATTATACTCACTTTGCTTGCCTTTTGGACAATTATTCAGTATCGCAGCTGAGAGGACATTCCAACCCATTTCATATCTTGTACTTTTTTTTCCAATCACAAATCTTTACTGTTTAATTGCTAGTCCTGGTCTGTTAATGACTTAATTATTCAAGATCCAAGCAAAGGTCATAGCTTTACAAACAGCTTTGTACAGTTGCTACAACTGTTGTCGGATAGTCAGATGCTCTTTCCTAGGGTAGAGAAGTCAAGTACTAGGGGACATAGGTTTAAGGTGCATGGGGAAAAGTTGAGATGTGAGGCGCAATTTTTTTTTAAAACAGAAGATAGTGAATGTCTGAAACACGCTGCCTGGGGAGATGGTGGGAGCTGGTACGATAGCATCATTTAAGGGGCAACTAGACAAATAGGATGGGAATGGAAGGATATGGACTCTAAGTGTATATGGCTTTAGTTTAGGCGGGCATCGTGATTGGCGCAGGCATGGAAGGCCGAAGAGCCCGTTTCGGTGCTGTACTTCTTCATTGACTTGTGCCAATTTAAAAGGGCAGTTCTGCATCTTCACACATTGACCAAAATTTAAATTCACCCTCGGATATAACCAATAGATATTAATAAATCTGCAGAATGGGCATGTAATTGGCAACTGAACCTTAATATAGGTAGGTGTCCATCATTCAGACATTTTGGTTGGAAAAGTAAAGGAACAGTGAAGACTTGTTGGAGTTGAACAGCTTGTTTTAATGCCACAAACACTAAGCAATCCAAAAACTTTGTTTTAAGATTTATTTGAAGCGTATGTGCATGACAGAACAAATATTAGTCTTGTACCAACAAACATTTTAGATCATTGTTAATTAATACAATTATAATTGCTTAAAACTATGACTACACAAGTGCTATGTTTAACAAAACACAAAACAACAGACATCCAATAGTTTCCAGAATATTCTGCAGTAGCAAAAAGAGCAAAATAAGTAAAGGCAGGCCCAAATGGCATCAGATCGCTCATGGATAAAAACAATTCAAACAGAATATTTAAAAGGTACCAGGTACCACAATCAAAACTGTGGACAGGTTACATTTCAGTGTTTTGGAGAGCGGATAGAATACGCATCAAGCTAAATATAAGGATAGCCAAAGATTGGCTCTCAATATCCACAGAGAATCCTGGAATTACTCATTCCATGTTCTCGGTCAGCCCAATTTAGTTTAACAGTCCTTTTCCTGACCCGAACACTTTTGACGACAAATGTGTATTGCAAATTTTCTTTAAAAAAAACTGAAGCAACATTTCTCTTCCATTGAGCCTGCACTGAAAACATAACCAGATAAACATTCTCACCCCTGCATTTTACAATAGCCCAGTTCAATCTCATTGCAATGTGATCTGCAGAATCTATTCCGATAAAAATGGCATAATAATTGGGGAAGCTATAAACATTGATTGAAGACATACCAACATGCAAGATTTCTACTTTTTACCTGGTGGATGGACTGCTAATTTTCCACAAGAAGTTAGAGATATTGGTTTAAAGTGTTTTGTTCTTGCACCCTGGAAGAAGTTGCAATAGTGTTGCCTCCAGGATGGAGTGCACACGCCATCATACATAAGAACATAACTCACTTACCAAAACCAAAGTGCTTAGGTAGAGATTATCAAAACCAAAATTTAGGGAATCACAAGTTTGGACATGGATACTGCTGAAACTTTATAGCATCTAAAGTCCACTAGCACAGCTCAAAGGATTGAACTATTAGGGCACTGGTCAAGAAGTGTTGGAGCAGTTAGAAGAATTCCAGTTTCCAGAGAAAGGTTCCCATCATAAACGAAACTGGCTAGTCAATCAACTGATTTACTGGAGACCTGGATTATGTTGACTCAGTTACAAACTTCCATTACTAGACATGCCACCTTGGAGCCAACTGAACAGTAGAGACTCAATTACTTCCACCCCAAAACAGTCATGTGACAACTGACAAGCTTGGGTCTGAGCCACTACCAGATGGACCGTAGGCACTAGAAGCTTCTCACAACCAAGTGCTTTGCCACAATTCTATGGATCAAATGTCATGTAGCACTTCCACCAGTTAAAGGCAAAGAGCACCAGGAACAGGATATGGCCAGTGTTTTAACAAACAGCAGCAAGTTATATAAAAGAATCAATGATATCCGTAATTCTATATTGAATGCAAGGATATTATGGAATTTTGTGTCTTATTGCCCTCTTATTACCACTGGTCCATGGATTTCTTCTCCCTGCTCCACACCCAAAACAACAATTAAATAACTGAACACAAATTGACACAAGGTCCTTGTACATGAGGACATTAACCACAAGCTAACATTATACACAGTTAAGCAAATAAAACATGATTGCAGTTGATCATAAACATGCAATTAGCACAAACCCCCACCCCGCCCCACAACTGTTATTCAAACAAAACAAATAAATTATGGGAATCCCTGTTCCCGATAATTTTATACACCTTAGGTGAAACATATGGAAGGCACTGCTTCCGATATACACCTTGGTAGGCAAAAACTACCTTATTTCATGACATTATGGAAGACACTGCTCCCGATAATGAGGTTTTTTTAAACTTGTAGAAATGTCATAGGCTTTCATTTCTTAGTAGCAGATGCTGCTTTCTGATTGTCGACAGTATAACCGTCATAATTATGGAAGACACTGCTTCCGATAATTATCTTATTTTAAAAAAGATAAAACACTATTTATAGTGAACTCTGTCACTGATAAATAAAAATAAATATCTCAGTGCTGATTGGTGAAAAAAAAGTATCGACATGATAGCTGGCTCAACAGATGCTCAAGTGACAAGCACATAGAAGCCGTATTACTAAGTGGTTGCCGTTATACAGCCACTTTAACTGACAATTTCAGCATCTTTAGAAGTTCCTTACCAGACAATAATTATGTATTATTTTGAAAGAAAGCACTGAGCCCTGTCACTTTGGCCAATATTCTAGATAAATAGGCAGGCAGCAGTAAGGTACTTGTACAGGTGTTGAATGGATTAAGATAACTAAGCCAAGTATGACGTTTCTTTTCGTGCCACTAAATCTGGGCTTTGAAGGCATGTGCAAACCCCTGCACCAGTAAAATTCGAGAAATTTACCAAGATATAAACTGGCTGTACTAATTTCGTAAATTTTTCCATAGCTCAAAGGCAGCTTGTAATTTGACAAATTATCCCTTACTCAAAATGGGATTATTGTACTTTGCACAATAACTGACCCAAACTATCTGGGATAGGCCATTGGACAAGCCATCCTTCACAGCATAATTAATGGTAAAAGAGGTGATGAGCAAAGGTTTACCTATAAATTGGAAGTGTAGACAATTGTAACAAAATACGTAAAAATATTGTTATATTGTTATCAAGCATGTCAAATTCCTAATCAGCACTAAAGTGCAAGGCAAAAGTTAATGTTTTAAAGATGCCAAATGCAAACTGTACTAATTTTTGTACCATCTAAATGTCGATTATATGCCAAGGTTTTTGAAGCCTGTCCTTGATGTTACCCAATTTGCACATTAGCCGAATCTGGGTGAGGGAAAAGGCAATAAGTATGCAGCCATCTCCAGCCCAACCTAAACATACAATGGTCTCAAAAAGACCATGTGAACATTCCACTACTTCGAGCCCTTTAAATTCTATTATCCTTTTGAGAACAGTGAAAAAAATTCCAGGTCGAAGAAGCCAATTGAGTTAGAGATTATATTCATTTCGGTTTGAGTTCGTCAAATTGCCACACTGGATAATGTTCAATTAACACCAACGCCTGCTATCCTTCATCCAGAAAGAGTGTAACGAATTCTTCAAAATGATAGCCAGTTGTTTTAATCTCATTCAAGTAAGGCTGGAGATTAATCATACACGCTTTCAATTGATCATGTGCTTCAGTTAATCACACGGCATTATGATGAATTAATACAAGTAGCTAATGCCCTTTTACTTTACTTCTGAATGAGCAAATCCCTGTTCATCCATTCTACCTGTACTTATTTGCAACCTCCCAACCATTATTAGAATTTGTCTCCTAGCTACCTTCATTCTACTTAAACCTCTGCACTGCATGGAAAAAATTTAAAATATTTTACCCCAATTTATTAATTTTGCATTCACTTTTGGTCCCGACAATTTTGTTTTGAACATTTTCTTACTGTAACAGAATCTCGACAGTGCAGAAGGTCGTCATTCAGTCCACTGAGTCTGCGCCAACTCTGAGCACCCAGACCCACCCACCTGCCCTATCCCCGTAACCCCTCGCATTTGCCCCACTAATCCCCCTGACCTACACATCTTGGGACACTAATGGACAATTTAACACTGCCAATCCACCTAACCTTAATGTTGTTGAACACACCCTCCCTACTCTGCAAGAAACCTTACACTGCTTCATGCCTCTCACCAGTAAATGGCGCTACATTTTGCAAAATTATGCTGCCTCATAAAGACACAAACACAATGGATTTAAAGCAATTCTTTTAAGCACCATTAATTGTGCTTTATGCCTCATTAGTTTCCAGATCTACCCACTAGATGAGAAAGTTTACTTATTAAATTTCAACTGGTGCCACAGAATCGCTGTTAATGCACAGTATTCTATCTTCCCACTTCTTGCTCTCCCCGGATCATCTCAATTCTGCTGGTGTAATAATTAGATTTAATTAATAGTTTGTACACTTTTCAGAAACCAGCACAATTTTAGAAATTGTGTCTGTAACATAGCAAATCTAATTTCTATATTAGACTGAATTAAGTTGCAATGCTCCTTAGTTTCTTTTTTGGTGTCCACACTATATTTCTAGTAGCTTCTGTGCTTCACTGCTTCAAGGAGTGATGTCAGTATATTCTTTCAGGTTATGGAGATATTTAACATTATACAGATTCACTCCCCATGTGTGATGCCCCAGGAACTTAACACCTCACAAAATGTTTTGAGAAGAGAAACTGGACATCGGGTCAACAGGTTTATCAGTATATGACATTATGACTTAGCTGCAGTTTTCCATCAATTGCAATGAGCACATGAAAAAGTGAATTCCTAACTTGGCTGGTCACATTATAAGTATTCAATCCTCAAATACTCTCACATTTCATATTAGTTTTGTATTTATTTGATTTCTTATCCCTCGTTATATCACTTGGGCCATTTAACCATCTCATGTTTTCCCCACATATTTGTTTCCCTATAAATATTTCCAAATTTAAATGTACTCCTTTGCTCATCACTATACAATGCACGAACAGCACAGGATAAGTCACCTCACCTACGAAAGCACACATTACACAGCTGTGCCTCCATTGGTCCGAGGAGGTACTTATAAACCATCAGGTTTACAATGTGCAGTTCTTGCATACTAATGAAATTTGTTAATTTGCCAAGATCAGTTCCTCAAAAGACTTGGTGAAAGCTGGTCTTCCCAGGACCTGTTCTTAAATGAACAGTAAATGTAGACTGTAATTTGTTGATAAGGGGGCTCTGCTGGGTACACTGTCTATTCATTGGGAACAAGCAATGCAAGCACCCCTCTAAGGCTGATGTTTCAAGAGCTTAAGTGGCAGCATTATTGAATACAAAAGATTGTAGATGACTTAAATGTAGCTGAGATATTATTGTCTCTTCACTTGCACTTCTGGAATATATCTGTTCTTTAAAGTACCTGAATACACGTTTGCAAGTTTATGCTGACATTTTGAATCCCAATTTTATACAATAAAAATGGTTAGCACTTCACAAACAGATTTCGTGTATGATTTAAATACGGATATTAATTTATCACATATAAGAATAGTTAAACCAAAGTGACAAGTGCTAAGGCATTAATATATCTCAGTATTTTAAAAGTTAAAGCAATGTTTGCAGTCAAACCAGCGTGTGCGCCTGCGGGTGTCACTGGATCAGAAACCATTGCTGCTGGTCCACACGTCTCCGTTCAGTGCATTGGCTGCTCCCTGGATGGTCCAGGTAGCAAAAGCCAAATCATTACGGGTCATATTGAAATCGACACGGTCAGGGTTCATCCTCAGAAGTTTCAGCTGCGCCACAATACCAGCAAGAGTGTGGTTTCCTTTGCCATACAGCAGGTGTCTATATGGGCAACTCTCTATGGACACATATGGAGAAAGAAAATTGTACTCCACCTGTTGGAACAAATGGATATGAATTTCATTTAATTCTTTAATCAAGCACAAACTGGATAAATTACGCTTGTTGGGAACAACCCCTTTTAATAGGATTAGATATTCTAGACCGATTATTTTGTCCAAACCAGTGAAAATGGGGCTTTATGGGGCAGAGGAGTGAGCTGATATCCATTATACCATTCTTCCATTCCTCTAGTGCAAAGCACTAATTCCTGCAGGTGGTTAAAAACTTCTACCTTGAAGTGCGCAGGAGGTTATTACTTACAAATATAGTGACATCTTCCTCTTTTACTCACTTACATTGTATTGGGTCATATTACATAAGCTGTTTACAAATCACATCTATTTAGATAGATGTGCATGGAATTGTACATTCTGACCTGTATAAAAGAGTCAAATAAAACTTCAAGCAAGGAACTGTAATAGAAGCTATAGGCCGTTTGACCCACCGAGCCCGCACTGCCACTTGATAGGTTCAACTGAGCATCAACAATCATCTGGAATAGATAATTCCAAAGATCCATAACCCATTTTGGAGAAATTCTTCCTCATCTCAAAGCTAAACGGTCAACCCCTTATTGAGAAGGTGATGCAGTTTCAGACTCCTCAGGCAGGGAAAACATCCTTCCAGCATCTAGACAATTAAGCCCCTTTAGAATTTTGTTTATTCAAAGACACTCAGCATGCTTTTATTAGTGTTTTTACTTTTGTTGGCATTATCAGCCAGTTTGGAAATTCTTAAACAGGGCAGTACGCTTCAAGTCAGATCAAAACCTGGCAGACCGTAAACGTACTCTGTTTCTCATCTTAACCCTTAGCAAAATAAATCTGGAACAGATCAAAGTTACGAGTACAACAATTTACCCTCATAATTCGGTTATTGTAGGTCCGGCAGAGCAATACATTATTCATATCAGAGGTGTCGATTTCATTTTGCAGACGATTGGCAGCACGTATTAAGTCACCACGTGCCGAAAACAGCCACTGTGTAGTCAGTCCACGTGCCTGCAAAAAAAAAAAAAAAAATTTTTTTAGCTTTAGGTCCAACTCGCTGCATCAAGTGAAGGGTTTTCTACTTATACCAGACGGAACATGAACTTGATTGCTCAGCCAGAGAACCGACAATGCAACGACCCAGAACTTCTTTTATCTAACTTGGGGCGGGGGCTTACCCCAGAGTAAGCCTGAAAATGTCCTGGAGATCCTTCCCCCATTTCCAAAGTCCCCAAGCAAGGAGCTGCACGGGACTACCTGGGAAGTTTAAACTACAAATGGGGACCTACCCTGCACCAGGAACCATCTGAGACTCAAACTGAACGCTTCAGATGGTTCTGACTCCCTTAACAGAATAGTTACCCAGGAAATGTTAGAATTAAAACTACTTGTAACTCCTAACAGCCGCCCCTCCCACCCAAACACCAGTTTATCATACATGTTTAATAATTCAGAAAGCATTTGCTTGAAAAAAAAAATCAGATTTTGATTTTAATACATTTTTTGTCCATGGATTTAAAAATATATCCTCGTATTAACTAGTCTGTAACGTAGAATGAAATGGCACACACAAGCCGTACAACAATAAAAACAGCAAGAAAATGAAGATGGTGTCAAAATGACTGATGTTTGGTGGCAACATCTAATAAAATAGTGTCAACAGTTAGGAATCCAAACTGACTGTCACTGAATGCTCCCAACATTACTACATGGGAACATCAAGAGGGGAAATTAAGTTGTATTTATACAATGGCTTATATCTGAGATTTCCAATCAATTACACTGTTTAAACACAAGCAAACATAACATCCAATCTGTGCGCAGTATATGTTCCACAGACTTCAACTCAAGAGGCGGCGGCGGTGTATTAGCAATGTCACTGAACTATTAGTCCAGAGGCCCAGGCTACTGCTCTGGGGACACAGGTTAAATCCCACCACAGTAGCCAACGGAATTTAAATTCAATTAATAAAATCTGGAATTGAAAGCTAGTCTCAGGAATGAAAATATCGATTGTCAGTTCACCATTATTCTTAGGAAATCTGCCATCATTACCTGGTCTGGCCTCCATGACTCTAGATCCACTGCAATGTGGCTGACTCTTAAGTGGCTTAGCAAGCCACTCGGGGGTAATTAGAGATAGACATCAAATGTTGGCCTCATCAGCGATGACTAATCCCACGAAGCTACAAAAACTGTCCAGATGAGCCATTTGTAATTCTGTTGGTTACATGATAAAATATTGGCAGGAAGATCCCCCGCAGTTTCCATGAGCCCCATAGGCCAAAAGCCCTTTTCCAAATTGGAAAGAGGTCTCAGTCAGTGCTTCATGAGAAGGATTTCATTTCTGACAATGCAACACTAACAGGATGATGACAGAAGGCTGCTTTAGTGACTGGAAGCTGAGCTGAGTCACTGAGCAGAGACTGATAGCCAAGTTCCGCACACGAGGACGGCCTCAACCGGGATCTTGGGTTCATGTCACACTATCTGTAACCCCCTCGACTTGCCTGGGCTTACAAAATCTCACTAACTGTCCTGGCTGGAGACAATACACATCTCTTTAACCGGTGCTTAACCCTCTCTCCACTCACATTGTCTGTACCTTTAAGACTTGATTACCTGTAAACACTCGCATTCCAACCATTATTTTGTAAATTGAGTTTGTGTCTTTATATGCCCTGTTTGTGAACTGAAATCCCACTCACCTGATGAAAGAGCAGCGCTCCGAAAGCTAGTGGCTTTTGCTACCAAATAAACCTGTTGGACTTTAACCTGGTGTTGTGAGACTTCTTACTTAATGACTGGAAGCCAGTGCCCAGTGGCATACCACAGGGATCTGTGCTGGCTCCTCAATTATTCGTCATTTATATAAACAACATAGATGACCACGTTTTTCTTTGGTGGGGGGGGGGGTAGAGTTAGTAAGTTTGAGAATGACAAAGACTGGCTTGGTGATTAATAGTGAGATGAGTTTTTGGGCCATAGGAAGATATAAACCGATGGTCAAATGGACAGATAGGAACAAAGTGACATTGGTGTATTTGTCCATAGATCTCTGAAGGCAATAAGAATGTTTGTGGATGGTGAAAAAGGCATAGGGGACACGAGCCCTTATCAATCAAGGCATAGATTACAAAAGTAGGGAGGTCATGTTGGAATTGTATAGAACTTTGGTGAGGCCACAGCTGGAGTACTGTGTGCAGTTCTGGTCACCACACTATAGGAAGGATGCGACTGCACTGGAGAAGATGCAGAGGAGATTCACAGGATGTTGCCTGGGAAGGAACGTTTGAGATTGGATAGGCTTCGGCTGTTTTCATTGGAGCAGAGAAGCGACCTGATCGAGGTGTACAAGACTATGAGAGACATGAACAGGGTGGATAGGGAGCAGCTGTTCCCCTTTTGTCAAAAAGTCAGTCACAAAGGAACACAAATTCAAGACGAGGGGCAGGTGGTTTTGGGGGATGAGAGGAAAAACATTTTTACCCAGAGGGTGGTGACAGTCTGGAATGTACTGCCTGGGAGGGTGGTGAAGAGGGTTGCCTCACATCCTTTTAAAAGTACCTGGATGAGTATTTGGCACATCATAAGATTCAAGGCAATAGGTCAAGTGCTGGTAAATGGGATTAGGCAGGTAGGGTGTTTCTCTTGTCAAGCAGATTCAAATGGGCGGAAGAGCCTCTTCTGCACTGTGACATTCTGTGACTCAAATTCCAGCTTGGTGTTCTTTTGTAATCGGTCCTGTGCCCACAAGTTTTAACAAAACGTAAAGGCTACCAACTGTACAACAAAGCTGACACTGGAAAATTATTTTGGACTGGAGTAAAACCCCAGCATACAACTGGCCAAATAGATTATTTCTGTGTAGACAGCCTTGATAAGTAAGCAATTTTAACATTCCTGGTATATGCCACAGAGCGGCAAACTCTACTCCTTGAATAGCATTGGTACATTTGAACCATTTTTGTTCATACTTCTGCCAGTCAGACCCTACATACTAGCTAAGATTCTATATAATTTTTGTTTACCTGTAGCTCTGATGTATAGTTTTGAATTTGAGTCGTGTAGACCAACAAATCATTAGCATACTCCTGGTAATTAAGTGGAAGCTGATGGTGATTGATTATCTTTATTACAGCAATCCCAATGACTTCTGCCATGGCACGACAAACAATCTCTAGTTTATTAGCAGCAAACCTGTTGAGTGTGCTCAGTGTGTCATCTTCTGTATTCAATGGGTAATTTTTATTCTGCAACAAAAGAAACCAATTAGAAATACCAAACATATGCACACACTCCCAAAGTTCTCCCCCTCTGGTTTCAGTTAACAGGAATTAGAAGCAAATACTCTACAAAGTTTCTGAAAATAATTGTCAATGGAGTTCTTCAACATTGGATAGTTAATTTCACTATTAGTAATTTGATCTTATTTGTAAAATCTCATTGGCTATAGCAATTTTCATAGAATCCAGTGCAGGCGGCCATTTCACCCATCGAGTCTGTACCAGCTCTGACAACATCCAACTCATGCCCCCACTCCCTTCCCCCTTTTCCTGTAGCCCCACACATTTTACTTGCTAATCCCCCTAATACACACGCTTTGACACTAAGGGGCAATTTAGCATGGCCAATCCATCTAATCTGCACATCTTTGCACTGTGGAAGGAAAACAGGAGCACCCGGAGGAAACCCACACAGACACAGGGAGAACGTGCAAACTCCACACAGTCACCCAGGGTCAGAATCAAATCCAGGCGCCCGGCACGCTGAGGCAACAGTGCTCACCACTGTACCACCATGCCACAATTTTCCACTTGGGACATCACAGAAACCATTTGGCAGACTGCAATACATTTCTCAGGGTCCTGAACTAATACATTATTAGTACATGCCTGATGTTATCAATGTACTTTGTTTCACAAAGGCATACCTAATGGCGCAACAGGTCCCTAACCCCGAAAAGAAACTCAATAGAATCATGAATGAATACAGCACAGAATGCAACCAATCATGTAACTCGGTTATTGCCATTCCCCAGCCTTTTCGCCCATGCCCTGCTAATCTTCTCTTCCAAAAGGCAATTAGATAATTATGTGAAGTTGATATTGAATCCATCTCCACAATGCTTTTAAGGCAGCACTTTCCGAATCATAAAAATGTGTTCTCATGTCCTGCATTTAATTTGCAAAATGGATAGTGAAACACCAGAGAGCACCCACTTCATAACACGTGAAGGAAATACATCATATGCAACGCAGATGCCTCACCTATGCCTTAAAGTTGGGCACCAGAGGCATAATCAGTTTAAAAAACAACAGCCTTGCCTGAAATGAAAAAGCCCCATCAGGCAATTTAAAAATATTTTACTGCCCCAGAGCCAGATGGGCTCTCTTAATACTGTGGCAAACCCTCCAGCGCAATCTTTCCACTGGTTACAGAACCAGTAAAGGTCTAACCAAAATATTTCCATTAACATAACTCCAGTGATGACAATGACATAGTCAAGTGAAAGTTGTGTTCCAATCCAGGTCTAACTCTCAAGGTGTCGACAGAAATTTCAGAGTCCACTTACCTCAGTAAAACTGAGCCCAACAGCTGGGATCCCACCAATTGCCAAGAACGCATAAACACTGGTATCCATAGGCATCGGCTGCAAACTGCAAGAAGCAATGTTTTATCTGTAAAATACTTCTGTTATTGGAAATGGTACTTTCTTTGACTGGAGTTGGGTTTGTGATCCAACTTATCCCATTTTGTATAGAGATGCCTCAAGTGCAAGTAGTTTCTTCTGAAAAATGATCTCTTGACAATTAATTAATTTTCCAAGGCAGAGCTGACATGAAGTCATCTCCTCAACCCCCTTGTGCAATCTTTGTCCCTAACAGATTTCTTCCCCAGCATTCATTTTACTTCCCAAACATTTCTGGATTTCATTTCCTCCATTTCTCTTGTTTGAAGAGAATCTGCAGGGATGCCAAGATTTAAAAAAAGATCAAAATTCTACAGTATGGAAGAGTTGTTACATTAAAGTTGTGTTTCCCTGTTATGACCAAGCAACTAAATCTCAACACAATTCTTAAAATGTGTTCAATGCAATTCAGTGGCTTGCTAAGTCATTTGAGACATTTAAAAGTCAACCACATTGCTGTGGGTCTGGGGTCACATGTAGGTCAGACCAGGTAAAGATGGCAGATTTCCTTCCCTAAAGGGTATTAGTGAACCAGATGAGTTTTTACAACAATTGACAATGGTTTCATGGTCATCATTAGACTCCTAATTCCAGATTTTTATTGAATTCATTTCACCATCTGTCTTGGTGGGATTAGAACCCAAGTCACCTGAACATTACCCCGGGTCTCTAAATTAGTGACAATACCACTATGTAACCACTTCCCCTTAAATATATAACCCTGAACTGCAAAGAAACTCACACACGCCAATTTTAAAGGTATTTTAAACAAATGCCAATTCTTTCAACATTTTTGAGGGACGAAATTTATTTAACATGCCCAGGGAAGCCAAGCAGCTGATCCCATAGTTCAGTGACAAAAAGTTATATCTACCACATAACAGTAAATTAGTTAAGTGCATTTGAAATGAGATTAGCACAGCACAACAGTAAATCTTCCCTGATATTTCCCAGCAGTTTGGAATAAAACGTTCACTCAGGCTTCAAGAAGTTGTACTTACACATGTACCTTATATTTAAAAAATGTTTTAACAGATGTCTTTTGAAGTTGCAAACTAATTCATAGCCAATTCATTATTTTAAGATGGAGTAATGATTGCTTTGCAAGCAAATAAGTCTCCTCACTTGGAGATGGATAGATAAACTGGGCCAGAATTCAAGGTTTCCCAGTGGGAAAGCAAAAGCATGACAGAAAAAAAGTCACTGCTAAATTCAAATGATGTACAAAATAACTTACATTGCTTCCAACCAGTCACCAGCACTTGCTTCAGCCTTTTTGTAGATGGTTTGATCAGGTGATGAAGGGCTTTTTACCTGTTGGAAGATGGGGATTGTAACACATTTTTAAAAAGCTGTAGTTTAATATCAAGATATTTCTAAATACAAATTTAAGCTATTACTTAAAAAATTTTCAGCAGCTGACTTTATGAAAACTGCTTCAAAGCTGAACAGCTTCATAGCTACAGCAATAGTAAAGCCAATTCAGACTTTCACTCTTGCCAAACATTTTTTGGAAAAAAAATTAAACAACGATAACACAGCAGTCTTTCATTCGCCATTTAGTGAACAGTGAGAAATGATCTTATTTCAAAGGAATGAAATGTAGAATAAATTGGGTGGAAATAAGAAATAGCAAGGAAAATCACCGGAGGAAGTCATTTAAAGGTCCCGTGACAGCAGCTACACTGTAGGACAGAATATGAATTCAGAAATAATGGTAGCTTGTTCGAAAGCTAGTGCAATAATCCTGGGAAATTTTAATCTTCATATAGATTGGACAAATCAAATTGGCAATAGCTTGAGACCGAGTTCATCGGATGCATTCTGGTTAGTTTCTTAGAACAATACGTTCTGGAACCAACCAGAGAACAGGTTGGTAATACGTAATGGGACAGGGTTATTTAAGGCCTTCATAATTAATGATCCTCTAGGTAACGGTGATCATAACATGATTGAATTTCACATTCAGTTTGAGGTGAGAAATTTGGGTTTGAAACTACAGCCCTGGACTTAAATGAAGACAATTGCAAGAGTAATTGATAAAGATAGTAGATCAAAAGTCACAGATGACATTCCAAGAATATTACGAAAACAAGAGGCAAAAGGGAGGGAAGAATTTAAAACAAATACTACCACTAGACAAAAAGACTAGGAAAACTAATGGGATGAAAGGCTGAAAAGTCATTGGGACCTTTCAGCCTGCATCCTCAAGCCTTAAAGAAAGTAGCTACTGTTATGACCACAGCAGATGTTATTTGCTCAGCAAGCCAAATGGTTCTCTATTCGTATTTTTTTGTAAACAAGGAGACACCTAGAGATCCCAGAAGCATAGAATACAAAAAACATTTTGGATTTTAAAAAGATTTGTTAACAAGAAAACTTAAGTATACAAGATTAAAGTCGTACATTAAAACGGTCTTACAAAACCTAAGAGGACCCACTTGGTCAGAACACACAAGTAAACACTGTCTTGGCAACATTCCTCCACTCCTGCTTGCATTATTATGGTGTGGACAGTAATATTTGGGTGAATTGATTAACAAGTTCAATTATCTATTATTTAAAATTAAAAGGCTGACTATCATCACCTGCCCACCTATTGTTTTATGCAAACTGGATCAAGGGGTGAATGAGACGCAGTGGGCTAGCCACCAAACATATATTGCAAGAGTCCTCACCAAAATCCAGCCTATGGCATATTCAGTTTTCCAAAAGGCATTTGATAAAGGTGCCACATAAAATGTTACTGCACAAGAGGAGTGCTCATGGTGTTTGGGGTGATATGTTAGCATGGATAAGTTGGAAAAAATGTCACTTTCAGGTTCACTAACTAACGAGAGGAGTGCCACGGGGATCAGTGCTGGGACCTCAACTATTTACAATCTGACTTCGATAAAGGAACAGACTGCCTTGTAGTAAACTTTGCTCATGATACTATCATACTAGCATATACTATCTACAAGATGTATTGCAGCAATTCAAAGATCCTTAGACAACACCTTCCAAACCCACGACCACTTCCATCTAGAAGGACAAGGGAACACCACTACCTGCAATTTCCCCTCCAAGCCACTCACTGTCCTGACTTGGAAATATATCCAGTAAGAAGTTTAACAACACCAGGTTAAAGTCCAACAGGTTTATTTGGTAGCAAAAGCTTTTGCTACCAAATAAACCTGTTGGACTTTAACCTGGTGTTGTTAAACTTCTTACTGTGTTTACCCCAGTCCAACGCCGGCATCTCCACATCTTGGAAATATATCATCATTCCTTTGCAGTCGCTGGGTCAAAATCCTGGAATTCCCTCCCTAACAGCATCGCAGGTCAACCCAAAGCACATGGACTACAATGATTCAAGAAAGCAGCTCACCACCATCTTCAAGGGCAACTTGGGATGGGCAATAAATGCTGGCCAGCCAGCAACACCCATGTCCCATGAATGAATTTAAAAAATTATAAATTTAAATAGGAAAGCAAATTGTGAGGATAGAAAGAGCCTGCAAAGGGATATATACAGGTTAAGTGAATGGGAGAAATATTGGCAGATAGAGTATATTGTGAGGAAATGCAAACTTGTCCACTTTGACAGAAAGAATAGAAATACAGCATACTATACAAAAACTTGGTGGTAGAGGGGGATTTGGCTGTCCTTGTATATGAATCTCAAACAATTAGCATGCAGGTACATCTAGTAATTAAGGTAAATGGAACATTGGCCATTATTGCAATGTTTATATTACATTATTGCATGGGGAATGAAATACAAAAGTAGGTAAGTTGCAACAATTGTTCAGGGCTTTGGCAAGGCTGTACCTAGAGCATTACGCACAGTTTTCAACTCTTTACTTGAGGGATATACTTGCAATGGAATTAGTTCAGAGAAGATTTACTAGTCTGATTCCTGTGAGGAAAGGCTTGTCTTATGAGGAAAGGTTGAGCTAATAGGGCCTATACTCATTGGAGTTTAGAAACATACTTCAGTAAGGGGCTTGACAGGGTAGATGCTGGGAGATGTTTCCTCTTATGGGGGGAAATCTAGGACTAGGGGACAGAGTTTAAAAAGAGGAATTTCTTCTCTCAGAGGATCATTACCTTTTGGAATTCACTTAGAGAGTAGTAGAGCTGGGCCATGGAATATATTCAAGGCTGAGTTAGATAGATGCGATCAGCAAAGGGAGTTAAGAGTTATGGGGGCAGGCAGGAAAGTGAAATTAAAGCCACAATGAGATCAGCCATGATCTTACCAAAAAGGCAGACTTCAGTTTCAGCAATGTCAATTTAAATAGGGTCATATTTTTAAAATATGGTACTCTCAAAACACAAATATTATTAAATCAGCCATGAAAGAAGCAGTCAGGGTCTTTGGGTATCTTGCATCTGCTTGGCACCATTCTCCAGCAGTATTACTGTCAACTGCATGTTCACATATGCTGCAGTTTAGTTGATAATTCAGGCCCTTTGAAGTTAAAGGCAGATTGGAAATTTTTAAAAAGTCTACAACAGTCAGCATTAAATGGAATTCTCACCTCGGAAATACTTTCTCGAATTAGATTGTGTAACATGGAACTGCCGTACATTTTAAAATTTTCGGCTCCTGGAACAGAACGCACACCATGATTGACACACTTCAGAAAAATCTCAAGTCAAAAATCAAATGGATGAGAACATTCACAATCCAGGTTTAAATATGAATGCTCACAGGTTACTGATGTTCTGTCTACTGAGCCAATTGAAGTAATTATGAACATTCTTTGCCCATTGCAAATTAACTCACTTTCAAACAGTGTTTAGGATATGCCCTCCACAAATCCACTCAGGGCTTAACTCTAGGATTAACTCACAAATCGCAATATTAAAAAAATTCCTCCCGCTTAGCCTCAGTGCAACATTCCATCCAGCAATCCAGCTCACCACCTAATTGAGGCAGGTTCAATGGCTGAGAAAACCCATTTTTCAACATAGTTGACCCATTTATTTACTCTGATAAGAATGAGACAACATTACTAACTTACCTAGCACAGCTCCATCAAGGCCAAAGTAGGCACAGACCTTCAGATGTAACACAGACATGTACCCCTGAAAAAAGAAGAGGATCAGTTAAACTGACTTGTGGTGCCAAGGTAAGGCCTGCTTTACTTGTTTACATCCCTCTCCACCTTAATCAACAAAATTAACATCCTTAATAGTCCTTGAACTGAATGGCTTGCGAGGCCATTTCAGAGGGCAGTTAAGATTCAACCACATTGTCAAAGGCTATACCAGATAACAATGGCAGAGATTGGTTTTTACAACAATTTATGAAAAGCTTCATGGTCACCATTACTGAGATTGGCTTTATATTCCAGATTTCATTAAATCAATTCAAATCCACTTTCTGTGGTGGGATTTGAATCATGTCCCCAGGGAATTAGCCTGGACCTCTGGATTACAAATCCAGTAGTATTACTACCGTTTTCCCTTTAATGAAACAAAGTTATTAAAATCAAACAACACTATCAATTTGCTCAACTAGTGCAAGGGCAAGCACTTGGGCATTGGTGGATTGTGTTCCTTGGAGTCAGAGGTTTACAGCATTGAAATAGGCCCTTCGGCCCAACATGTTCATGCTGCCCCCTTTTTTAAAAAAAGCCGCTAAGCTAGTCCCAATTCTCTGCATTTGACCCATATCCCTCTATACCCATCTTACCCATGTAACCATCTAAACACATTTTAAAAGACAAAATTGTACCCGCCTCTACTACTACCTCGAGCAGCTTGTTCCAGACACTCACCACCCTGTGCCCCTCTGGATCCTTTTGTATTGGAGTACAAAGAAAGTAGGAAAGAACTCAAATGAGGAATTAGAAGGGCAAAAAGGGGTCACGAAATGTCCTTGGCAGACAGGATTAAGGAGAATCCCAAGGCATTTTATTCATACGTTAGGAACAAAAGGGTTGTCAGGGAAAAAATCAGACCTCTCAGGGACAAAAGTGGGGAATTATGCTTGGAGCCCAAAGAAGTAGGGGAGATCCTAAATGAATACTTTGCGTCGGTATTCACAAAGGAGAGGGATGTGTTGACTGGGAGTGTCTCGGAGGGGAGTGTTGACCCGTTAGAGAAAATCTCCATTACAAGGGAGGAAGTGTTAGGTTTGTTAGAGAATATAAAGACTGACAAATCCCCAGGGCCTGATGGAATCTATCCAAGGCTGCTCAGGGAGACGAGAGATGAAATCGCTGGGCCTCTGACGCAAATCTTTTTCTCGTCACTGGACGCAGTTGAGGTCCCAGAGGATTGGAGGATAGCTAATGTGGTCCTGTTATTTAAGAAGGGTAGGAAGGATAACCCGGGTAATTATAGGTCGGTGAGCTTGACATCCGTGGTGGGGAAGTTGTTGGAGAAGATTCTTAGAGATAGAATGTATGTGCATTTAGAAAGGAATAAACTCATTAACGATAGTCAACATGGTTTTGTGAGAGGGAAGTCATGCCTCACTAACCTGGTGGAGTTTTTTGAAGAAGTGACCAGAATGGTTGATGAGGGAAGGGCCGCGGATGTCATCTATATGGACTTTAGTAAAGCGTTTGACAAAGTCCCTCATGGAAGGCTGGTGAAAAAGGTTGGATCTCATGGGATAAAGGGGGAGGTGGCTAGATGGGTGGAGAACTGGCTTGGTCACAGAAGACAGAGGGTGGTAGTGGAAGGGTCTTTTTCCGGCTGGAGGCCTGTGACTAGTGGTGTTCATGATGTGGAGATGCCGGCGTTGGACTGGGGTAAACACAGTAAGAAGTTTAACAACACCAGGTTAAAGTCCAACAGGTTTACTTGGTAGCAAAAGCCACACAAGCTTTCAGAGCTGCAAGCCCCTTCCACTACCCCTTCCCCTTCCTACAGACATCAGAAGGGGCTTGCAGCTCCGAAAGCTTGTGTGGCTTTTGCTACCAAATAAACCTGTTGGACTTTAACCTGGTGTTGTTAAACTTCTTACTAGTGGTGTTCCGCAGGGCTCTGTATTGGGACCTCTGCTGTTTGTGATTTATATAAACGATCTGGAAGAAGGTGTAACTGGGGTGATCAGTAAGTTTGTGGACGACACAAAATTGGCAGGACTTGCAGATAGTGAGGAGCATTGTCAGAAGCTACAGAAGGATATAGATAGGCTGGAAATTTGGGCAAAGAAATGGCAGATGGAGTTCAATCCTGATAAATGCGAAGTGATGCATTTTGGTAGAAATAATGTAGGGAGGAGCTATACGATAAATGGCAGAACCATAAAGGGTGTAGATACGCAGAGGGACCTGGGTGTGCAAGTCCACAGATCCTTGAAGGTGACGTCACAGATGGAGAAGGTGGTGAAGGCGGCATATGGCATGCTTGCCTTTATAGGATGGGGCATAGAGTATAAAAGTTGGGGTCTGATGTTGCAGTTGTATAGAACATTGGTTCGGCCGCATTTGGAATACTGCACCCAGTTCTGGTCGCCACACTACCAGAAGGACGTGGAGGCTTTGGAGAGAGTACAGAGGAGGTTTACCAGGATGTTGCCTGGTATGGAGGGGCTTAGTTATGAGGAGAGATTGGGTAAACTGGGGTTGTTCTGCCTGGAAAGACGGAGGATGAGGGGAGACTTAATAGAGGTGTATAAAATTATGAAAGGCATAGATAGGGTGAACGGTGGGAAGCTTTTCCCCAGGTCGGTGGTGACGTTCACGAGGGGTCATAGGTTCAAGGTGAAGGGGGGGGGTTTAACACAGATATCAGAAGGACATATTTTACACAGAGGGTGGTGGGGGCCTGGAATGCGCTGCCAGGCAAGGTGGTGGAGGCGGACACACTGGGAACGTTTAAGACTTATCTAGATAGCCATATGAACGGAGTGGGAATGGAGGGATACAAAAGAATGGTCTAGTTTGGACCAGGGAGCGGCACAGGCTTGGAGGGCCGAAGGGCCTGTTCCTGTGCTGTATTGTTCTTTGTATCTCTCCCCTCTCACAAGCCTATGCCCTCTAGCTTTAGACTCCCCTACCTTTGGGAAAAGATATTGACTTCTAGCTGATCTATGCCCCTCATTATTTTATAGACCTCTACAAGATCACCCAGCCTCCTACACTCCAGGGAAAAATGTCCCAGTCTATGCAGCCTCTCTTCATAAATTATGATTCATATCTCTGCTACTATTACAGAAATGTTCATTTTATTGTTCTTTTACAAACATAGTGCACAAGCTCAGGAGGAATTACATTTTTTTGTTCATCAGATAAGACTAGAAGACATGGGGATGTTTAACAAAAGGAGGATTTTTTCTGGAGCAAGAAGAACATTACCATGACATTTGTGCAATGCTTTTAATACTTTCACATTTTCAAAATGAAGATGTGACTATTATTCATTCTTGCAATAAGGATGACATTGGCAAACCAACATTGACTATCCTTTAGCACTGAAGATGGTTGCAGTTTTCTACTTAAAGCAATGTTACAACTGAGTGACTTGCTTGGAATGATGCTCCTTTAACATACCTTGAAAGAAAAAAATATTTTTATACAAAACAACACGTTTGAGTGGCCCAGGGTCCATCTAAACAAGTTATGTACAGTTTTGGTCTTCTTACTTGAAGAGGGATGCAGTTGAATTGGAGGCAATGCAGAGGAGGTTCACTACATGAATTCCAGAGATGAGGGTTTTGGCTTACGAAGAGAGATTGGGCAGTTTAGCTTGTGCTCCCTAGAGTTTAGAAGATCGATCTAATTGAGGTGTACAAGATGATAAGGGGGATTGACAAACTAGAGGTGGAGAGGTTGTTTCCTCTTATAGTGAGTGCAATCTAGAACATGAGGTCATAATTTTTGGACAATGGGTAGATTTAAAATAGAGACGAGGAAAAATTATTTCTCTCAAAGGGTCACGAGTCTGTGGAATTCACTACCCTAGAACGTAACGGATGTCGGGACTGAGAGTAAATTTAAGGAAGAGGTGGGCAGATTTTTAATTAGTAAGGGTTTGAAGGGCTATGTTGAATGGGCAGGTAAGTGGAGTTTAGGCCGCGATGAGATCAGCCATGAACATATTAAATATTAAAGCAGAGCAGGCTCGAGGGGCTGAATTGCCTACTCCTGCTCCTAGTTTTTCTGATTCTTATGAAGTTGTGGATTTGAAGTAACCTATTCACAAAGATCAGTGTGCTCAAGCAGTTCTTCAAAACTTTCCTACCTCTAGCCATTCTGTTGCTCCAATTGTTCCAAAATCACCACCACTCCAGCTTGCAAAAATAATGCTTCTTCTGGGTCTGAAACCATCTAAGTAGCAAAACAGATAGCATTAAACAACCACAGGAAATTCACCAGTTATCAAAACATTTGAAAAGTCTTGCAGCACACTAACTCAGCTCTCAATAGCTTCAACAGATGCAAGTAACATGGCACTGAAGCATGCGTCGTGCTTGTTTCGATATGAGCAGATTAAACAGACCTATAGTAAGAGCAATGAAATTGATCAGTTAAAGGAGAAATTAAGTGAAGGCAGTTGCCACTCCCAATGGCAATCCAGGTGATTGTTACTGACATATAAACACCAAGTGAAATCTGGCTGACCTTCCACACTCTCCTTCCCTTACTCATAAATGGGAGTCATACTGCCATTCATGGAAATGAGCTTCACAATAGACAAGATAGGTACAGACAGAAAATTAAGCAAACTATACTGGTGGACTTCCCCCAACCCAAGTAGTCATGTGGAGTTTATTCATCTTGATAGAACAATGAAAATGGACAAAAATTAAGTTTGCTTAAATTTTGGAGTTACAAATCAAGTTTTATTGATTTAACTGATTTTTCAAAAAGGAAAAGTATTCTTGATCCAACAGAAGTTTGATTTTATAACTTCGATCTATTCAAATGATCTGTGCCACACTTCTAGGCGTCGAAAACCATAGAACCAAGAATCCCTACGGCACAGTAAGGGGCCATTCAGCCCCATCAAGTTTGCATCGACCCTCCAAAGGAGCATCCTGCCCAGATCCTCCCTACCAGGGTTAATCCACCTAACCTACACATCTTTTGACACTAAGTGGCAATTTAGCATGGCCAATCCACCTAACCTGCACCTTTTTGGACTGTGGTAGGAAACCAAAGCACCCAGAGGAAACCCATGCAGACATGGGGAGAATGTGTAAATTCCACACAGACCATCACCCAAGGCTGGAATCAAGCGCGGCACCACGCCACCCCGCCACATTTGCCATGTGGACACTAATTATTTTACACTAATACACATTTTCTATTTCCATATAAATAGGTTTATGCAGGCATGATATTTCACCCATGTCCCTCTGTAATTTGCACAGTCAGATCCATTGGATTTTTATATCCCTGAAAAAAATCTATATTCTCACCTTTAATCATCTTGGAAAAGACTCTAGCCAGCTCCAATAGTAATGCAGTTCCCACTCCAGATTTTGCTGCACCAGGGCCATAGGAGTCACGCTGAGCACCAATCACAACATAATGATCTACGAGGGAGGAACAAAAGATTTTAAAAAAGGCAGGTGCATTATATTGGGAAATATACAAATATTAAAAACTATCCCCAGGTCACAGGCAAATTAAAATATGCACTGTTGTAGGCAAATTGTCAAACTAACACAAGCAAGGTACTGCTAGACATCAGAACTTACCCGGTTCTTCAAAACCCTTAACAATGCCAAAGACATTGTGCATTTCTCGCACTGCTTCAACGTTATTGACTTCCATCCTTACTTGCATATCATCGGCAACTTTGGATGCCGCGCTGTCCCAAAGTGAAGCGCCAGCAGCACCTATTTTACTAAAATAAAAGACAGCTACATCACTAAGAGGATATAGGCTTCAAATTATGACATTTCTTGCATAACCACAACTGGATAAATCTAGGAGGCCTAATTAGATATAGAAAACCTGCATAACTGATCATTTCTGAAATGCAACCAATGTCAACTTTGAAAAGGAGGTTAAGAATTCTAAATACACAGCATACATAGAGCGTGCAATACAAACAGGCTTTCAGCAAACCATTGCATGAATATGTTAAAGCTGTAAATATCAGCCACATAACTAAAGTTGGCCATGACAGCTCAGCAGGCGGTTATGCTGTTGAACCATGCAGACCAGACAGCTCTGAAGTTTTGAGCCTTCCTCTGTGCCAGGTTAGCTGATCTTTATCAAGACAACAAAACAAGTCCCAGCAACCTGGCTTAATAAAGAGGCTGCAACAGTCACTGAATGAAGTCGAGGGGAAAAAGACCACCACAGGAATGTAAATATCCTGGTGCTGTTTATCCCTCCTACCATTTCTAATGCTTCCAAAAGCAATAGTTCTTGGACTCAATGGATCGGTGTTCATGTGTTGCATATTTACCCAAGAAGATAATTGGCAGCAGTTGCACTAATCGAGTGAGCTAAGATTCCAGGAAGCCCTGATGATTTAGTTGGGGGGAACTGTGTGTGATTGAAGGATGGAAATCCAGGAGTCCGGGGATCACCCAAGCCAAAGTGAACCTTTTAGAAAGAAAAATACACTTATTAACTATACACAGTCACCAAAATGATCAACTACCTAACAGCAAAAATAAACATTTTATAGGGAAGTGTATTGGATTGTAGATGAGCTTTGATTTGAGGTGAATTCCTTTGTCCTTTTAGTTTGTTTTCAATACCTTAATTGCAGGCACGTCTGGTACTACCTTGCTGAACTAAAGTTGGCTCTCTGGCTTGATGGTAATGGTAGAGTAAGGGAAATGCCAGGCCATTAGGTTACAGATTATGGTTGAATACAATTCTGCTGCTGGTGGCCCACAGTGCCTCATGGATACTTTGCTTTGAGCTGCTGGGTCTGTTCTGCAATGGTAGTGCCACATGATTGAATTTCATCTCTGCAAATGTTATCGACAAATACATCTGTGATAGGTAGATTGGCAGAGGTCAAATACACACTTTCATCTTGCTGGTTCCCTCACCACCAGCTGCAGAGCCAGTTGAGCAGCTAGATCCTTCAGGACGTTGCCAGCTCAGTCAGTAGTGGTGCTACCAAGACACTCTTGGTTATGGGTACTGGGGTAGCCCACCAGAATACATTCTGTGCCCTTGTACCTCAGTGCTTCTTCCAAGTGGTGTTATACATGGAAAACTACTGATTCATCAGCTGAGCGAAGGCGATAGGCGATGAATTAGCAAGAGGTTTCCTTGCTCATGTTAAACCTGATGTCATGAGATTCAATGGGGTCCTGGAGTTAATGTTGACGACTCTCAGGACAACTCCCCATAGATATGCCTGGTTGAACTGTAGGATAATGAAAGACGAGTCTGAGACATTGTCTGTAAGATATGATTTTGTAATTACAAATACATCAGGCTGTGCTCAACTGTCTGTGGGACAACAATCCCAGATTTTAGCGAGGGAGACTTTGCAGCATTGGGCAGGGCGTGCTTTTGCTGTCTATGGTGCTTAAGTCATGCGTATTCTTTTACAACTTTTCTGCAGTGGTTTGATACAACTGAGTAGCCAGCTAGGCTATTTTAGAAGTTAGTAAAGAGAGTCAACCACACTGCTGTTATTCTGGAGTCACATGTAGTCTCGATTTCATTTCCTACAAGGACATGAATGGACCAAATGGATTTTTAATGATAATCCAGAAGTTTCATGGTCACTATTACTGAGAGCATCTTTTCATTCCAGACTTTGAATTAACTGAACTCTAATTCCACCAGATGATGGGATTTAAAAAAAAAATCATTCAGGGAATGTGGATGTCGCTGGCTGAGCCTGCATTTATTGCCCATCCCTAGTTGTCCTTGAACTGTAGTGGCTTGTTCAGCCAGAGGGCATTTAAGAGTCAACCACATTATATGGATCTGGAGTCACATGTAGTCCAGACCAGGTAAGGATGGCAGATTTCTTTCCCTAAAGAACATTGGTGAATCAGATGGGTTTTAATGACAGTCAACAATGGTTTTCACAGTCACCATTAGACTTCCAATTCCAGATTTTTAAAAAATGAATTCAAATTTCACCGGTCATAGTGGGATTTGAATCCGGGACCACAAGCACTACCCTAGGTCATGCCACCACCGCCCCTAACTTGAACTTTTGTCTCTGGAGCATTAGTTTAGGATTACTAGTCCAGTAACAATGTCACTACTCTATTTTCCCTATACATACTTACATGTCCAAACATGGCCAAGTCTTCATTCAGATCATAATCTTTTGGATCAGGATAGATTAGAACACCTCCCGCTTTCATCTTCTCAGCATTAGATACCTCAAAGAAAAAAATGTTTACTTAATAATTTCATAACCACCAGTTAATCATTTTGCAACTTTTGATCACCTATTTTAAACATGAAATATGGGTCATTAATTTACTACTGGCAAATCTTCCAAGGTGATGTTCTTGGGTATGTAGGTGCAAGGCAAGTCTAGCGGGGGCAAAAGGCCCAGAGATTAGCATCTAAATTACCTTTGGCTCTTAACAAATTTCAATGCCCAAAAATCCGCCCCTCCCAGTTTCTGAACATCACTGTCCTCCCTGATCATACCATATCATATCCTGATCATACCATATCATATCCATCATACTTTTGTTCCCTTCGGACCACCCACTCCAAGCAACATGCTGTCAATGTGTTTGTATCTGTATCTCTCCTACAGGCAAGTTCTGTTTAACTGCTCAAGATTAAATAGATTGGGGCTGGGTTTTTGAGGGATGGGGGTAGAATCTAGATTGTGATTTAATTTTGTGATGTGCATTCCTGAGAAAAAAGGAATGCAGAAGAAACTTTACATCATTAATGACTTTACCCAACTGTATACAATGTTTTAGAATGTAGAACATAGAACATTACAGTGCAGTACAGGCCCTTCGGCCCTCAATGTTGCGCCGAACAGTGAAACCAATCTAAATCCCATCTAACCTACACTATTCCAATATCATCCATATGTTTATCCAATGACCATTTAAATGCCCTTAATGTTGACGAGTCCACTACTGCTGCAGGCAGGACATTCCATGCCCTTACTACTCTCTGAGTAAAGAACCCACCTCTGACATCTGTCCTATATCTATCACCCCTCAATTTAAAGCTATGTTCTCTCATGCTAGCTATCACCATCCGAGGAAAAAGACTCTCACTATCCACCCCATCTAATCCTCTGATCATCTTGTATGCCTCTATTAAGTCACCTCTTAACCTTCTTCTCTAACGAAAACAACCTCAAGACTCTCAGCCTTTCCTCATAAGACCTTCCCACCATACCAGGCAACATCCTAGTAAATCTCCTCTGCACCCTTTCCAATGCATCCACATCTTTCCTATAATGCGGTGACCAGAACTGTACGCAATACTCCAAGTGCGGCCGCACCAGAGTTTTGTACAGCTGCAACATGACATCATGGCTCCGAAACTCAATCCCTCTACCAATAAAAGCTAACACCCCGTACGCCTTCTTAACAACCCTATCAACCTGGGTGCCAACTTTCAGGGATCTATGCACATGGACACCGAGGTCTCTATGTTCATCCACACTATCAAGTATCTTACCATTAGCCCAGTACTCTGTATTCCTGTTACTCCTTTCAAAGTGAATCACCTCACACTTTTCCGCATTGAACTCCATTTGCCACCTCTCAGCCAGCACTGCAGCTTATCTATGTCCCTCCGTGACCTGCAACAACCTTCTGCACTGTCCACAACTCCACCAACTTTAGTGTCATCCGCAAATTTACTAACCCATCCTTCTACGCCCTCATCCAGGTCATTTATAAAAGTGACAAACAGCAGTGGCCCCAAAACAGATCCTTGCTGTACACCACTAGCAACTGAACTCCAGGATGAACATTTCCCATCAACCACCACCCTCTGTCTTCTTACAGCTAGCCAATTCCTGATCCAAACCACAAAATCACCCTCAATCCCATGCCTCCATATCTTCTGCAATAGCTTACCGTGGGGAACCTTATCAAACGCTTTACTGAAATCCATATACACCACATCAACTGCTTTACCCTCATCCACCTCTTTGGTCACCTTCTCAAAGAACTCAGTAAGGTTTGAGAGACACGACCTACCCTTCACAAAACCCTTCATAAACGTTTACAACTATATTAAAATATTTAACATTTACCTTTATCATCTTTGTGCATCAATCTTTACAAATTCCTTCAGTTATAAAGTCGTTTACAATTATACATTCTACCAATGCTGATGTGCTTTGCATTGCCCGACTTCTTTATATTTGTTACCAAGAAACATCTCGTCTTTCCAACAAACCCCGGTTCCCAAATTCTGCTCGTTTCTTTGGAAACAGATTTCACCAAAATTTCTTAACCTTGAGATATATATAATTAAATCATTGTACAAGATAGATAGGGAGTTAGAAGCTAAATAAGAGAACGTTTTGCTTATTCAATGAATGTTTTCTTGGATGGAGTTATACTTACTAAAATTCATGAATTCAAATAACAATGTAAAGATCTCTTACCACATAGGCATTGTTCTCCTTTCATGAAGATTGGCTACATAATCGAAAATTTTCACTATTTCACTGTAAAGTTTTCACTATTCTGTATAGCAGCATTTATGCATCATTGGAAAACATGCCTACCTAGTCTAAAAATTTGACATTATAAAAACCTCATATCACAGAAGCATTATTTTCTTTTTCCTCCCACCTAACCCTATGAAGGCTGGTTACATATCAAAAATTATGTACTTTCACCGCTCTTTGCAACACTATTTATTTGTACTTCATGGAGAAATCAGAGGCCACCAGCAAAATGTAACTAAAAAAAATGCAAAACATTCCAGATAGAAATACAAAGCCATTTAAGACTTCACTGAAGTTTCATTCAGAATCATACAACTAGCAGGATAGGTGGTAAGGATACCACTGCAGCATTACCGTTTTAGTCAAAAAAGAGTGGTCAGTAAATAAAATTAGGCACTCCATATCAAATTTCCTGCCTGCCACAGAATTGTATTTGGAAACAGAATAGAACACATTGCAGCATTTTAACTAACTATAGTAAAATCAAGCAAATATCTTTCAACTGCTAGGAATTCTTCTGGCAATTAGAGCTCCACCCATGCAAAAAAATCACAAGTTCATGATGCAAGTAATTCTTGAAAATAATAATTTATTCGTCATAGGAATACAAGTAGCCCATTTAACTCCTCAAACCAGTTCCGGCATTCAATAAGATCATGGCTGATCTGTGACCTGACCCTGTCATTGCCCATATAGCCAAATGCCTTTTCAAAACCGGAAGTCAGGCCAGGAGAGGCCAGGGGAAGTTTTTGGAGGGTTTAAAAAGGGCTTACCTTGGAGGTTCAGCTTCATTGTTCCCAGGAGCAGGCTGAGGTTAATTTTGGGTTTAAAATCGGAGGTTTTTTTCAAAACCGGAAGTCAGGCCAGGAGAGGCCAGGGGAAGTTTTTGGAGGGTTTAAAAGTGCACCAAAGTATACAGCGGGCAGCATCGTAGCGGGCAGCAGAGTGAGTGGGAAGTTGAGTGAGCTGTCAGGGCTTTGGCTCACAGGGCTTGGATGAGCAGGGGTGAGTTTCTGTTTCCTTACACTCTTATTAACTTTTCACTGTCTTACTTGACATAAAGTGTCCAGTATGAGTGTGAAACCAGTGTGTTGTTCCCAGTGTAGGATGTGGGAGGTCCTGGAGGCATCTTGCCTCCCGGACATCCACATCTGTGAGGGGTGTGTCGAGCTGCGGTTCCTGAGGGACCGTGTTAGGGAGCTGGAACTACAGCTCGAGGATCTTAGGCTGATGAGGGAGAATGAGGAGGTGATAGACAAGAGCTATCATCAGGTGGTCACACCAGGGCCACGGGAGGAGGCCAAGTGGGTGACGGCCAGGAAGGGTAAGGCTAGGGTGGTTGAGAGCACCCCGGTGGATTTGCCCCTGCACAACAAGTTCTCCTGCTTGAGTACTGCTGGGGGGGACAGCCCGCCTGGGGGAAGCAGCAGTGGCCGTGTCTCCGCAGTGGAGTCCAGCCCTGTAACTCAGAGGGCTAAGGAAAAGAGGAGGAAGGCGGTATTAATTGGGGACTCGATGGTGAAGGGGACAGACAGGCGTTTCTGCGGAGGTAGGCGGGATTCTCGCATGGTGGTCTGCCTCCCTGGGGCCGGGATCCAGGATGTCGCTAGTCGCGTCCCGGAAATCCTGAGGTGGGAGGGAGAGGAGCCTGAGGTAGCGGTACATATTGGTACCGCTGATGTGGGTAGGAAGGGAGAAGGGGTCATGAAAAGGGAGTACAGGGAATTAGGGAGACAGCTGAGAAAGAGGAAAGCAAAGGTAGTAATCTCAGGATTACTGCCTGTGCCACGGGAAGGTGAGGGCAGGAATGGAGTGAGGTGGAGGATGAATGTGTGGCTGAGGGACTGGTGCAGGGGGCAGGGATTCAGGTTCCTGGACCATTGGGACCTCTTTAGGGGCAGGGGTGATCTGTATACAAAAAACGGGTGGAACTTGAATCACACGGGGACCAATATCCTGGCCGGTAGGTTGGCTAAGGCTACTGGGGAGAATTTAAACTAGATAGGTTGGGGGGAGGGGAGCTAGAAGAGTTGACTAGGATCAAGGAACTAATTGATGGGGGGGGAGGATGCAGGGGTAAGGGGAATTACAAAATTAATGGTAGAGGAGAGGGTGCAAGTGAATGAAGGCGGTAATTTAGATAAGGGAATAGAGGGAGAGGGTGTTTGCGACTCATCAAAGCGGGTCCAGATAAAAGCTGGAATAAGGACACTTTGCCTGAATGCACGAAGCATTCGGAACAAGGTGAATGAGTTGATGGTGCAAATCAGCACAAGTGGGTACGATCTAGTGGCCATTACAGAAACGTGGCTGAAAGGTGACCAGGACTGGGAGATGAATATCCAGGGGTATCAGGCGTTTAGGAAGAATAGACAGGAAGGAAAAGGTGGTGGGGTCGCGCTATTAATAAGAGATAATATCAGGGTAGTACTGAGGGATGACATAGGCTCTGAGGAACAAAACGTGGAATCATTATGGGTAGAGATGAGGAATAGTAGAGGGAGAAAGACACTAGTAGGTGTGGTATATAGGCCCCCAAATAATAATGTTGAGGTAGGGAGGGCTATAAACAAGCAGATAAGGGATGCGTGTAAAAACGGAACGGCAATAATCATGGGGGACTTCAACATGCACATTGACTGGCAGACTTAAGTCGGTAAGGGTGGAATGGAGGAAGAGTTCTTAGAATGCTGTCGGGATAGTTTCCTTGAACAGCATGTTACGGAACCGACGAGGGAACGAGCTATTTTGGATCTGGTATTGTGTAACGAGGTAGGTAGAATTAAGGATCTTATTGTGAAGGACCCTCTTGGGTCTAGTGACCACAATATGGTCGAATTTCTGATTCAGATGGAAGAGGAGAAAGTTTGGTCTCAAACCAGTGTCCTCTGTTTGAACAGAGGGAAATATGATAGGATGAGGGATGAATTGGCTAAGGTAGACTGGGAGAGCAGGCTGGCAGGTAGGATAGCTGAGGAACAGTGGAGGATTTTTAAGGAGATCCTTTTCAGTTCTCAGCAAAAATATATTCCAGCAAAAAACAAGGATTGTAAGAAAAGGGAGAACCAGCCGTGGATAACGAAGGAAATAAAGGAGAGTATTAAAATAAAAACAGCTGCGTACAGAGTGGCCAAAAATAGTGGAGAAACAAGTGATTGGGAAAAATTTAAGAAACAACAAAGAGAGACTAAGAAAGCGATAAAGAAATGAAGGATAGACTATGAAGCTAGGCTAGCAATTAATATAAAAAATGATAGTAAAAGTTTTTATAAATATATAAAAAGGAATAGAGTGGCTAGAGTGAATGTTGGACCCTTGGAGGACGAGAGGGGGGAGTTAATAGTGGGAAATGAGGATATGGCTGAGTCTTTAAATAAGTTTTTTGTGTCGGTCTTCACGGTGGAGGACACAAATAGTTTGCCAAATATTAACGATAGAGGGTTGGCAGCAGGAGAAATACTTAATACGATTAATGTTACCAGAGAGGCAGTGCTGGGTAGACTAATGGGACTGAAGGTGGACAAGTCCCCGGGTCCGGATGGAATGCATCCCAGGGTATTGAAAGAAATGTCAGAGGTAATAGTGGATGCGTTAGTGATTATTTATCAAAACTCGTTGCATTCTGGGGTAGTGCCGGTTGATTGGAAAACGGCTAATGTTACGCCGCTGTTTAAAAAAGGAAGGAGACAAAAGGCGGGTAACTATAGGCCGGTCAGCTTAACGTCTGTAGTAGGGAAAATGCTGGAATCCATTATTAAAGAGGAGATAGCAGGGCATCTGGATAGAAATGGTTCGATCAATCAGACGCAGCATGGATTCATGAGGGGAAAGTCGTGCTTGACGAACATGTTGGATTTTTATGAAGATGTGACTAGGGCGGTTGATGGAGGAGAACCGGTGGATGCGGTGTTTTTGGATTTCCAAAAGGCGTTTGATAAGGTGCCCCATAAAAGGCTGCTGAAGAAGATTAGGGCACACGGAGTTGGGGGTAGTGTGTTAAAGTGGATTGGGGACTGGCTATCCGACAGGAAGCAAAGAGTCGGAATAAATGGGTGTTTTTCCGGTTGGAGGAAGGTAACTAGTGGCGTGCCGCAGGGATCGGTACTCGGGCCGCAACTGTTTACCATTTATATAGATGATCTGGAGGAGGGGACGGAGTGTAGGGTAACGAAGTTTGCAGACGACACAAAGATAAGTGGAAAAGTGAATCGTGTGGAGGACGGAGAAGATCTGCAGAGAGATTTGGACAGGCTGAGTGAGTGGGCGAGGATATGGCAAATGGAGTATAACGTTGAGAAATGCGAGGTTATACACTTTGGAGGAAATAATAACAAATGGGATTACTATCTCAATGGAAACAAATTAAAACATGCTACCGTGCAAAGGGACCTGGGGGTCCTTGTGCATGAGACGCAAAAGCCCAGTCTGCAGGTACAACAGGTGATCAAGAAGGCAAATGGGATGTTGGCCTATATTGCGAGGGGGATAGAATATAAAAGCAGGGATGTCTTGATGCACCTGTACAGGGCATTGGTGAGGCCGCAGCTGGAATACTGTGTGCAGTATTGGTCCCCTTATATGAGGAAGGATATATTGGCATTGGAGGGAGTGCAGAGAAGGTTCACCAGGTTGATACCGGAGATGAGGGGTTTGGATTATGAGGAGAGGCTGAGGAGATTGGGTTTGTACTCGTTGGAGTTTAGAAGGATGAGGGGGGATCTTATGGAGACTTATAAGATAATGCGGGGGCTGGATAGGGTGGAGGCGGAGAGATTCTTTCCACTTAGTAAGGAAGTTAAAACTAGAGGACACAGCCTCAAAATAAAGGGGGGGGTCAGTTTAAGACAGAGTTGAGGAGGAACTTCTTCTCCCAGAGGGTGGTGAATCTCTGGAATTCTCTGCCCACTGAGGTGGTGGAGGCTACCTCGCTGAATATGTTTAAAGCGCGGATGGATGGATTCCTGATCGGTAAGGGAATTAAGGGTTATGGGGATCAGGCGGGTAAGTGGTACTGATCCACGTCAGATCAGCCATGATCTTATTGAATGGCGGGGCAGGCTCGAGGGCCTACTCCTGCTCCTATTCCTTATGTTCTTATGTTCTTATAACAAAAATCTATCAATTCAAATTTAAAACGAATTCATCAAGCATCATGTGCTGCTTGCAAAATAAAGTTCCAACTTCTTCTGCCTGAAGAATTGTTTCTAGTTTCACTCCCAAAAGGTCTGGTTCTAATTTTTAGACAAGTTTTTAAGTTTATTTATTAGCGTCACAAGTAGGTTTACATTAACACTGAAGTTACTGTGAAAATCCCCTAGTCGCCACACTCCAGCGCCTGTTCAGGTACACTGAGGGAGAATTTAGCATGGCCAATGCACCTAACCAGCATGTCTTTTGGGCTATGGGGGGAAACCAGGGCACCCAAAGGAAACTCACGCAGACACGGAGAAAACGTACAGACACCGCACATATAATGACCCAAGCTGGAAATCGAACCCAGGTCCATGGTGCTGTAAGGCAGCAGTGCTAACCACAAAATGGGCTTATTTTCCAATGATGCATACATACTGCGAAAACAAATACAAAAACCAATATTCATAGTTGAAAATTTGTGTCTGTGGTAGGAGTCGTTACATTGTCATTCACTTTCATTAATCTTATACGGTAAAATCATATCCATGAGAATACTTATTTAATAAGCAGATGGACTTGTGTAAAACATTGTTTCACATCCCATTTAAATTCTAACTTTCAACTGCCTAATGATTTTATATACAAAATTAAACCCTAGGACAAGTTTAATAAAATGGAACAACACATGGTTCAATCCAGTTAAAAAGGAACAAGTGAAATTTCTACACTTCAGCTAGTTGAAACACGTTGCGTAATCTCTTCTCAAAATTTAATCCTTTATCATTCTGATAAACCTGTGCTACACTTCCTCCAAGATCAACACGTCAGTCTGATGATGTGGCGTCCAGAACTACTTTCATTATTCTGGTATGGTCTGAGCAGGTCTTTGTGTAACTGAAGCACGACTTCCATCCCTTATATTCCATTCATCCCAATATAAAAGGACAGCATTTCATCAGCATTTTTGAATTTTCTGTATCTGCCCATAACATTGTAATGAGGGATGAACCTGGACCCCAAAGCCTCTCTGGATCTCAACTGCTTCTGGACTTTTACACATTTAAAGTCCTATCCATTTTAGGTAGGTGGCTGACCTCGCATTAAAAATCATTTGCCAGTTTAACATGTCGCAATACACAGCTTATAACATCACCTATCTGACTTTCAACCATCATTTTAGTTATTAATAAATATAGTGCATGTGGCAGAGTAACAACAGCAAAATGAAAAGTTAACTGTGGTTTATTGGATATTATCCAGAACACTTACCTTTTCAGCAAAATTAATCTTTCCTGCACGAACAATGACCACACTGCCATTGACCATCACCTTGCTGTCAGTCAAGCGTTCAAAATCATCTTCAGTTCCATAGTTGGCATGCACCAGTTTGCCCTGAAATAGAGCACAGAATGCATTAGTTGAGGGACAAGGCATTAATGGGTCATTACTACAGCCTGCACCCTTGCTGCCAAGAATTATAACGATTCTCCTATTTGTGCAGGACTTTCAGGGGAGAAAAGCAAGAAAGATCTGTGATATTGATAATGAAGAATCAATAGATGCAGAACATTAATTGGTATAGTCATAGCACAATTGAAAGAATAATTTGAAAGAAAAAATATCCACATTTTCAGGTTCCTCAGAAAAGTGGCAGAGTGGAACTAACTGCATTGCTCATTGAAAGAGCTGGTTCAAAGCTGATGGGCAGAATGGCTTTTTCTGGTGCTGTATTATTCTAGGATTACACTGTAGAATTAGTTAAAGCAAAAAAAAAATCAGTGAACACAGTAAGTGCACCATTTGAAAATAGGAGTGAGACACCTATTCAAAAGTGGGTTAGGCTAAAGTGGACTAATTTTGAAAAGCAGTTAGGTTTTGCTGATGGGCAAAACCCAAACACCAATTATGAAGGTCAAGGAAGAAATTTCAGAGGAATTTTTAAAAAATCACTTACAATCATCACCCAATAGAACAATGAGGGTGATTTTAGAACCATTACAGGATAGTGGAAATGTTAATAATAGAATTCCCTTTACAGTGCACCTACTGAGAAACAGGAGGGTGTGCTTGAGTGTTATTGGAGCAGCATTCACTCAGGCAAGTGAGGAGCATTCCAACACAATCCAGAATTGTACATTGTACATGGTGGACAGGCTTTGGGGAGTCAGGTGGTGAGTTAGTCACTGCAGAAATTGCAGTCTTTAACCTGCTCATGGAGACACAACGATGGCAATGCCATTAAATGTCCAGAGGATATGGTTGGATTCTCTCCTAAATATGATGGTCATTGCTAAACACAACATAAATATTACCTGCCACCCAAGCCTGAACTTTTATCCTGGTGTTACTGCATATGGAAATAGGTTGTTCAGTATCTGAGGAGTCACGAATGGTACTGAACACTGTGCAATCATCTGGGAATATTCCCACTTTTGACTTATGGTGGAGGGAAGGCCACTGATGAAGCAGTTGAAAACGGTTGGACATAGGACAATGCCTGGAAGAATTCCTGCAGTGCTGCTGGGGTGATTGACTCCAACAAACACAAGCATCTTTCTTTGTGCTACGCATGACTCCAACCACTGGAGAGCCTTCCTCCCCACCCCCGATTCCCATTGACTTCAATTTTGCTAAAGCTGCTGAATACCATATTCAGTTTAATGATTCATTGATGTCAAGAGGGTGTCACTCACACATCATCTTTTGAATTAGCACTTTATCAATATTTGATCAAGGGTGAAATGAGGTCTGGAAAGTTTGGCCCTAACTGAACAAAGGTCAGCAGGTTATTGCCAAGTGTCACATGATAGCGCTGCCATCACTTGGCTGATGAATGAGATTAGACTGATAGGGCTCTGAAGAGTCTCACGGACCTGAAACCCTAACTCTGTTTCTCTCTTTCCATAGATGCCGCCAGACCTGCTTAGTTTTTCCAGCATTTTCTTTTTTTTTCAGATGTCCAGCATCTGCAATATTTTGCTTTTATTCTGATAGGGCAGTAATTGGCTGGATTGGATTTGTCTGACTTTTTGTGAACAGAAAATATCTGCAAGTTTCCACATCATCAGGCAGATGCTACTGTTGTAGCTGTACTGGAACTACTGCTGGGATGTTGTTAAGATCTGTAGCTTTTGATCCACCGAGTGCCCTCAGCCATTTCCTGATATCATGTGGAGTGAATCGAATTGGCTGAACACTGGCATGTGATGACTGGGATCTCAGGCAGAGACAGTTTGGTTCATCTATGACCACTAATTCTTTAGCATATGTATCAGACATTGCTATAAAATGCTGAATACAATAAATATTTGGACTACCAAAATTGACAAAGCTTTGTACAAAAGCAAGTGTACATCTCAACCACGTCAGGACCTATGCAAAAACGAGAAATTTGAAGTGATCGAGCATATATATATTCCCTGTATAAATGTTGAGTTGAAAATTCTCCACATTAGTTACCTGACTACTAAAAAATAGAAAAAATATTTTCAAGCGGCTAGTTTCGAGCAAGCTACAAATTCATAATAACACATTGAATAACTCAAATATTTGAAATTTTCAGCCTTACCATGAAGTTATCAACTGCACTGTATGGACAGTAGATCTTTGAATTTCTGTTTCCTAGATTTACTTCTTCATTGCTTGAACTTCCAACAATTGAGACTTTATTTATAGACTTACTAGATGAAAAAGAAAAAAAAACTATATTTAACATTATGCTAACTTTTTGTCTTAGAGTACAGTGGTGGTGGTTTTTGTACTGGACTAACAGTTTGGAATGATACATGTCATTATAGCAACTTGGGAAATTGAACACAAGAAAAGAGGATTTAATCGTTTGGCAGAGATGTCAGGGAATTTTTCCCTTGAAAAAGTTCCCTGGTGGGTTGAAATCATGACTGCTCCTAAACTCAGGATATATAATGGGTTTCATCAGCACTGGGACAGCAACTGACAACATCTTGCATTCATATAGCACTTTTAACATAGTAAAGCATTTAAAGGTGTTCCACTGAAGCATGGCAAAACAAAATTTAACACTGGAACACAAGATATTGGGCACATGACCAAATGCTTTTGCAAAGCTGGATTTTGGAAAATAATTCCAGAGTCAATCCAGAGATTGGTGTGGAGTTGGGTGATACTAGAGGTGGAAATAGGCAATCTTAGTGATCGTATAGATGTGATCAAAAGTTAATCCTTGGATCAAATATGACATTGAGCTGGCAAACAAACTGGTTCAACCTCAAGACAGTGGCCAGGGAGAGGAAGGGATTTAGTGATAAGGAATAAACAGAATGACTTCTATCCTCAATGTCCAAGCTGGAGGAAATTTCTGTTCATCCAATATGGAGTGTCAGACAAGCAGCCTGACAAATTAGATACAGTGGAGGATTATGGTGGTGAGGTAGAGTTGGGTATTGGCAGCATACAAGTCGAAACTGATGTTATGTGACATCACCAAAAGGTCACCATACAGGAAAAATAGTAAAGATAGATCCATGGGGGAAAACACAAAGATAATGGTAGTGGGAAGAGAAGCCACTGACAAGTGATTCTCTGGCTACAATTGGATAGATAAGAATGGAATCATGTATTCCCACCCAGCTGGGGAAACAGTGGAACTGCAAGAGGAGGATGATGAAGTCAAGATTGCAGACAGGCAGAAGAGCGATAGTTTACTTTTGTCACAATCATGACTTTAATAAAAGTTATTCTGGTACCATGGCAAGAGCAAAAACCTGATTGGAAGGATTCAAAATATGGAGTTCAGCAAAAGATGGGAGTGGACTAAGCAGGGGAGTGGAAGAAATTGGCTGAAAATGTAGAAATTAACTGCAGACAACTTTTACACATGCAGATTAAAATTAAATTCAAAACAATCTGAACAAAACGAGTCAGCAGATGATAAGAGCCTGTCCTATAGATAACTGTCACTGTTCAGGGCATCATCATTTATTAGTAATTTACAAACAGTCTTTCAGTTTTTGAAACAAATCTGTAGGGCGTTAAAACCTACTGCAGCGATGCTCAGACCTTATGGAGGATTAAATAAAGATTGCAGAGACTAAAAGTGGGGCTTCACCAAGTCTTTTGTCAACTTGGCTGAAATGTACCAGAATACATTAAAAAAGTGCATTAAAAACACATGTTCACATTTATGTTGACCTGTAATATGCAACCATTATTATATACTATAGTATATACATTACTAACATGTACGATGAACACAGTAAGAAGTCTCACAACACCAGGTTAAAGTCCAACAGGTTTATTTGGTAGCACGAGCTTTTGGAGTTTAACCTGGCACTGAGAGACTTCTTACTGTGCCCACCCCAGTCGGCATCTCCACATCATGTGATGAACATACAGAAGCTACAACAAAATTTATTAACTTGACATATAACTTAAAGTACAGTCGAGTGTCTCTGCCACTGAAGATGGGCCGAGGCAATGCTTTTGCCCATTAGTCTGCATCTGAAAACAGAAATGATGAATGCATATGTAACCCAGAGTCTAGTGTTCCCACATTTCAGTTGTAAGAATTGAGCAAAGACTATGGAGAGCTGCAAAGAGCAAATCAGATAAGATACCAATATTGTCCAACTTATTTCGCAAGTGATCGATGGCAAATGAAATTATACATTGTTCAAAAAGCAATTTGAAATCAAAACATTAGATCAATTTGATGTTCCTTCAGCCCTTGCACAAGAACAAGTAATCTTTCCAACCAATTTACCTCTTCTGAATCATCTCAAAAATATGTTCTTGTTATTTCAACTGTTCGGTTTTCACTCAGACCTTCAGTTCAAACCGAATGCATAAAAACTTGCACGAAATAAGGAAACTGAACCTCATTTCAAAGCTCAGTTCTCTCACTCTGTCGCCAATGAACTATTGTGTACGATACACCTCAGTTACAACTGGCAAACAACCCAAATATATTTTCTCTCAAAACTCAAAAAGCTTAAGTGCACACAAATACAAATATGTAGACTAACAATTGAATGCAAAACTTCACAGGTCATGAGGGTTAACCTTTTCCAAGTGAATTCAGTCAGGAATAACTTAACAGCGGGTCTATTTTGTGAGAGACAAGCAACAATCCATTGTTCTTCAGTGAGTAGGTTTTATGGATACTGCTTTGGCAGCAAATAATTTGAAACACATGTGCATTTCCAAAATATATTTTCCCATGAGAATCATGGATGGAAAATACTTTTTCATAATACAAACTCCCACTCTGGTACCGAATACGTTATAGTTGAATGCAACAAAAATTAAAATTTTTATAAGCAAAGCATTCTATCCTGTTGAAAGTGGCTGTACACTCCTTAGTGAAAGTACATCACAATATCTTGAATCTTATACAAGTTCACAACTGTAATGCATCATTTTCTGCTTATGCGATAAACTCTCAATTTGCTAAAGTAGAATTTTTACAACACTAACCCATTAACTTGCAGTGATACATAGTGAGTGTCAAACCAGACATTGTGCTGGCCCAAAGTCTTCAAAAGCTCTTGATGGATGGCCTGAGTGACAGTCAATTCTCCACTGGATCCAGTTACACGATTGTTAATCTCAGAAACCTCACTGTCAAGACAAGAGACAGATTTGGTGAGCAGCAGCAGGCATTATGGACAAATGACATTATATTTATATAGGACATTTAATGTAAAAGGCAAGTCCAAAAGTTGGGAACGAAGTAGTGCTTGGTAAGCACAAATGAGTCAAATGTGAATGTTCTTTGGCCATGGTGGGTGGGGGAGCATATGGACAAAAGCAGTTTTGAGGGAGAAAGTGGCGATGTGTAAGGAAAGGGAATCATTAGCCACGTCAGCTGAAGTCACAATGCTCAAGATTACCAAAAGGAATTAACAATAAATGAGGGTGGGAAATCCTGAAGCTCAAGGGAAGGAGGTTGGTCATCATAAACATTAAAACAAAATTACTGTGGATGCTGCAGAACTAAAAGAGGAGATACTGGAAATACTCAGATCAGGCAGCATCAGTGAAGAGAAAAACAGTTAACATTTAATGATCTTTCATTGGAATATCTGAAACTTATATTTATTGAATTTACTACTACTCATTTGTTGTGACTATGCAGCATTCGTTCACATTTAAATTAGGGAACAACAGACATTCTAAACAGACATCAGACTTGAGCAACTGGTTTAACTCTCCTGTGACAAAGTATCTTATCGGGTAGTCATGGCCTGCTTACCGAATTTTAGACAGCATGCTTGAAGAGCCCAGATTCTCCTGTAGCATTTTCTTGAGATCAGAGAAATAGAGCGGCTGAAATTCTGTCTCAATTTCAGTGATCTCATCCTTATCGTTATCTGCCGGACTTTTTTCTCCAGTTGTTTGTGACGAAGGAAGGACCTTCCTTGGTGTTTGACCACGAAATGCCAGATAACCAACGAGAAACCCTGAAGGCCAAAGGAATGATAAATATAGTTAATCTTTAGCAGCATGACACAGAGTTTGCCAATCAACACACTTTGAAATGCATATTAGATGACATGCATTAACCAACATTGCCAGAATAAATGTCAGATGTTTAAGACATTGAATTCCATACAAAATTTATAAGTCAATTATCACACTGATCATAACTCAGTGTTCATAGTAATATTCTAAATATACATTTACAACACAGGGGCCATTCAATACATGTCTATCCCAGCTTTATAATATTCCAAAATTTCCTGCATGCAGGGAAGGTTCCAGTGGATTGGAAAAATGCTAATACAACACCCTTATTCAAAAGGGAGGGAAGCAGAAAGTAGGAAACTATAGAAGAGTTAGTTTAGAATCCATTATGAAGGAAGTAATAACAAGACATTTGGAAAATCAAAACTCAATCCATCAGAATCAGCATGGTTTTATGAAGTGGAAATCGTGTTTGACTGAGTTCAAAGATGTAATAAGTGAAGTGGATAATGGGGAACCTTTAGATGGGTGGCATGGTGGCACAGTGGTTAGCACTGCTGCCTCAGTGCCGGGGTCCTGGGTCCAATTCCAGCCTTGGGTGACCGTGTGGAGTTTGCACGTTCTCAGTGTCTGCTCTGGTTTCCTCCCACATTCCAAAGATGTGCGAGTTAGGTTGATTGGTCATGCTAAATTTCCCCTTTGTGTCAGGGGGATTAGCAGGGTAAATAGGTGGAGTGGGGATAGGGCCTGGGTGGGATTGTTGTCGGTTCAGGCTCAATGGGCTCCTCTACACTGTTGGGATTCTATGATTCTAATATATCTGGATTTCCAGAAGGCATTTGCTAAGATGCCACACAAAAGATCAACGCACAGGATAAAATCACATGGGGTTACAGGTCATTTATTAGCTTGGATAGAGAACTGGCTAACCAATAGAAAGCAGAAAGTTGGGATCAATGGGTCTTTTTCTGGTTGGCAAAATGTAACTAGTGGGATACCACAGGGTTGGTCCTCAGGCCCCAACTCTTTACAATCTATATTAATGACTTGGATGCAAGGGTAGAAGATAGTACAGCCTAATTTGCAGATGATACAAAAAATAGATGGGATAGTAAGTTGCATTAAAAAGTAAGCAATTTACAAATGGATACAGATAGGTTAGACAAGTGGCCAAAATTTAGCACATGGGAGCTTAACGTGGATAAGTGTGAGGTTATCCATTTTGTTTGGAAAAATAGGCATATCATAATGGAGAGAAACTTCAGAGTGCTTTGGTGCAGAGGGATCTGGGTGCCCTCGTGTATGAACTGAGGAAAACTAGTATGCAGGTACAGCAGGCAATAAGGAAAGCCACTGGAATATGAAAGTAGTAAGTGTTGCTGCAATTGTACAAGGCATTAGTGAGACCACACCTGGAGTATTGTGCACAGTTTTGGTTGCCTTGAGCAGTGATGTAGTTGCTTTAGAAGTAGTTCAGAGGTGGTTCACTGGATGATGAGTTTGTCTTAAGAGATAAAGCAGTGTAGACCTATACTCGCTAGAGTTGGGAAGAATGAGGGGAAATCCAATTGAGATATACAAGATGTTAAAGGGGATTGACAGGGTAAGACGTCGAGAGGGCGTTTCATCTTGTGGGGCAATCTAGAACGCGAGGTCATAGTTTTAGGACAAGGTGTAGCAGATTTAAAACAGACACAGGGAGAAATTATTTCTCTCAAAGAGTAATGAATCTGTGGAATTCACTACCCCAGTGCGCAGTGGATGCCAGGATATTGAGTAAATTTGAGATAAACAGATTTGTAATGAGTAGTGGTTAAAGGGTTATGGAGGACAGCAGGAAAGGGGAGCTGAAGCCGAGATGAGATTAGCCATGGTGGTGAAAATCTGGCATGTACTGCCTGGGAAGGTAATGGAGGCCAGTAAGCTTACCACCTTTAAAATGTATTTGGATGAGCACATGAACTATAACATTCAAGGATATGAGATGAGTGCTGGAAAATGGGATTAGCGCACTTTAGTGCTAGTTATTGCTGGTGCAGAATCGAAGGGCCTTTTCTGCACTGTACAACTATGACTCTACAAGAAGCAAAAGCTGTCATTTTATTCAAAAATATACCAACATTATAGACTATTTGAATCGCTCAGAGATGTGAGGAGTGGAACTGTGATGCGAATTCTATGATTGTAGATTCAGAGTTAGAAAGGGATGCAAAAGGCACAAGGACCATGAAAGTTGCTCCAAAATCTGTTGCTCACACCATTTCTGTGTGTGTGTGTGTGTGTTTGTGTGTGTGTGTTGGGGGGGGTAAACGAATGCAGACTAATGTATCAAAAAATTTCACTTTGCATTGAATTTGGTTGCACGTACAAGGTCAAATTATGGGCGGCACGGTGGTCAGCACTGCTGCTTGGGTCACCGTCTGTGTAGAGTTTGCATATTCTCCTTGTGTCTGCGTGGGTTTCCTCCGGGTGCTCTGGTTTCCTCCCACAGTCCAAAGATGTGCGAGTTAGGTTGATTGGCCCAGCTAAAATTGCTCTTAGTGTCCTGGGTGCGTAGGTTAGAGGGATTAGTGGATAAATATGTAGGGATATGGGGGTCGGGCCTGGGTGGGATTGTGATCGGTGCAGACTCGATGGGCCGAATGGCCTCTTTCTGTGCTGTAGGGATTCTAAGAAATTAGGAATTGTGCAAAGACTCTGGGGTTGAGTTATGCCTTGAAACTTCATTACAAGATTATTGCAGAGGTTACACAGTAGCATTATTGTTTTGAAATTAAATACACAACAGAGCCCCAGAAAAACAATACAAAAGTTAAAATCTTAAAGTTTGCTAGCCACAGTCGCTTCAATGCAATTTAATTGGGTCAATAAGTACCTAGGAAAAAATGCCTGCTGCAATTCAAAACAAGCACACAAGATTTGACATCAATTCAATGTTGCTGGTAGAGAACCAACAATTAGAAACTTCAATGTAGGCATAAAAGTCATTTTTGACGCAACATTTTGCACTGTAGGGTTTCTATGATTATACCATTAGCAAACCATAATGGTTTCCCTCCACCTCACTCAGCAAGTATTTTTGAACGGACAGAGGAAAATTGTATGATGATATTCAAATCAGACAGGAAAGGTTCATTCTTACCTATTAGAACAAGTAATACTGCAGCCATCAAATAGCACAGGGGTTTATAGTTATTCTGAGGTTTTTCTATCTGAGTCTCCATGCCATCTGCCATTGCATCTCCCATCTCCTCATCATTCTCATTCTCAGCTAATTTCATCTCGACTCTGCTGCCATCCCCATCTGTTCGGCGCGTTAGACTGAAACGTGTATATGATCTTGCCTCAGCTCCAAACTAAAAGAGGAAATGTTATAGGTGATTATAGTTTGTAAATATGCAACACACTCCACAACAATGTAGATTCAAAAACATGTTTGCACGCATGTTGATATGAAACAACTAGCTAGCTCAATAGAAAACTTAAAGAAAAATCTTGGCCCATCTTGGAATAATCTAGGTTCAATAACAGCTGCACGCAAATAGATGATCCGCCTACTTTACCAGAATCTTAATTAACTTGTGAACAAGACCCTTGCCAAACATGTGTTTTTTTCAAGATTGCATTGACAATCTTAAGGAAACCTGGCTACCCTTAATGAAGCCACTCTGTCTCGTTGCATCTTCCAACACATGCCCCATGAAGACCATTTTGATGCAGTATGGCACTTATTAACAGATTGTATCTTGCCCTGACCAGTTACTCCTCCAATCCTCCTCCTTTGAGCATCTTGCCTCATTTAAAATCATTCTCTACCACTTTCCCAAGTATGATAAAATCAGATACTTCACTGCCTTTCTCCTTCAGTCTCTGCACTGAACAACTTTTCATCCTCATTTCAATCTCCATCTCAACTCATCATGCTGTCTCTCCTTCAAGATCACCACCCACTTTCTCCCGCCCCTCTATGTAAGCCTCTCCAACCCACTTTCATGGCCACCGACATGACCTTGTCATCTGTCTTGCTCATTCCACAGTATCAATCACAAAAAATGTCAACTCACCAACTTGTATCACTCTCCACCAACACTCACTTCCATGCTCTAACCCCCCCCCCCCCTTGTGTATACCTGGGAAAAATAACTATCCCCCTAATTCACTTATAATTGCACTTTTAAAATCCCAACCATCCAGTATTCACCTTATACCTGCAGCTATTGTTTTACTGCACTCATCTCCATCTTTGATGCCTTGGTCCCCAAAGGAACCCTTATTCTCTTGCATCCTGTCCGTTTCCCCTAGCATTGTTCTGATCTCCAATCCCTTAAGTCTATGGGATGCAGACTTGCAACGGTATTGTCAACAAGCCATCCATTGCCAGATCTGGTTTGACCTGTTACGCTCATCCGATATAACTGCACATTAATCCAGGAAGATCCTGGACTGCAAATATAACCCAGCTTCTTTTCTCTACTGCAAATCACCTTCTTAAACCCCTCTTATCTCCATCCTCACCTTCAACAATGTGTGAGGAAGTTATGGCCTTCATCACCAAGATCAAGACCATCCATTAGCAACTCTGGTTATGTATCCCTCTATCCCATATCTCCTCTAGTCCCACAATTCTCCAAGATACCTGCATTCATGCAATTCTGACCTCAAGCATTCCTGATATTAACTGCTCCACCATTTGTGGCTGCTCCTTCAGTTGCCTAGGTCTCAAGCTCTGGAATCCACCCCCCCCCCACCCCCCCCGCCACATCTCTCTGCCTCACTTTCCATCACGCCGTAAAACTTACCGAGAAGAGGTGGTGGCAAGTCGATTGAAATAAGATCCCGAGAGGTCTTGACAGGTTGGTGGTGGAGGGGACAGGGGTTTCCGGGGGGGGGGGGGGGGGTGTCACTGTTCAAAGAGCCATTCATTTAAAACGGGGATGAGGCGGAATTTTTTTCTCTGAGGGTTGAGTGTCGTCGAGTATTCATGATAGACTGCAGGCTGATGGCATGATGCAGATTCAAGGTTAATATCTGAACAGCCATGATCTTATTAAATGGAGTGGGTTCAAGGTGCCAAATGGCCTACTCCTGGCTCTGACTAAGCCTTTGATTTAGTATATTCTGTGGCCTGGTGTCACATTATATTTTATGATGTTCTTGTGAAGTGCCTTGGGATATATATAGTGCCTTTAATGCAAGCTATTGCTGAATAGCATGTCACCCTCACCATTTTAATGAGCTCATAACAACTTGCATATATGACACACGAGGTTTGTGATATAGCCCAATTTGCAAGAGCAAAATCCCAATATGGAATAATACTTACCTTTCAAAAACAACAATACATTAGTGATTGTAACAAACTGGACTACACAAGGCCACTGAAATAGGATGGCACACTGGTTAGCACTGTCGCCTCAAAGTGCCAGAGGCCTGGGTTCAATTGCAGCCTCTGGTGAGTGTGTGTGAAGTTTGCACATTCTCCCCGTGCCTGTGTGGATTTCCTCCGGGAGCTCTGGTTTCTTCCCACAGTGTAAAGATGTGCGTGCGGGTTAGGTTGATTGACCCTGATAAATTGTCCCTGTCAGGGGGGTTAGCAAGGTAAATATGTGGGGTTATGGGAATCGGGCCTGGGTAGGATTACTGTCGGTGCAAGCTTGATGGGCCAAATGGCCTCCTTCTGCACTGTTGGATTCTATGATTTTATGAAATACAATCCCAATTGCGTGATCATGCAATAAAACAGGACATAAAATAGTATCTTCTTACCAAACTTGAAATGGCATTTCTAGCACGATCCATTGTGGGATGTGATGAGATTTAGATGGCTGAAGAGGAAATAAAAACATCAGGAGCAAAAGTCAGTATTATACTATCCAATATTCTACATTCTACCAAGAAGTTCAATGTCCTCCACTTATTATTTTACCTGAATAATTCATACAACTTCTTTCTCCTGCCCCCCAATCCCCCACCAGTAAATAAATCAAAATATCTAAAACCAAGTTAGAACTGAGCTGAAAAGATCAAAAAGTAATTTTTCCCAATGTTGTCTTTTTTGGTAGAAAAAAGAAAACCATTTTTTGGGTTTCAGTCGGTCTCCCATTTCTAAATCCAAGATAATCCAAAACATAATTGCGATTCAAGCAATATCGCCAGGAGCTTCATTAAGTTTCATTCTATGCCATATGAAATAGGGAGAAAGAGGTAGGCAAGAAAATCTCTGCAGGATAAGTATGTTTTTCATAACTTGTTTTTCCCGTAGGTCACTAGTCTGAAGTCAGAGATTACAGCTCGAGGGACACCACTCAGTATCAAGGATGGCTGACCAGGAGTCTCTCCCACTCTTACCGCCTGCTATGGGATTTTGGAAAGATTTCACAGAATTGTTATGGTACAGTGCCCAAATCAGGTATCAAATTAACTGCTATTCAAGTTGAGTTTAATTATTTGTAACTAAATCAGTTATCCCGTCAGTAATTATTCTAGCGCAGCATTATTGTAATACAAGTGGTTCTCTATTTAAAGAGTCAAGCTTCACGTTGGATCGATTATATTACAGATTCATCACAAACGTCACAGCAGTCAATTAGCTCACTATTTACCATATCAAATGATCCTGTTTATTCCTCATACTTCTGTTCTACATTGCACGTATAAAAGCTTTAACATGAATTGCTTTAACTTGAGAAAGTTAAAAGTGCAATGAGGAAATGAGCTGATAAACCGACTTAACAATTTTCATACCATACGCTGTCATTTTGTCTAGTAAGACTTAGTTTCCTCGACCTTCAACTTTGCACAGAAAACCCTTTTATCGCCAGGCATGATTATCAAGGTAACATTCAGGACAGATGTTATCAGAAGCCATGGATAAGGTTAGAAAACAGGGAGCAAGAGATACGAGTTAGTCAACACTAAAATTGAAATTAGAATAATTGTTATTGGATGGTATGCAGAACATGGAATGGTTTGATCCCCGGTGATCTGTTATGAAAGCAGTTACCTGGCCATCAAATAACCCTGTTCCTGAAGTATTCTGTTTTCTTTCCTAGTGTTCCAAACTGTTCTTGACATGAAGCCAAGTAAAACAAAACAGCTGATTCTGCATTAACAAAGCCACTCATCCTTTTTTACTGGTGCTATTTCCAACACCAGTTTTTCAATAATTTGGCTATATAACTAAAGCAGAAATATCCATTGCCATTGACCAATAAAGATGATGAATTTAAGATCATAAAAATAAAACAAAAGATTAGGAGAATGCTGACAGCATAATAATATTATCTAATAATAATATTAGGACCCAAAATTCCTTAAAAGTCACAATGGTGAAAGTATCCATAATAGTGTTTAAAAAGCAAGTGGATAAAGATATGATAAAGAACATTTTTAAAAGGGGAATAGTAGTACTAGCTGAAAGCCAGCACAAACAGCAGGGTGAATGGCTTCATTCTGTGCAGTAAAATTCTACATGTGCAAAGGTTGCAACAAGGGTCGTGCTTGCACTTTTAAACACCAGGGAACTATATATGCTACATATACAGCAAGGCACATATTGGAGCAGGAACAGCACAAAGTATACAGTCAGCATCATAAAATGACTAAAATTGTCATTTACAATAGAAAGGTCACATATGAAGAATGAAACCGTATCCTAAATTTGATTCAGTAGCTGGCTGAAAAGCCAAGCATTTTGGAACAGGTGAAAGTCAAAGTTTACACAACAGGAATCATGGTTTGTTAATTTTCATGAATAAAGTTGCTCTTATCTAAATTTCAGCTTTATATCTGTTATCTTTTGACAAAAATACTAAGAAACAGATTAAAATAAACAAGACATATTGAGTCTGGACATTTAGAACACAATAGCTACACCAGATGGCACAATTTAAAAGCAACTCCCATGGGCTCGTAGCACTAAGCATTTTCTAATTGTAGTCCAATGACTAATGTGCTTATTTCAGAATGTCAACGAATTGAAGCTGCTCAAGAGAGTGAACACAGCAAGGGAGCACAAGGGAAGGACATTTTTGTATTTATTAAGGTGAATGTCAAGGACAATAGATATAACATGACAAAGATTAAAGGTATATAGAAAACAAAGATTTGACAAATGCAGGGCCACAAACCATCTGCTTCCATGTCAAAATATGAACCAGTTTAACATATTGTCACCCCTCTCATTTGCAATCAAGTGGCAAAATAGGTTTGCAAGCAATAGGAGAACCTGGAGGAATAAATAACTTGAACAATATAAGTTCAATTCCATATTCTAAATTATACTGCCTTGTGCAGACCATGAAATCTTCTTTGGAGATACTTTGGTATTATATTATAGCTCACTCAGGTCCCAGGTGCCCTCTAGAGGGCACACCATTTCCATCTCACTTCCAGAAACTTGTCCATTTAGTCCCCACAAGCAAGGGCAAATTTAATTCAGTGTTTGGACTAATTGATTAGTTTGAATTGCAGTGACAAATTTTGGCACATGCAGCAGCACGTTGTGGGCATTTAAGAAACAACAAACTTACGAATCTTGAATTACAGAGTCAGAGATTTGCAGCATGGAAACAGGCCCTTCAGCCCAACTTGTCCATGCTGCCCCCTTTCTCTTAAACCACTAAGCTAGTCCCAATTTCTCGCATTTGGCCCATATCCCTCTGTACCCATCTTACCCATGTAACTGTCTAAACACTTTTTAAAAGACAAAATTGTATTCGACTCTACTACTACCACCTCTGGCAGCTTGTTCCAGACACTCACCACCCTTTGTGAAAAAATTGCCCCTCTGGACTCTTTTGTATCTCGCCCCCTCACCTCAAATCTACAACCTCTAGTTTTAGACTCCCCTACCTTTGGGAAAAGATATCTAGTTGATCTATGCCCCTCGGTTATTTTATAGATCTCTATAAGATCACCCCTCAGCCTTCTACGCTCCAGAGAAAAAAGTCCCAGTCTATCCAGCCTCTCCTCAAACCATCAAGTCCCATCAGCATCCTAGTAACTCTTTTCTGCACTCTTTCTAGTTTAATAATATCCTTTCTATAATAGGGTGACCAGAACTGTACACAGTTGATGTTTTTGGCAGAGGGAAGAACATTGGCCAGAGTAACAGAAACTATTCTCTTTAAAAGTGTCTAGGATCTTTAACACTCACCTAAGCTACATAAACTGGCATACCAGATTTCATTTCAATATCTAACTTAAAGGACGGCAAATCCAACAACATAGCAAAGATTAGAGAGCGAGTGCTGCAGGGCTTGAATACAACGTTTACCTCGGGAACGATTAACACTTCCAACAAATAACCAAGTGAATGATTGGAATATTTAAAATTCAATGCTTGTGCTAGTATGTTGAGGGGTGGAGTTTTGAATCGTTAAGCTGGACAACCCAAAGTTGGAAGCATCAAATACAAGTAGGTGCAACATCAAGACATTGTCTGACAGCAGTAAAAGTATATAAGAACACTCAGATAAAGCCCCCAATCTAATATCAAGACTAAAACAATACATCGCCATTTTAAGAAAATCTACCAATCTCTTGGGGAATATATCTGCCCAGTTGCCGCATCTGAGACACCCCACGTCTTTCCTGTCTGAAGCGGAGGGGAAGTCTCCAGATATCAAAGCCCAAGTTTTCTTATTGGGATTGGAGAATGAATGGAGCATACATACACGGAAGCATTTGACAACCCACTGATCAATGGGTAATAAATTCCATATTCCTATTCAAATGAATTGAGCTGTGCCACCGGCCGGCTATCCACAATCGGGCCTGCAGATGGGCGAGAGAAAACTGCAGCTTGAAGCGTAAAGAAGCCACGTTTCGACGTCGGCCGAATGAATTAAGCACGCGCGTGCTTAATTCAGCTTTTAGAAATAAAATTCCCCGTCGTAAAAAGGCCAAAATCAATTATCACAACTGTGCATTCACCAGAACAGCACATGCCACTTACCCCTGGTTAAAAATACAATTTAAGGCAATAAGGCGCTACTTCCTTTTGCGGGCGCATGGACTAAAAGACCGGAACTGTGACCCGGGAAGCAATTCAAATCACTTCCAAATGATCATTAATTCTAAATGCACCATCCTTACATTGGAGGCGGTGTTTCATCTTGAGCCTGATAAAGGGACTTCCCCCTCCCCCTCCCAATTGAAATCTCTAATTATACAGTGGTTGGACTTGCAGATAGAAGCAATGAAAGAAAGCTCGAGTCTTCTACCGAGAGAGTGAATGTAGCCTCCCAAACAGAATGTGATTTTGTTTCATATTAAAATGGAGCAAAAGTATGTACTTCAAAAACAGATTTCACCATTCGAAATGGTAACTAAACATTACGTGGCTTTAGCAATGGCTCTCCATTCTAAATAGTGTAGTATTTTTACACCAGGAAATTCCTGGATCCCTTTTCCAAATCGTACAAGCCAGAAGAAGAAAATGCAACGGACTTGGGCATTTCCAAAGGACGTTTGAAACGGTGCCTAGACATAAAATTGATGCACAGGGTGTTACTAGCAATTTGGTCAGCATGGTTTAAAAAGTTGACCGAAAAAAGTGAAAATACTCAGTAATGATGTTTTATACGTTGGAGCAATGCAAGTATTGATATGATGTGGAGATGCGGGCGTTGGACTGGGGTAAAAACACAGTAAGGGTTTTAACAACACCAGGTTAAAGTCCAACAGGTTTATTTGGTAGCAAATGCCGTTTGGTAGCTAATGGCATTTGCTACCAAATAAACCTGTTGGACTTTAACTTGGTGGTGTTAAAACTCTTACAGTATTGATGTTCCCATGGGTCAAAACTGAGACAATGGCTCATTATTTATCTAATTAAAAGCAGTATACATTTGAAATCATAGATCATAGAAATCATAGAAACCCTACAGTGCGGAAGGAGGCCATTCGGCCCATCGAGTCTGCACCGACCACAATCCCACCCCATATCTACCCGCTAATCCCTCTAACCTACGCATCTCAGGACTCTAAGGGGCAATTTTTAACCTGGCCAATCAACCTAACCCACACATCTTTGGACTGTAGGAGGAAACCAGAGCACCCGGAGGAAACCCACGCAGACACCAGGAGAATGTGCAAACTCCACACAGACAGTGACCTGAGCCAGGAATCGAACCCGGGATCCTGGAGCTGTGAAGCAGCAGTGCTAACCACTGTGCTACCATGCTGCCCTTTTTCCAAACTGTCACCTTTTTCCAAATTACTATGACATTTGTGACAAATGCTAGGCAATGAGTATCTCCAACTAGAGAGAATATAACCAGCCTCTCATTGACATTCAATGCCATTACTATCGCTGAACCCCCCACTATCAATATTCTGACCACAAAACAACTGGACTAGACACCTTGGCTGCAAGACAGGGTCAAAGGTGGGAATTCTGCAGTGAGCAACTTGACTTCTTGATTCTCCAAAGCTTGTCCATCGACACAGCACAAGCCAGAAACACGATAGAATGCTCTTCACTTGCTTAGATAAGTGCAGCTCCAACCACACAACAAGCTCAACACCAGCCAGGACAAAGCAACCATTTGGTCTGTTCCCCTTCCACCAATATTAACAAACCTGACCATTGACACTGCAGCAACTTATCAAAGCTCTTTTGGCAGCACATTCTAAACTAGCAGCCTCCATCACTTAGAAGGACACGGGGCAACAGATGTGTGGGGAGACCACCGCTTGCAGGTTTCCCTCCAGTCTACACCCCATTCTGACATGGAACTATCACTGTTGCTCCTTCACTGCGACCGAATTAAAATCTGAGAACTCCCATCCTAACAGCATTGCAGATGTACCTGAACCACAAGGACTGCAGCGGTTCAGGAAAGTGGCTCACCACCATCTTCTCCAGGGCAATTAGCGATGGGCAACAAAGATTATGCTTAATCAGCCCCCATCCCATAAAATAATAAAAAAAACTGACGGAACTGGGGAGGCAGTGGCATAGTGGTATTGTCACTGGACTAGTAATCCAGAGAACCACAGCAAGATCTAGGGACCTGGGTTCACCTTCTCACCTGGATATAAAAGAGCCTTATTTCCAGGGTCTTTCTTATGGATATGTCTTGGCCACCATATTTTCTTTAACTACTTTGAAAAGCAGGTTATCAAGTTATTTATGACATTGTTGCTTGAGGAACCTGCTGGTGCATTGCTTAACACTTTAAAAAAAGTAATACATGGCTATGGCATGCCCCAGGACATCCTGTCGTTGCGAAAATTGGAAACGTGTTCTTTCACATCCCCAGTTTTTATTTCCGTGTTCTAATGAAGTTGCATAGAGAATCAACAATTGTAATGTGGAGAAAATCAATTATGACATTCAAATGACATCAGAAACATCTTCCAAAAGTAACTTCACCAAAATGTTTGGGGGGGGGGGGGGAATAAAATTGATCACAAGAACAGTTTATGTAGAAACTCAAAGAAATGCACATTTTCTTCAACCACAACACAAATAAGTTGTATGCATTTGCAATTCCAAGCTAATACACCTGAGTTTTAACAGTGGGGACAACTTCGTATTGGAAATGTTATGTTCCAGTTTTTGCTACTTAGATCCAGCTCACAATACTGAACATCTGGTGTGACCCAGCAGCTTACAGGTGCAGTGTCCTTCCCATGACCAGCCTTCACCCAATTTGATTTGATTTATTATTGTCACATGTATTAGTATGCAGTGAAAAGCATTGTTTCTTGTGCGCTATACAAAGCATACCATTCATAGAGAAGGAAAGTAGAGTGCAAAATGTACACTGTGCAACTCAATATTATCTTAAAATTACAGGGGAATTACAGAATCAAATTAAAACAGGAGGACAGTTGATTCACTTGGATTAGACTGGATAAAGTCGTGGCGATTTGGGGTAGATTTTGAGGGATGGGAGCGGTCAGTAATGGAGGGGTAGAGTCTGACCCTCACTCATACTGACCTTGCTGCCCAAGTTACTGAGCTTCAGGCCGGTTACCCAGGGCCCAGGAACCGCCTCACAGCATCGAGGCCGGTAACCCGGGGCCAGCAGCCCGGCACCGAGCCGGTAACCAGGGCCCGGAGCCCCGCATCGAGCCGGTAACAAGAGTCCGAGGTCCCGAGCGGGGAGCCGGTGCCTGAGCTATCCCCCCGCTGCCGCCTCCTTACCTCAGCACCGCTCACAGGAACAGAGTGAGCGACCTTCAGCTGCTCCCAGCAACAGAGTCGCCCCACACACACACATCACATCTGGCAGCAGCACCGGAAAGGGCGGGACTAGGGCAGAGACAGAATCCAGATCAGCTTCTAGACTGAGAATCCAGATCAGCCTCTAGAGTGAGAGAGAGAATCCAGATCAGCCTCTAGAGTGAGAGAGAATCCAGATCAGCCACTAGAGTGAGAGAGAATCCAGATCAGCCTCTAGACTGAGAGAGAGAATCCAGATCAGCCTCTAGAGTGAGAGAGAATCCAGATCAGCTTCTAGACTGAGAGAGAGAATCCAGATCAGCCTCTAGAGTGAGAGAGAATCCAGAACAGCCTCTAGACTGAGAGAGAGAGAATCCAGATCAGCCACTAGGGTGAGAGAGAATCCAGATCAGCCTCTAGAGTGAGAGAGAATCCAGATCAGCCTCTAGAGTAAGAGAGAGAATCCAGATCAGCTTCTAGACTGAGAAAGAGAATCCAGATCAGCTTCTATACTGAGAGAGAGAATCCAGATCAGCTTCTAGAGTGAGAGAGAGAATCCAGATCATCTTCTAGACTGAGAGAGGGAATCCAAATCAGCCTCTAGACTGAAAGAGAAACCAGATCAGCTTCTAGACTGAGAGAGAGAATCCAGATCAGCTTCTAGACTGAGAGAGAGAATCCAGATCAGCCTCTAGACTGAGAGAATCCAGATCAGCCTCTAGACTGAGAGAGAGAATCCAGATCAGCTTCTAGAGTGAGAGAGAGAATCCAGATCAGCTTCTAGACTGAGAGAGAGAATCCAGATCAGCCTCTAGAGTGAGAGAGAATCCAGATCAGCCTCTAGACTGAGAGAGAGAATCCAGATCAGCCACTAGGGTGAGAGAGAGAATCCAGATCCGCCTCTAGAGTGAGAGAGAATCCAGATCAGCCTCTAGAGTGAGAGAGAGAATCCAGATCAGCTTCTAGACTGAGAGAGAGAATCCAGATCAGCTCCTATACTGAGAGAGATAATCCAGATCAGCTTCTAGAGTGACAGAGAGAATCCAGATCATCTTCTAGACTGAGAGAGGGAATCCAAATCAGCCTCTAGAGTGAGAGAGAATCCAGATCAGCTTCTAGACTGAGAGAGAGAATCCAGATCAGCTTCTAGACTGAGAGAGAATCCAGATCAGCCTCTAGACTGAGAGAATCCAGATCAGCCTCTAGACTGAGAGAGAGAATCCAGATCAGCTTCTAGAGTGAGAGAGAGAATCCAGATCAGCTTCTAGAGAGAGAGGAAATCCGGATCAGCTTCTAGAGTTAGAGAGAGAATCCAGATCAGCCTCTAGACTGAGAAAGAATCCAGATCAGCCTCTAGACTGAGAGAGAGAATACAGATCAGCCTCTAGACTGAGAGAGAATCCAGATCAGCCTCTAGACTGAGAGAGAGAATCCAGATCAGCTTCTAGACTGAAAGAGAGAATCCAGATCAGCTTCTAGACTGAGAGAGAGAATCCAGATCAGCCTCTAGACTGAGAGAGAGAATCCAGATAAGCTTCTAGACTGAGAGAGAGAATCCAGATCAGCCTCTAGACTGAGAGAGAATCCAGATCAGCCTCTAGACCGAGAGAGAGAATCCAGATCAGCTTCTAGACTGAAAGAGAGAATCCAGATCAGCTTCTAGAGTGAGAGAGAGAATCCAGATCAGCTTCTAGAGTGAGAGAGAGATTCAAGACCAGCCTATAGACTGAGAGAGAGAATCCAGATCAGCCTCTAGACTGAAGAGAGAATCCAGATCAACCTCTAGACTGAGCGAGAAAATCCATATCAGCCTCTAGACTGAGAGAGAGAATCCAGATCAGCCTATAGACTGAGAGAGAGAATCCAGATCAGCTTCTAGAGTGAGAGAGAGAATCCAGATCAGCTTCTAGACTGAGCGAGATAATCCAGATCAGCCTCTAGACTGAGAATCCAGATCAACCTCTAGACTGAGAGAGAATCCATATCAGCATCAAGACTGAGAGAGCGAGAGAGAGAGAGAATCCATATCAGCCTCTACACTGAGAGAGAGAGAGAATCTAGATCAGCCTATAGACTGAGAGAGAGAGAATCAAGATCAGCCTCGAGACAGAGAGAGAGATGATGTAGATCTGTTACTAGACAGAGAGAGAAAATCCAGGTCAGCTTCTAGGCTGAGAGAGAATCTAGGTCAGCTTCTAGATTGAGAGAGAGAGAGAGAAAGTCCAGATCAGCTCCTATACCCAGAGAGAGAGAGAGAATCCAGATCAGCGTCTTTTCTGAGAGAGGGAGAATCCAGATCAGTTTCTAGGCTGAGAGAGAATCCAGGCCAACTTCTAGATTGAGAGAGAGAGAGAATCCGAATCAACTTCTAGACTGAGAGAGAGAGAGAGAATCCAGATCAGCATCTAGACTGAGAGAGAGAGAACCCAGATCAGCATCTAGACTGAGAGAGAGAATCCAGATCAGCCTCCAGACAGAGAGAGAGAGAGAATCCAGATCAGCAGCTGGACTGAAAGAATCCAGATCAGCCTCTAGACTGAGAGAGAGAATCCAGATCAGCCTCTATATTAAGAGAGAGAGAGAATCCAGATTAGCTTCTATTCGGAGAGAGGGAGAATCCAGATCAGTTTCTAGGCTGAGAGAATCTACCCAGCTTCTAGATTGAGAGAGAGAATCCAGATCAGTTTCTGTACTGAGAGAGAGAATCCAGATCAGCTTCTATTCTGAGAGAGAGAATCTAGATCAGCATCTAGACTGAAAGAGAGAGAGAGAATCCAAATCAACTTCTAGACTGAGAGAGAGAGAGAATCCAGATCAGCATCTAGACTGAGAGAGAATCCAGATCAGCCTCTAGACTGAGAGAGAATCCAGATCAGCATCTAGACTGAGAGAGAGAATCCAGATCAGCATCTAGACTGAGAGAGAGAATCCAGATCAGCCTCCAGACAGAGAGAGAGAGAGAATCCAGATCAGCCTCAAGACTGAGAGAGAGAGAATCCAGATCAGCCTCTAGACTAAGAGAGAGAATCCAGATCAGCCTCTAGACTGAGAGAGAGAATCCAGATCAGCTTCTATTCTGAGAGAGGGAGAATCCAGATCAGTTTCTAGGCTGAGAGGGAATCCACCCAGCTTCTAGATTGAGAGAGAGAGAGAGAATCCATATCAGCTTCTGTACTGAGAGAGAGAATCCAGATCAGCTTCTATTCTGAGAGAGAGAATCTAGATCAGCATCTAAATTGAAAGAGAGAGAGAGAATCCGAATCAACTTCTAGACTGAGAGAGAGAGAATCCAGATCAGCATCTAGACTGAGAGAGAATCCAGATCAGCCTCCAGACAGAGAGAGAGAGAATCCAGATCAGCCTCTGGAGAGAGAGAGAGAGAGAATCCAGATCCACCTCTAGACTGAGAGAGAGAATCCAGATCAGCATCTAGACTGAGAGAGAAATATCGCAACTAATGCATCCACTATCTCTGCTGCCACCTCCTTTAATACCTTAGGGTGCAGGTCATTAGGTCCTCATCTAAACCAGATTCTTATCTTGTTCCAGGTCACATTCTCATTGGAATCCAAATCTAGTTATGGATCCTCATCTAAATCCAGATCCAGATACAAATCCAGATACCAAATTTAGATATAGGTCCAAATCCAATTTGCGCACTGATAGAATTCACATGAGCAGGTACCCTTCTCCACCCTCTGACAGAGCTCATTTCCTCCTTACATACCTTTTATCCCATTAATTTATTCAATACCTTCTCTCTCGTGATCGTCACTGCACCAAGTTCCTCTGTATTAACTGCAGTTTTTGGAAATTCTTTACTGTTCTCTACCGTTTAGTGCCTCTGCTTTCTCTGTGTTCCCCATTATTACCTCACCAGTATCGTCCTCTAAAGAGCCAACATTTACTTTAGCTGTTCTCTTTTTATATACTTATCGAAGCTTTTTGTATGAGTGTTTATGTTTTCTATTAGTTTCCTTTCGTAGTTCATCTTAGCGCTTTTGATTTTATTCAGAGTAGCCTTTTGCTGAACCTTAAAGTTCTCCCAATCCTCCAGCTTACCACGAGTTTTTGCAGCTTGGTATGCCCTAGATTTTTGCCTTTATGTCCCCTTTGACTTCCTTAATTAGCCATGGAACATTTTTCTTCCTTTTATAATTCTTCTTCCTCTCAGGAATATACTTTAATTGAGAGGTATTTAATATCTCCCTCATCATCACCATTGTTCCTCAAATGTCCTACCCTCAATTATTTGTGCCCAGTCTACTTGGGCCAACTCTTTCCTCAGGTCTGTATAATTACCTCTGCCCAATGCTAAAACTCTAGTGTGGCACTTTGTTTGCTCTCACTCAATCTGAGTTTCAAATTCTAGCATGCTGTGATCACTCTTTCCAAGAGGATCTTTAAAGGCAAGACTATCAGCCCTTCTTTGTTACATAATACTAAATCTAATATAGCCTGCTCCCTGATTGGTTCCATAACGTATTGCTTTCATACACGCTATGAAATCTTCCTCCAGGCTACCCTTGCTAATTTGATCAATCCAGTCAATATGCATGTTAAAATCACCTTTGATTACCATTGTGTCCTTCTCACAAGCCCTCATTATTTATACTATACCCCAGTTTGGAAGTATTGCTCCGGGGCTTGTAAATTACTCCTACCAAGGAGTTTTTTTCCTTTGGTTTTTATTTCCATTCAGATCGATTCAACATGCCCATAGTGCCAATATCAACAGCCTTGATGTCACCGATAAAGCAACTCCACCTCCTGTTCCATCCTATCTATCTTTTCAGAATACTGAGTACACTTGGACATTCAACTCCCAGTCCCAGTCCTCCTGTAACCATGTTTCAGTAATCCTCACCAAATCATGCCCATTTGTCTCTATTTGTGCTCATCTAAACCCAGATTCAGGTCCTCATCTAAACCAGATTCTTATCTTGTTCCAGGTCACATTCTCATTGGAATCCAAATCTAGTTATGGATCCTCATCTAAATCCAGATCCCAGATACAAATCCAGATCCAAATTTAGATACAGTTCCAAATCCAATTTGCCCACTGATAGAATTCACATGAGCAGGTACCCTTCTCCACCCTCTGACAGAGCTAATTTCCTCCTCTAAAGGCAGAGCTCACATGGCCCAGGCCCTTCTCCCCCTGATAGACCTCACCTGGCCTATGCCTCTTCCTCCTCCTGCAGAAACCCTTACCTTGATAAGGCTCACATGACAATGTGGAAAATCCCAACTACATAATCTGTCCATGAACAGCAGGACAAATCCAATCCATCCAATCATCTCTCCTTCAGTCTACTGTTAATCATCAGCAAAGTGCAGAAAGGGCTATCAAGTGACACAGAAGCAATAACCTGCTCAGCGATGCTCTGTTTAGGGTACCAGGACTGTCTGGATCCTGATCTCATTGGTCCAAATATGGACAAAAGAGTTGAAGAAGTGAGAGTGCCTGCCCTTGACATCAAGGCAGTATCTGAATGAACATAACATCAAGGAACCCGAGCTCCTTGGGATGTGATTGGGAGACAGGGGCAAAACTCTACTGGTTGGAGTCATAGCTGACTCATTTGTGACCAAATGAAGATGGTTATGGTTGTTGGAGGCCCCAGGACATCACTGCAGGAGTTCTCCAGAACAATATCCTCGGCCCATCTTCAGCTTCTTCATCAATGACCTTGCGTCCATCATATGGTGAGGAGTTTGATGATGATTCACAGTATCCAGTACCATTCATGACTCCTCTGATATAGAAGCAGTCTATGTCCATATTCATAGAATCATAGATTTGTAGAATCCCTACAGTGCAGAAGGAGGCCATTTGGCCCATCGAGTCTGCACCGACCACAAATCCCACCCAGGCCCTATCCCCATAACCCCATGTATTTACCCTGTTAATCCCCCTGGCACTAAGGGTCAATTTAGCATGGCCAATCAACCTAACCTATACAGCAAGACCTAAACAACATTCAGATTTGGGCTGAGAGGTGACAAGTAACAGTAGTGCCACACAAGTGCCAGGTATTTACCATCCACAACAAGAGGAAATCTCTTCATAACATTCATAAACGTTACCACTGTCAAATCCCCCACCATCTATGGTAATCCAATTGTAATCCTGGGGGTTACCATTGAGTAGAAACTGAACTGGACCAATCATAAAGATTGTGGCTACAAAATGCATGTTCGAAGCTGGGGATTCTGCAGTGAGTAACTCACCTCTTGCCTCCCAAACTCTGTTTAACATCTACAAGGCACAAGTCATGAATAAATAGAACTCCAACAACCCCCAAAGTGCTTGACATTATCCATACTGAAACAGCCTGCTTGATCTGCACCCCATTCACCAAATTAAACATTCCCTTCACCACTGATGCACCATAGCAGCTTGGTGTACCATATACAAGACGCAGTGCAGAAGCTCAACAAGGTTCTTTCGATGGCACCTTTCAAACCTATGACCTCAGCCATGAGAATAAGGCAGCAGGTGCTAGATTTAATCTAGGCTAATACCAAACTGCTTTGTCAAAAGTGCCAGCTCTCAGAATGGATGTTAAATCAAGACTTTTCTGAGTGTTCAGGATGAAGCAAAAGATTTTATGATATGATTAGGAGATAAACAAGTGAGTTGACTCACCCTCAGTCTTGGCAAGCATTTACCCTTAACCAACACCAAAGGAGATTAACAAGTTATTTGATGTGCTCATATTTGCACAGTATTTTCCCCATAGCAATAACTACACTTCTTCAAAAGTTCACTGATTCATTGGCTGTAAAGTATTTTGAGATGTGAGAATTTGAAAGGTTATTTAAATGTAAATTCTTTCCATTATTTCTTGTATGCAAGTACAATATAAATGGTATCGAGGACAGTGCTATGATTAAGTGTACAATGTTGGGTTAGCTATATTAACCATATCTTCGACATCTGCAGTTGTCGGAATACCTTCGGCCGGTACCTACGCAGCTGCAATGCTGCTTCTGGAACAGCGACAGACCCAGCCTCTCCCTCCTCCGCAGGTCAGCTGGGGAGTCCTCCTGAGATCTGTTTGATTAGCCAGTAATTCAGCAGACTAAGGGTTTCTCACTCAAAGGAATATGGAGATTTCACAATGGTCATCCAAGTCATGTGCACTTTCTCCATGATGATTTCAAAACAGATGTTTATCTACTGTCCAGGACTAGCTTTGGTTTCAGGACTAATAATGGCCTGACCATTAGCTTTTGAAAGAGTTACCATCCATGCAGAGGATCTTGTGTCGGGAAGTCATTGTCTGGGCAGATCCTCTGATTCCGCTAGAGTGGTGAGCTTATCAACAAGCAAATGATATCCATTGTTTTTTTTTAAAATTCATTTTTATGGGATGTGGGCGTCGCTGCCTGGGCCAGCATTTATTACCCATCCCTAACTGTCCTCCATTTCAGAGAGCATTTGAGAGTCAACCACATTGCTGTGGGCCTGGAGTCACATGAAGGCCAGACCAAATAAAGATGGCAGATTTCCTTCCCTAAAGGACATTAGTGAACCAGATGGGTTTTTACGACAATCGACAATGGTTTCACGGTCATCATTAGAGTTTTAATTCCAGATGTTTTTACTGAATTCAAATTGCTGTGGTCCCCAGGGCATTACGAGCCTCATGGTTTCGTGATTATAACGTCCTTACAATTGGGTGTGTGCTTCTTTTGTTCCTTTAACTCCTGTTGATAGCATTCAGAACAAAGGGCCAAGCCTGATCTTTTGACTCGTAGCAGAAAGTCTTGGGTTCAGCAGAAAGTCCATTTAAAAATAGCAACAAAAAATAAAGCCTGATGTACACACTTTGGATTTATTTCCTGTCTTATTGACATAACAATTCTCAATTTCCTCTGAAATTAGAGAATACTTGATTGTTTAACGAAATCAGACCATTTGCCCTTAATATTGAATTCTATGAACCAAATATACAACAGAATAGAAATGTAATTCAAAAGCATAACAGAATCGAAGAGTTAAAGCCTACAGCATGAGCATCAGAATCAATTTCTGGCATTCTTGACAAAAGCAAATTACTGCGGAAGCTGGAATCTGAAACCAAACGAAAAAATGCTGGAAAATCTTAGCAGGTCTCCCACTTTCTATACCTTTTGGTTTTGACAAAGGGTCATCTAGAATCAAAACATCAGCTCTTTTCTCTCCTTACAGATGCTGCCAGACCTGCTGAGATTTTCCAGCATTTTCTCTTTTGGTTTCAGACATTATTGAATTTAGTGGAGACATTAAGCAGATTGCAGCTTCAGGAACAGACTTTTATATCTTTATGCTGGCTTCAGACATTTTCAAAAGCTTTGCAAAATATTCCTTTAATTCAGTTACACAAATTAAATATAATAATTTCTGCTGCATGTTCTGACTACTATTTGCACTTTGATCCTAATTTATTTTTAGATGATTGCCTCAGATTATTTAGATTTAAGAAAATGTGCGGGTTAGGTTGATTGGCCATGATAAATTGCCTCTTAACGTCAGGGGGATTAGGAGGGTAAATATGTGGGGCTACGAGGATAGGACAGGACTTGCATGGAATTGTTGTTGGTGCAGGCTCAATGGGCCAAATGGCCTCCTTCTGCACTGTAGATTCTATGATTCTATGAACAGCAGAAATGCAAGAAGGAACATCAAGACAATTGTTGCAAACTACAACCCAAACATGTTTATAGAACCCAAGGAAGCCCTTTCGGGGACGGGAGGAGTGTGAGTCTCTATCCCGTTTTAGGTTCAATATATTCAGTTCCACACTTTAATAGAAAATCATCCATTTAGAGATTCTACCAGCACTTATTGGATAGATGATGGGTGGGAGCAGGAGTAAGCATAATACATTAGTTGCTTATCAACAGAAACTCTTGCTGGTTTGGAATTTGGCCACAGTGACTCAGCAATCTGTAAAGTCTGTTCTGATACTCTATCTTTTTGTAAAAGATTATTCAAGCAAACTCCAAGAATTCTACATCCATTGAATGAAAAGTGTCTATCCCTTCTCACAGGCTCGCACATTGTTACTTATCAGAATGCTGCAGGTTAGTTCATCTGAAGGGTATAGGCTACTAACCAGGGTCATGGTAGATTTTATAGTTGAGCAAACATTTATTCCTCTCAAGTCAGAGACTCAAATTCACGAAATTGTTCACCTGAGTTGGCTCAATTGGTAAATATGATGTGGAACTGACTTACAAAAAGTTCCAACCAAAAGCATAACTGAATTCTAACGGTTAAAAAAGCTAATGCAGGACCATCAGAATCAATGTCTAGCATTATTGAATTTAGTTATTATAATAATTATGCACCTCCCACCTCACCATTTATAGAATCCTAGAATCCCTACAGTGCAGAAGGAGGCCATTCAACCCATGGAGCCTGCATCGACAACAATCCCACCCAGGCCCCACCCCTGCAACCCCATACATTTACCCTGCTAATTCCCTTGACACAAATGGACAATTTACTGTGGCCAATCCATCTAACTCGCATATTTTTGGACTGTGGGAGGAAACCGGAGCACCCGGAGGAAATCCATGCAGACACGGGGAGAAATTCCACACAGACAGTGACCCAAGCCGGGAATCGAACCCGGATCCCTAGCGCTGTGAGGCAGCAGTGCTAACCACTGTGCCACACAACGAAGCTTCTGAAGTGGGAGGGGGGATTGGTAAAGTTGCACGGACAAGATACCTTTCAAAATCCCAACTACGCTGACGCAGTATTACGATGGGGCAGGCAGGACCTCAAACAGGAAGCCCCATGCCTTAATGGCCACTTAAGGGCCTTTTGGCACCCAGCTCCAGCCAACTCTTAGGCTCGTGGGTACCTGATGATGTGGGGGTGTGGAGGGGTGGTGGTGGGAAGTGGGAAACTGAAAATGTCACTCTCAATCTCAGGCGAGAAGCAGGGCTGCCTCAATCGAAGGCCCTTTCAGACTCTGGGGCACCCTCCCCTCAGGGACCTGGGGGCTGTGGCCCTACCTCCCCCACCGGCCTTTCCCCAGCCACTGAGATTGTCTCCCTCTTAGAGCCCCAAGGGCAACACCAACCCTCCCCTCTCTGACACTCCTGGGATTTCCCTGAAATGTGGTCCTGGGACTTAAGCTCAGCCACAGCGCTACACTACCTCTTCCGGGCACTGTAGCGCACTGTCTGGAGGGGCGGAAGAGCTGCCATCCAAACTGTATGGGCAGAAGTCTAGCCTCTGCCAATCAATACTCAATTGAGCATAAAATGGCAGTGGGCTCGTCACAGTTGGCAGGGATGTGAAAATTCATGCCTAGGTTTCATCTGTGCTGCATTGAATAATCTCAGTTAGTTTGGCAGCAGGCATACAACTATCCACTCCACTTGGATGAATGAAGGAAAATCTTGTGGTGTTCTCTGCTGATCAATTTTCTCCTGTTGGAAGTATGCATGGAGCTATTGATTGGGGACAAAATGGTCCTTTACAATGATGCCCTCCAGAGTTGAAATGCCTGTCAATACGACAGATCAGGTTCATACGGGGAACTTAGCAAGATAGAAAACATGGACTTCTGCCTGTGGAACATAGTTCGGGAGAATAAAAGTGGGTGAAGTAGTGGTGGAGGGGAAGCAATTTAAATAATTTAGGAAGTACAATTATTGTACAAAAATGTTTTTAATGACAATTGTACTGATTTCCAATGGGACACATGCACAATGCATTGGAATAATTGATACTGCACCATGCTATTGCATTGTGTCAGCATTGTACTGCTTGCACTGATGATAATGAGGTGAAACTGTTCCTGTTCTCTCTTCCTATCAATAACAATATCATTATAGTTCAGACAGTTACATTATGGAACCAAATTGAAGGAGCAAGGCTTTGAGTTCATCCCATAACTACCAGTTTTCTTGCTTGAAGTTAAGAGAGCTAAATTGACAAATAGTCCATTCAAGCAATAGATAAGCCAGGCATCACCATGTTATGTCTGTTAAATTCACCAATGATTGAAAAAGAACCAGTAAACATTGAAAGCTCTTCCTCAGATTTTATGTCTCGACCTTCTCAGAGATAAAACTTTATTGATTATCATCCACTATAGCACTTCAAGTACTGGAAGAGAATTTAGTTCTCCTGATTACAGAGAGCATATGGAAAAGGTGGTGGAATTCATATTTTCTACATACAGTCTACATACATTTTATTGAAATCTGACTGTGCATTTGGAGCAAGCCAAATTAGCACAACTTTCGTATGCTAACCTGAAAAATGTAACTTTTGATTTTTTTCACAATGACAGCTGGAAATTTTGTACAAATTTCTGTATGACTTCTCATTTATGAAAGGCAAGAATATGACCCCACCCCACCAGAATTATTTGCCAAATTTATAATAATATAACCTACACCAAAATTCAATTGCCACATCATAATTATCAAGACTATTGTATTACCATGTGTTCAATTGCTGAACTCCTCTTTAGTACTATGCTAAATAAGAGTACTTATTGCGAAGTATCCTATTTAAAAAAAAAATTAGACATACAATAAATCTTGCATTAACTTTTGCTGGGTAATTACATTGGCAGATACTTTGGGACAAAATTCTCGAAATGTTTCATTCTGCCTGCATTTATCTTTGCATCTCTACTTTTCTTATCCTTCCCCCCACCTGTCCCCCACCTTTCAATTTATATCAGGGGCTGTTTTTGATAAAATGGAGATTAACAGTGATTGAATAGAACTGTTTCTAACAACAACTTGCATTCATTTGGTGCCTTCAATAAAAGTGCTTTACAGGAGCATTATCAAATAAAAAATTAACAAGGTCAAATAAGGAAACATTAGGGCAAGTGACCGAAAGATTGGTCAAAGAGTTAGTTTTTTAAGAAGTATCAGAAAGGAGGAGAGAAAGGTCGAGAGGAGGAGAGGTTCAGGGAAGGAATTCCGGAGCTTAGGGATAGGCAGATTAAAGCATGACCTTCAATGGTGGATCAGTGAAAATCAGAATGCGGAAAAAAACACAGTATGGATATCTCAACATGTTGTATGTCAGGAGGAGCTTACAGAGATTGGGAGGAGTGAGGCCATGGAATGACTTGAAAATAAAGATGAGAATTTTTATGATCTAGATATTGCTGGATCAGGAGTCAGTATAGCTAGTGAGCAAATCATTGGTGGCTGAACAGGACTTGGTGCAAGTTAGAAAATAAGGACAGAATTTTGGTGAGATGAAACTTGTGGAAGGCAGAAAATGGATGAATGGCCAGGAGATGATTGGAATAAAAACAGAAATTGATAGAACGACTCAGCAAGTCATGGAACATCTGTGGAGAAATAAACAGTGTTTTGGTCTGAAACATTAAGCGTTTTGCTTTCTCCAAAGATGCTCCACAAATCAGCCATGATCAAAATGAATGGCGGAGCAGGCTCGAAGGGCTAAATGGCCTACTCCTGCCTCTAGTTTCTATGTTTCTAACTATGTTTCTATGCTGCCAGAACTGTTGAGTATTTCCAGCATTTTCTGTTTTTATTTCAGATGTCCAGCATCTGTAGTATTTTGCTTTTGTGGAAGCATTGGAATAGTCAAGTCTAAAGCTGACAAAGAAATGGATGAGGTTTCAGCAGCAGGTGAGGTGAAGCAGGGCTGGAGATCACTGATGTTATGGTGGAAGAAGACCATCTTCGAGGTCCAGTGAATATATGGTCAGAAACACGGCGCAGGACAGAAATGCAACATCACAGTTGTAAATTGTCCGGTTCAACCTCAGATAGTTGCCAAGGAGGGGAATAGAGTCGGTGTCTAGTGAATGGAATTTGTGGCGGGGGCGAGAGACAATGGACAGGATTTTCTGGCCACGCCCCAAGGCCAGCAAATCCTGTTTGAGGTCAGGGGACCCTTGCATGGTCCGTGTCCCGCCCACTACAACTCTTGGGGCGGGCAGGCCCGTAAAATTCCGCCCAATGACTTTGGTCTTTCCAATATTTAGTTACAGGAAATTTCTGCTCATTAAAGAATGAATGTCAGATAAACAGTGTGACAAATCAGAAACTGTGGCAGGGTGAAGAGGTGGGGTGTCAGCAGCATATATGTGGACATTGATGCTACACTTTTGGATTATGTGGTCGAGAGGTAGCATTTAGATGAAACGTAGGAAGGGGCTAAAGTTAGATCTGTGAGGGACACTGGAAGTAATGGTGCAGGAGTAGGAAGAGATGATTCTGTGACTTCAGATTAGAAAAGGATGGAACCAGGCAAGGGCAATCGTACCAAGCTTAATGACAGAGGAGAGGCATTGGAAGAGAATGGTGTGGTTAACCATATCAAAGGTTGCATGCAAATTGAGAAGGATGAGGTGGGAGACACACACGGTCACAGTCACATAGGATGCCATTTGTGATTTTAATCAGGGCTGTTTCAGTATTACAGCTGAGGCAGAAACTTGATTGGAGGGATTCAAACTTGGAATTGTTGGAAAGACAAGCATGGGTTTTGGAGGTAACAACATATTCAAGGATATTTTGTTACCTCCAAACATATTCAAACATATTGAAGAGGAAATGGAGTTTAGATATTAGATGGTCTTGTTCAAGGACAGGTGGGTCAAGGGGGCATTTTTTGAGGAAGGGAGATAACGATGGTAAATTTGAAGGAGAAGGAGCCACTACCCGAGGGATGAAAACTACTCTATTAATTAAAAAAGTCGACTTCAGAAAAGCTAAACAAAAAGTATCAATTTGAAAACAAATGGCTTCTTGCCAGCCTGTTACACACCCTGGGTTTGGTATTTCCTGATAACGAGTGGGCTGCTAATTACTTTTGTTGAGTCATGAAATGAAAAAACTCATTTTTTTTAAGTGCCAGGCTCTCCCTATATCCATTAACATGGAACATCAATTTATTGCTGTATATGAGAACCATTGCAGTAACATTGCTATCCTCATTAAATTATTTTAAAAACAATTTGATTAAGCTTACTTCGGGTCGTGAACTATTGATTTGAGTGACTAGGCATAATTACACCATGAAAATATGACATGTTCCCTTAAAAAGAGACCACTTTAGTACATTATCTAACAATAAGGTGGGCTAGGGAAGGGGAAGGGAGTTGCAGAGGCAGCTGAACTGATGGTCTCGATCTTAGTGACAAAGAAATCCATGAGTCCCTCCTACTTGATAGAGGAGGCAAGGTAATGGGAATTCAGAAGATGGTTTGTCATGGAGGAAAAATTCCTTGGGTGACCTTTGCATTCCAGGACTATCTGGAAATAGCGAGTATCTTTTACAGAAAATAGCAGGACCCAATTGTGCTTTTTGCGGCCCAGCTAGATCTGACGATGACTGGCTAAATCAATTGTCCATCACAGATATTCAAGTCCCCGTGGACTTACGGAAGCATGGGCAGTACCAGGGAAAATGGTGAGAGACAGTAATGGTTTAATTGAAGATAGTGTGATTGAGCAGATTAGTAGCTGTAGACGTGTTGTGGCAAATGGAGAGCCAAATGCTAGACAGCTGGGAATTTGAAAGTGCCATATTGTAAGTGACATGGAGGTGAGATTTCTTTGTGGAGAGGAGAGGGGAACACAGTTGGGAAATGATTGGAAGGGGAAAAGGGGATGGAAATGATTCGGGTAAGTGATCATAAATGGTCCTTTCGGTGATTGACACAATGGGAATAGAGAGATCATGCAATATAATTTAAAATTAAAAAGGGATTGGAGAGAGTAAGTAAATGAGACTCACGGTCATTTTGACTCTGTGTTATGGTGTAAAATGGATCATGTTGATTCAGTCACCCATTAAACTTCCCTTCTAAAAGTTAGAAGTGATGTAAAATGTGCAATTGACTTGTTTTACACTCTCGCGGACAGAATTATGTCTAGTGTTCAGTTTTTCAGTATTCTAGAACAAAAGGACAGAGGCAGAAGATTAAATCCAAGAGATTTAGGCCAGTGGCTAGAATATACATTTATACAGGAGGTCGTGAAGCACGTAACAGGAGTAAGTCATAGAGAATCATAGAAACCCTACAGTGCAGAAGGAGGTCATTCGGCCCATCGAGTCTGCACCGACCACAATCCCACCCAGGCCCTACCCCCACATATTTACCCGCTAATCCCTCTAACCTACGCATCTCAGGACTCTAAGGGGCAATTTTTAACCTGGCCAATCAACCTAACCCGCACATCTTTGGACTGTGGGAGGAAACCGGAGCACCCGGAGGAAACCCACGCAGACACGAGGAGAATGTGCAAACTCCACACAGACAGTGACCCGAGCCGGGAATCGAACCCAGGACCCTGGAGCTGTGAAGCAGCAGTGCTAACCACTGTGCCACCGTGCCGCCCTAAAGCAAAGATCATGTTAGCATGTAAGAATAACTTGGAAAACTGGTGGTAGTATTTTGCAAAGATGGGCAACCACCAAGTAGATTAACGAGTGAATGATTTATTAAGGTAAGTAACTATTTACAAAGAGTGATATAAAGGCTATCTCCTCCATGACTCCAGACTCCAAACTACGCAATAAAAAACCGTGCTCAGCTCAATGATTTGCATGCTCTGGCCCGATTGACCAAATGGGTCACATGACCTTCTATGAGCTTGGCCCTTAAAGGCAAGCCACATCCCTCCCCCTTTAAGCTCCCGATTAACACATTTTAATAACAATTGAACTATTTGCAATGCTTTACAACAAATGGATCTCAAACACAATAATTATCTCTTTTGAGGGGTCAAAATGAACTAAGAGACTGGATGACTCTAATGCCCATTTAAGCTATTCAAAGGCTTCTTTTTGATGCTCTTTCCAATACCAGCTCTGGTGCTCCTTGAGTGATGTGTGGAAGTGTGCCAACTCTGGAAGAAGATTACAATAAATCTCCCATAATAGCTCACCATTCTTAAAAAAAATTCAATTCCGAGACATTTCTGGGGGCCGGTGCTTACTTAATTGCTTTTATCTTCTCCACAGGGTGCAGCCCTTTTGAGTCAACTTTAAACACTAAGTACATTACGTTGGGAGTGGAATGTTAATTTCTCCCTTTTTAACCTCACTCTGCCCTTCCTAAATCTCTTTAAAACTTCTTCAAGATTTGCCAGGCATTCCTGTTTGGATCCTCCTGTAATTAATACATCATCTAGATAGACAATAGCCTCAGTAGGTCATAGAGGTTTACAGCATGGGAATAGGCCCTTCGGCCCAACTTGTCATGTCGCCCAGTTTTTACCATTAGGCTAGTCCCAATTGCCTGTGTTTTGCCCATATCCCTCGATGCCAATCTTATCCATGGAACTGTCTAAATGCTTTTGAAAAAACAAAATTGTACCCGCCTCTCCTACAACATCTGGCAGCTCGTTCCAGACACTCACCACACTCTGTGTGAAAAAATTGCCCCTCTGGACCCTTTTGTATCCCTCCCCTCTCACCTTAAACCTATGCCCTCTAGTTTTAGACTCACCTACCTTTGGGAAAAGATGTTGACTGTCTATCTTATCTATGCCCTCCAATATTTCATAGACCTCTATAAGAACACCCTTAAGCCTCCTATGCTCCAGGGAAAAAAGTCCCAGTCTATCTAGCCTCTCTTTCAAGCCCCAGTAGCATCCCAGTGTATCTTTTCTGCATTATTTCTAGTTTAATAATATCTTTTCTATAATAAGGTGACCAGAACTGTACACAGTATTCCAAGTGTGGCCTTATAAATGTCTTGTACAACTTCAACAAGACGTCCCAACTCCTGTATTCAATGTTCTGACAATGAAACCAAGCATGCTGAATGCCTTCTTCACCACCCTGTCCACCTTTGACTCCACTTTCAAGGAGCTATGAACCTGTATCCCTCTATCTCTTTGTTCTATAACTCTCCCCAGTGCCCTACCATTAACTGAGTAAGTCCTGCCCTGGTTTGATCTACCACAATGCATCACCTCGCATTTATCTAAATTAAACTCCATCTGCTATTCATCAGCCCACTGGCCCAATGGATCAAGATCCCATTGCAATCCTAGATAACCTTCTCCACTGTCCACTATGCCACCAATCTTGGTGTCATCTGCAAACTTACCATGCCTCCTAAATTCTCATCCAAATCATTAATACAAATGACAAATAACAGTGGACCCAGCACTGATCCCCGAGGCACACTGCTGGGCACAGGCCCCCAGTTTGAAAAACAACACTCTAAAACCACCCTCTGTCTCCTGTTATCAAGCCAATTTTGTATCCAACTGGCTACCTCACCCTGGATCCCGTGAGATTTAACCTTGTTCAACAATCTACCATGCGGTACCTTGTCACAGGCCTTGCTATAGTCCATGTAGACAATGACGACTGCACTGCCTTCATCTACCGTCTTGGTTACCCCTTCAAAAAACTCAATCAAATTTGTGAGACACGATTTTCCACTCACAAAGCCATGCTGACTGTCCCTAATCAGTCCTTGCCTCTCTAAATGCCTGTAGATCCTGTCTGTCAGAATACATTCCAACAACTTACCCACTACAGATGTTAGGCTCACCGGCCTGTAATTCCCAGGCTTTTCCCCGCAGCCCTTCTTAAACAAAGGCAGAATATTTGCCACCCTCCAATCTTCAGGCACCTCACCCATGATTATCGATGATTCAAATATCTCGGCTAGGGGACCCGCAATTTCCTCCCCAGCATCCCTGGGCCTGTAGTAAGCTTTCCATCATGCTCTGGAAAATAGCACAAGGCAATGAGACTTCGAAGGGTAGGCGAGCATTCTGGTGACTATTTATTTTAAACCAATTCCCTAAATGCCTCATCTAATTTGAATTGTTGGTGTGCATGGTTGATATCACGTTTAATATAAGTTAAGCCTCTGGCTAATTTGGCATATGAATCTTCAATTCTTGCTATTGGTATCGATCCAATTTTGCTGCTTGTGTCACAGCTAATCTGTATCCCTCACATATTCTAATGCTTCTATCTTGCATAACCACTGGCATGATGGTAGCCGCCCACTCTGAAAGTGTACAGGCTTGATGATGCTTAATTCTTCCAGCCGCTTAAGTTCAGATGCAACCTTCTCAAAAAAGGCCAGTACAGTTCAGGCTCTGTAGAACTTTGGCATGGCTTCAGGATCCACGTAAATTTTTGTTTTGAGGCCCTGTATCTAGCCTAGCTCATCTTGAAACACCTCCTGGTATTTTTTTAAGATATCCTAGCAGTTTCCATCGTTGATTTTGAAGATTTCTAGCCAATGGAATCTAATTTGGTGAAGCCATTCTTGGCCCATCAAACTTGGCCCTTGGCCCACTATTAAAGTTTAAAGTTTTCTTATTATTGCCATGAGTAGGCTTACATTAACATTGCAATGAAGTTACTGTGAGAATCCCCTAATCGCCACACTCTGGCGCCTGTTCGGGTACACTGAGGGAGAATTTAGCATGGCCATTGCACCTAACCAGCACGTCTTTTGGCCTGTGGGAGGAAAGTGGAGCACGCGGAGGAAACCCATGCAGACACGAGGAGAACGTGCAAACTCAGCACAGACAGTGACCCAAGCCAGGAACTGAACCCAGGTCCCTGGCACTGTGAGGCAGCAGTGCCACCGTGCTGCCCTATTACTATTCGAGGCAGATGAGCTGACTGATGCCAGTGTCTTATGAGCATTGTTGTTCCAAGGATCCTTAAAGCTTCTCCAGTGTATGTTGCTAGCCTGGCTATCGTACCTTCTAACTTTAGGGGCTGAACAATATGTTTGTTCTCCTACAATTCTAGCAGAGGCATCCGTGTCCACTTCCACTGTGAGCGGCTGATCGTTTACCATCAACACAATTATAATTGGGTCTGTCTTGTCCACCTTAATGTGGTTTAACCTGTATACTTCAGAATTGTTTTCAGGATTGTTCTTAACACTGTGTACTAGAGTCGTAATTTTTTTTGCTGGCCCCCAGTAAGCTTTGCTTAGTCCTGCATTTGCTCCTAATGTTCCCCTTCTATTGCAGGCATAACATGTAACTTCCCTGAATTTACATCTCTCCTTGGGGTGATCTCCCCCACACCGGGAGCACTCTTCATAGCTCCTGATCCGTTGACCAGATTCCCTATACCTCCTCTTTTGCTCCGAGCCTCTTTGCTCTTTACTTTCTGTTCCCTCCTCCTTGACTACCAGTGGCTTCCCACCAAATTTGTGCAAGCAGATGAGGTCCATCACCCCCCTTCCAGCACTTTCTATAGCCTTGACAACTTCTAATGCCTTATTTAAAGTAATCTCTTCCTCTGCTAATAATTTATTTTGTATAGTCGTGTTAACACCGCAGACTAGCCTGTCTCTCAAAATGTCATTGAGTGCAGACCCAAACTCACACTGTTCAGCCATTTGCCTTAGGCATGCCACAAGCACAGCTATTGGCTCATCTTGACCTCTTGTTATCAAATTAAATTTGTGCCACTGCATTATCACCAAGGGTTTCAGGTGATAATGACCCTTGACTATTTCCACAAGCTCTAAAGTAAAAGTTTATTTATTAGTCACAAGTAAGGCTTACATTAACACTGCAATGAAGTTACTGTGAAATTCCCCTAGTTGCCACAGTCTGGCACCTGTTCGGGTCAATGCACCCAACCAACACGCCTTTCAGAATGTGGGAGGAAACCGGAGCACCCAGAGGAAACCCATGCAGACATGGGGAGAACGTGCAAACTCCACACAGACAGTGACCCAAGTCGGGAATTGAACCCGGATCCCTGGCGCTGTGAAGCAGCAGTGCCAATCACTGTGCTATCGTGCTGCCCTTGAAAGGTTTTGGCACCGGGGGCATTTGGAGAAGTCAGACTCCTTTATCAGACTATAGGTTGGAGCCCTGCAAGGTGTTAATAAGATTACCCCACCGTTTTTCTTCCTCCCTGATTTAATTGGCCTTGAAAGAATAGTCCAGGCATCCGACATATTGCACCCACTGCTCCTTGTTAGGGTCGAATGTGTCTAGTTTTCGAAATAGGGGCATTTTGACACTCAGACACTCAAATAGGGGTGGCACGGTAGCACAGTGGTTAGCACTGCTGCTTCACAGCTCCAGGGTCCTGGGTTCGATTCCCGGCTCGGGTCACTGTCTGTGTGGAGTTTGCACATTCTCCTCGTGTCTGCGTGGGTTTCCTCCGGGTGCTCCGGTTTCCTCCCACAGTCCAAAGATGTGCGGGTTAGGTTGATTGGCCAGGTTAAAAATTTCCCCCTAGAGTCCTGGGATGCATAGGTTAGAGGGATTAGCGGGTAAATATGTGGGGGTAGGGCCTGGGTGGGATTGTGGTCGGTGCAGACTCGATGGGCCGAATGGCCTCCTTCTGCACTGTAGGGATTCTATGATTCAGACTGCTGAACGAGTTTGCTTCAAAAAGGCTTCCACACAGGGTCTGCTCTCCCAATTTCTGCAGCAGTCGGAAGGCATTCCGATTGATTCTCATTACTAAATGTAGTATCTTGCAAAGACAGGCGACCAAGTAGATTATCAAATGAATGGTTTATTAAGGTAAGTAACTATGTACAGAGAGTGATATAAAGGCTACTGTACTCCAAGAATCCAGGTTCCTAACTGACAAGGAAAACCCATGCTCAGCTCCAGGATTTGCGTGCTTCAGCCTGATTGGCTGAACAGGTCACAAGATCCCTGAAAGCTTGACCCTTAAAGAGACACCCTACCACAATGGCTGAAAGAAAAGGGAATAAAGGGAAACGGGAATACAGCAGGAACATGCAATTTGGATTACTGTACACATGGAAGATAAACAGCAACACAGAATAGTTCAGTCAAACTGTATTATTTACTTCTGATTTTGCTAATGTGAAATGTCTTGCGATTTTCTTCAACATCAAAAGCATGATACGAATGCACATTGTTGTAATAATGCAATTCAATATAAATCTGATTCTAATCCACATAACTAATTGAGTGAACAAACAGTAATAAACTTTTCACAAAGAGAAATGTCATTTTAAATGAAGTTAAACTTCTTCGAAGGAGTAACATGCGCTATGGATAAAGTGGAGCCTGTAGGAGTACTGGACTGGAATTTCCTGGAGGCATTTGATAAGATGCTACATCGAAGGTTATTGAGGAAAATAAAAGCTCGTAGTATAGGGGCAACATATTAGCATGAGTGAAAGATTGGCTGGCTGGCAAAAAAAGAGAGTATGCATAATTGGGTCTTTTTCTGATTGGCAGCATGTGACAAATGAAATCCCTCAGGTGTCTATAATGGACTACAGCCTTTTACTATTTATATCCATGACTTCGATAAGGGGAGCAAAGGCTTGGTAACTACATTTGCAGATGGCACTAAGATAGGTAGGAAAGTGAAGCTGGGCAGCCCACTGCTCTGCATTGCTGCTTGATGAAACGAGAGTGCTTTGGGGTTGGGTGGATACAGGGAGTTAGGTGAAGCTGAAAGACTGAGTGCGGAGCTCAGACTGGACAGGAGTGGAGTAAAGCAGAGCTTCATAAACAGAGTGAGGGAACTGATTGGGTGAGTAATGGGTAAGGTTGAGTAATTGTACTAGATTATTGCACTTACCTTTTCAGTGGTGGCGGCAGGGTAAATTGGCAGTAGTATGGGGACAGATGGCAGAGTCCCAAGGTGATGTTACAGTTCAGACAGTGAGATGGGAACCAACGGGAGCAGCTGATTAAGTCCTCGTGGGTATTTTCAAACTATATTACATCGTATGTCATTGTTTAAGCAAGGGTAGGGACTTACTTGATTTATTTTATTTAGAACATCTTCTAAAGTTTTAAAGTGTTTAGTCATGCAAGGAGAGCACAAACCTGTAGTTTGCTCTACCTGCTCTACGTGGGAGGCTGGGCACATTTCCAGTGCCCGGGACCAGCATGTGTGCAGGAAGTGTGTCCAGCTGCAGCGCCTGGAAGCTTGAATTTTAGAGCTGGAGTGGCAGCTGGGGACACTGTGGAGTATCTGCAAGTCTGAGAGCATCACGGATAATACGTTTAGAGAGGCAGTCACACTGCAGCTGAAAGGACGTGAGGAAGGAAGGGAATGGGTGACCACCAGGCAGAGAAACAGGCAGATAGTTCAGGAGTATCCTGGGGTCCCACTCGCAAATCAGTATTCCATTTTGGAGGCTGATGAGGGCACTGGTTCCACCAGGGCATGCAGACAGAGCCAAGCTTCTGGCATCACAAGCAGCCTGTCTATACAGGAGGGATGGATGAGAGGCAAGGCAATAGTAATTGGGGATTCTATAGTCAGGGGACCAGATAGGTGTGACCGTGGCCGTCAATGTGACTTCTGGGTGGTGTTGCCTCCCTGGTGCCAGGGTCCGGGAGGTCCCTGAACGGCTGCAGGGCATCCTGCATTGTGCCCCAGGCTGCTGTGGGAGGCAAGGGAGGAGATTGCAGTGGCTCTGACCCAAATTTTTAATTTCTCTCTGGCCACGGAGGAGGAATCAGAGGACTGGAGAACAGCCAATGTGGTTCTGCTATTTAAGAAGGGTTGTAGAGATAAGTCAGGGAACTACAGACCAGTGAGTCTCACGTTATTTTTAGGGAAACTATTGGAGAAAATTCTGAAGGAGAGTGTCTATCTCCACCTGGAGAGGCAAAGCTTGATCAGGAATAGTCAGCATGGCTTTGTCTGAGGGAGGTCATGCCTAACCAATTTGATTGAATTTTTTGAGGAGGTGACCAAGTGTGTAGATGAGGCTGGTGCAGTTGATATCGTTTATATGGATTTCAACAAAGCCTTTGACAAGGTCCCACATGGGAGACTTACGGGAAAGGCAAATGCACATGGGATACAAGGTGGATTCAAAATTGGCTTAGTTGTAGGAGACAGAGTGTGCCGACAGAAGGCTGCTTTAGTGACTGGAAACCAGTGTACAGTGGCTTGTCACCTTTTACCCAGAAGAAGTGGTCTGGAATGCATTGCCTGGGAGGATGGTGAAGGCGGGTTGCCTCACATCCTTTAAAAAGTATCTGGATGAGCATTTGGCACATCATAACATTCAGGGCTATGGGTCAAATGTTGGTAAATGGGATTAGGAGGGAGGTTCGGTTTTTCTCGCTTGTCGGTGCAGACTCGATGGGCCAAAGGGCCTCTTCTGCACTGTGATTCTGACTTGTTATCAGAAAATGGCCAAAGCCATTACTTTTCAAAGTAAAATGCTTCAGCAAAAATTTCCTCAAAGAATGTCATGAACACACATGGAATCATGTAATACTTGCTGTATACATAGCTTGCTGGGTGATATCCTCTGCATATTATCGTCATTGAAAATAATTTAAACTGCAAATAAGGAGTCATATACTGACCGGGCAGTACAGTTTTCAAAGGCGTGTATGCCATTTTTGTTTGTGAGGAAGGGATCATTCTAATTTCATAAAATGAGCTTTTAAACTGCTGAATATTCTACCTTATTGAAACGCAGCCAATACAACCAGTTAGGTTACTATAGAATAGAAACATCTGAATAAAGGTACAAATTGGCAGATTGTTCTCAGGAGAGTTACAGTTGATGTAATAGCGGGAAGGAGAATTTCATAAGTTGTTAGACTGTGCTAACGTTGTTGACAGCTTTGGAAGCTTAATTTCCGCCCATTTTGCTGAAACTAGGTGAGTGTACAATTTCTTTTTATTCATTCGTGGGACGTGGGTGTCGCTGGCTGGCCAGCATTTATTGCCCATCCCTAGTTGCCCGAGTGCAGTTGAGAGTCAACCACATTGCTGTGGCTCTGGAGTCACAAATAGGCCAGACCAGGTAAGGACGGCAGATTTCCTTCCCTAGAGGACATTAGTGAACCAGATGGGTTTTTCCGACAATTGGCAATGGTTTCATCGTCATCAGTAGATTCTTAATTCCAGATTTTTAAAAAGAATTCAAATTTCATCATCTGCCATGGCGGGATTTGAATCCAGGGTCCAGAACATTAGCTGAGTTTGTGGATTAATAGTCTAGCGATAATGCCACTAGGCCATCGCCTCTTTAAAATGGAGTAGATGACATGTTTCTACATTGCTCAAATTTTAACATCCCCGATTTTTCAGGCATATCGATGTCAGCCTGAATCAGGCAGGGCCTTGTGTATTGTTTACCTGTGACCATGTATAACCAAAATGTTTTCTGGGTTCTGTGGTGTAATGGTGAGCACTCTGGACTCTGAATCCAACAATCTGAGTTCAAATATTGGTGGAGCCTTCTTGGGCGGCACAGTGACATGGTGGTTAGCACTGCTGCCTCACAGCACCAGGGACTTGGGTTCGATCCCCGGCTTGGGTCACTATCTGTGTGGAGTTTGCATGTTCTCCCTGTGTCTGTGTGGGTTTCCACCGGGTGCTCCGATTTCCTCCCACAGTCCAAAGATGTGTGGGTTAGGCGCATTGGCCATGCTAAATTGCCCCTTAGTACCCGGGGATGCATAGGTTGGAGGGATTAGCGGGGTAAATATATGGGGTTATGGGAAGAGGGCCTACGTGGGATTGTTGTTGGTGCAAACTCAATGGGCCAAATGGCCTCCTTCTGCACTGTCAAGTTTCTATGATGATTTCTATGATCAGTGGGTTACTGGCATCAATAGTTAGTTCTTGGTCTGAGGATTAACAACTTCCCTTTCATGGGACAGGATGGGGAGGTATGTTCCTCTATGCCACAAAAAGGAAGTGTGGACTGCTCAACTAGATTCCTAGTTGACTAGGGCGGCACGGTAGCACAGTGGTTAGCACTGCTGCTTCACAGCTCCAGGGTCCCGGGTTCGATTCCCGGCTCGGGTCACTGTCTGTGTGGAGTTTGCACATTCTCCTCGTGTTTGCGTGGGTTTCCTCCGGGTGCTCCGGTTTCCTCCCACAGTCCAAAGATGTGCGGGTTAGGTTGATTGGCCAGGTTAAAATTGCCCCTGAGATGTGTAGGTTAGAGGGATTAGCGGGTAAATATGTGGGGGTAGGGCCTGGGTGGGATTGTGGTCGGTGCAGACTCGATGGGCCGAATGGCCTCCTTCTGCACTGTAGGGTTTCTATGATTCTATGATTCCCCAGTCTTGCCTTGGAATTCCCTTCACCAGCTTACTTAGAGCTCAGGGCGAGCAACCTCTGCTCTCTACACACCCACTCTTTTGATGCTAAGTGCCTGGGGCTGATACTGTAAGCAGGTAAGAATGCTGCTTCTCCAGTTCCTCAAGGAAACAGCAGAAAATACATTTCAAATTAACACCTGAGCTCTCCCAGCCAAGACACAGCTTGCTGCCGACTTATTAAATATATATGTCTCAGCATCAACCCTGACGAATCTGCTCAGAGAAGATGTTTCCTTCCTGGGGCAATTTAGAATGAGGAAATATTGTTTCAGAATAAAGCATCTTGCAAATGACAAAGATGAAGAGATGTTTTCTCTCACAGGGCTGCTAATTTTTGAAAATCTTTACCTCAGTGTGGTGTGGAGGCTGGATTATTGTATGTGTTGAGGGCTGGATGAGAAAGATCTTTGATCCACAAGGGAGTCAAGGATAAATAGGGAAGGAAGTGGAATCGAAGCTGTGATCTTATTGAATGCTGGAGCAGACTCCAGGGGCTAAATTCTGGCTCTTCTTTCTTAAGGCCTTATGCTCATTGGTACCTCCAGCGTTGGATATCAGCACCATGAATAACAGTCAAAGACATAGTGGGTGGAATTTTCCCAAAAAACTACTACGGCCGGAATCTTACCTCCATTCACGCTGCTGGGATTTTCTGGTCTTTCTGCAGTGAACGGAGATTTGGCTGGGCACCATATTCTCCGTCTTCACTGCAGCCGGAGCGGGGCGTGAATGGCTGGTAAGATTGTGCCCTCTGTCATTTTGGGCAAGGAAACCGGTCTGATTCACACCGGCATTTCTGACATGAATCAGATTGCAATTGTTCCAGACTTAGTAAACAGAACGAACCCCCACATGAACCATGCCGGTCTGGAGTCCCCAGGCGCATGACTCGCCTGAATTGGTTCGCAGGTGTGCACTGTTAACAAGGGGGAACTACATTTAAATGCTTCCTCTACACCCACAGCCAGTCACGCAAAGAGGATGGCAGCCTGTGGAGGCAGTCCTGACAAGGCTTCTGGATACAGTGGAGGAGAGGGGGGCCACACTGTACCCCCGAGAGGATCGATGACCCTGGAGCAGGGAAGCCAATGCAGCCTGGGATACATTGGCTGTGGCAATCAGTGCCCGCAGCCTGACACTGAGGACTGTTGTCCAATGCTGCAAGAAAATGAATGACCTCGTTTGAGCAGCAAGGATGCACTTCCATCTGTCACATCCTGGCATCAGTCCCACTTGTCACATCGGGAATGTCCACATCAATTCACTCCCTGACACTCTGCAGCCTTCCAGCACTGAACCCTCCAGCATCGTCTTCAAATCCCCTTGGCACTCCTCATCACAACCCCTTCCTGCCTCGGCATGGTGTGACCATGTGCCACCTACACATCTACATCACCCCTCCCCCACACCACACCACACAAGGCCTGACAGAATCATAGAATCACAAAATCTACAGTGCAGAAGAAGGCCATTTGGCCCATCGAGCCTGCACCGACAACAATCCCACCCAGCTCCTTTCCCTGTAACCCTATATATTTACCCTCCTAATCCCCCAGACACTAAGGGGCAATTTAGCATGGCCAATCAACCTAACCCGCAACATCTTTGGAGCGTGGGAGGAAACCAGAGCATCAAGAGGAAACCCACGCAGACACAGGGAGAACGTGCAAACTTCACACTTACAGTCACCCGAGGCCGGAATTGAACCTGGGTCCCTGGCGCTGTGAGGCAGCAGTGCTAACCATTGTGCCACCATACTGTCCTGACAACCTTCTGGCTCTCAATCATCTCTTTTCATCCCCGCAGGAGATGATAGCCCATAATAAGAGCGAGAGGGATAAGACGGCCGGGGGAACTCCCGAGTTGTGAGCTCTAATCTCCTATGAAGAGAGAGTGATGGAGATCGCAGGGGAAGCACATGAGAGAGCTGTGGATGCCTGTGAGTTTGGCCTGCTTCATAGGTGAGGATGCACAGAGCCGTCATCCATATGACCTTTCTCAAGTGAGCCCCAATCCGCCCAGACACTTTCTTCCCTTGCACTGAACCATGCTTCTTGTCTTAACAAAGAACAAAGAACAGTACAGCACAGGAAACAGGCCCTTCGGCCCTCCAAGCCTGTGCCGCTCCTTGGTCCAACTAGACCAATCGTTTGTATCCCTCCATTCCCAGGCTGCTCATGTGACTATCCAGGTAAGTCTTAAACGATGTCAGCATGCCTGCCTCCACCACCCTACTTGGCAGCGCATTCCAAGCCCCCACCACCCTCTGTGTAAAAAACATCCCTCTGATATCTGAGTTATACTTCGCCCCTCTCACCTTGAGCCCGTGACCCCTCGTGATCGTCACCTCCGACCTGGGAAAAAGCTTCCCACTGTTCACCCTATCTATACCCTTCATAATCTTGTACACCTCTATTAGATCTCCCCTCATTCTCCGTCTTTCCAGGGAGAACAACCCCAGTTTACCCAATCTCTCCTCATAGCTAAGACCCTCCATACCAGGCAACATCCTGGTAAACCTTCTCTGCACTCTCTCTAACGCCTCCACATCCTTCTGGTAGTGCGGCGACCAGTACTCCAAATGTGGCCTAACCAGCGTTCTATACAGCTGCATCATCAGACTCCAGCTTTTATACTCTATACCCCGTCCTATAAAGGCAAGCATACCATATGCCTTCTTCACCACCTTCTCCACCTGTGTTGCCACCTTCAAGGATTTGTGGACTTGCACACCTAGGTCCCTCTGTGTTTCTATACTCCTGATGACTCTGCCATTTATTGTATAACTCCTCCCTACATTATTTCTTCCAAAATGCATCACTTCGCATTTATCCGGATTAAACTCCATCTGCCACCTCTCTGCCCAATTTTCCAGCCTATCTATATCCTGCTGTATTGCCCGACAATGCTCTTCGCTATCCGCAAGTCCAGCCATCTTCGTGTCATCCGCAAACTTGCTGATTACACCAGTTACACCTTCTTCCAAATCATTTATATATATCACAAATAGCAGAGGCCCCAGTACAGAGCCTTGCGGAACACCACTGGTCACAGACCTCCAGCCGGAAAAAGACCCTTTGACCACTACCCTCTGTCTCCTATGGCCAAGATGTGGAGATGCCGGCGTTGGACTGGGGTAAACACAGTAAGAAGTTTAACAACACCAGGTTAAAGTCCAACAGGTTTATTTGGTAGCAAAAGCCACACAAGCTTTCGGAGCTCTAAGCCCCTTCTTCAGGTGAGTGGGAATTCTGTTCACAAACAGAGCTTATAAAGACACAGACTCAATTTACATGAATAATGGTTGGAATGCGAATACTTACAACTAATCAAGTCTTTAAGAAACGAAACAATGTGAGTGGAGAGAGCATCACGACAGGCTAAAAAGATGTGTATTGTCTCCAGACAAGACAGCCAGTGAAACTCTGCAGGTGTTGTTAAACTTCTTCCTATGGCCAAGCTAGTTCTCCACCCATCTAGCCACTTCTCCTTGTATCCCATGAGCCTTAACCTTCTTAACCAACCTGCCATGTGGGACTTTGTCAAATGCCTTACTGAAATCCATATAGACGACATCCACGGCCCTTCCTTCATCAACCGTTTTTGTCACTTCCTCAAAAAACTCCATCAAATTTTTAAGGCACGACCTCCCTCTTACAAAACCATGCTGTCTGTCGCTAATGAGATTGTTCCGTTCTAAATGCACATACATCCTGTCTCTAAGAATCCTCTCCAACAACTTCCCTACCACGGACGTCAAGCTCACCGACCTATAATTTCCTGGGTTATCCCTGCTACCCTTCTTAAACAACGGGACCACATTCGCTATCCTCCAATCCTCAGGGACCTCACCCGTGTCCAAAGAAGCGACAAAGATTTCCGTCAGAGGCCCAGCAATTTCATCTCTCGTCTCCCTGAGCAGTCGAGGATAGATGCCATCAGGCCCTGGGGCTTTGTCAGTTTTAATGTTCCCTAAAAAACCTAACACTTCCTCTCTTGTATTGGAGATTTTCTCTAACGGGTCAACACCTCCCTCCGAGACACTCCCGGTTAATACGCCCCTCTCCTTCGTGAATACCGATGCAAAGTATTCATTTAGGATCTCCCCTATTCCCTTGGGTTCTAAGCATAATTCCCCTCCTTTGTCCCTGAGAGGTCCGATTTTCTCCCTGACAACTCTTTTGTTCCTAACGTATGAATAGAATCTTGTAGGATCAACACCTGATGAGGCCGAGCCATTAGGACAGCACACACCCCTCCCCCCGTGACCTTAGCCAGCACCTCGGTGGAAAGCTCTGAGGAAACCAAAAAGCCATCACAGGCATTACCCACAGCATCCACCAGTGACCAACGCAGAGACACACACCTCGATGGGCGAAGACAAGCTTCAGAGTCACTATCTGGTAAGCACCTTACAGCTGTTGATGCACATCAGGTGGAGGCAGGAACATCCAAGGGATCAGGCAGGCGGAGGTCTGTTGGATCCCAGGACATAGCTGGCCACCAGCCAGGTTCCAAGCCTCTGGAAAAGGTTCTCCTAGAACTGCTGGAAAGGCAAAAGCAGAGCTGGAAATGGCAGGAAGGGGTGCCAGTAACATCCCAGCAGCTGCAAGGCCACTTGGAGGAGTCTCAAAGCCTTCAGGCACAGGAGATAGTGCCAGCACTGCAATCGCCAGGAAAATTTACAGTTACTAGGGAAGTGGTACTGAGCAAATTGTTGGAGTTGTGAGCTGACAAATCCCTGGGTCCTCACCTTATGGACATCATTCCAGGGTCTTAAAGGAAGTAGCTGGTGAGATAGTCGATGCCTTGGTTTTAATTTTCCAAACTTCCCAGGATTTCGGGAAGGTTCCATTTGATTGGAAAATAGCCAATGTAACTACTGAAAGGAGACAGAAAGCAGGAAATTAGAGACCAGTTAGCTTACCATCTGCCATAAGGAAAATGTTAGAAGCTATTATAAAGACATTATAGTAGGGCATTTGGAAAAACTCAGGGTAATCAGACAGAGTCAACATGGTTTTGTGAAAGGGAGATCATGTTTAACCAACTTATTGGAACTTTTTAAAGAAGTAACATGCGCTGTGGATGAAGGAGAACTGGTGGATGTACGGCATTTAGATTTCCAGAGGGCATTTGATAAGGTGTCACATCAAAGGTGACTGCAAAAAATGCAAGTTCATTGTGTAGGGGTAACAAAATGGCATGGAAGATTGGCTAGTTAACAGGAAACCGAAGTTAGGCAAAAATTGATCTTTTTCTGGTTGGCAAGAAGTAAAGAGTGGTGTGCCCTTCAGTAATCATTGTTGTGGCTTCAACATTTACAGTATGAAATGACTTGGATGAAGGGACCAAAGGGCTAAATTTGCTGATGGCAGAAAGCTAGGTTGGATAGTCAGATGTGAAGGACATAAGGAGGCTATAAAGGGATATAGATAGATAAAGTGATTGGGCAAAAACCTGGCAAATGGAGTATAATGTGAGGTGTGTAAAATTGCCCATTTCAACGGGAAAAATTAAAAAAAGGTATATTGTCTAAATGGTGGAAGATTGCAGAGCTCTGAGATGCAGAGGGATCAATGGGTCCTAGTGCAAGAATCACAAAAGGCTACTATACAGCATCAGCAAGTCACAGAGTCATCGAGTCATAGAGGTTTACAGCATGGAAACAGGCCCTTCAGCCCAACTTGTCCATGCCACCATTTTTTTTTAAACCCCGAAGCTAATCCCAATTGCACACATTTGGCCCGCATATCCCTCTATACCCATTTTATCCATGTAATTAGGAAAGCTAAGAGAATGTAATTGTTTATTGCAAGGGGGACTGAATACACAAGTAGGGCAGTTTTGTTTCAGTTATACAGGGCATTGGCAAGACCACATCTGGAGTATGTGTACATTATTGGCTGCCTTATTTAAGGAAGGGTGTGGGTCAACCACCCATTCCCAAGAGCTTTCAGCCTTATCAGACAGCCAGCAGCTCATCAAATTCAGTAGTGCCACCAAGAACACTGCTCATTGCTGAGGTATGCAGCAGACCTGCAGTGAATGGTGTATGAGATTTAGAGCGTGTTCAGACACTAAGATATAGACAACAGAGTTTTGGATAAGCAGAAGTCGATATAGGGTGAACAATGGGGGAGGCCAGCCAAGAGTAGTCAAATCAATTGGTAACAAGAGGCATGGATGAAGGTTTCAGCAGGAGATAAGTTGAGGCAGAGTCAGAGTTGAGCAATGTTATGGAGATAGAAATAGCCTGACCTGATAATGTTGCCATTATGTGGTCAGAAACGTATCTCATGTTCCAATTCAACACCAAGTTTGCAAACTGCCATACTCAGCTTGAGACAGTTGCCAAAAGTAGTCGGGAAAAGCAGTTTGTGGTGGTGAGGGAGCAAAGACGTCAGACTTTCCAACATTTAATATGGGGGAAATTTCTGCTCATTCAATATTGGATGTGAGACATGCAGTGTGACCAATTAGAGACACTGGAAGAGTCCAAAGATTGGGTGGTGAAAGAGAGCTGAGTGTCATCGGCATACATATGAAACCTGATGTGTTTTCAGATTATATCACTGAGGGCTAATGTGTTGATAACAAATAAAAGGAGGCAAAGACTAAATTCTTTGGGGACTCAGAGGTAACCGAGGAACTCACTCTCTTGAAGTGTGAGGAGGCTAATGATTTAGCAATTGGCCTGATTAGTCAAATTGATGTGGAAAATGCTCAAGTAGGTCTATTCCTTGATTCAGTTTTTCAACATACTCCTACGGATCAAATCTACAGCACGGTGGCACAGTGGTTAGCACTGCTGCCTCACAGCGCCAGGGACCCGGGTTCGATTCCCGGCTTTGGGTCACTGTCTGTGCGGGGTCTGCACACTCTCACCATGTCTGCGTGGGTTTTCTCCCACAATCCGAAAGACGTGCTGGTAAGATGCATTGGCCATGCTAAATTCTCCCTTGTGTACCCAAACAGGTGCTGGAGTGTGGCAACTGGGGGATTTTTACTGTAACTTCATTGCAGTGTTAATGTAAGCCTACTTGTGACATTAATAAATAAACTTAAAAATTTATATTCTTTAGAACTTGATTTCCTCGGTCAGTTTTAGTATTACAAAGTCACTTTTGGTAGTGCACATTGAATTTCCCCATCAGAGTATGTTCTGGAATTGTGTTCCTTCCGGATACTTAATTGTATGGTGTTATCAGCAGAGGATTGTGACAAGGTTACCAGGCATCTCACTAGGGTTGTCGTGCAGGGAATCTCGTAACAGGAAGACGAAGGAAGAACTCTGTTATCAAACCAGGAACAATGATACAGCTGCTTTAACATTTCCTTGCCAGGTTTGTTCTACAATCTTTAAAATTACCTTTAAGACAATCAGAGCATTGAACAAGATTGCACTTGAGTTGAGGAAAGGAGTCCACCAACACGTAGAACAGGTAAATCTACATTAAGACGCTTACATGTAAATTCTATAAGCACTAATGTCAGATTTAGCAGCATAGAAACATAGAAACCAAAAGCAGGAGTAGGCCATTTGGCCCTTCGAGCCTGCTCCGCCATTGATTTTGATCATGGTTGATCATCGAATTCAATATCCTGATTCCCCCCTTCCCCCCATATTTCTTGATCCCTTTAACCCCAAGAGCAATATCTAATTTCTTCTTGAAATCAGACAATGTTTTGGCCTCAACTACATTCTGTGGTAGTGAATTCCACACATTCACCACCCACTGGATGAAGAAATTCTTCTCACCTCAGTTCTGAAAGGTTTACCCTTTATCCTCAAACTATGACCCCTAGTCCCCACCATTGGGAACATTCTTTCTGAATCTATCCTGTCTAACCCTGTTAGAATTTTATAAGTTTCTATGAGATCCCCTCTCACTCTTCTAAACTCCAGTGAATATAATCCTAACCGACTTAGTCTCTCTTCATATGACAGGCCTGCCATCCCAGGAATTAGCCTGGTAAACCTTTGCTGTACTCCCTCTATAGCAAGGATATCCTTCCTCAGATAAGGACACCAAAACTGTACACAATACTCCAGGTGTGGCCTCACCAATGCCCTATACAATTGCAGCAAAACATCCCTTTCCCTATACTCAAATCCTCTCACTATGAAGGCCAACATACCATTTGCCTTCTTTACTGCCTGCTGTTCCAGCACGCTTACTTTCAGCGACTGATGCACGAGGACTCCAAAGTCTTGTTGAGTATCCACCTCTCTCAATTTACACCCATTCAAGTAATAATCTGTCTTCCTATTATTGCAACCGAAGTGGATAACCTTACATTTATCCACATTATACTGCATCTGCCATGCAGATGCTCACACACTCAGCCTGTCCAATCACACTGAAGCATCTCTGCATCCTCCTCATAACTCACCCTCCCACCCAACTTTGTATCACCTGCAAATTTGGAGATAACACAATCAGTTCCCTCTTCCAAATCATTACCATATAATGTGAACAGTTGGGGGTCCTAGCATAGATCCCTGCAGAACCCCACTAGTCACTGACTACCAATCAGAAAAGGACCCATTTATGCCAACTCTTTGCTTCCTATCTGCTAACCAGCTTTCTATCCATCTCAAGACATTACCTGCAATCTCATGTGTTTTAACTTTACATAGTAGTCTGTTATTTGAGACCTTGTCGAAAGCATTCTGAAAGTCTAAATAAACCACATCCACTGGTTTTCCTTGGTCAACTCTACTAGTAACATCTTCAAAGAATTCCAATAGATTCATCAAGCATGATTTCCCTTTTGTAAATGCATGCTGACTTTGTCTGATTATACCGCTCCCTTCCAAATGCCGAGTTATGAAATCCTTGATGATAGACTCTAGCAACTTCCCCAGTACCAACGCTAGGCTCACTGGTCTAGAGTTCCCTGTTTTCTCTCTATCTTCCTCTTTGAATATTGGGCTTACATTCACTATCCTCCAATATGTAGGAACTATTCCAGAGTCCAAAGAATTTTGGATAATAACCACCAATAGATCTACTATTTCTAGGGCCACCTCCCTAAGTACTCTGGGATGAAGATTATCAGGACCTGGAGATTTATCCACCTTCAATGCCATCAATTCCCCAAAACCATTTCTCTACTAATGCTGATTTCCTTCAGCTCCTCACTGAAACTTTTTTTTCTCATCACGTCTGATACATTATTCATGTTTTCCTTTGTGAAGACTGAAGCAAAGCACAAATTTAATTCCTCAGCCATTTCTTTATTCCCCATTATGAATGTTCCCATTTTAGACTGTAAGGGGCCTACATTCGTTTTTGTCAATCTTTTTCCCTTTCCATCCCGATAGAAACTTTTACAGTCAGTTTTTATGTTGCCCGCCTGCTTACTTTCATACTTACTTTTTCCCTTCTTAATCAATCCCTTGGTCCTCCTTTGCTGAATTTTAAGCTGCTCCCAATCCTCAGGCCTATTGCTTTTTCTTGCCAATTTGTATGCTTCTTCTTTGAATCTGATACTATCTCTAATTTCCCTTGTAAGCCATGGTTTGGCCACAATTTCCTTACCACTCTTGCGCCAAACAGGAATAAACAACCTTTGGAGTTCACCTATTCGTTCTTTAAATGCCTGCCATTGTCTGTCCACTGTCTTTCCTTTCAGTAATGTTTCCCAGTACATCAAGGCCAATTCATGCCTCATACCATCATAGTTACCTTTATTGAGATTCAGGACCCTGGTCTCAGAATCAACAACATCACTATCCACCTTGACAAAGAATTCTACCATATTATGGGCACTTGTCCCCAAGGGTTTTCTCACAACTAGATTGCCAACTAATCCTTTCTCATTGCACAACACCCAGTCTAAGATGGCCTGCTCCTTTGTTGGTTCCTCATCGTATTGCTCCAGAAAACATCCCATATGCACTCCAGAAATTCCTCCTCTATTGCACCGTGACTAATTTGACTCTCCCAATCTATATGTAGATTGAAGTCGCCCATAATCACAGATGTTTCTTTAACATGCGCATCTCTGATTTCCTGTCTAATGCTTTTCCCAACATTACCACGACAGTTTGATGGTTTGTGTACCACCCCCACAAATGTTTTTTTCCCCTTGTTGTTTATTAACTCGACCCATACAGATTCCACATCATCTATGCTAATACTCTTCCTCAATATCGTATCAATATCATTTTTCATCAACAATGCAATTCCACCACCTTTACCTCTCTCTCTGTCTTTCATAAACACTGAAGAGCCCTCAATATTTAGTTCCTATCCTTGATTACCATGGAGTCACATCTCCATAATGCCAACTATATCATACCTCTTTATATCCATTTGTGCAATTAATTCATCCATTTTGTTTCAGATGCTCCAAGCATTCAGGTACAAAACCTTAAAGTGGGCACTTTTAACATTTCTTTTCCCTTTCCTCCTATTTTTTACTCAGTCCTTATCTAACTCTGGCCCTTGATTTCTCTTCCTATCATTTTCCTTATTCTCCTTACTGTCTTTTCCTCTTGTTTTTATTTCTCCTTCTCTGAATCCTTACAAAGGTTCCCACCCTCCTGCCATATTAGTTTAAACCCTCCCCAACCACTCTAGCAAGTACCCACCCAAAGGACATAAGTCCTCATCCTGCCCAGGTATAACATGTCCAGTTTGTACAGGTCCTACCTTCCCCAGAACCAATCCCAATGCCCTAGGGATCTGAAACCATCCCCCTTACACCATATTTTCAGCCACGTATTCATCCTACATATCCTGCTGTTTCTACTCTGACTAGCACGTGGCATAGGTAGTAATCCTGAGATAACTAGCTTTGAAGTCCTACTTTTCAGCTTGTTTCCTAGCTCCCTATATTCTGCTTTTAGAACCTCATCCCTTTTTTTTACCTATGTCGTTTGTACCAACGTGTACTCCGACCATTGGCTGTTTGCCCTCCCCCTACAGAATGTCCTGCAGCTCCTCAGAGGCATCCCTGACCCGAGCACCAGGGAGGCCACATACCATCTTGGAGTCTTGTTTACAGCCACAGAAATGCCTATCTATTCCCCTTACAATTGAATCCCCTATAACTATTGCATTCCCACACTTTTTACTCCTCCCTTCTGCAGCAGAACCAACTGTGGTGCAATGGATTTGGCTGTTGCTGTTTTCCCCTGAAAGGCCATTCCGCTCAACAGTATCCAAAACGGTCTATCTATTTTGCAGGGGAATAGCCACTATGATGTGGTGACAGTACCAGAATGCGGTTAAAAGCTAAAGGATAGAAATTAATTTATCATTCAAGGATTTAAGTGAGAGAAGAGGAAAAAAAAGGGCAGCCATATATACCAGGGACAAAAGGGAAATTCCTGGAATTGATCCTTTGGGAGGAAGTAAGCTACATAAAGAATTACTTTGGACTGCAAACTCTAATGTGACAAAATGCAAGCTAAAGCCAGGAATATGTCAACATCATCAAGTTAACAAAAATAGGCAGTCCGCTCTGTGAAAATGTTTAAAGAAATTTATGTAAGAACAAACATAATTTGGGAAACACAAGTGGGTTAGAGTCAGAAGTGGTCAATGTAATTTCTGATTTATTTTTATTTCATGAGATGTGGGCATCACTGGCAAGGCCTGCAGTTGTTACCTATCCCTGGGCCATTTCAAGGGCAGTTAAGAGTCACCACATTGCTGTGGTCTGGAGTCATACATAGACCAGACCAGGTAAGGATGGCAGCTTTCAATTGCAGATTAAAAAAAAAATTTAATTTAAATTTTGCAAGCTACCATGCCAGGATTTGAACTCATGTCCCCAAACCATTAACCTGTGCTTCTTGATTACTAGGCCACTATGCCGCCAGCTCTCCATGTTGCTACAAGACTTGATGCAAAGGAAAACCCTGAGAGAGTGCTTATCTTGGCCTAATCTTTGCAAATGGCCCAGACTATATACAGGAAATGGAATCTCATAACTCTCAAACACTGGCAAAGTTTTCAAAGTTTTGTTTGATTTGCTGATTGTATTCTTACACGTAACTACAGAAAAACTTAATCTAAAACCAGATTGATGACTAAATATTTGATCATCTGCAATATGTATGACTATTTAATAATTGTATGCTTCTTTCTTCCTCCCAACACTCGATTCTGTGCACCTTATTTTCAGCTGAGTTAGTGGGCAGGCAATTTGACATGGAATTCTGTGAGCATGAACAAATAAGTTTAACCCGATCTAGCATTCAATTATCTCTAAAGCAAATAACCAAGTCTATTACTTTAAAGACAACAGATTAGAAGAAATGAGGAAAAATTAAAACTGATGGATTTGAAGAGGATGTTCATAGAACGTGGGACTGCGAGGGTCTTTCAAGATAGATAAGTTAAGAGGATCAAAATGGTCTTCCTCATCTGAAATGATCTTGTGAATGGCAGGTCAACTGGGATTGAAATCCTAAGCATCTTGCGAACCATTTATGTTTATAGTATTGATTGTACAATCTGGACCAATTTCCCATTCCCTCTGGCCACGTGCTGGACGTATGCCAGCCCTGGGATCAACGCAGAGATTTGGTGGAGCAGGTAATTTCAATGGTCTCACACTATAGCAAAAGCATTCTCACTGACAGGTCCTGGTGACTGTAACTGAATTAAAAAAGCCAACCATTGGAGTAGCCCCTGTGAAGAGGAAAATGAGCAGGCAAGAACACCTCCTGCTGCCTGAAAAAAATGACTGTCTTTAGCCTGCACCTATTTTAGGCACAGGCTGACCATCCAGCCTCCAAGAAAACTCCCGACATCTTGGAGAAATATCAAGTGGGCAGAAACATGATGCTACTTTCTGTCCGTCAGAAAATTGGTCCCAGTGAAAGATAAGGACCGGAATTCTCGGGCATCGCCCGCGGCTGGGATTCTCCAATCCCACTGAACCAAATTCTCCGTTCTCGCTGGCAGCGGTAGCGGAATATACAAGACCGGAGAATTCCACCAAGATCACCCAGAACCGTTCCCGGGTGACTGATACTTACATACATGTCCAAAATAAATTCTACACAAATAAACACAAGCCCCACTCCTGCCCTATCCCCACAACCCTACGTATTTACCCCACCAATCCCCCTAACCTTCATATCCTGGGACTCTAAGGGGCAATTTAGCATGGCCAATCCCCCTAACCTGCACATCTTTGGATGTGGGAGAAAACCAAAGCACCCGGAGGAAACCCACGCAGACACAGGGCAAAAGGGTAAACACCATAGAGACAGATATCCAAGGCTGGAATGAACCCAAGTCCCTGGCGCTGTGAAGCCGCAGTGCTAACCACTGTGCCACTGTACCGGGCCATTTCCAGTTCCCACATCAGACACGTGTGTTGTGCAGTGTCCATTTGATTTTTGCTGGAATTGACCAGTTAGTGGTTTACCCAATGCAATATCCAGCCAATTAATATCCGTAATTCAGAAGTTCTTTCACATCTTGACAATTCCAATGTGTTGGTGCACTTTTTAAATGCACATTAATGATAACCCTCAGTGTTAAGTCAATGGAGTGAAATAGCCAGTACTGATTTTTTTAACTGCCATACATTTCTTAATAAAATTAAAATAAATCCCTTGACTGCTTTCTCAGTTCCAATGTGTTTTGATAGTTGGAATGAGTTTTTACAGTTCTTTGCCAGCTTTGACAGTTCTTTTACATCTTGACCGCTTTTTTTCATATCTTGACAGTTCCAATGAGTTGATGCACTTTTTAAATGCACATTAATGTCAGCATTTAATAGTCCCAAAGGGCACCTGACCTCACCTAAATATACCTTATTTCAACCAAAGGGTAAGTGACCTCTCTCAAGTATTTCCTGGGACCATATCCAAAGACGGCTCCAAAAGGGTACCCTGGCTATCCAAGCAAATTCGCAAGGCTCAGACATGTTCCTGCCTGGTCAAATCTGCATTTACCTCATCAAAGTCAGACATGAGTGGAGGCAGCTGTTGATTTATATGGGTAACTGTCTCTAGGAACCATTATTGTGCAATTTAGAACATGCTGCCATTCCTCCCCCTGCAAAAATGGCGAAGACCAAGTTCGGGTGTGGGACTGCTGGATTTGGGCCTTAGCTGGCACCTCCACACTGATGGAGAAGCCCTCCCTCTGTGTGAAGATTCAGGCCAGTGTGTAAGACTGAGGAGCTGTGTGTCCAGTCCCACCTCTCACCCAAGGGAAGGGCTCCTCCCATCTGTGTAAATTTTGGAGGATGGCAATGTAAGTGAATGGCTATGCAATGCCAGGATTAGAACATGTGCTTCATGATGGTCAGGTGGGAAGTTTCACTGTTGTTCAACTCTTCAACTTTAGTGTTTAATTTTTTATTTTTTTAGTGTCACAAGTAGGCTTACATTAACACTGCAATGAGGTTATAGTGAAAGTCCCCTCATCGTCACACTCTGGCATCTGCTTGGGTACACCAAGGGAGAATTTAACATGTTCAATGCAACTAACTAGCACGTCTTTCGGACTGTGGGAGGAAACCGGAGCACCCGGAGGAAACCCATGCAGACACGGGGAGAACATCGCACAGACAGTGACCCAAGCCGGGATCGAACCAGGTCCCTGGCACTGTGAGGCAACAGTGCTAACCACTGGTCCATCTTCACCCTACAGTAGAAAAGAGCACGCAACACCCATAACAACAATCATTCCAGAGATGCAGTGACCCACCTGGCAGCATTGACATCGTAAGGAGTCGAACAACACCAGGTTAAAGTCCAACAGGTTTATTTGGTAGCAAAAGCCTTTTGCTACCAAAAGGCTTTGGTGGCTTTTGCTACCAAATAAACCTGTTGGACTTTAACCTGGTGTTGTTAGACTTCTTACTGTGTTTACCCCAGTCCAACGCCGGCATCTCCACAGCATTGACATCAACAGAGGAGGAGGAGGACATTGACATCAGCAGTGTGGCTACAGTGCAGGTAGTGGGTGTTGGCAAGAAGGGTGTGCAGCAGAAAGAGGGCAAAAGCGTATTGAATATTCCATGGATATTACTTGGAGCAGCTCCATAATTTGTGTAGCCAGATCCATTAGTTCTCATTTGATGCAGTGCCAGATGTCTGATGAAGCAGCTGCAGTATGTTAGGAAGGTGAGTAACTGATATGTTCTCTCTCTTGCAGGGCTGGTGCCAGAGGAACAGCAGCAGCTGATTGTGGTGAATATGATGGTTAGGGCCGGTCAAGGACAGTAGTGGGAACTTGTGCATGGAGTCAGAAGAGATAGGAAAGGCGATGAATGAATACTTTTTTTCAGTGTTCACCAAGGAGAGGGGCCATGTTTTTGAGGATGAGAGCGTGATACAGGCTGAAAGGCTGGAGGAGGCAGATGTTCTGAGGGAAGATGTCTTAGCAATTTTGAAAAACCTGAAGGTCGATAAGCCCCCTGGGCCAGATGAGATATATCCTAGGATTCTTTGGGAGGCAAGGGATGAGATTGCAGAGCCTTTGGCTTTGATTTTTGGGTCCTCACTGTCCACGGGGATAGTGCCAGAGGACTGGAGAGTGGTGAATGTTGTTCCTCTGTTCAAGAAAGGAAATAGGAATGACCCTGGTAATTATAGGCCAGTTAGTTTTACTTCGGTGGTCAGTAAGTTAATGGAAAAGGTCCTGAGGAATAGGATTTAAGACCATTTAGAAAGAAGCAGCTTAATCCAGGATAGTCAACACGGATTCGTAAAGGGTAAGTCTTGCCTCACAAATTTGATTGAATTTTTTGAGGAGGTAACGAAGTGTGTCGATGAAGGTAGAGCAGTTGATGTCATATACATGGATTTTAGTAAGGCGTTTGATAAGGTCCCCCATGGTCGGCTCATGAAGAAAGTAAGGAGGTGTGGGATAGAGGGAAATTTGGCCGATTGGATAGTAACTGGCTATCTCATAGAAGACAGAGGGTGGTGGTGGATGGAAAATTTTCAAACTGGAGACCAGTTACCAACGGTGTACCACAAGGATCAGTGCTGGGTCCTCTGCTATTTGTGATTTTTATTAATGACTTGGAGGAGGGGGCTGAAGGGTGGATCAGTAAATTTGTGGATGGCACCAAGATTGGTGGAGTAGTGGATGAGGTGGAGGGCTGTTGTAGGCTGCAAAGATACATTGATAGGATGCAGAGCTGGGCCAAAAAATGGCAGATGGAGTTTAACCCTGTTAAGTGCGAGGTGATTCATTTTGGTAGGACAAATTTGAATGCGGATTACAGGGTCAAAGGTAGGGTTCTGAGGAATGTGGAGGAACAGAGAGATCTTGGGGTTCATATCCACAGATCTCTGAAGGTTGCCACTCAAGTGGATAGAGCAGTGAGGAAGGCCTATAGTGTGTTAGCGTTTCTTAACAGGGGGTTTGAGTTTAAGAGCCGTGGGGTTATGCTGCAACTGTACAGGACCTTGGTGAGACCACATTTGGAATATTGTGTGCAGTTCTGGTCACCTCACCATAAGAAGGATGTGGAAGCACTGGAAAGAGTGCAAAGGAGATTTACCAGGATGCTGCCTGGTTTGGAAGGTAGGTCTTATGAGGAAAGGTTGAGGGAGCTAGGCCTTTTCTCTTTAGAGCGGAGGAGGTTGAGAGGTGACTTAATAGAGGTTTATAGGATGATGAGGGGGATAGATAGAGTGGACGTTCAGAGACTATTTCCTCGGGTGGATGTAGCTGTTATTAGGGGGCATAACTATAAGGTTCATGGTGGAAGATATAGGAGGGATGTACGAGGTAGGTTCTTTACTCAGAGAGTGGTTGGGGTGTGGAATGGACTGCCTGTGATAGTGGAGTTGGACACTTCAGGAACTTTCAAGCGTTTATTGGATAGGCACATGGAGCACACCAGAATGATAGGGAGTGGGACAGCTTGATCTTGGTTTCGGAAAAATTTCGGCACAACGTCGTGGGCCGAAGGGCCTGTACTGTACTGTACTGTTCTATGTTCTATGTTCTATGCTCTATGATGACCTCAGACAGATAGCTATTGGGCCTCCTACCTTGCTATCTTAGGGATTTGCCTACCTCTGGCACACAAAGACTGATTTCAGTGGATGAGACCAATCTAAATTCCAATGGTGAAATACGTAGTGCTCAACAAAGACACAGAAGATGTGCTGATCGCCCATTGCATCTGGATTTATCTCCAGCCAGCTAGACTTTCTTAACACTGCTGTCCTTAAAATAAAACAAAACTAAGTCTAGAGTCCCATGTAGAGGGAAAAGGTCAAAGGCGCTGGCTGACACCTCATCTTCCACTGTAACTACAAACATGGGTTTTGATTTCTGCATTTAACAATGCAACTCTGGTCATCGAAAGCTGCTGTCCAATTAATCCTTTAATAACCTCACCATTATTTTTACCACAAATTCTGGGCCAGGTGTTGTGAAAGGCCAGCTTCGTTAACATTGAAAACACCACCTCCAGGGCTACCTGGATGACACCATTAAAATGGTATCTACCATAAAGAAAAGGGTGACGTAGGAGTTTTCAATGCATTTTGCAATAGAATGAAATGATCCGCACACCTTTTTTTACACTATGGGTAGATATACATCACATGTATTTTCTGTGTCTAATGTGCATTGTAAAGTACAACATTTATTTGGTGTTCGAATGAATGTTAATTGGATTTTAGTTTGTTGTTAAAACCTTGTAACAGTCTTTATTATATTACAGATAGGAAAGGGTTTAGCTATCTGCTGTTTGGATTATTTTAGTGAACTCAAGGATATTTTCTGCGAGACATAATAATAAGATCCAGATAACTTTCAGAATATTAAACTGGAATGAAAGCTGGACTATCTTGAATGGTCTCCTTCATTCTTCCAGCAACAATAACTTAGAGAGCAAGGATTTTACTTCTAGCAACACAATTTTTGCTTTTAGTAATTATGGAAGAATCTTGTATGAAGCTTTTGTAACCGAGCTTAATTTATTTTTCCATGGGATGTGGGCATCACTGGCAAGGCCAGTATTTGTTTTCCATTGCTAACTACCCTTAAATTGAGTGGCTTGCTAGGCCATTTCAGAGGGTAGTTAAGAACCACCCACATTGATGTGGGTCTGGCGTCACATAGCAGGCCAGACTAGGTAAGGATGCCAGGTTTCCTTCCCTCAAGGGCATTCATGAACCAGATGGTAGTTTCATATTCATTACTGAGACTAGCTTTCAATTCAAGAAGATATAGCTCTTGGGGCTAAAGGGATCAAGGAATATTGGGGGGGGAGGCTGGATCAGGATATTGAATTTGATGATCAGCCATGATCAAAATCAACGGCGGAGCAGGCTCCAAGGGCCGAATGGCCTATTCTTCCTTTTATTTTCGATGATTTTAATTCCAGATTTTTAATTTTCATTGAACCACCTGCTATGGTGGGATTTGAACCCTTGTCTCTAGAGCAGCCGTCTGGATTTCTGGATTTCTGGATCCCTCACCCAGTGACATTACCACTACACAACCACATCTCCTATGCGAATAACGTGAGGTTGCTCAACTTAGAATATTTGACCCTGTAGAGAGTATAACGATAATCATGTGAACATGACAGCATGTAATAGCCATACAATAATATCACCTTGCTAAAGAAATATGACTGATTAACTGTAAGAGCCCAAATTTAATGACCGATTAACCAAGAACATTTTCCTAACAGAGTCGCTGAGCAGAAACTGATAGCCAAGTTCCGCACACATGAGGACGGCCTCAACCGGGATATTGGGTTCATGTCACACTATCTGTAACCCCCACAGTTGCCTGGACCTGTCGAGTTTCACTGGCTGTCTTGTCTGGAGACAATACACATCTTTTTAGCCTGTCTTGATGCTCTCTCCACTCACATTGTTTTGTTTCTTAAAGACTTGATTAGCTGTAAGTATTCGCATTCCAACCATTATTCATATAAATTGAGTCTGTGTCTTTAAATGCCCTGTTTGTGAACAGAATTCCCACTCACCTGAAGAAGGGGCTTGGAGCTCCGAAAGCTTGTGTGGCTTTTGCTACCAAATAAACCTGTTGGACTTTAACCTGGTGTTGTTAAACTTCTTACTGTGTTTACCCCAGTCCAACGCCGGCATCTCCACATCCTGTTATAAAGCCAAGCACTGCAGATGCTGGACATCTGAAATAAAAACAGAAAATGCTGGAAAGGCCTGCCGAGGCATTTCCAAAATGTTCTGTTTTTATCATATGAAGTCGGATGGCTAGCCCAGTTAGAAAGTTTGAAAGTACGCCCGCTACGTGACTTGTTGCTGTTGTTGAGCAGGAAAATCACATTGCCTCTTGGGTATACTCAGCTGTTCATTCATGGAATGTTAACAGAGTTAGGATGCCAAAAAAAATGACTTAAAGCTAATCGCACAGAAAGAACAATGAACTTGACCAGCAGTACGGAGGAGGATAATTGGACAGCAGAAAATATTCTACTGTGCAATTAGAAGAATGCTGATTGCACAGTAAATTGCACAGTAAATGCAAAACCCTGGAAATCCCTCCTAAACAGAACTTTGGTTTATATACTACAGCGGTTCAAGAAGGCAGCTTACCAACACCGTCTCAAGGGCAATTCTTGATGTGCAACAGATGCTGGCCAGGAAGCCCACGTGGCTTTATGAATAAAATAGGTAGTATAATGATTATGTTACTGGATTAGTAATCCAGAAGCCTGGATGGATAATCGATAGACCATTATGGCAGCTAGAAATTTAAATTCAGTTAACTAAATTTTAAACATTCTGAAATAAAGAAAGTTAGTCTCATTTAAAAAGCATTTGGATAAGTACATGAATGGGAAAGGATTGGAGGGATATGGGCGAAATGCGGGCAATTGGGACTAGCTGGGAAGGCACCATGGTTGGCCTGGATCGATAGAGGCAAATAGCTTGTTTCCATATTGTATTGATCTGTGACTCTACGACAATGGAACAAATTGATTAAAAAATCTGTTTCACGAATGTCCTTTAGGGGAGGAAATCTGCCATCCTTACACAATCTGGCTTATGTGCAACTCAAGATGCAAAGTTAAGTGGTTGACTCTTAATTGCTCTCTGAAATGGCCTAGTCTACCACTCAGTTGTACTGAAGAAGGTAGCTCACCACCACCCTCTCAAGGGCAATTAAGAATGGTCAATAAATACTAGTCCAATGAGTAATGCCCACATCCTGGAATCAATAAACTGAAAGAGGCTAGTTGCACACGCTACAAGCCCTTCAATCCACCAGGAAATCACACGGTGAATTTCCACAGGAGTTCTCCCTCTCTTCCACTATGATTCCCGTAGAAGAACTGTGCCAACTTTAAAAAAACAAATTATGTGACACCTAGACCATTTCTTTGGCTTTTTGCTAAAACTCTCCTGGAAATTAATTCCCAAGGCAGCTTGCCTCAGTGGTAGCACTCTCAACTCCGGGTCAGAACGTCACGTGGCTCAAGAATCCAGGTCTTGTGTACTGAGGGAGCACTGTATCAGGGATTCTGTTTTTCAAATGAGGTGTTAACCTGGGTCCCTGAGAAGCATAAAATATCCCATGCCACTAATTGAAGAAGAGCAGGAGAGTTCTCTGGTGTCCCAACAAACAGTAAAATAAAAAGACATTAACTGCTAATTAACTCACTGCTGTTTGTGCAACCTTGCTGTTTTCACAGGAAAATGGGAGCAGGAGTCAGTCATTTGCCCCCTCGAGCCTTGTCCACCATTTAACTAGATCATGGCTGATCTTCTACCTCACTGCCATCTTCCTGCACTATTTCTGTACCCCTTAATATCATTGGGTCTAGAAATCTTTTGACTTTTCTTTGAACATACTCAATGACTGAGCCTTCACAGCCCTTTGGGGTAGAGAATTCCAAAAAGTTTGCCACTATCTAACTGAAGAAACTCCTCCTCATCTTGATCCTAAATGGCCTACCTCTTGGCTGTTGGCTATTACATTTATCTGTAGAACAACAGTGACTGTGTTTCAATGATGTAAAATATTTTGGGACATTTTCAGGGCATGTGCCATATAAGCACAATTTCCTTTTTCTTTGCAAGAAAAGGCCATAAGCATGTCTCTAAATGGAAAAGGAATTGAATTTACAATGCAGCTAAGTAAACCTTCTCTTCATTAAGTGGAAGGATTGCAAAGGTGACCTTGTTAAGCATTTGTATGCTATCACAAGAGGTTTATTAATAATTGCTTTGCTCTCTGAACTGCTTGGAATTTGAAAGCTGCTCGTGTTGGTATGTTCCAGATTCCATAGCTTTAACTCCATCAATACCATAGAATACAACAATAGGACAAACTCATGCAAGACTAAACATACTCCCGTACAGGTCTATAGACTGTGCTCTGAAGTATTTGCAACTATTTACATTAATGCACTGTATAATGTTGATATCTTATATCATTTTATTTTTTATTCATTTATAGTGTTGTGGGAAATGTACCACTGAGTCAAGCTTGAAGGTTTCAAGAATACAGTTTTATTTTAACGAAGATTCGTGGAGACAAGACACTAACAAGCAGCAAACCTTTTCTCAATGAGACAATAGGAGCAATCCATCTTTATACCTTTTACACAATAAATGGACCGGACATCTAGCATTATCACATCATTGTAATCAAGTAGGTGATCGATCGTTAACACATCGTTATAGACAAATACAGACAGATACAGACATAAGCATGTTAACATCGCATTGTTCTATGAATGGATACATTTCCTACGTCAGTGGCCATCAATGGTTTTAGTTTCAGTCTATTCATATAGTAATTTACAGTAATTGGTTTTCCTGCAGTTATGTATTCCCGATCCCACCTGTAGCTAATCTCTTTACCCAACCCTATTGTCCTTATCCTAAAGAGTGCCTCAAGCCCTGGCTGGCTTCCTGCAGGATCTGATTCCTGCATGTTTAACTTTAAATAGCTGTCTGTCCTTTATGTTTTAATCTCAGGTGGCTGTCTGTACTAAAAGTCAGTGCCTGTTTAATGTCTCTTTCCCAGGTGACTGTTTATGTGCCAGGCAGTTATTTTTTAAAGTGCCGAGGTCAGCATTTATTGCCCCTCCCTAATTGTGAGGGCATTTAAGAATCAATCACATTGCTATGGGTCTGGAGTAACATGTAGGCCAGACTGGGTAAAAATGGCAGATTTCCTTCACTAAAGGACATTAGTGAACCAGATGGGTTTTTCTGACAATCAACAATGGTTTCAAAAAGGTGCTGGACTTATACAAATTCAACCAAGGTGCTAAATTCCAACAATCTCAATCCATGATCAAATAGGTAAGGCTGAAGTTATGTATTTCTAGTGATTTGATTTATTATTGTCATATGTATTAGTAGAGAGTGAAAAATATTGTTTCTTGCGTATTAAACATACAAAGCATATTGTACATAGGGAAGGAAAGGAGAGGGAGCAGAATGTAATGTTACAGTCATAGCTAGGTTTAGAGAAAAATCAGCTTAATGCAAGGTAGGTCCATTCAAAAGTCTGATGGCAGCTGGCAAGAAGCTGTTCTTGAATTGATTGGTACGTGTCCTCAGACTTTAGTATCTTTTTCGTATCTCTTCCATTTTCTTCCACGGAAGAAGGTGGAAGAGAGTATGTCCAGGGTGCGTGGAGTCCTTGATTTTGCTGGGCTGCTTTTCCGAGACAGCAGGAAGTGTAGACGGTGTCAGTGGATGAGAGGCTAGTTTGAGTGATGGGCTGGGTTTCTTTCATGGCCCTTTGTAGTTTATTGCGGTCTTGGACAGAGCAGAAGCCATACCTAGCTATGATACAACCAGAAAGAATGCTTTCTATGATGTATCTGTGGAAGTTGGTGAGAGTTGTAGTGGAAATGCTAAATTTCCTTATTCTCCTCAGAATGTAGAGGCAATGGTGGGCTTTCTTAATGATAGCATCCACATGGAGGGACCAGGACAGGTTGTTGGTGATCTGGACACCTTGAAAGTCTCGACATCCCTGAGACTATTAGAGAATATTCTCTAGAAAGGTACAATTGCCTGATGACGGATTACTGCAAGCACTGTCAAAGGACACAGCCACAGTGAAGCTTCAGGAACAGGCAAAGTGCGTGCTGCTTAGGAAGGAAGCTGAGGCCAGTGCCTGAGCGAATCATGCAGGTATCTCCTCTTCCGGAGACAGGGACACTACAACTGAATCGTACAATTACAACAAAGTTGTCCTGATAATGGCAGAATTACTAGTGAATGGCCATCCCTTGAAATACAGGTGAACACAGGAGTTGCAGTCTCCGTTATTGGAGAACAGGATTATAAGTACCTCCAACCGAGCATTCAACTTGTGTGATGATATTGTGCTATTGATATTTTTTATTGTTAAGGGGACTGTTTTAAAGCTCAGTCTTTTTTCTGCAGGCAATCGGTATGTCTGGTTGGAATGCAACTCAGAAGCTGGGAGAGCAGGATAATTGCTCATCATAGCCATGTAGTGCTTACTTAGGAGAGAGCATAACCTCCCTGCTCTTAAACTCTACGTCTCTGCTAATAAAGGGATGTATACTATATGTCTTCTTAACCACTTCATCCACTTGTTCTGTTACCTTAAGGGACTTCTGCAAATGCAAAGTCTCTCTGACCCTTGGTGCTTCCCAGTGTCCTGCCATTCATCATGTATTCCCTTGTCTTTTTTGTCCTGCCAAAGTGCATCACTGATTCTATGCTGTATATCACTATGACTCTATTTCTATGACCTCACACTTATCTGGACAGAATTCCATTTGCCACTGACCAGCCCATCTATATCCTCCTGCAATCTAATGCTATCGTTCTCACTATCTGCCACCCCTCCAATTTTCGTATCATCTGCAAACTTACTGATCAACCCTCCTACGTTCAAGTCAAAATCATTTATATAAACCACAAACAGCAAGGTCCTAATCCTGATCCCCGTAGACCCCACTGGACACAGTCTTCCAATCCAAAAAACACCCCTCGACTATCACCCTCTGCTTCCTGCCACCCAGCCAATTTTGGATCCAATTTGCCAAATTTCCTTGGATCCCATGGGCTCTTACCTTCGCTGTCAGTCTCTCATGTGGGATCTGATCAAAAGCCTTGCTAAAGTCCAAGTAGACTATGTCAAATGCATTGCCCTCATCTACACATCTGGTCACCTCTTTGAAAAATTCAGTCAAGTTGGTCAGACCTGACCTCCCCTTAACAAAACCATGCTGATTGTTCCTGATTAATCCCTGCCTCTCCGAAAGCGGATTAATTCTATTTCTCAGAATTCCCCAGCACCTCCTGCCTTCAACCACCCTGCATGGCCAAACAGACATTTTTCCCAATTTCCAATATTTGTATACAAATGTTAGTGATTGATAATGGAAGTGTTCAAAAAGTGAAAAGAAAATGCATTATTTTCTTCAGTGCCCAGTTGGTTTTTCCTCCAGGCTGTTTACAGCGGTATCTAGGAGATTAATCTTCCATTTCTGAAAACTCCGGAGCAATTTTGGAGGATTGGCAGCACTCACTGTTGCCATGCTGTCGCTAGCTTGAAAACAACATACAGGAAAAACTGGTCTGCTCACAGCGATCCAGTTAACTCACGCATGAGAAATTTGCACACGTCATGGAACTGATGAACAGTGTGAAAGTTTTTTCATGTAGACAGGTGAGTATATTTGATAAACATTTGAATCAGGATACAATGCAGATCTGAAGAAAGATGGGGGCAACGTGATTCACTTTGACTTCCTTCAGGCTGGAACAGGCACGATAGGCTAATGACCTCTCTTCTCCTGCTGTAAAGCTAGGTGTTTCTATGGTAATTACTGATGGAATGTTCCTTCTGAGTTCAACGTTTTTGAATTGTCCCCAATTAAAACCCTCGTTTGCCTCCTGCAGCAGTTAGATTTTGACTCTCAGAGCACATCCTAAGGCATCAAATAGGCAGCACTCAGACTGACTAAACTTCTCAGGAACAATTTCCTCCTTCGCTTGTGCAAAGATGCCTTGTACGTGAAAGAAAAAGCGGAACACATCAATTAGTTTTAATTTAATAGTGTCATTGTCACTTATTTCCTACCCACCTGAATTTTTAGATTTATTCCACAATAGGCGTCAAGATCCAAGTAATGATCAAGGTAATGATGCAAATCAAATCACTAACAGATTGGCTTGATCATCCTGATCGCCTTCGAATGGTTCTGCCCATCTATAACAAAACCTCACTTAAATCACGCTGCATGTGCAGATTTGGTTCAGGATTAAATCAGTTATTGTGGGTATGGAATTCATTGGCGTAGTATTGGAGGCCTAGAATTTCTTTGTTGGGTTGTGAGGCACCTCTGCCCACTTCCTGAAACAGGTCCAGGCAACAAATTCGACAAGATGATTGAGGGCAAGCTGTGGGGAGTGGAAGTTCTGAGCAAGACCCTCTGCCAGATTGGAGTTGGACTCCTCCATGTTCCTTGATAGTGACAGCAGGATGTCCGGCAGGGCGATCAATGCACTCGGCATCTCGGTGTGTCTCTTCATCAGTGGTCCCCTGTGTGCTGCCCCATTGAGGTCCTCATCTGAGTCCTTGCAGTAGAACTCATCCACAACCTTGTCCTCTGAGGAGCTGGCAAATGAAGCATCCTTTCCCCCTCCCCTGGCTACAGCTCATTCACGCCCGGGTGACACACTAAATACTGATCTCAGCTCTATACTAGCTGCCATGTTACATACACCATAGTAAAGAAAGCCCAACAATGCCTCTACTTACTCAGACGACTAAGGAAATTTTGCATGTCAGCTATGACTCTCACCAACTTTTACAGATGCACCATAGAGAGCGTTATTTTTGGTTGTATCACAGCTTGGTATGGTTCCTGCTCTGCCCAAGACCACAAGGAACTACAAAAGGTCGTGAATGTAGCCCAATCCATCACGCTAACCATACTCTCATCCATTGACTCTGTCTTTACTTCCCGCTGCCTCGGCAAAGCAACCAGCATAATTAAGGACCCCAAACACCCCGGACATTCTCTCTTCCCCCTTCTTCCTTTGGGAAAAAGATACAAAAGTCTGAGGTCACGTACCAACCGACTCAGGAACAGCTTCTTCCCTGCTGCTGTCAGACTTTTGAATGGACCTACCTTGCATTAAGTTGATCTTTCTCTACACCCTAGCTATGACTGTAACAGTACATTCTGCACTCTGTTGTTTCCTTCTCTATGAACGGTATGTTTTGTCCGTATAGCGTGCAAGAAACAATACTTTTCACTGTATATTAATACATGTGACAATAAATCAAATCAAATCAAATCAAAATGTTCAGCGCAATATCTGAGCTGGTGGCTGTGATTGTCACATCTAGTGACGAGGCTATTCCATCTCTTCCTCCTTGGACTGCTGTGGCTGGCCAGGTGGCTGCTCTTGTGATGTTTGAAAGTAGGAAATCACAAGTGGAAGTTAGAGATGAGGGAATTGAATTGCTATCTGAAAGGAAAGAATGTGCAAGGTTACAGGGATAAGGCAAGGGAGTGGAGCTAGGTGGCATGTTCTTTCAGAGAGCCAGGGCAATCTCAATGGGCCGAATCGCCTTCTTCTGCACTGTAATGATCCTTGTGAAAACCGCTTAGTGAGTAGCAGCCGCAATTGTTGTACAACATTGTTTTGTTTTGTGCAGACCAAAAAGGAGGCACTGGCTTGTAACTCAATTCATGGTCTGGATCCGCTCCTCAATAGGAAGACAAGGAAGTTCAGCAGGAAGGACTTCTTCCGGCTGCTGTTTGGGGCTTTATCTGACCAATCCTCAGCAACATTGATCACAAACACAGTTGGAGTATAGCTTGGGGAGTTCAAAGGTAAAAAGACACAGTAAAGATAAAGCCTCAAAGTAAATATTTTTCTGTGAATCAGGTTTTCTTTTTAGTAGTTTTGCTGTCCAATGACCTGAACTCATGGATAAGTGTGGTTAGCAGTATTTCGAAACTGGCCTCAAAGTTCTATTTGTGTAGAAAATGAGGGTATTTTGAAGAAATTACGCTGCACTTTTATAATGACAAATCATTTTGACATCACAGCTCATATAAACCCGTTCAGCTGTATCTGAGCTGGTTTCAGTCAATACCCTGGTTATTTGAAATCAAAATAAAAACTACAAATGTTCAAAGTTGTAAATAAAAACAGAGCCTTGGAGAACTATATTGTCGATCACTAGCATCTATACAGGGAAAAGATAAAGGACAGCATTTTCTGATTTGCAGACCAAGTGTGGTGATGGGAAAGTCAGCACAATTCTCGCTGGGCGGCAGGGTGACTGCACACCCAACCTTCTGTCTTTTAACTCATTAATGATGCATCCGCAAGGAGCACTTCAAATCTCATGACCGGACGGGCAGTGAATCAACTGCTTCAAACTCCAAGCGCCATATTTAAATGGTGCCCAGACAGACATTCACTCGCTGCAGGCTAGGAGCTCTAGATCACGTAAAAAAAAGTTGTCCAGAAGAAGGAAACAACTTTTAGCCCCATGATTCAACCAGGTGATTCTCCTCTGGACTGTCTAGGAAAAGTGGCAGGTCCTCTTTCCAAGGCATGGGAACAGGAGGCCCTCCTGCCAGACCACCAAGGTCTGCCTGGGAAGCGATCGCCAGAGAGATAAATGCTTGTGGGGTCCAAAGAAGGACCATCCTGCAGTGCAGGAAACGGGTGAACAACCCCATCTGCATCACCAGGGTAAGTCAAACTTCTACTTATTGCAAACTCACATGCTCATAAGGGCACCAGGTGGTCCAAGGGTTAGAGTTCACATGGATATCCCACATGATCCACACATGGTTCATCAGCACACACTTGTCATAGCCACTTAAACTCACCATCACAAATAAGATTCTGCACAAACGGCATTTAATCCCTTACTAGGGATGGCTGAGTACACACAACAGGTATGCAAGCTTCTGAACTGCTCTTTCATCCACTGAGTGCTCGCACTCAATCCATTTATCATTACACAGGACAAGATAACCCACAACAAGTTTTAATTTGTGTCACAAGTTGACTTACATTAATACCGTAATGACGTTACTGTGAAAATCCCCTAGTCGCCACACTCCGGCGCCTGAGGGAGAATTTAGCATGGCCAATGCACCTAACCAGCACGTCTTTTGGACTGCGGGAGGAAACCGGAGCACCCAGAGGAAACCCATACAGACACAAGGGCCGGAATTTTACCGCCATGCCCACCCTGGAATCGGGGGGAAGCGAGGATCGCAGAATGGAATTCTCCGTTGGCCTCGGGCGGGATTTTACGAGCCTCACCTGAGCGAGGTTGTAAAATCCCAGCGAAGGAGAATATACAGACTTTGCACAGACAATGACCCAAGCCGGGAATCGAACCGGGTCCCTGGAGCCGTGAGGCAGCAGTGCTAACCACTGTGCCACCATGAGAGAGATCCCAGACTCCAGGTGGTATCATTTAGTCTCTAAGCCAGAAAAAGTTGTCCCCTATCTTTTCCCTGTATAGATGCCAGTGATGACAGGGTCATTCTCCAAGGCTCTGTTTTTATTTACAAGTTTGAACATTTGTAGTTTTTATTTTGATTTCAAATAACCAGGGTATTGACTGAAACCAGCTCAGATACAGCTGAACGGGTTTATATGAGCTGCGGTGTCAAAATGATTTGTCGTCACGAAAGGGGTGTAATTTCTTCGAAACACTCTAATTTTCTACACAAAAAGAACTTTGAGGTCAGTTTCGAAATACTGCTAACCACACTTATCCATGAGTTCAGGTCATTGGACAGCAGAACTACTAAAAAGGAAACCTGATTCACAGAAAAATATTTATTTTGAGGCTTTATCTTTACTGTGTCTTTTTACCTTTGAACTTCCCAAGCTATACTCCAACTGTGATCAATGTTGCTGAGAATTGGTCAGATAAAGCCTCAAACAGTAGCCGGAAGAAGTCCTTCTCTCTGAATTTCCTTGTCTTCCTATTGAGGAGCATTAACCCCTTCTCGTACTAATGGAGTCCAGACCATGAAATTGGAGAATTGAATTACAAGCCTGTGCTTCCCTTTAGGGCCCATAACAAAACAAAGTTGTACAACAGTTGCGGCTGCAACTCGCTCAGCAGTTTTCACAAGAATCAATGTAAAAGGAGGCTATTCAGCCCATCGAGTCTGGCCTGCTCTCTCATTCTCCCTAGCCCCACTGCCTTGCCTTATCCCTGCAAATTTGCACTTTATTTCTTTTCAGATAGCAATCCAATTACCTTCTGAATACCTCGATCGAACCTGCCTCTACCATGCTTTCTACAGGTTTGTTCCGAAAACCAACCACCTTCTGGGTGAAGTCTTTTTGTCACATCACTTTTACTCCTCTTGCCTATTATTTTGAATCTGTGCCCTCTAGTTCTTGATGTACTCCTGAGAGGGAACAGTTTCTGATTATTTCCTTGTCTATAACCCCACATGATCTTGAATTCCTTCATCAAATTTCCTCTCAGCCTACTTTTCTCTGAGGAAAACAGACCCATCCTCTTCAATCTACCCTCTAAGCTACAGTTTTTTAATCATTGGAATCATTCTTGTGAATGACCTCTGTACTCTCTCCAATGCCTTTATATCCTTCCTCAAGTATGGTACTGTGGTGAGCCATAGTTGGTTACCACTATGAGTGCTGAGCCATGGATGGTCAGCGCTATGGGTATTTGTAGATATGTTACTGTTGTCACTGTTGGGGTAGGGTTGGGCTGTTCTACCTGTTGATATTGTTCTGTGGTACACTCCAGTTGGCTCCGCCTACCTGGGGAAGTATAAAGGTCACTGCACTGCCTGGTGACCCTTTAGTCTGGGATTGTATTGTATATAGTGTGCTCCATTCTTGTTAGTAATAAAAGCCTTTATTTCCCGGGTACAATCTAGCCTCCCGAGTGATTTAATCGCGCATCAGGTACCCAGAATTGGACTCAGTATGTTTTGTCTGTATAGCGTGCAAGAAACAATACTTTTCACTGTATACTAATACATGTGACAATAACAAATCAAACCAAAATCAAACGTAAGGTCGAAATTCTTAAAGTCCATTCATTTAAATTTTCTCAGAGACAAACAAAATGCTTTTTTGATATTGTGCTAAACAAGGTGAAGGACCTGGAATGGAATGAATGGAATTTTCAATGTTATCTCGATTATGAATATCTCCTCTATTACCCTGCCCCTTCAAAAACAAATACATGCACAGTGACAAAGTAGTCAGAATTTAACATACTTTTCAAATCAGCCACAAATGACAATGCTTGCAATTGGTGCACTATCCTTTCTTATCATTCTCAACCTCTCTGTAGCTTTGAAAATTTCAACCACACCATCCTCTTCTAATACATCCAATTTGCTGTCCTGCAAAATGGGATTGCTGTCACTTAATTCCAGCTATCCAATTGTAGCCACATTATCTCCATCAGTGGCTCATCTTTCTGCTCCTATACCATTTCAGGAAAGCTGGTTTAGCTCAGTTGGCTGGATAGCTAGTTTGTGATGTGTAGTAATGCTAACAGCCTGGGTTCAATTCCTGTACCAGCTGAGGTTATTCATGCTGGCAATCTTGCCTTTTACATCATGATATCGCAATACCCAATGTATCAGAGGTTTGAGAAAAGGGAGAAGGTACTGGGGGGGGGGAACAGCAATTTGAACAGGAGTGTTCAATTTAACTGTGGATGCATGGGCTTCCCGTTCTTCCTGGAATTCAGCAGCTCTTGCTGCATACTGGCTTCTTTCTCTGAGGAATTGTAAATGGAACTGAATTCTTAAAAGAATTCATTCATGGAATGTGGACATTGCTGGTTGGGCCAGCATTCATTGCTCTTTCCTAATTGCCAATTGCCCTTGAACGGATTGGCATACTAGAGGACATTTAAGAGTCAACCACATGACTGTGGATCTGGAGTGGCATGCAACCCAGACCGCATGAGGAAGTGACACCAGTGGCAAAGGAAGTAATACCAGTCGCACAGAATATTTCTATGCAGGATCAAGTTCTTCATCATGTCTGAGCATTAATGCCTCAGCAGGCTCTGCTTGTCCTATCAGGTTATTATAGGCACTTACAGTCAACTGGACGAAGGTATGCTGAAAAAAGCACCTGGTGATCAATCTTTGCCAGTGGCTGTCAAACCCTTCTTTGTCTCAGGCTCTTTCCAGGAATCTGAAGGAGATTTTTACAGAATTTTACAAATGCTTCACGCTGGTGATTTGTACTGTGGTTGCCAGGTCTGGATATTAAATCACTTTGCCAGCAGTGGAGCCAGTCAGAATCAGCAGGCGCTCAGACTTGATGAACTTACTGGTTTCCCACTGCATCACCAATTGCACACATGTGGCAACCAAGTCACCGTCAGATCACCCAGGGTTGGTGGGGAACTGAAAAGGCTTCCATTCCATCAACATGCAGCTCATGTCCAACAAGAACATCAGCATGTAGGTGTGTGCATGATTTCCACGGAACGGCCATAATTCATTCATTCTGAGCCAGTCAACCCATCCTAAACACTTTGTGCCTCGAAACAGATGCCCTGGGGACAAGGGGTACAGTTCAAAGTTTCTCTCCTTCACATGCTGGCAATCTGAGCTGTAACACATGGTACTATCTCTCATTCTCCATGCCTTCTCTCCCAGGTATTGTGTCTGTCTGGTTGTGTCATCCTGCTTCTTCCCAGTGACACCTTCCATCTCTCTCTCTCTTACCATCTTCCTGTCCTGCTGTCTCTCTCTCTCGCGCACCCTTTCACACTCACTCTCACTATCTCCCTCTCTTCCCCCCGCCTCCCTATGGCACAGACAAGCTTTCTTTTATTCCCAATGATGTTGGCTCACACCATGTGGTGCCGTCTCTCTTGTTGGTGCTATCTCTTTCTTTTCTCGTTCCCTCCCTGTGGCATAATCTATCACCCCACCTAGAATCATAGAATCCCTACAGAACAGAAGGAGGCCATTCGGACCATCGAGTCTTCACCGGCCACTATCCCACCCTGGCCCTATTCCCGTAAACCCACATATTTACCCTGCTAATCCCTTCACACGAGGGTCAATTTAGCATGGCCAATCAACCTAACCCACACACCTTTGGACTGTGGGAGGAAACCGGAGCACCCGGAGGAAACCCATGCAGGCACGGGAAGATGTGCAAACTCCACACAGACAGTGACCTGAGGCCGGAATTGAACCCGGGACCCTGGCGCTGAAAGGCAGCAGTGCACCTGTCAATGTATGCTCTCTCTCTTTCTCCCGTGGAAAATCTCACTCTCTTCTCCCTTTCCCACATTTCTACCTTTCTCTCTATCTCTCCCCTACCCCTTCCTCCCCATCATCTATTTTTCAAAGATGTGCAGGTTAGGTGGATTGACCATGCTGAATTGTCCATTAGCATTCTAAGATGTGTAGGTTAGGGGGGGATTGGGGAGGGTAAATACACGCGGTTACGCGGATAGGGCCTGCATGGGATGCTCTGTTGGAGAGTCGGTACAGACCCGATGAGCCGAATGGCCTCCTTCTGCACTGTAGGGATTCTGTGATTGCTATTTTCTAATATTCTGGTGAATCAATAAAAATAAGAAGGAAAATTGCTTATATAGCATGAGAATTTACTCCGAGGTGTTCCACTGAAATTTATTAGGCAGATGTTTCCAGACTCCGCCATTGGGGTTAAATGGTGGGGGGGGTCAGAAACCTACACTGTGATTTCCCCCCAACTTAACAACCAGTAGGCAGACTCGCTATCCGAGTTAGGATGGCAGGCAGGTTGTTGAAACTGGAGGGCCGATAGGAATCTCTGAAAAGATAAGTGGGGGAGCCTGCCTCTGTGTTCACCCGCATTGTGGCCTTTAAATTCCGCCCATTATCTTCGTACCATGGCTCTGTTTACTCATTCCTCGCCTGCAGACTCAGGCAGAGGAAGAAACTATCGTGTGAGACAAGAATCTTCTCAGAGCAGAAAAAGGAATGATAACATATTGTATTGTGCAAAAAGCTATTCGGACCCTACCAGGGAAGACCGGGAAGCTTTGGAAGATAGTAAAAAAGGATGAGACATTCAGTAAGAATAAATGGCCTTTCGAAAGCCTCTCAATTACTAGGGTTTTTATGTCTCGTGAATAATAATAAATAGTTGATTAACAATAAGCTACATATTCAATTTAAATTTCATAATTTATAGTGTGTTAGCTTTTATTAACAGGGGGTTGGAGTTTAAGAGCCGTGGGGTTATGCTGCAACTGTACAGGACCTTGGTGAGACCGCATTTGGAATATTGTGTGCAGTTCTGGTCACCTCACTATAAGAAGGATGTGGAAGCTCTGGAAAGAGTGCAGAGGAGATTTACCAGGATGCTGCCTGGTTTGGAGGGTAGGTCTTATGAGGAAAGGTTGAGGGAGCTAGGGCTGTTCTCTCTGGAGCGGAGGAGGCTGAGGGGAGACTTAATAGAGGTTTATAAAATGATGAAGGGGATAGATAGAGTGAACGTTCAAAGACTATTTCCTCGGGTGGATGGAGCTATTACAAGGGGACATAATTATAGGGTTCATGGTGGGAGATATAGGAAGGATATCAGAGGTAGGTTCTTTACGCAGAGAGTGGTTGGGGTGTGGAATGGACTGCCTGCAGTGATAGTGGAGTCAGACACTTGAGGAACATTTAAGCGGTTATTGGATAGGCACATGGAGCACACCAGGATGATAGGGAGTGGGATAGCTTGACCTTGGTTTCAGATAAAGCTCGGCACAACATCGTGGGCCGAAGGGCCTGTTCTGTGCTGTTCTATGTTCTATGTTCTATAATTACAAATGGTTGGAAAAGTGCATGAGTTACGTGGTGAGATATTAACTGTTCTCTTTTATCAACATAGGAAATATTCTGAATCTATAAAAACTTATGGGTCTTAGAAGTTGTGTTTTTTTAAATGATACATTAACAAGCAGTGTACAGGAATTATTAATAAACAAGAAGGTTTTAGTCTTTATTTAACATCTCACCCGTTACCCAACAAAAATGGAAAAGAAATGGTTGTAGAATATTTAGGAAAACACATTTATTCATTCACTCATTAATTCATCTCCACTAAACAGGAGTGCGTATCATAATTCCAAGTAATTTTTTCAGAGTTGGGAGGGCTTGTCCAACTGAACAGCTTTACATATACTCAATTATATACACTTTACAGAAAGAAAACAAATCGGATACTGAGAGGAACCATCTAGAATGTTTTAAATGATCAGACATGGCCAACTAAACATAGAGGGATAGTGTGATAGAAGCCTTCTAGTTTGTGTCCTGCACCAATCACCACTTGCAGTAATTCATGTAATTCCTGTACACACAAACAGGACCTTGGTCCAAATTGGGTGCCGAGTTTCGCATTTTACACTTTTTTTTGTTGCAAAAATGTTTTGTAATACTGTTATTGTTAAAACAAATTTGCTACAGGTAACGTCTTCATTTTAAGGGGGATGACAGATGGAGGAATGTCAAAATATCCCCCTATTTCAACTAACAAACAGTTGAAATTAGTTCAGCAATATCAGTCAGATTTCACATAGTTTCGAGGAGTTTTTGACCTCTTTCAATGATGCGGGACTAAATTCGGTAAGTAAAAGTTCATAAAAACTACAAGTGACTGCTGCTGATCTGGGAGAATGTTACCGGCAAAGAGAATGGTGTTAACTCGTAACATCGCTACCCTATTCTTTGCACATGACTATATTAACACATCTGTGCAACAAGATGTATTCAAAACAGCAGATTGGCAGAACGGCTGGCAGGATTTGGATTTACCTCTGTGATTCTCAACAGTGATACCATAGAAGCATGAAGTTATACAGGGTCGAAGGTTGTTGGCTTTGGGTCGACGCCACATTACGGTTAGACAAATTCCCAAAGGTGTGTAGCAGGAGAAATGAAACAGTCGCCTGAACTCCTCTCACACACCTCCTAGTAGCTGAATTATTAGAAAAATTGGGTCTCATGTTCAGGAAGTCCTGTGTTGAATAATGGGGCCTAAAAAAAGGCTTGGGAAAGAGTGTTTTGCCAATATTCACAGAAAAAACTCAGAAGTTTCAGGTGTGGTCAGTTTTGAAGCACTGTTGAAAGTCAGGACCAATATCAGTGAAGGCAGGGGCGGGATAATAATTTACAGATAAATAGTTGGTAAAAGAATGATTCGGAGCTGGCTTCTAGGGCTGCATTCTGAGTAGTAATATGGATATTATACATTTGCTGAGTAAAATAGTTTATGAAAGTAAGGATTGGGGGTTCACTGAAACATGGCTTATTTAAACATGACTCTCATTAAGGATGTAACTGATGGCTGGAGTTAACTTGTTTTCATTCATCTTCATCTTGTCCTCCTCCGTGACTGTATTGGGATTGACCTTCTGAACATCTGTAAAAGATAAGGGGCTACAGTTCTTCTTTATTCCAAGGTGGGATAAGCAAACTATTAATCATGAAAGACATTCATAGAACTGAATCTTAATTCCCTAACATGGGTGGATTGGACTCAGGTCAAAGATTAAAAATCCTGGAAGAGGAGCAGCCTGCCTTGAACCCTCTCTTTTCTGGCTTTAAGGGTGACCAATCCACTCATTATTTGCATATTATAAATGAGGCTTTGTTATTGTCCGCAGCAAACTACCCAGCCTTCAGGAGAACAGTGACCACGACACCACACAACCCTGCCACAGCAACCTCTGCAAGACATGCCGGATCATCGACATGGATGCCATCATCTCACGTGAGAACACCATCCACCAGGTACACGGTACATACACTTGCAACTCAGCCAATGTTCTCTACCTGATACGCTGCAGGAAAGGATGTCCCGAGGCATGGTACATTGGGGAGACCATGCAGACGCTACGACAATGGATGAATGAACACCGCTCGACAATCACCAGGCAAGACTGTTCTCTTCCTGTTGGGGAACACTTCAGCGGTCACAGGCATTCGGCCTGTAAGTGGCTCTCGGGTAAGTGTTCTCCAAGGCGGCCTTCACGACACATGACAGCGCAGAGTCGCTGAGCAGAGACTGATAGCCAAGTTCTGCACACATGAGGACGGCCTCAATCGGGATCTTGGGTTCATGTCACACTATCTGTAACCCCCACGACTTGCCTGGGTTTGCAAAATCTCACTAACTATCCTGGCTGGAGACAATACACATCTCTTTAACCTGTGCTTAACCCTCTCTCCACTCACATAGTCTGTACCTTTAAGACTTGATTAGCTGTAAAGACTCGCATTCCAACCATTATTTTGTAAATTGAGTTTGTGTCTTTATATGCCCTGTTTGTGAACTGAAATCCCACTCACCTGATGAAGGAGCAACGCTTCGAAAGCTAGTGGCTTTTGCTACCAAATAAACCTGTTGGAATTTAACCTGGTGTTGTGAGACTTCTTACTGTGCTTACCTAAGTCCAACACCGGCATCTCCACATCATAACTTTGTTTTAACAGCCATTCTGTTTTTAATAACAGACGCCAGGTTTCCCAGGTCAAGAGAAACTTGACAGCTAAGAAAATGCAGGGAGGTATGTTCCTTTAAGCACTGTTTGTGGGACAGCAGGAGTACCATTACCTGGTAAACCACAATCATCCTCCCCACCCCTCCTGCAACCTGTCTGCTCTCCCATGACCACCACTGAAACTCCCCAACTATACTCCAACCTACATGAATAAATCCTGAAATTAGGACCACCTCTCCCACCCCACCCCACCCCACCCCAGACCAACATTGGAATCCCCCACCCCCCGTACCCGCCCCCCCTCCCCCAATGATTGAGACTAATTCCTGCAATCCAAATATCGCCCACTCCTCTGACTGGGATCGTCCCCTGCAATCCAGACAACAGTCTACCTCATACACGCAACTGTCCCCCACTCCCTCCATGTTCTGCAACTCTGCAACCCCAAATTGGAAACCCTCAGGATCTAGAAACCCTCTCCTCACAATTTTTCTCACTCCCCCAATACACTTACCCGTTTTTGTAAGCCTTGGCCTTGTGAAACAGGCTTCCCTCCTGGAAGGCCTCCAGCCTGTTAATTTAAAGCAGCCTTGCAATTAATGCTGCAGGACCTTTGGGTAATGCATTCTTCTGAGTTTTTTCACTTTATAGTGGAACCCCCCCCCACCCCCCCACCCCACCACCCCCCACCCCACCACCCCCCACCCCACAAAACGGAATTTGCCTCCAGGCTAAAATCCAGGCCATGCTCATATGGTTTAAAATTGTAAGGTTTCGTCTTGTTCTGCGACTCTGCTCTGAGTGTTGAGTACATTACCATTTCACTGTGTAAAAAATTGTACAGTGTTTTGCAGCATCACTGAAGAAAGATTTCACACTGAATTTTCTTTTTGATGACACCTCTGTCCCTATCCCAATTGTGCCCTCGTTCTGTTTGACATTTTTGGCAAGAGTGTTGATAAAGGGAAATAAGGCAGTGTTCACTCTTTCATTAAAACAGCAAAGAATGCTTCCCTGTGAAATACCTAAACCGGCGAATTTAACTGTGATAAGTCCTTGATATCTGCTCACTTGAAAATTCCAGGATCACTTGATATTACATTTGCTGTTTTTCTCTAAGTAAGGTGATCACAAAGGAGCAATGGTGTCAGCAGTATTTGGCTTGTAAGTATGAAACTCGAGGCTACACAATATGATGCCATCATAAAAAATTCTTACTGTTATTGCATTATATCTTTGCTGATGTTGAGCTATTAAAGAAAGGGATGTGAAATACCTGGCCACAGCACAAGTGGTAACCAAAGGGATTTCCATCAGCTCCATGAAAATGACTCTGTAATGAGTTTCATTTCCTTTTCATCTCATTGCTGATGGAACTGGAAGCATGATGTGTGGGTAGATGTGGAAGGAGAAAAGACCCGCAGAAGCTTTTACTTGCGAAGGTGGCGGCATTGTGGTTTTGTCGCTGGACTAGTAACCCAGACGCCCGGGGTAATGCGCTGCGGAGGCCCAGGTTCGAATCCCAAATACTGCTGTCACATATACAGGTAATAAGCTAACAGTGGTTTACCACAGCAGGTAAAACATGTTCTTTGCTCATTATTCTGAACCTTGATAGAAAGAAAGGTTTAAGGCTCATTTGCGACAGCAATTTGCTTTTATTCTTCAAAACTGATCTTCCTGCCATCATCACCGAGTTCCACTCTGAGAAGTCACAGCAGAAAGCTCAAACTCGTGGCCCGCACTTAAAATAAACACAAAATGACGGACGTTCTTTCAGAAATCCTGCTGTGCACCGCAGTGAAGTGACATCATGATGGAGAGGGACAAGTAGAATGTAAGCAGAACAAAAAGTAATCACTTTCAATTCAGTGTAGCCAACTTTCTGCTTTAATACCTAGAAAGATAAAAACGGATTTAAACCATGAGTTTTTAATATGTTGGAGCCATTTCATTTTGGTCATTGCTTTTAAGTTCTGCCCCAAAATATTATGGGGTGTTGCAGCTTTATCGGTCATTGTAACCTGAGGGTAAAAAGGAATAAAGAGTAATGCAATAATTTCACAGCATTGTTTTTAATAGGTGCTAAATAATGCTACTATACCTTGTGCTGCCTTTGTGATTCCTCCCTTTCTCATTGTCTTTTTATTTGTAACTAGATTGTCAGTTTCTCTCTCAGCCTATAAATGCAATGAAAATGATTATTACCCACACATGTTTATCAATGGGGCAATGAAAATATGTCTCCCTTTGACTCTTCAATTCTTGGCATCACTTCCTAATGGCTTCAATCTTACTGCTTCAACGATTGACACGCTTGGCATATTTCCTTTGTTCTGAAATGGAAGCCCCATATCTCCCCCATTCCTAAAACTGACTCAAGAAGCTTGGTTTCCTCTTTTAGTTTAAGTTTATTTATTAGTGCCACAAGTAGGCTTACATTAACACTGCAATGAAGTTACTGTGAAAATCCCCTAGTCGCCACACTCCGGCACCTGTTTGGGTACACTGAGGGAGAATCTAGCATGGCCAATGCACCTGCTGGCATGTCTTCCGGGCTGTGGGAGGAAACCGGAGCTTCTGGAGGAAACCCACGCAGACACGGGGAGAATGTGCAGATTCCGCACAGACAGTGACCCAAGCTGGGAATCGAACCCAGGTCCCTGTGAAGCAGAAATGCTAACCATTGTGCTGTGCCCTTTGTGCCAAGCTTTTCTCTTCTGCTGAACCACTTTTAAAAGTTCAAATCTGCCGAACACATGAATATTGCCTAAATATCTGGGGAAGCTAAGCTTCAACTCTTTTTGTTTGCAATATTTATATTTTTAATCTATTTAATCAGTGTCACAGTATTATGATGTAATTTCATCCCGATGGTTCGATACAGGTGTGAATGTGGTCAGCTCATTATGCATAATTCTATATATAGCGATCATAGTAGCAATGGAAAACAAATATAAAGAAAATTAAAGGGATATAGGGCAGTTCTATCAACTAAAAGAATAGATCCTTCGACAGCACCTTCCAAACCCACGACCACTTCCATCTAGAAGGACAAGGGCAGCAGATACATGGGAACACCACCACCTGCAAATTCCACTCCAAGCCACCCACCATCTTGACCATTCCTTTGCAGTTGCTGGATCAAAATCCTGGAATTCCCTCTCTAATGACATTGTGGGTCAACCCACAGCACATGGACTGCAGCGATTCAAGAAGGCAGCTCACCACCACCTTCTCAAGGGCAACTAGGGATGGGGGGCAAATGCTGGCCAGCCAGCAACGCCCATGTCCCATGAATAAATAAAAAAAGGTGCAATTAATGCACACTCACAACGATGGCACAAACAACAACTGTACTAGTTGATTAAAATGTTACACGCTGATCAAAAAGGGATGTTTTGGTTGCAGAATGTATCCATTAAAGATGTCTTCATAGTCTTCTGTATGTTAACCATAAGTCTTTAGTAATTCCTTGTAACTATATACAAATATACAATAAGGGGTAGAGGCATGGAGCTATCTCCATCTTAGGTCTTAGCACATTTCTGGCCAACCACACCAACCCTAGATCAAGGTCATATGCCTTCTTACATCATTGTGTGGGCAGTACTGTACTCAGTCCCACAATTAAGACCATATGTGCCAGACCATTCTACTACAGTTGTAAGGATAAAACCAGTAACCACAGGCCAGTCAGTTGAGCCTCGGTGGTGGGAATGCTTTTTAGAAATGATAATCCAGGACAAAATTAACAGTCACTTGGACAATTGTGAATCAATTGCGGAAAGCCTGCACAGATTTGTTAAAGACAAGTTGTGTTTAACTAACTTGAATGAGTTTTTAGCAGAGAACAAAGAACAAAGACCAAAGAATAGTACAGCACAGGAAACAGGCCCTTCGGCCCTCCAAGCCTGTGCCGCTCATTGGTCCAACTAGACCATTCATTTGTATCCCTCCATTCCCAGACTGCTCATGTGACTATCCAGGTAAGTCTTAAACGATGCCAGCGTGTCTGCCTCCACCACCCTACTTGGCAGCGCATTCCAGGCCCCTACCACCCTCTGCGTAAAAAACGTCCCTCTGATATCTGAGTTATACCTCGCCCCTCTCACCTTGAGCCCATGACCCCTCGTGATCGTCACCTCCGACCTGGGAAAAAGCTCCCCACTGTTCACCCTATCTATACCCTTCATAATTTTGTTCACCTCTATTAGGTCTCCCCTCATTCTCCGTCTTTCCAGGAAGAACAAGCCCAGTTTACCCAATCTCTCCTCATAGCTAAGACCCTCCATACCAGGCAACATCCTGGTAAACCTTCTCTGCACTCTCTCCAAAGCCTCCACGTCCTTCTGGTAGTGCGGCGACCAGAACTGGACGCAGTACTCCAAATGTGGCCTAACCAGCGTTCTATACAGCTGCAACATCAGACTCCAGCTTTTATACTCTATACCCCGTCCTATAAAGGCAAGCATACCATATGCCTTCTTCACCACCTTCTCCACCTGTGCTGCCACCTTCAAGGATTTGTGGACTTGCACACCTAGGTCCCTCTGTGTTTCTATACTCTTGATGGCTCTGCCATTTATTGTATAACTCCCCCCTACATTAGTTCTTCCAAAATGCATCACTTCGCATTTATCTGGATTAAATTCCATCTGCCATTTCTCCGCCCAATTTTCCAGCCTATCTATATCCTGCTGTATTGTCCGAAAATGTTCATCGCTATCCGCAAGTCCAGCCATTTTCGTGTCATCCGCAAACTTGCTGATAACACCAGTTACACCTTCTTCCAAATCATTTATATATATCACAAATAGCAGAGGTCCCAGTACAGAGCCCTGCGGAACACCACTGGTTACAGACCTCCAGCCAGAGAAAGACCCTTCGACTGTTACCCTCTGTCTCCTGTGGCCAAGCCAGTTTTCTACCCATCTAGCCACCTCTCCTTGTATCCCATGAGCCTTAACCTTCTTAACCAACCTGCCATGAGGGACTTGATCAAATGCCGTACTGAAATCCATATAGACGACATCCATATAGAGGTAATAGAGAGGGCCAATGAGGGTAATGCAGTTTATGTGGTCTATATGGACTTCTGAAGCAAGTTTGGTGAAGCGCCATATAATAGATTTGCCAACACAAAATGAAAGCCCATGCAATAAAAGGGACACTGGCAGCATGTATATGTATTTGGTTAAGTGCTGGCAAACAGAGAATAGTGGTGAATAGTTGTACTTTGGGCTGGAGGAAGACATACTGTGGAATTCCCCTGGGATCGTCATTGGACCACTTTTCATGATTTATAAGACAATAAGATCATAAGACGTGGGAACATAAGTAGGCCATTTAGCCCATCAAGATTGCTCCACCATTCAATGAGATCATGACTGATCTGATCTGATAATCCTAATATGAAACTCCAGTTTCCTGCCTTATCCCCATAGCCCTTGATTCCCTTACTGATTAAAAATCTGTCTATCTTTATATTAGTGACCCAGATTGAGTTGGGTGTACAGGGAACAATTTCAAAATTTTCAGATGACACAAAACCTGGAAGCATTGTGAACTGCAAGTAGGATACTGTTAGACTTCAAGAAGACATAGGTTGGTGGAATGGGTGGTCATGTGACAGATGAAATTTAATGTAAAGAAGTGTGAAGTGATACATTGTGGTAGGAAGAATGAGGAGAGACACTATAATATAAAAGGTACAATTCTAAAAGGACTGCAAGAACAGAGAGATCTGAGGGTATCGATGCATAAATTGTTGAAGATAGTAGGGCAGATTGAGAAAGTAATTGAAAAGGTATATGGGATCTTGGGCTTTATAAATAGAAACGTATGACGAGATTTTCCAGCTCTTCATGCCGGTGGGATCTTCTGGTTCCGCCGACAGCACTCCCCTGCCATGAGTTTCCCGGTGAGGTGGCGTGGAATCAATGGGAAATCCCCCCGCTACATACTGCAGAATATGTGTATGAGTTTTCACTAACCTGCTGTACATCTCTTTTCCTTGATATCCTTTTTGTTTCCAGCTTGTCGAGTGATCCAAGGTATCTGAAAGATTGGATCACAGAATAACCAAGTAAATGACAGCTCCTCCAGACTAGGCTGGAGTGCAGTATCATCCATTGTGTTCCACAATCCTCCTTAACTTTGCCAAATTAAAAACATTTCAACCTCTTTAATCTTTTGAAAACCACAATGCTTAGAAACTCGTCTTCCTCCAGGTCTATTGATTTGTACAGTTTCAGCTCATCCACTGTGATGCTGGAACTCTGATACACTTAACAGCAACACAGGCACTAGAAACATCTTAGGTTAGTGGGGGCGATCTTACCATTGTGTCCCGCCAGTCGATGGGCGGGGTGAGCCAGTAAGATCGTGAGAGAGCCGAGAAATCAGGCTCATGCCCGGTTTCTCACCTCTCACGATCTTACCGGCACCGCAGATCCAGCACGATATATATAATAAATAAATCCAAGTCCACTGGTTAAAGTAACGCTCGGGTCCCAATAATATAATTGGGGCCGAGCCTGCATTGTTAATGAAGGAGCCTGCTGGTTTCCAGCATGTGTTTGAAATTGAGCTTGGCCACATCAGTTTGGACGTTGACAGATGGGATGTCAGCAGGTGAATAGCAAGGCTGATTTAAACTGCTTGCCCATCCAGTTTATACTCAATAAGTAGGGTTAAAAATCGCCATTTATAAATTTTGTTCTTTCACCATAAAATACATCATCTGTGGACTAAAACTGATCTAGATTGAATGATGTTGGATTATCAGACCTGGATATTCGTTCCAGGGCCGGGAGTGCAGAGTCAGGACTTTCCCTGGGTCTGCAAACCCAACCCAGGAGAAAGTGATTGGCATTCTGGGGTGGCAGCATTCCCTGGAGGTCAGTGCAGGTGACCCCAGGATAAGTGCGGAAGATTCTGGGTGTGGTGACGGGCTGGGTGGAAGGCCCTCGCGGCTGCACTGGCACTACATCAAAGTTTAAAAAGAAGAAAATCATGAAACAGTCCCCCAGGCCTCATCCTTTGCACTTATCAACACCCACACATTCTCTATGCCCCATCCATGTCAATCCATGCCCATCCACCAACCCCCATAGCTTCTTATATACACCATGCCAACTATCCCCCTCTTCTACTCCCAAGGCCTCTCACACACTCCATGCCAACTTATGTCTCTCACCCAATTCCCATGGGTAGACCTCAGGATCCATGCTGAGATTAAATAAAATAAAGTTCCAAATGTCTAACGCAGACTTTATTTTTTAAAAAACACTCTAATTCATAAAAATCCATTTGCTATATTATGTTCCTTCAATAACATTATCCCTTATAACAACAAACATTTCATTCAATTGCATAATCCTTTATAAAATCAAGCGCTGAAATTCACAATCCCACTTTTAAGAGTCCATAACCACTTGAATCAAACCATGAAATGGCATGCACCCTACTGTGATAATTGACAGTTGTCAAATCAATCTTGCAGCGCTAACCCAGTAAAGATAACCCTAAGACTTTGGTCAACTGACAGTTTCTTATGCTCCCGACAATTTCTCAAAGAGTTAAAGGGCAGGAGTTTTAAATTCCTTGAAAGCTTGACATCTCCCTTTGACAGATCATCTTGACACTTTTGACAATTATTTTGATAGTTCCAATGAACTTCACAGTCGCAACGAGTTTATGCATTATTTACACACACATTCATACCTACTTTGAGAAATCCCAAAGGACACCTGATATTCCCCAAAGGTGTCATATCCAAAGGGGTAGCTCGTCTCTACAAAGACGCACCATGGCCATGGCTATTGAAACAAATGAAGTACAGACCTGCTCCTACCAGGTCTAATCTGCACATGCCTGCTTTCAGATATCTCTCACACCAAAATCACACATGGGTGAAACTGATTTCTATGGGCAGCTGCCTCCATCAAATGTGTGAATCCTGATCCAAGCCCATTCCCGTGCCTGTGAAAATGGTAGGTGCCGTGTTGGGTGGCGGGACTTTGGGATTCAGGTTTCTTCTGCCATTTTCGCAGTGACAGAGAGGCTCTCTGTTGTGAAGATCCAAACCAAAGTTAAACTGGTTCACTAGAGATTTGGCTTCAATGCTTCCAGGGTTAATCAAGCAAATCTTGAGAGCACCTTCCTGTTTATCTAATGTTGATCATTATCTGCAGCACATTAAATAAATGGAGAGATTCAAAGTCAACATGTAATGATATGTACAGCATCACTTTTTAGATTGCTTTCATTCCAAAATCTCCAGTGAACCAGTTTAAGTTAGATTTAGATTCTCACAACAATGGACAGCCTCTCCGCTGTCATGAAAATGGCAGAAGGTGCCTGAAATCCAAAGTCCTGCCACCAAACATGGCACCTTTCTTTGTTCACCTAACTGTCTCCCCTTGCAAGAGCCTCCCATTGCCACCACCCTCACCCTGCCCTGCCGCCACCACCTTGCATCCCCACCACTGCCAACTTGCACCACTCCCCCTTCCACCATCCATTTAAATTGCAGGGGACAGTTCAAGAACGGTGATCCTATATAACCATTGTTCAGCTGTCAAAATGTAAACCATGGCAGCCACTGAAGACACATTTAACTTTCCACTCTAGGAGATCTCGGGACTGTAATCAGGGTCTTCCTCTCAATGTGAATGAAGTCAGGCGGTTGGCGTTTATTGTAAAGCACTGACTGGTATTATGTCATATTGCGCAGACCCTGTGACATAACGCTAACTTTGGAATTCCCCGATAGTTTAATCAGTCTCTTACTGTAATTCTGGCAGGAGGCTTGTGGAAGCAATAGGGAAAAGCAGCAGAGAGGCTGTGCAGATATTGTCAGTATAAAAGATAAACCATTCTTAAATTTTCACATTGATAAACTCACCTTGGCGCAATGCGACCACACAACATGTTGAAAAAGTTCTTTTTCCAGCCACGTGTGAAGGGATTTTTTTTGTCCTCCGCGTCACTGTACTGTCAGAGGGAGGAAAATATCATTGCTTTACACAGCAGAATTCATTGACAGTAAAACTCAACAGACGTCACAATCTGGTGAGGAACTGGTATTCAGATTTTACTCAGTTTTCTTGCCCAATTTCAGGTGGGCTGCAGTGGGCAACTTGTGCGGGTGGGGTGAGGGGGTTGTATGGTTGCTGGTGGTAGCAGAAAAATAAAAGGCATTGTGCCAAAATCCTGCTCCAAACAAACCATTATCATCCAAAAGTGATGTTAGTGGCCAGAAGCAGCCACAAAATTACCGACAGACACTTATCTCCACTGACAACAATCCATTGCTAAAAATGCCAACAGATAAGATGCACTTTGCATCTGGATAGCTGCTAACAGCCGGAACTGATTTTAAATGGCATTAATAGGATATTGAAATTTAACTATAGATGTATGGAATTATACATGTTGACAGGGAAACTATTAGAGAAGCTTCTGAAGGAGAGCATCTATCTCCACTTGGAGAGGCAAAGCTTGATCGGGGATAGTCAGCATGGCTTCGTCGGAGGGAGGTCATGCCGAACAAATTTGATTGAATTTTTTGAGGAGGTGACCAGGTATGTAGGCGAGGGTATTGCAGTCGATGGAGTTAATATGGATTTCAACAAAGACTTTGACATGGGAGACTGAAAAGAAGGTTAATTCACATGGGATACAGGGTAATTTGATAAAGTGGATTCAAAATTGGCTCAGTTGTAGGACAGTAAGAAGTCTCACAACACCAGGTTAAAGTCCAACAGGTTTATTTGGTAGCAAATACCATAAGCTTTCGGAGCGCTAGGATGATGACAGAAAGCTGCTTTAGTGACTGGAAGCCAGTGTCCAATGCATACCACAGGAATCTGTGTTGGGCACCCTATTGTTCGTCAATTATATAAATGACATTGATGACTATATGGGGGGTAGGATTAGTAAGTTTGCGGATGACACAAAGATTGGCCGGGTGGTTAGCAGTGAGGCGGAGTGTCTTGGGCTACAAGAAGATATAGATGGAATGGTCAAATGGGCAGGTAAATGGCAGATGGAATTTAACCCTAAAACGTGTGTGGTGGTGCATATTGGAAGGAGTAATTTGACAAGAAAGTACTCAATGAATGGTAGGACACTAGGAAGTTCTGTGGAACAAACGGACCTTGGCGTGTTTGTCCACAGATCTCTGAAAGGGCATGTTAGTAGGGTGCTGAAAAAGGCATTTGGGACACTTGCTTTTATCACTCGAGGCACAGATTACAAAAGCAGGGAAGTCATGTTGGAGTTGTACAGAACTTTGGTGAGGCAATAGCTAGAGTACTGTGTGCAGTTCTGGTCACCACATTAGTGGAAGGATGTGATTGCACTGGAGGGGGTGCAGAGGAGATTCACCAGGATGCTGCCTAGAATGGAACATTCAAGTCATGAAGAGACGTTGGATAGGCTTGGGTTATTTTCATTGGAGCAGAGAAGATTGAGGGGCAACATGATCGAGATGTATAAGATTATGAGACACATGGACAGAGTGGATAAGGAGCAGCTGTTCCCTTAGTTGAAGGGTCAGTCATGAGGGGACATAGGTTCAAAGTGAGGGGCAGCAGGTTTAGGGAGGATGTGAGGAAAAGCTTTTTTACCCAGAGGGTGGTGATGGTCTGGAATGCGCTGCCTGTGAGAGTGGTAGAGGCAAGTTGCCTCGCATCCTTTAAAAAGTATCTGGATGAGCACTTGGCACATCATAACATTCAGGGCTATGGGCCAAGTGCTGGCAGTTGGGATTAGGTGGGAGTTCAGATGTTTCTTGTGTGTCAGTGTGGACTCGATGGGCTGAAGGGCCTCTTCTGCGCTGTATGATTTCATGATTGTATGACAGCACAGAGATATCTGCGCCAACTCTTCACCAGAGCAGCACCATATTAACTCCACTGTGTACACTCTCTTTGTATCTTGTATCCACGCAAAAGCCATTTCTTTGCCAATATCCAATAGTCTGTGAAAGGAAGCAGCTGCCTGTGCCTCAACCATTCCTTGTGGCAAAACATTCACCAGAACGTTCAACTTGGTGGGGGTATCAAATGAGAAAATTGATTCGACCATTGAAGTCAATGTAGAGGGAAACAAAGCAGTGTTTAACGGGCAGCCGATTGGATGCCACTCATTCCATATTCCTCAGTGTAAACATGTTTCTCCTAACCTTTCTCCTCATTCTTAATGATAATTTTAAATTGATGACTGCTTATCACCAGCTACCCAACCTGAAAGAATAATCTTTTCCTATTCAGTCAACCAAAGTGCTTCTTATTTTATAAACTCTATTAAAACTTTTCTGACGCTTAAAAAAAGTTAAACCAGTCTACAATACCAGCAATGTTATAAAAGACAGGTGCCTAGGTTCCTCTCCCACAGTGGCTAACAACACTAGGTCACCTCCCTGTGGAGGGGCATTTGAACCTCCAATAACATTCTGGTTTGCTACTGAGGTGGGGAAGCAGGAACTCTTGAAGTAAGAAGTGTCCATCTACACTCCAACTCCTGAGTGTCATTGGCCTTATAATCAGCAAATAGAACATTGTCAACAGAGACCAGCCATAATTGAGATGGTGTCCTTTCTCTGTTGGGTTTCAGCTGGAGTTTTGCAGAACCCTTATTTAAATTGGGACCAGTGAAGGAGCTTGGACAAAAAGCTCTGAAAATAAAAGAACTTGCAATTTGATCAGCTATTGCCACATTTGAAGGAATTATTTAGTTTATACCACCCTCTGTCACTCTTATTTTATGTTTTACCTCCTCAGACATGGTTTCTCCCAACACAATGAGTTCAATATGAGCTCCAAACAGGAAAAGCACTGGAAAGAGGAAGAATGCGATTGGAACGATTACAGCATAACTGAGAGTTATTGTTAAGGAAAAGTCATTTTTGTAACTAATGGACAGGATTTCTAACTCTGCATGGCTGACAAGACTGGAATTCTGGACATCAAGATTCTAAAGGCTGTTGTAAACCATGAAGCTGCATTCCACATTATTCCCTTAGCACACGGCAATATTGATTGAGACTCAGAACTGAAATTTATTGGTGCTCATATAGGTGTGTGCAATAGGCTGTCAACTCTCCACCTGGACATATTAAAGAAATATCCGATTCATATTATCCTTTAAACCATTAGGAGTGAAAGTCGGGCAATTACTACAAGTGGCCGATCCATATCACCAGTTTTATGCTTTGATGGAAAGTTGCAAATGTACTGATTTGATGTCTATCTCATTTCCTGTAACGGTTCAGACTGGACTGAGACTCAAGAGTGCTGATTCCCTCAGCAGCGTTGATCCTGCAGCAGTGGTGATACTGTGCTTGAGTATTCCGTGGAAGCTTCCCACCCAGTAACAATTTGTCCCAGCTCAGGAAACCCAGTCCCAGGAATACTGTCTATAGCTCCAGGTGAGAACGAAAGGATACGTGGTGCCCTTCTCTGCTGTCATTGGTTCATGGTGGTTGAGAATAAGGTACGTGATGCAGGATCCCAAAATAGTCAGCATGTAAAGGACAAGAAAGAAGACAAAGAGGAAAAAAAAGCGGTAATTCCTTCTCCCAATACAGTTGTTCACCCATTTGCAATGGTGGTCAAAATCCTAGAAGAAGAAAAAGCAGTTTTCAGCTACTAATATTCTATATGTTTTTAAAATAGAAACAGAACGCTCCACTGATGGCAGTCAACAATAATCCAGTTAGCTGCCCAACCTTTCAGAAAGACTCCAGGTATGATCCCTAATCTCAAGATGCCTTAACTCTTTGCAGTTGGGGCAACAGGTTAAGCGAGGGAAAAATAATCTACCTGCTCAATGATCCTTGCTGGAGATATCAGGTGATTCAGCTAATGCTCTTAGTGGTCAGCAGTCACTGGTAGGGTTTACACATAAATAATGGTAACATGGATGAGGTAAGGGGAGAGCATAGAACTGTAACCCAGTAGCGATAAATGCATTAAGGGGATAAGCTTCGAGTGAAAATTTGCAATAGAAAACCAGGAAGAAAAGTATTTCCAATTTGTCACTTCAAACTAATTGACAGTTTTTATTCATTGTGTTTAATTAAATAAGTTAGGAATATTTATTATTAATTTTATAATTACGTATGCGGCATGGTGACACAGTGGTTAGCACTGCTGCTGTCACAGTTCCAGGGACTGGGTTCAATTCAGGCCTTGGGTCACAGTAGGTGTGGAGTCTGGACATTATCTGCGTGGGTTTCCTCCGGGTCCTCCGGTTTCCTCCCACAGTCCAAAGATGTGCAGGTTAGGTGGATTGGCCATGGTAAATTACCCCTTAGTGTCCCAAAATGTGTAGGTTAAATGGATTTGCCATGGGAAATGTGTTAGATTATGGGAATAGAGCGGGGAAAGGGCCTGGGTAAGCTACTCTGTCAGAGAGTCGGTGCAGACTCAATGGGCCAAGTGGCCTCTTCTGCACTGTAGGGATTCTATGATTCTATGCATATTTGATCAGATGACAGATGACAATTGATGACAGGAAGGCTATGACAGGTGAGAATCTAGAAACTATCATTATCACAAAAGAGGTAATGTTGGGCAAGTTAATGGGGCTGAAGGTAGACAAGTCTCCTGTCCTGATGGAATGCATCCCAGGGTACTAAAAGAGATGGCGGGAGAAATAGCAAATGCACTAGTGGTAATTTACCAAAATTCACTGGACTCTGGGGTGGTTCCCGCAGATTGGAAAACAGCAAATGTGACGCCACTGTTTAAAAAAGGAGGTAGATAAAAGGCAGGTAACTATAGGTCGGTTAGTTTAACTTCTGTAGTAGGGAAAATGCTTGAATCTATCATCAAGGAAAAAATAGCGAGACATCTGGATATAAATTGTCCCATTGGTAAGACGCAGCATGGGTTCATGAAGGGAAGGTCATGTTTGACTAATTTGGTGGAATTCTTTGAGAACATTACATGTGCAGTGGACAATGGGGAACCTGTGGATGTGGTGTATCTGAATTTCCAGAAGGCACTTGACAAGGTGCTGCACCAAAGACTGCTACATAAGATAAAGGTGCACAGTGTTACGGGTAATGTATTAGCATGGATAGAGGATTGGTTAACTAACAGAAAGCAAAGTGTGGGGGTAAATGGGTGTTTTTCTGGTTTTCGATCAGTGACCAGTGGTGTGCCTCAGGGATCAGTGTTGGGACCGCAATTGTTTACGATTTACACAGATGATTTGGAGTTGGGGACCAAGTGTAGTGTGTCAAAGTTCGCAGATGACACTAAGATGGGTGGCAGAGCAAAGTGTGCGGAGGACGCTGAAAGTCTGCAAAGGGAAATAGATAGTCTAAGTGAGTGGGCGAGGGTCTGGCAGTTGAGTACAATACTGGTAAATGTGAGGTCACCCATTTTGGTAGGAATAACAGCAAAATGGACTATTATTTAAATGGTAAAAAATTGCAGCATGCTGCTGTGCAGAGGGACCTGGGTGTCCTTGTGCAAGAATCTCAAGGAGTTGGTTTGCAGGTGCAGCAGGTAATTAAGAAGGCAAATGGAATTTTGTCCTTCATTGCTAGAGGGATGGAGTTTAAAAACAGTGAGGTTATGTTGCAGCTGCATAAGGTGCTGGTGAGGCCACACTTGGAGTACAGTGTACAGTTTTGGTCTCCTTACTTGAGAAAGGATATACTGGCACTGGAGGGGGTGCAGAGGAGATTCACTAGGTTGATTCTGGAGTTGAGAGGGTTGGCTTATGAGGAGAGACTGAGTAGACTGGGGCTATACTCATTGGAATTCAGAAGAATGAGGGGAGATCTTACAGAAACATAAAAGATTATGAAGGGAATAGATAAGATAGAAGCAGGGAAGCTGTTTCCACTGGTGGGTGAAACTAGAACTAGGGAGCATAGCCTCAAAATAAGGGGAAGCAGATTTAGGACTGAGTTGAGGAGGAACTTCTTCACACAAAGGGTTGTGAATCTGTGGAATTCCTTGCCAGTGAAGCAGTTGAGGCTACCTCATTGAATGTTTTTAAGGCAAGGATAGATAAATTTTTGAACAGTAAAGGAATTAAGGGTTATGGTGAGTGGGCGGGTAAGTGGAGCTGAGTCCACAAAAAGATCAGCCATGATCTGATTGAATGGCGGAGCAGGCTCGAGGGGCCAGATGGCCTACTCCTGTTCCTAGTTCTTATGTTCTTATGATCAGAGGACATGAGAGACTTCTAGGGTGTAAACACTGGAAGTTACTGTAGCACTGATAGTAAATTATTATAAATTTCAATGTATTGAGACCAAAATTACTTTGAATAAAGATTCTTGGGTGTAATTATAAAACCGGTAGTCTCCAATTGTTCCAATTCAGCTGATTATTGTTGCATGAATCGTGCCTGTGACACTGGTGAGACATTTTACAAAGGTGATTACACAGCTGAACCACTCAGTGAACCCTATTGTGTCTTTTCATTGTGTGTTGGTTAGTTTACCTGTTAATTGGAAGTGTTACATTTCGTCCTATCCAATCGGAAACTAAAATGTGTGAACTGTAAAATGGACCGCCTGTCTAATCTCCTAAATCTATTGCCAGGTGAGTTAGGACCATTTTTCAAAAATCAAAAATTGCACTTCTGACAGATTGTGGTGAACCATCGTTGGTTCCCACCAGGTAGTACTGAGCCAGGGTCTGGCCAGTACTATGAGTCTGTATATATGTTGTTGTTGGGGTTAGGGTTGGGTTGTTCTACATGTTACTGTTGGGGTTAGGGTTGGGCTGTTCTACCTGTATTATAGTTATTATGGTACATCCCAGTCGGGCTCCGCCTCCTGGGAGAGGTATAAAGGTCACTGCTCTGTCTGGGACCCCTCAGTCTGGGATTGTGTATTATATATGGTAGCTCTATTGTAGTAGTCAATAAAATTGATGCGCGATATAACTCACGAGGCTAGAGATGCTCGAGGAAATAAAGGCTTTTATTGACTACTACAATAGAGCTACCATATATAATACACAATCCCAGACTGAGGGGTCCCAGACAGAGCAGTGACCTTTATACCTCTCCCAGGAGGTGGAGCCCGACTGGGATGTACCATAATAACTATAATACAGGTAGAACAGCCCAACCCTAACCCCAACAGTAACATGTAGAACAACCCAACCCTAACCCCAACAGCAACATATATACAGACTCATAGTACTGGCCAGACCCTGGCTCAGTACTACCTGGTGGGAACTAACGATGGTTCACCACACAGATGCCACCGGGTAACAATCAAGAGTGGGAATCAATAATGGTGATCTTCCAAATCACTCCAAATCGCCCATGTTTTAGCAGCGAAATTGCACATACATTTCAAAATCTCCACTTTTATCAACTCTGTAAGACATTAGGCAACAAATTCACATCAGTTATTTATAGTTCACACGTAGGGCCCGATTTCACCACCAATTTGCGCCGTTTTTGGGCGCGAGATCGTGGTAAAGTCGGGTGTGCACCCGCATCCGCGCAGATTGCCACTTTACTGAAATCCGGGAATGGCGGCGATCCGCTTCGCGCCCAAAACGGGCGCAATGGCAATTTAAATGCATTTGCATGCATTTAAATTGAATTAATGAACTGCCCGCCCAACTTTATCAGCATTTCCCCTTTTATCACCGCGTTTGCCGATCTGGAACCGCGCCGTTACGGACCTGCTAAATAAAAGTCTGAGTCGGGTGCTCCAGCCTCTGAAGGGCGCGTTCGGTGTTTCCAATGGCTCTCTGGCTCAGATCAGTGGTAGGGGGGAGGAGGGAGGCGGGTCAGAACATTCTCTGGTTGGAGGGGGGAGGAAGGGAGTGAGGCCAGATTGTTGTCTGGTTGGGGGGGGGAGGAGGAGGCGGGTCAGATGTATCTCTGGCGGGGGGGGGGGGGCGATCATTGTCTGGTGGTGGGGGGAGGGCCGATCGTTGTCTGGTGGTGGGGGGGGGGGGGGGGCGGGAGGAGGTGGGTCAGATGTTCCTCTGGAGGGGAAGGGAAGTGAGGCCAGACCATTCTCTGGGGTGGGAGTGAGGCATGTTCGTTGTCGGGGAGGTGGGAGTGAGGCCAGATCGTCATCTGGGGGGGGGAGGGAGGCAGATAAGATGTATCTCGGGGGGGGCAGATGGATATCTGGTGGGGGGGGCAGATGGATCTCTGGTGGGGGGGCAGATGGATCTCTGGTTGGGGGGGCAGATGGATTTCTGGTGGGGGGGCAGATGGATCTCTGGTGGGGGGCAGATAGATCTCTGGTGGGGGGGCAGATGGATCTCTGGTGGGGGGGCAGATGGATCTCTGGCGGGGGGGCAGAGGTGGCGATCTGTCTGGGGAGTGGGGGGGGTGGGTAAGGGGGACAGTGATGTGTGTGCCCCCCTTATCCACCACCCCCACCATGCAGGCCGATCGCCACCCCTGCCACCTTCCCCCCCACCAATCGCCCGCAGAGTGGCAGCAGACACCCCTGCCCCCCACCAGAGATCCATCTGCCCCCCCCCCCCACCAGAGATCAAAATGCCCTCCCCCCACCAGAGATACATCAGCCTCCTCCCCCCACCAGAGATCCATCTGCCCCCCTCCCCGAGATACACCCTCGCTCCCGCTTTTCGCTCCCGGGCCACTTTCTCTATTTTTTGCGGCTCGGGAGCGATCTGACATGGACGCGCTTTTTCCAATTTTTTTCTAACTGCGCATGCGCAGTTCAGAGCTCCGATCGTTTTGGCCGCACTAAGCCCCGCCCACAGCACGAATGGGACTGGAAATGGCTGAGAGCGTATGGGGGCGCCTGAAAGCGGATTTCTAAGTCGGATCTGTACTATGCCCAACTTTGGCACTTAGAAAGAAAATGGTAAAATCGGGCCCGTAGTGTGCAATAAATGTTTACTGAGTGCATTGGCCTGAAATCTGCAGAAAACATTTTTGTCAAGAATATTAGAATGGATAAACCTCCTTGGGTTGTTATGCCCATTCCCTCTGCGGACAGCCTGGAAATAATCTCCTCTATCATGTATCTATTTCATCAGTTTTTTCCCCAGAATTAATCAAGCAAATTCATCACCTACAGGGGCGACCTGATAGAAGATTTTTAAATTATAAGGGGCACGGATAAGGTGAACAGTTGGTTTTACCCAGGACAGAAATGACAATTACAAGGGGGCACAAGTGCAAGGTAAGGGGGGAAATGTTCAGTGGAAATGTGTGGGGGAAGTTTTTTATACAGAGGGTGGTGGGGGCTTGGAATGCACTGCCAAGTGAGGTGGTTGAGGCAGACACCTTAGTGACATTTAAAACTTATCTGGATAGACACATGAACAGACGGGGAATAAAGGAATATAAGCAGTTGGTCTTGATAGGACAATGTGGTTGGTGCAGGTTTGGCAGGCCCAAGGGCCTGTTCCTATGCTATACTGTTCTTTGTTCTTCTTTGTTCTGCATGGCCATTTATCTTGTACGATGAACATACTTCAACTTGTTTCTTAAGTAAGGGTACTTTTAAATGGAAGCAGAAAGGATGCAGAAATGAGAAACAAAGACTAAAACGGAATGAAGAACAGAAATGAAAAGCTTAAAGGCTAAAAGAGCTGCATGTATTTTCCGTGGTTCAATGTCATACCATCTGCCCACATGTAAACTGTCTACTTGGGAGCTGCTCACCTCCACACAGACATTACAGAGTCTGCAATGTGAGCAACGGGGTGGGCGATAGAACTGACACACTCTGCACCATTTCAAACAAAATATCTTGCCGTTGACCTTCACAATTTTAGGATCCAGACTCTCGTGCATCGATATATGTGAGCCTGCCATTGGAAAGAATAAATTATTTGAGTTACACCAGTTTTTGGAATGCGAACAGTAAAAACTACTCAGGAGGCACATACTTGTTGATTTGCATACCATGGGGGCGGAATCCCAATGAACTTTCAACTGGCTGATGCACATGTCTGGGATTGGGTTGAAGAATTGCTCAGGGAGGGTTGGGGGGGGGAAATAGAAATGAGGTATCCAGCTGTGGAGAGGCACATTCACACGATAATAAACAATTGGCTACAAAGATTTTGTTCATAACTATTCAAGTTAGGAAAGAAAGAAATGCATTTACATAGTGCCTCATCTTATTCCTTTCATATGAAACTAACCCATTTCAGCTCTTCACAATATAAAGCCCATTGCTAGAGGAGGAAGAGGACAAGACTGATAACGAAGATGCACCGTGACTTGATCTAATTGCCATAGCTGCCTGATGAGTTATTAACAGCACGTAGTAAGACGCTTAAAGGTTTGGTTAGATGCAGAACCTACACATGGCAACTCACTGGGCACATGCATAGGAGTTGGACAGAGAGATTGGACACAACATCTGCCAACTTGCTGAAGAGTGTTGTAAGGAGTTGGGAACAGTTTGGTGGATCTTATTAGGAAATTCATCCTCTTAGGTGGTTCATCAGTAAGTATTTAATAACCAGGAGGAACTATATACATAGGAACAGTAACGTTCCACACTGGAAGCTGTCTCCATGTTTGATTCTACACACTGTTCTGTCCAACACTATACTGAACCATCGGTGCAGGCAATGTGTTTTCTTGCATCACTGTGGGCAGTACTGCATTCAGTCCCAAATTAACTCTTTATGCACCAGACCCTTATAATACACCTCCCTGCAAACCTTTATCCAATGTATTTACAAGACATCCCAGTTTATCCTATGTAGTGCACCATTACTACGACTCCATCTCTCCACCCCCGAAAGCAAGACTCTGAGTTCATAGGTTCAGGTGGTCTGGATGCCTTGTAACTCTTCTATATTGTGTTCTCCCCAATATTGAAGCAGTGGTAGTCTCTGTCGCTGTAGGTAACCTTTGTTGAATTGGCATCAACTCTGATGTTCTGGCATCTGAGTATTTTTTCATCCTCTTTTTCTATTCTTTGGCATTGAATCAGTCTTTGTTGATTCTCCAGTTGTGGTGATGGATGATGGTTGGCGTTTCCTGCTCTTTATAGGGTGGATGAACTCTGGGCTTGTCTTAGCAATGTTTTCTTCTCTTCATGTTGTGTCTTGCCGTGACACATGCTGGGATAGAATATGTCTCTTCCTGTTTTCAGGGTGTGATTTGCTAGTAAGATCACCTTTGTGTTTAGATGTGTGTGCACTATCATTAATGGATGGCTGCTACTCAGTTCCAGCATTGTTTATGGCAGCGTGATGCTGGCTGGGAATTACAGCATTTGCTATCTGGTCTTAGAGTTTGTCTCACCTACTGATGTTGGAGTCAGAGGTTGAGTCTCTTCTCCTTGCTGGTTCCTCTCCTTATCACCTTCTCAAGGTGTTGTGGTAATCACCTGTGCGGTTAGCTAGTCTGACCAATGAATGGTTTCTAGCACCTACAACGAAAATGGACAAACCTGCTCTGCAAACAGAGAAGACAATTTGGAACTGAAGTCTCATTCAAGAGAATCTTTATGGTTGGAGTTCTTGGGAATTAATGACATTGGTTGTCTTGGTATTTTCTACCATTTTGAGGAGATTCAGGGCTACACAGACATCTCTGCTCAGGAGAAAAAAAGATTGGTTACAGATGACGTACATTAGCTCAAAGATTTGTTTGCCGCCATCCCTTAATGGTTCCCGAATCATGTCTATAACCATAAGTCAGACTCCTCCAGGTCCGCAAAGTGAAGTGTCTGTTTTTCATAGCCAGCAGTTTCTCAGCCATGGTTCTTTGTCTGATAGGACCACAACGCTAGTTCCCATGTCCAATTGAATGTTTGTGAGATGGCTATTAACCAAAATGTCCGCTTTCCGGAAAGAAAATTCAGTTATATTGAAAGTATCGGTCTGAAATTGTTGTCATGATGTGGAGATGCCGGCGTTGGACTGGGGTAAACACAGTAAGAAGTTTAACAACACCAGGTTAAAGTCCAACAGGTTTATTTGGTAGCAAAAGCAACAAGCTTTCGGAGCCTTAAGCTCTTTCTTCAGGTGAGTGGGAATCACAGAATTCCCACTCACCTGAAGAAGGAGCTTAAGGCTCCGAAAGCTTGTTGCTTTTGCTACCAAATAAACCTGTTGGACTTTAACCTGGTGTTGTTAAACTTCTTACTGAAATTGTTGGACATTGATGACGCCTGTTGGGGTGCTTTACTGCGCAGTGCTCACCCTACTGGTCAGTTAGGGTATTGCTTCCCTTGGCCTGGAGTGTCCGTATTTCTGTGCTGTTTCACTAACTGGACAATGGAGTTTATTTTGGACCATGGTTTTACTTTCTCCCCTCAGAGTGCCTGACAATCTGCATCACCTTCTCAAGGGTTAGATCTTCCTTCACTTGAAGCATGTCTCAGAGTGTGTCATCCACTGTGGTGAACCATCGTTGGTTACCACTGTGGGGTTATTCCAATGTTACTGTTGGGTTAGGGTGTTGACACTGTGGGGTTGTTATAATGTTGTTGTTGGGTTAGGGTGTTTACACTGTGGGATTAATATACCTGTGGTGGATGCTGTTATGGCACATCCCGGTCGGGCCCCGCCTCCTGGGGAGAGGTATAAGACCCTCTGCTCAGGCGGGACCCCTCCAGTCTGGAATGGTGTACTCGTGTTTAGATAGTTCCATTGTTTGTCAATAAAAGCCTTCAATCGCTGAAGCCTTGTACCTCGTGCTTGATTGTCGCGCATCATCCACCACTCCTACAACTAGTCTACCTCTGATTAGCTCAGATTCCAGGTCTCCATAATCATAGCGTTCAGCCATTCTGCAAAGTCATTAATGAAAGTGGCAACAGGTTCTCCTGGCTGCTGGACACTTTTGTTAAATTTAACTCTCTCAAGGCTTTAGTTCTTTTTGAGGTTAAAATAACTGTCAAATGATTTTAAACCATCATCAGATTTTGCAGATGGTTCATTGATTCCTTGTCCAGCTATTATATTGTTGGGTATTGGGCCTACTGAATAAAGCAGTGTGTTAACTTGTTCAGCTTCTGCCTTTTTATCCGGACCTGAAGCAACCTATCTAAGGGATCTCTTTCCCCAATGTCCCCAATTTTGTGATTTATCTGGGCCTTGGATAAGTCCAAATTGATGTAAAAGAGAGGATTTCTGTTAAATTACAGGTTCCGTTTTAAGAGGTCTCCAAAATTTCAGGATAGTGCCACCCTATGCTTCTACACAAAAGGTTTTCCCATAGCTGTTGGTTCTGGTGGGCTCCTATAGTAATGGCGTTTACAATCGCAACATTTACATTTTTCAACAATGGCTTTCTGGATCAACTGGTTAGACTCTTCCCTGTTTTAGTGCAATCTTGGCTTTTGCTAGGTTTTTAAAGCTGTCTACTACTCAGTAAGATTAATTTTAAATTCATTGTTATTTTTTGCTTTGTTTGGAGTGAGCTCGAGCACCATATGCTCAGGTTGACTCAGGGATCAGGTTTCTCGGACTGCAGTCAATCTCTGACCACTGCAGCAGTTAACCTTTTTCAGGAGTTGTGTTCTCCAGGAATTTTTATTTTTATCTCACCCTCTACTCACTCCGACAGCAATGTGGTTGACTCTTGGCTGCCATTCGGTTAAACAAAATGCATAGAGGACTATTCCAGAATAAAAGAATTACGACTGCGACTAGGATAACAGGCACTGGACTACATATGGTCATGAACCGGTTATAGGTTGAGGGAGTGGAATCCCTTGTGATTCACAGTATTGCTGGGTGTTAATAGGGACACTGGAAGGAAAAATCTGTCCAACTTTGCACTGTGAAGAAATCTAACATCTGGACAAAATGACATGCTGTCTCAGATTGCTTCTTTCTTCCAATAGGGATGGAGATGTAAATGTTATTTTCTTGGTGTAGAGAGCCATGGTGGCCTCCCTGATGCACTGTGAACTCTGAGAAATTGCTAATGTCAGTTGTTAGAATCTGAAAGAACTCTGTAGCATGAAAACTGATTGTGACGGTAAAGTTGACAGTCACAGACAGTGCTGTCCTTATCTGCAACAGTTGACATGGATACATAACAAGTTCCTTGGTAAGGCAAAGACACCTCATACATTCCTTGTCAGCAGAGTTGAGGCGGGAGAGATGCTGCCTGAGGACCCTCTGTAGCCCAGTAAACATGTTTATTGGTGGGAGGGCGTGCAACGTTGCGAGTCCCTTTGAGGGGCCAGATCAGATTCACTCCAAAGACTCATGCAAGGTTTGAAGGGTTCATTTTATTAAAAATTCTCTCCTGGGACATCATGTTAAGGAAGCATATCAGGGACTTCACAACAATATAGTTGTATTCTGGAAGGCTCGATGCTTGCATCGAGTTAATGCCATCTCCTATTGAATGCCTTCCTCCTCCTGCTCCTTCTTCTGGCCGTTTGTCCTGCTTTTTGATAGCTTCTTTGGTGCTCCAAATCATTCGCGCTTTCCACCCAAAGGCAGCCTTACAAGGCCATCTAATTTTGCAGGCAGACCTAGGATAAAAGGAAGCCTAGGATAAAAGCAAATTACTGCGGATGCTGGAATCTGAAACAAAAACAGAAAATGCTGGAAAACCTCCGCAGGTCTGACAGCGTCCGTGGAGAGAGAATAGAGCCAACGTTTCGAGTCTGGATGACTCTTCATCAGAGCTCCAACAAAGGGTCACCCAGACTCGAAACGTTGGCTATGTTCTCTCTCCACAGATGCTGTCAGACTTGCTGAGATTTTCCAGCATTTTCTGTTTTTGTATCTATAAGCCTACACTGTGAGCAGTGCAAAGGCGTCCCGAGCCTCTGACTGTGAAATCTGAGCACTAGTGGGGAGCTGCCAGAAATGCCTGGAAGTGATGAGGTAGCTGGAAGTAGTGAGTGACAGCTAACCTGTAAGTATTGCGTGATCCCTTTAAATTTAGCTGCTGGCTGGGCCTTCGTTGCCATTGTGCTGAGTGAGGGGAACATGTGGCAGTTCAAAAGGTTAAGTCCACCCCGCATGCAGCATTTAGCCCTCATCTGGATAAATCACCTTTGACATTAAACGCTGCCAGGATAAGATTATAACACAAACACTACAGCCTACCCCAAAATAACAAGCAATGCATTTTTGGGCTGAAAGTGCGTGGCTGCAACAATCCTGCCAATGTGGGTGCTACGGTAGTGCCACAGTGCCCGAAAAGCAAGCTCTATACAGCCCGCTTCATCAAAATAGGTTTCTAAGTGAGTGGATCTCACTCCAAATGAGCAAAGTTTGATGGGTTTGTCCAGTCCTTTGAGAAGTTAATTTGCTTTACCTTGTTGTAGAATCCCAGGGTCCATGAAGCTGGTGATAATGAAATTTGTAAAACACAGTATGAACAAGATTCCAGCAGCGATTGGGAATGCCAGGGAAACTTTAACAGCCAAGAAAGCACAACTGAAAAACAGAGGCAACCTTTAGGAAAAATAAACATTATAATGTGGCGTTAACAAGACAATAGGTGTTTTCCATGTTTATATGAATGCAACCCAGATTCGCGGTTTTTAAATTCCTGTAGCAATCTTCTGAAAGAAAGTTGACTTTTAAAAGTACTAATGCTGGTGGAAGTGTTCCCTCATTTAAGTGTTAAGTTTATTTATTATTGTCACAAGTTGGCTTACATTAACACTGCAATGAAGTTACTGTGAAAATACCCTAATCGCCACACTCCGGCGCCTGTTCGGGTACACTGAGGGAGAATTTAGCATGGCCAATGCACTTAACCAGCATGTCTTTTGGACTGTGGGAGGAAAGTGGAGCACCCGGAGGAAACCCATGCAGGCACAGGGTAAATGTGCAGACTCCACACAGACAGTGACCTAAGCCAGGAATCCAACCCAGGTCCCTGGCACTGTGAGGCAGCAATGCTAACCCTCTGTGCCACTGTGCCACCCTTTTTCATTCTTGGAAGGGCCGGCTGGAATTTGTGACTCTGTTGCCCTGCCCTAGACACCCTAGACGGTAATAATGGACTGAATAATATGTTCCATGAAGGTAGGTGGAAGTCTGGAAGTGCGCAGATTGCTGACTGCTGTCTCCATCTTTCCAAGGTGTTGGATAATACACTAATAGCTAATTAGCAATGGGCAGCCAGCAGTGCGAGTGAAGGATGGGCTACTCATCCAATGGGCCATTGACGGGAGGACGTCTGGGCAGCGAGCTGAAGGTTATGACCCGGAAGGAGGTCATGGTCACTTATTTAAAGGAACCCCTGGTGTAAGAAGACTTTGTTCCTGAATATAATAGTTTGGAAACATTGCCAGAGGTAAGTGAGACTTGTTATTATTTTTGACTGTTCTCACTGAAGGGAAGATTTCCGGATCTTTAGCAGTAAACGCAAAGCCACGGAAGGCATTTAAACCACAAAGCTGATGAATATAGGGTGAAATGGGGCATCAGGCTGATCACTTTGTCTCTCTGTCTCTCTATAGATGGCTGACAGAAGGAAGGGGAAGGGAGGGGAAGAAGGATTAGGACAGCCTCAAAGTTTGGTGATGACTCCCTGCAAGCCCTCTTCCAGGCTGTAAATGACAGGCGGGAGGTTCCCGTGCCAGGTCTTTGGAGAGGAGACCTCGCAGCCTGACCAAAGCAGATTAGATAAAGGTCATAGCGGAGGTCAGTCGCCACAGGTTGGATTCAGAGTTGAAATTGCCTCAATGACCTGTAAGGATTTGCAGGGGTGAGTGAGGCTCCAAGATGAAGAGGTATATCCATGGAAGGTTTTGGGAAGGCTGCTTTTGGATATTGCCTTGTGTAATGTCCATATGACAGGAAAGAGACTATAAACTGTATAAATCAAACCTTATTTTCTGTTTATTTAGAAATGGATTTTGTTGAACCAAAACATGGCTGCTCCAGATCACATGATTTGCAAGTTAGCTACAGTTCTGGAAGCTTCCAACCATAATTGTAGGACAAAACTCATCCCTCATCTTTGTGGAATCTTGCACCCATTATTGTGTGAACCAATTATAATCAATGAAACAAGGGAGCAGCGTATGGTCTGTCTCCCCAGGCAGGACTTACAACAAAGAGAGAGCCATCAAAACCCATTATACCCACAGAGGTGCTGATAGCCACCATCTACCTCCTGAGGTGAACAATGGATTTTGACCAGAGATATAGAAACTGATCATTGACCTGAAACGGGCTCATCAATGGGCAACATCACACGACCCAAGCTCCTTTGACCTTTGGAAAGTTTTAACATTATATTGATGGAATCCCAGGGGGCAGTCTGCTGTTAAACATCCAGTCTGTCAACACCAACGAGGGACTCCAGGCTGACAAAAAAATCTACCTCAAGTGTAAACCTCCACCCAGCCTGGTTCCCCGGAAGACTCCTGCCATTGCCTGTAGAGCAGATTAAGTCTCTGCATATCCACCGCCTCTTGTTGCAACATTACTAAATTTGAAGGAATTCAGCAACTCCTGTTTTCATCTATCTGAATCCACATGAACTCCTACATGAAGGAGCCGTCACTGGACACTGACATTCTGGACTCTGACATTTATGTGAATTTATTTCTCATACTTTGTGTTTTTTACTTTAAGTTATACCTAGTTGTAAAACTCTTTTATTTCCTATCTCCCCAGTGCTCGACCATTGACTGAGTAAGTCCTGCCCTGGTTCAATCAACCAAAAGGCATTACTTCACAATTATCTAAATTAAACTCCATCTGCCGTTCATCTTCCCACCGGCCCAATTGATCAAGATCCCGTTGCAATCCTAGGTAGCCTTCTTCACTGTCCACTATGCCACCAATCTTGGTGTCATCTGCAAACTCACGAACCATGCGTCCTAAATTCTCATCCAAATCATTAATATAAATAACAATTAACAGTGAACCCAGCACCGATCTATCTCTGAGGCACACCGCTGGTCACAGGCCTCCAGTTTGAAAAACAACTCTCTACAGCCATCTTCTTTCTGTCTTCTGCCATCAAGCCAATTTTGTATCCAATTGGCTACTTCACCCTGGATCCCGTGAGATTTAACCTTATGCAACAACCTACCATGTGGTACCCTGTCAAAAGCCTTGCTAAAGTCCATGTAGACAACATCAACTGCACTGCCCTCATCCAACGTCGAGGTTACCCCTTCAAAAAACTCAATCAAATTCCTGAGACATGATTTTCCACTCACAAAGCCATGCTGACTGTCCTTATTCATCCTTGCCTCTCTAAATGCCTGCAGATCCTGTCTCTCAGAATACCTTCTGACAACTTACCCACGACAGATGTGAGGCTCACTGGCCTGTAGTTCCCAGGCTTTTCCCTGTAGCCCTTCTTAAACAAAGGCACAACATTTGCCACCCTCCAATCTTCAGGCACCTCACCTGTGGCTGGCGATGATTCAAATATCTCTGCTGGGGGACACGCAATTTCCTCCCTAGCCTCCCGCAACTTCATCAGGTCACGGGGATTTATCTACCTTGATGCGTTTTAAGACTTCCAGCACCTCCTTCTCTGTAATATGTACACGCCTCAAGACATCTTTATTTATATCCCCAAGTTCCCAATGAGATTGAATAAGTTGAGGGAGGTGGTTGGAGAGATAATGGAGGCATTGGTGATTTATCTTTCAATGGATTCAGGAAGGTCCCTGTTGATTGGAAAGTCACAATTGTAACTCCACTATATAAGAAGGGAGGCAGAGAGAAAATGGAGAACAATAGACCTATTAGTTTAACGTCAGTTTTAGGGAAACTGTTAGATTCTACTATAAAGGATGTGGCAACTGGACACTTAGAAAGTGATTATATGATTGAGTGGAGTCAACATGGACTTCTTCAAGGGAAATCAGTTTTGACAAATCTGCTGGAGTTTTTTTCTGTAGCATAGGTACAGGAGAAATAGTAGATTTGGTGTATTTGGATTTTCAGAAGACTTTTTATAAGCTTCCATATAGGAGGTTACTAAATCAAGTTAGAGTACATTGGACTGGGATAATAAACTGGTATGGATTGAGAATTGGTTAACAGATAGAAAGCAGAGAGTAGGAATTCTCTACCCCAGAGAGCTGTGGAAGCTCAATCATTGAGAATGTTCAAACAGAAATGGATAGATTTCTGGAGACTAATGACATGGCGTGGCATTGAGATAGATGATCAGCCATGATCTAATTGAATGGTGAAGCAGACTCGCTGGCCTACTCTGTTCCTCTGCCCTTGGTGCAGTCACCCTCAAGTGCCGCAGTGACAGAATGGTTGTCTGCCAGTGTGCAGGATTTTTCTACCACAGCCCCAGCTGTCCAGGGGATGCCTGCCAAAGTTGCCCAGGGTTATGTAGAGAACAGGTTAGCAGCTGAATTAGCTTTGTCTGGGGTCACGTACCAACCGACTCAAGAACAGCTTCTTCCCTGCTGCCGTCAGACTTTTTAATGGACCTGCCTTGCATTAAGTTGATCTTTCTCTACACCCTAGCTATGACTGTAACACTACATTCTACATTCTCTTATTTCCTTCTCTATGAACGGTGTGCTCTGTCTGTATAGCGCGCAAGAAACAACACTTTTCACTGTATGTTAATACATGTGACAATAATAAATCAAAAAATCAAATCAGCTTGTTTCCATGGCAGCTGATTGTGAGTGGGGGGAGTATACACTGCAACACCCTGAAGAGAAGCAAGAAAACCCCACAATAGTCACATTTTGCTGCACATGGGCATTTTTATATTCTGTTTCACTGCCAAAGGCCCAATGGGCCATATGTAAATGAGTTATGTTTTGTTTAGACATCGTAGAGAGGTGCAGTGATATTTTTTAGATGTGGGAAAATGGAGGGAGATGAAGTCCATGCGGAATACTGTGTGAAGATGTGTCAGGCTGAAAGCTGGGGTGTTGAATGGCTGTGGTGAATGTGCTGACACGAGTTGTGTAAATGGTCTCCTGTGGAGGTGGGATGGCAGAAATGTGAGTGGTGCTGAGGTTCACAGAGGCCTCAAATGTCTGAACAACCGGAACTTCTGCAGTATTCAGACTTCATGTGTCCCATGGCCATCCAGGCATTCTCTTACAGGCCTTTGCTTATCTTCCTGCACTGGTTGCCCCATGGCTTCATGGATCTAGTAAGAGGTTTAACAACACCAGGTTAAAGTCCAACAGGTTTATTTGGTAGCAAACACCATTAGCTTTCGGAGCGCTGCTCCTTCGATAGATGGAGTGGAAATGTGCACTTCATGGATCTCCACTTCATGGATCTAATCATCAGAGGAATGAATTGTCTATCCTGGCTTCTCCTCCTCCAGGGCAGCCCCTCTCTAGCACGTAAATTGTGCAGAGTGCAACACACATCCATCAGGGAGATTCTGAATAGAGTGTCCTGTAGTGCACCTCCGGACCTGCCCAGGCATCTGAACTTCCTCTTAAGTAGACCAATTGTCTGTACTATGAAGGCCCTGGTTGTATAATGACTATCATTGTACCTGCACTGATAGCCCATTCTAGGACTCTCTCACGGCCCTTATCACCCAATAGCCATTCTGGCACCAGGTCCCAGTGAACATGTTTGGCACCTGAGAGTTCCGCAGTATGTATGATTCATTGCTGCTGCTGAGTACCTAGCACAGAGCTGTACAATTCTGCCCATTGTAGTGCATTCGCCACTGCTTTGCCTATTCATTTAATCTAATAGTATCACTTTGTAATTTTACATTTGAGTAACAACTGCATACTTGCAGTGTCAAACCTATCTCAATAACAACTTTAAAAACTTGCATTTCCATTGTTCTTTGAACATATAGATAATACCAAAGTGTTTCATAAATACACGCAGGTGAAATGGAGACCAGCCTGAAAAGGGGAGATTCGACAGGGTGACTATAAACTTGATGGAAGAGTTTGGTGAAGGTTTTGAGAAGCAAAGGGAAAGATGGGGAGGTTTAAAGAAGAGGTTCCAGGGAATAAAGGCCAAAGCTGTCAAATATGGTCTGAAGGAAGAGGTGCAAATAAGAGTTAAGGGAATGTTGAAAAGTGAAGAATGAAGTGTTAGGGGAGAGTTAAAAAGTGAAGAATGAAGGCATTGCGACAACGTCCAGGATATTGGGTATTGACACGTAGGAACCTGTGGATGTGTACCCCACAACTTGTGCTTTCAGTAGTTGAGAGAGGCTTCTGTGGGAGACTGTAAAGCAATGTGTGGACATTTCTTGCGTCCTGAGGAAGTCAGTAACCCTGTAAAAGTAGTGCCCAATCTCATGGTCACCTGTTTGTGATTCTGAAGCTGATCTCAATCGACCAGCTCCTGTGTAAAGGGCATTTGTGACTTGGCAAATGCATTCTCATGCTGCACCCTGGCTGATGTATGATTGTTGATGGCTGCCAGAACTGAACGTGTGCTGCAAAACCTGGGTAAGGTAGTTAGCTTCACAGCTATGGTGAATCAGTCAGTGGCCTATCCTTGTCAGAGCAGTGAGAAGCAAGTCTTCAGTTGTGCGTCAGCTGAATGGCAAAGAAATTGTTGCAAAAATCATTTCCCAGAATCAGAAATTATTAGCCAAACTCTCCTGACTTTCTTGTCTCAAAAATACCATCTGACCCTGACAGCTGCTGTGCCATAAATCTATTACAGAATACTGAAAGGGTTGGATAGAGTGGACATGGGGAAGATGTTTCCATTAGTAGGAGAGTCCAGGATCCAAGGGCACAGCCTCAGAAGAAAGGGATGACCCTTTCGAACCGAGATGAGAAGGAATTTCGTCAGCCAGAGGGTGATGATTCTATGCAATTCATTGCGACAGAAGGCTTTGGAGGCCAGGTCATTGAGTATATTTAAGACAGAGATAGATAGGTTCTTGATTGGTAAGGAGATCAAAGGTTACGGGGAAAAGGTGGGAGAATGGGGTTGGGAAACTTATCAGCCATGATTGAATGGTGGAGCAAACTTGATGGGCCAAATGGCTTAATTCTGCTCCTATATCTTATGGTCAGATGGTCTGAGTTTCTAGCATATAGAATCTAAAAGCAGGAAATCAGAATGGCAGCACCATGGCCTTTGTTCTAATATCTGGGACAAAGCTGATCAAGCATCCTGTCTCCTATGGTAAAGAGGAATCTCTGTTTATGAAAATAGAAAGCATTTCAGGAGTTTAAGTTCTCTCTCTGGCATGTATGGGTGATTTTCTCAATCAGCAAATCCAAGCTTCTACCTTTTACTCATGAACAGAAAGGTATGATTTTACGGTAGGTTAAGGAAGGCCTCAAAACATTTTTTAAAATTCTTCTGTCTTTTCTCTCTTTTTCCCTTTATTTTTCTTGTTTTATTTTACACTACAGGAGGTTTTCTTCCACGATCAGATGGGACAGCAGCAGCATGCAGCCAAAGTGAAACAGGGTTTGCAAGACAACTGTCGCAGAAGTTTAAGGGTGACGATTAATGAGATAATGGAAAGAGCTGGCGAAGTCTTTATGTAAGGAGTCTAACAACACCAGGTTAAAGTCCAACAGGTTTATTTGGTAGCAAACGCCACTAGCTTTCGGAGCGCTCTCCACTCACCTTGTCTGTACCTTTAAGACTTGATTAGCCGTAAAGACTCGCATTCCAATCATTATTCATTATTCTGTAAATTGAGTTTGTGTCTTTATATGCCCTGTTTGCTGTTTATGAGCAGATCTCTCACTCACCTGATGAAGGAGAGCGCTCTGAAAGCTAGCGGCGTTTGCTACCAAATAAACCTGTTGGACTTTAACCTGGTGTTGTTAGACTTCTTACTGTGTTTACCCCAGTCCAACGCCGGCATCTCCACATCATGAAGTCATTGTGGACAGGCTACAGGTTTCATGAACCTGATGGCTGGCTTGATTTTGCAAATGATAATGAACTCTGTATCTCGACTGTAATACCACACAGCAACGATATCAGGAGCATTACATAAACATGTGTGACATTTGATTCCATTCAGATCTACTTGTTGGAGATAAGTTCCTCAAATATTTGTTGAGGAAAAAGATTCTTGCAGTGGCATTGCATTCCATCATGGCCCATGTGCTTAGTCAGCACAGAACCTGCTTTGGAATGAGTGAGTATCTTTAAACGTTGCTTTCAAACATTCATGGGAATGTGAGCCAGCATTTTTTACCCGTCCCTAATTACCCTTGAACACAGTGGCTTCCAGAGGGCAGTTAATTGTTAACCACATTGCTGTGGGTCTGAAGTCACATGTAAGTTTATGTTTATTTATTAGTGTTACAAGTAGGTTTACATTAACTCTACAATGGAGTTACTGTGAAAACCCCCTAATCGCCACACTCTGGCACCTGTTTGGTGAATTTAGCATGGCCAATGCACCTAACCCGCACATCTTTCAGACTATGGGAGGAAACTGGAGCACCCGGAGGATACCCACGCAGACACGGGGAGAATGTGCAGACTCCGTGCAGACAGTGACCCAAGCCGGGAATCGAACCCGGGTCCCTGGTGCTGTGAGGCAGCAGTGCTAACCACTTGATTGAGACTTGATTAGCTGTAAAGACTCGCATTCCAATCATTATTCATTATTCTGTAAATTGAGTTTGTGTCTTTATATGCCCTGTTTGCTGTTTATGAGCAGTGGCTAACCACTGTGCCACCGTGCCGTCCATATAGGCCAGACCGGGTAAGGATGGCAGATATCCTTCCCTAAAGGATATTAGTAAATGTCACAAAGATCAGCGTGAGTTGTCATTAATTGAATTTAAAATCCATTAGTTGCCATGGTGGGATTTGAACTGTTTGCTATCTGCAAGATGCGCTGCAGCGACTCGACAAAACCCATTTGACAGCACTTTCCAAATGAACAGGACCATCTAACGTGAACAAGGATGGCAGGCGCATGAAGACACAACTACTTGCAAGTTCCCCTCCAAACCAAACGTCACTCTGACTTGGAACTATATCAGCGTTCCTTCACTGCCACTGGAACACCCTCCCTAACAGTGGATGTACCTACAGCAGCCTCTATAATGCTTTAAAGCTCAGATTGATTAATAGCTTTTGTTATTTCTAATGTCTTAAAATCAAGATTTTTGGGATTAGTTCATAACTAATAATAAACTTTAAAGGCATTTCATGATTAATTCCAACCACACAATTCATCTTTGCATATAGAAGTTCTTACGGGAAAGTGAAAAACAAGCTGCTTGCTCCCAGGATCATACATGTGGTAAAACACACCATCAGGCTCTTGTGGCAGGAACTTCTCCACCATTGTTCTTCATCCATTTTCCATTACTAATAAACACACTGCTTTTGAGGCCATGGATCGGTAGGAAAGCTGTTTCTCTTCTTCCCCAGCATACGTTCAGTGAAATAGAATCCACAGGGAACCATACAGCAGGCCAACACTGCATCACAATCACCATTACCAAAGAGATCATCGCAAGCATTATCACTGCAGTGGTGTGTCACAATAATTCATTGTCAAGCAAATGTCACAGGGCCTCATTTTCATTGAGATCCATCCCTCAGTTCATTACAGTCAACCACAACGACTTAAATGTAGAAAATGACACAAATGTGCTTCACAGAGGTAGGAACGGAGGCAACCAGAGAAATGATCACAATCACCTTTACAGCTGAGGTATGTCACTGTCACCTGTCACCCAAGAGGTGATGGCCGAGTGATATTATCGCGAGACTATTTATCAATCCAGCAACTCAGTTAATGTTCTGGGGGCCCGGGTTCGAATCCTACGGCAGAATGGCGGGGGAGGGGTGGGGTGATCTTACCAAAAAAATTCTAAGTTCCAAACAAGCATGAAAACGGGAAAGCATCTTGCTTTTTTTTTAAGGCGAGATGAAAATGGTATCTTACTTAACTCTGTCAAAAAAAGAAGCCAAACCTGGTTCTCGCCAGAAGGGGGAGGGGGCGTGGCCTAAGCTCACCCAAAGTCGGCAGATAGCAGCAGAGGGTGCCATTGTGTATGTGCAGATCTTGGGCATGAGTTCACGGCCTTGCTCGACCCGAGACTGGAAAATCCCACCTGAGGACAATGGAGCTTCCCATTGTCTGCCCCTTGCCCGCTCCGATTCCCGTGGCAGACGGGGCGGTAGAATTCCGATGCTTATATTCTGTGAACACAAAGATCTGACAGTGACTGCCTCCCCCAGCAACTGCTGGCCTTCGTGACTGGTTCCACCCCCACCCCCCCCAACCCTTCTTGGGTGCATGGCTGATCTTGTTGGACATCCGGTGCTGGTTAGATCATGAGAGGTGAGAAATTGGGCGCGAACCTGATTTCTCGGCTCGCTCGCGATCTTACCGGCTCACCCTGCCCATCAGCCGGCAGTGCAAAAAGGGAAGACCATGGCCACAATATTTTTACAGGATGTGACAGGGTTAATGTAGATAAGATATTTCCCCAGGCTGGTGAGTATAAAACCAGGGGACATAGAACATAGAAAAGCTACAACACAAACAGGCCCTTCGGCCCACAAGTTGCACCGAACATGTCCCTACCTACTAGGCTTACCTATAACCCTCTTTCTTACTAACTTCCATGAACTTATCCAAAAGTCTCTTAAAAGACCCTATCGAATCCGCCTCCACCACCACTACCGGCAGCCGATTCCACGCACCCACCACTCTCTGAGTGAAAAATTTACTCCTAACATCTCCTCTGTACCTACTCCCCAGCACTCTAAACCTGTGACCTCTTGTGGCAACCATTACAACCCTGGGTAAAAGCCTCTGAGAATCCACTCTATCAATACCCCTCAACATCTTATACACCTCCATCAGATCACCCCTCATCCTTCGCCTCTCCAAGGAGAAAAGACCTAGCTCTCTCAACCTATCCTCATAAGGCATGCCACCTAATACAGGCAACATCCTTGTAAATCTCCTCTGCACCCTTTCTATGGCTTCCACATCCTTTCTGTAATGAGGCGACCAGAACTGGGCACAGTACTCCAGGTGGGGTCTGACCAGGGTCCTATACAGCTGCAGCATTATCTCCCGATTTCTAAACTCAATTCCTCTATTGATGAAGGCCAGTATTCCATACGCCTTCTTAATCACAGCCTCCACCTGCGACGCTGCTTTGAGCGTCCGATGAACCCGGACCCCAAGATCCTTCTAATCTTCCACACTGCCAAGCGTCTTACCCTTAATATTATATTCTTTCATCCTATTCAACCTGCCAAAATGAACCACCACACACTTATCTGGGTTGAAGTTCATCTGCCACTTCTCCGCCCAGTCTTGCATCTTATCTATGTCTCGTTGCAACTGCTGACATCCCTCTACACTATCCACAACCCCACCAACCTTTGTGTCATCAGCAAACTTGCCAACCCATCCTTCCACTTCCTCATCCAGGTCATTTATAAAAATCACAAAGAGCAAGGGTCCCAGAACAGATCCCTGGGGCACTCCACTGGTGACCGACCTCCACGCTGAAAAAGACCCATCTACAACCACTCTTTGCCTTCTGTGGGCAAGCCAGTTCTGAATCCACAAAGCAATGTCCCCTTGTATCCCATGCCCCTTTACATGCGGCACCTTATCAAACGCCTTGCTGGAATCCATATAAACTACATCTACTGCTCTTCCCTCGTCTATGTGTCTAGTTACATCTTCAAAAAATTCAATTAGGCTCGTAAGGCATGATCTGCTTTGGACAAAGCCGTGCAGGCTATTTCTGATCATACTATTCCTCTCCAGATGTTCATAAATCCTGCCTCTCAGGATCTTCTCCATCAACTTACCAACCACTGAGGTTAGACTCACTGGTCTATAATTTCCCGGGCTATCTCTTCTCCCTTTCTTGAATAACGGAACCACATCCACAATCCTCCAATCCTCCGGAACCTCTCCCGTCTCCATTGATGACGCATAGATCATCGCCAGAGGCTTAGCAATTTCTTCCCTCGCCTCCCACAGTAACCTGGGGTACATCCCATCCGGTCCCGGTGATTTATCTAACTTGATGCTTTTCAAAAGCTCCAACACATCCTCTTTCCTAATGTCCACATGCTCAATCTTCTCAGTCCACTGCAAGTCTGCACAGCAACTACCAAGATCCTTTTCCACTGTGAATACTGAAGCAAAGTATTCAGTGAGTACCTCTGCCATTTCTATACAGACTTTCCCACCGTCACATTTGATAGGTCCTACTCCTTCACATCTTATCCTCTTGCTCTTAACATACTTGTAGAATGCCTTGGGGTTTTCCTTTATCCTGTCTGCCAAGGCCTTCTCATGACCCCTTCTTGCTCTTCTAATTTCCCTCTTAAGTTCCTTCCTACTAGTCGTATACTCTTCTAGATTTCTAACGTTACCTAGCTCCCTGAACCTTTTGTAGGCTTTCCTTTTCTTCTTGACTAAATTCGTTACAGCTTTCGTGCACCATGGTTCCTGTGACCTACCATAACTCCCCTGTCTCATTGGAACGTTGCTGTGCAGAGCTCCAGACAAATTTTCACTGAAAATTTGCCACATTTCTTCTGTACATTTCCCTGGGAAAACCTCCTTCCAATTTATGCCTCTAATTTCTTGCCTAATAGTCTGGAATTGTCCGGTCTTGCACGCCCTGTTACCGCTGCCAGTGAGAATGGTGAATTTGGCGCTCTGCCGAATCGCCATTCACAACAGCAGGACCGGAGAATCCCAACCGCGGACGAGGTCTGAGAATCCGGCCCATAATCTTGGGATAAGGGGTTCGCCATTGAAAACTGCAAGGAGGAGAAATGTCTTCTCTCAGAGAGTGGTTAATCTTTGGAATTCTCTACCCCAGAAGGCTGTGGAGACTCACTCATTGAGTATATTCAAGCCAAGAATCAGTAGATCGCTGGAGACTAATGACATCAAGGGTATGGGTATTGTGCAGGAAAGTGGTGCTGAGGTAATCTAATTGAATGGTGAAACATCCTCGCTGAACTAAATGGCCTATTCCTGTTCCGATTGTGGCTTGGCTGAGCGCAATCCAGGGTGTAACTGCTTGCTCAAGCTTATGTCAACAATTATCAAAATTTATCAGATCAGGCACGTTCTTTGAAAAGAAGACGTAGCTTGAGTTTTTTTTTATAAATGTGGAAATTTCAAGAAGTGTTTGAATTACTTGAATATTCCAGCAGGGTGGGTTAAAGCTGACTCTGGGCCACTCCTCAATTATTTTTAAATGCCACTGCCGCCTATTACTCAAGAGGTCATGCAGGTTTTAAGAAGGTTTCTGAGATGGAGAGAAGTGGAAAGGTGAAGAGGGTTAGGAAGGGATTCCCAGAGAAAATGGTCAAGACGGCTGAAGACTCTTCTTCCACTGGCTATTAATGTTAATATAGAAATGTAACCCATTACCACAGCGATGGCCCTTAACCACCTCTAAGTAGCACAATTATCCAACACTCTGGCATGGCGTTATGCACTGCAATTTGTTGATGATCTATTGCATTATCCAATACCACGGCAATGTGCCAAAATCAATACCTTGGACATGTGCCATGAAAACCCACTGTCACAAAGTATTTTGTATGACTAGTTTATTTATTTATTTATTAGTGTCACAAGTAGGCTTACAGTAACACTGCAATGAAGTTACTATGAAAATCCCCTAGTCGCCACACTCTGGCGCCTGTTCGGGCACACTGAAGGAAAATTTAGCATGGCCAATGCACCTAACCAGCACGTCTTTTGGAGGAAATCAGAGCACCTGGAGGAAACCCACACAGACACAGGGAGAATGTGCAGACTCCGCACAGACAGTGACCCAAGCTGGGATCTTCCCGGAGAAGCTGGCAGGAGTAGTGATCCTGGCTGACTTCTTTATCCATCACTCACCAACAGTGGTATATGATTGTGGCTTGGCTGAAGGCAAGCCATGACATAAATGCCCACTCAAACCTGTCTCACAACAATCATCAAAATTTGTCAGGTCAGCGATTTCAGTGCGGGTGATAGATTTTATCGTCACATAACATGAAAATTGTGGTGAACTTTCTCTGGGTCTGTTTGGATTTGAGCTTGCCATTTCAAACAAAACTACTTCAACAGATCTATTTTTCAAATGGAAATTTCACAGAAGGATTTAAATAAAGCTTTATTATCTCCACTAATACAAATAAATCCAATTAATAGAAAAAACAATCTTGTCAGACAAAACCTCCCTAAGTACAAAGTCCAAATACTAGTTATGTGCAGTGACTGTGCACATCTATCAGTAACTTTGTTATACTGTTCACTGAAATATCCCAATGAGCATTTAGAAACACAAGCTTTCAGTGGCTGAATTGTGAATCTGACCAGTTTCTACCAAGACACATTCTTTGAAAAGTAGACGTGACTTTTAAAGAACTGTGGAAATTTCAGGGGTTGTTTAATGTCCTGAATACTCCGGCAAGGTGGAGTAAATCTGAGGCTAAACCTCTTTTCAATATTTAATTGGCCAACTGCCAAATGCAATACAAATTGCAAAAGATCGTTGTCAAGGCTTGAGCAATGAATAATAATTCTCGTGAAGAATAAATTGCACACCATGTCACTGCATGCCTTTGGATAAATCTTTTTCCCTTGCTTTGAACTTACAGGAAGGTAAAGCACCGCCCTAGATAAGGTCAGGTCAATACAAAGTAGGCCGCACCTTCCTGAAAATGCAGACACTGGGGAAATGAAGAGAGGGCTCCCACACCAGAGGCATTGGCCCAGATTTTGCAGACCGTGGCAAAGCAATGGTGCTTGCGCTCTCCTTGTTGACAACTGCTCACAAGGTTTCCAATGCAGCGCAGATTCAATTCAGCTCACATTGCCGCCACCATGGTTACGGATGCCAATGCTCAAGTTCGTTCCCAGGGCCTCACAGCAGTCCTACAATCTATCCCACAACACTTTATTGCTGAATAATAAATCTTTCAGCTTCACAGCATTTTGCGCAACAGTGTGCCCTGGCTGTTGGCCAGGCAGGTCAGGCTGCCCACACCCACACCAAGATGGTGCAATCTGAAGCCAGGTCTCCTAGGCCCAGAACTGCTTGAGGTCATCTTTCAAGGTCATCTGCAATCTCCTCCAGCTCTGCTACAGCCATTGGGCTAGCACTGTATAGGAAGCCAGGCAAAGACAACCTCAAGACAGGGACTAAGGCAATGCACAAGGAATGATTGGTTGAAATTTGAATGAGTTCTTTAGATGTTATGGATATAAAGTCGGTGTGGAATTGTTGTTTTGTAGTGCCTTTTATTTTTGGAATTTGACCATGAGAACACTTGGATAATGTGGATGCATTCAGGGCAACTGGAATTGAATGAATCGCCCCATGATCAACCCATGCAGAAGGTGGTCTGCTGGCTTCCTCCTCCCTGTCTCCTCATTCTCCTGCTCCACCTCCACCTGAGGTCATCACAGCCAGTCCGTGGTGGCAAATAGAATCATAGAATCACTACAGTGCAGAAGGAGGCCATCTGGCCCATCGAACCTGCACCGACAACAATTCCACCCGGGTCCTATATGTCCCAATCAACCTAATCCGCACATCTTTGGAGTGTGGGAGGAAACTGGAGCACCCGGAGACGGGGGGGAGAACACGGGCACAGACACGGGGAGAACATGCAGATTCCGCACAGACAGTGACCCAAGGCTGAAATCGAACCTAGGTCCCTGGCACTGTGAGGCAGCAGTGCTAACCACTGTGCCACCCTGCCGATCATATTATGTGATGTGTCGTCATGTTTAACAAATTGTGGAGAATGCAGCACATAACCACAAATAGGAGCACCTGCTCTGCTGAGTGCTGGGTGGCTCCTCCAGAGCAACTAAAATAGTGGACCTTTGCTTCAGCATCCCAACCACCTTCTCATTAGACCATAAGACTTTAAGACATAGGAGCAGAATTAGGCCACTGGGCCCCTTGAATATGCTCAGACATTCAATCATGGCTGATTTTTCTTCTCATCCCCATTCTCCTGCCTTTTCCCCATAACCCTTGATCCCCTTATTAATCAAGAACCTATCTATCTGTGTCTTAAAGACACTCAATGACCTGACCTCCACAGCCTTCTGCGGCAAAGAGTTCCACAGATTCACCACCCTCTGGCTGAAGAAATTCTTCCGCATCTCTGTTTTAAAGCATCGTCCCTTTAGTCTGAGTTTGCACCCTCTGGTTCTAGTTTTTCCTGCTAGTGGAAACGTCCTCTCCACATCCACTCTATCCAGGCCTCGCAGTATCTTGTAAGTGTCAATAGGATCCCCCCACATCCTTCTAAACTCCAATGAGTACAGACCCAGAGTCCTCAACTGTTCCTCATTGATCCCAATCGCCTGATCGTTGAGGCTTCTCTTTGCAGCCTGACTCAGTATGTGCTTGTTGGCCAAGTGCGATTGGGTAGTGGAGGGGAGTCATCAGCAGATTGTAGAGAGGATAGCCCTTGTTGTCCAGCAGCCATCTTTTGGTTGGACATGATGATTGGAAGATTGCTGGCATTCAATGCCTGGAGCAGTAACTAATGCTGTCCTTACATGATGCACCACTGTTCTCGAAATCTTTGCAATTCCCCACAGGTTAATGATGATTTTTTCAATTAACACTGATGCTGGTGGAGGGGTTGTGTGTGTGTGTGTGTGTGTGGGGGGGGGGTCGAGTCGAGGGGATGTTGGCATTTGGGGGTTGGGTTGGAGTTGAGGGGATGCTTGTTCGGCTGAGTATTTTTAAGTGAGGGCATTGCTAGCATGGCCTTCATTTGGTCACTACTGGAGCTATGGAGCCGAGTGCTGCAGCCACTTACACCTAACAGCTCTAACTCTTTCCACCATTTTTACTGCAGGGCTGATAGGTGAGCAGAGCGAGTTCACAGCCCTGTCAGTGCCAAATCTAACGTCAATGGCTGCCACACCACAGCCAGTGGAGGAGCTGGATATCGCTGACAGCAACTTCTGTATTTCCACATTTAACGGTGAATGTTTGTGTGGTGAACCATCGTTGGTTCACCACTGGGGGTTGTTATTATGTTACTGTTGGGCTAGGGTGTTATTACTGTGGGGGTTGTACTATGTTGTTGGGTTAGGGTGTTTACCTGTTATAAGTGTTATCATGGCACATTCCAGTGGGGTCCCGCCTCCGGTGGCAGGGTATAAGACCCCCTGCTCCGGCAGGACCCCTTCAGTCTGAACTGGTGTATTCGTGTTAGTAGTTTCATTGTTACTGTATTAAAGCCTTCAATACTAAAGCCTTGATTCCAGGTGCTCATTGACGCGCATCAATTTAATACAGTAAACAGAGAGTATGGAACAGATCCTAAAACCGGATCGTCTGACACTGGACCCACGTGCGGTCGGTGCAGCTAACACATTCGACCATTGGTGGAAGTGCTTCGAGGACTACCTGGCAGCCTCGGTAGCTATCACTACGGACAGTGATAGACTCCAGGTCCTCCACGCGAGGGTAAGCGACACGATTTACCTAGCCATTCGTGCAGCTCCCACTTACCAGGGTGCCGTCGAGCTCCTAAAGAATAGGTACATTACGCCACCCAACGAGATACATGCTCGTTACCTCCTCGCTACACGACGTCGGCAGTCGGGCGAAACCATAGAGGATTACGCCAATGAGCTCCTGCAGCTTGCCAGGGGTTGCGACTGTAAGGACGTCTCCGCCGAGCAGTACATGTACGACCTCGCCCGAGACGCGTTCGTAGCAGGGGTAGGGTCCTCGTACATCAGGCTTAAATTACTAGAAAAGGGGAAACTCAACTTGACCCAGGCAATGGGGATGGCCGTGAGGTTGGAGGCGGCGTCGAAGAGCTTGGCGCTGTACCCCGAGGACCACGTGCAGTCAACGTGGTTGGAGCAAGCTCTGCTCCCTCCTCGCCCCGCGAACCCGCGCTCCCAGATCGATTCGACGACGGCGGCAGCTCCAGGTGGCCAGCGATGCTATTTTTGCGGTGGGGCCAAGCATCCACGGCAACAGTGTCCGGCAAGAACGGCAATCTGCAGCCAGTGCGGTAAAAAAGGCCACTACGGCAAAGTCTGCAGGTCCAAACCTAAAAACGGCAGTGCAGCTTGTAACCCTCCAGAACGGAGACCATCTCTTTCGGCGCCGCAGTACCCACGAGGTCCGACCACGTGCGATCTCAGGACGGCGCCATCGTGGCAAACAGAGGAGGAGGAAGACCACCAGGAGTCGCTGCGCTTGGCGCCCTCGCCCACGTGCGATTCATGGGGGCGGCCATCATGGTCCACGACGACTAGGAGCGACCAGCAGGGGTCCTCAGCATCCACATCGGCAGCATGCAGCAGCGACCAGCAGGGGTCCTCAGCATCCACATCGGCAGCATGCAGTGACGCCCAGGGGCCAACGGTGGCGTCGATCTCTCTGGATCAGACCAGGCATTACAGACTGGAACATTCCATGATGGAGGTAAAGGTTAGTGGCAGAACTGTGAATTGTCTGTTTGACAGTGGGAGCACCGAAAGTTTCATACACCCTGAAACTGCTAAAAGGTGTGGACTCCGGGTTCTCCCTGCCAAACAGACAATTTCCATGGCATCACAGTCCCGGTCTGTACCGATCCAAGGACGATGTATGGTAACTCTTGAGGTACAGGGCACAGTTTACGAGCAATACAGGCTCCTTGTGCTACCTCACCTTTGCGCGCCAATTCTCCTCGGACTAAACTTTATGGTCCACATGAAGAGTGTGATCCTACAGTACGGTGGGCCACTCCCTTCACTGGCAGTAGGGAACCAGCCGCAGCCTCCAAATTGCCCAAAGCACCCCGCGTGCAATCTATCCACCCTGAAGATCACGACACCATCCCTTTTAAAAAATCTGGTACCTGGCTGCAAGCCCATCGCTACTAAAAGTAGGCGTTACAGCGCTGAGGACCGGATCTTTATTAGATCTGAGGTTCAGCGGCTCCTCAAGGAAGGGATCATACAGGCCAGTGCTAGTCCGTGGAGAGCGCAGGTCGTGGTAGTCAAAAGCGGAAACAAACCTCGGATGGTCATCGACTATAGTCAGACCATTAATAGATACACGCAGCTGGATGCGTATCCTCTCCCGCGCATTTCTGATATGGTCAATCAGATTGCGCAGTACCGAGTGTTTTCTACCATAGACCTTAAGTCCGCCTACCATCAACTCCCCATCCGCCCAGAGGACCGACAATATACGGCCTTTGAGGCGGATGGTCGTCTATACCAATTCCTCAGGGTTCCATTTGGTGTCACCAATGGGGTCTCGGTCTTCCAGCGTGCTATGGACCGAATGGTGGACCAGAACGGGTTGCGGGCTACCTTCCCGTACCTGGATAACGTCACCATCTGCGGCCATGACCAGCAGGACCACGACACGAATCTCCAACACTTTCTGCGCACTGCATCTCGCCTGAATCTGACCTATAACAGGGAGAAGTGCGTATTCCGTACGCGTAAGTTAGCCATCCTCGGATACGTGGTGGAAAACGGGGTCATTGGCCCTGATCCAGACCGTATGCGCCCACTCACTGAACTTCCCTTGCCCGCTAGCACGAAAGCACTGAGGAGATGCCTCGGGTTCTTTTCGTATTATGCACAGTGGGTCCCCAACTACGCGGACAAAGCTCGTCCGCTCATTAAGTCCACGACCTTCCCACTTACGCCGGAGGCCCAATTGGCCTTCAAGGTTTTGAAAAGCGACATCTCGAAAGCCACGATGCACGCGGTGGATGAATCCATCCCTTTCCAGGTGGAGAGTGATGCATCTGACTTCGCCCTAGCCGCCACACTAAACCAGGCAGGCAGGCCCGTCGCGTTTTTTTCCCGCACCCTTCAAGGCCCAGAGATTCGGCACTCAGCGGTGGAAAAGGAGGCTCAGGCCATTGTGGAGGCAGTCAGACACTGGCGCCATTACCTGGCAGGTAAGCGGTTCACCCTGATCACGGATCAACGATCCGTGGCGTTTATGTTCAGTAACACGCAGAGGGGCAAGATCAAGAACGATAAGATCTTGCGGTGGAGAATTGAGCTCTCCACCTATAATTACGATATTATGTATCGTCCAGGGAAGCTCAATGAGCCCTCGGATGCCCTCTCGCGCGGAACATGCGCCATCATGCAGGAGGACCGCTTGAAGGCTCTCCACAATGATCTGTGTCATCCTGGAGTCACCAGACTCTACCACTTCATCAAAGCCCGCAACCTGCCCTACTCGGTGGAGGATGTCAGGTCAGTTACTAGAAGCTGTCGGATTTGCGCAGAATGCAAACCACACTTTTATCGACCAGACCGGGCACATTTGGTCAAGGCCACTCGCCCTTTTGAGAGGCTGAGTGTGGATTTTAAGGGCCCCCTTCCCTCAACGGACCGGAATGTCTATTTTCTCAATATAATAGACGAATATTCCCGGTTTCCGTTTGTTTTCCCCTGTGCGGACACGTCAACTGCCACCGTCATCAAGGTTTTCAGTGAACTTTTTACCCTGTTCGGGTACCCCTGCTACATTCATAGCGACAGGGGCTCGTCGTTCATGAGCAACGACTTGAGGCAATTCCTGCTCTCATTCGGGATTGCCTCTAGTAGAACCACGAGCTACAACCCTAGGGGTAACGGACAGGTGGAAAGGGAGAATGCTACAGTCTGGAAGGCTGTCCTACTGGCACTGAAATCCAGGGGCCTTCCAGTCTCCCGTTGGCAGGAGGTCCTTCCAAATGCGCTCCATGCTATCCGCTCCCTCCTGTGTACGGCAACCAATGCTACTCCCCACGAGAGGATGTTCTCATTCCCTCGGAAGTCGTCCTCGGGGACCTCATTGCCAGCCTGGTTGACGTACCCAGGACCCGTCCTTCTGCGGCGCCATGTGAGGGCTCGCAAGTCCGACCCCTTGGTCGAACCGGTCCAACTCCTCCACGCCAACCCTCAGTATGCCTATGTGGCATATCCTGACGGGCGAGAGGACACTGTCTCCATTAGAGACCTGGCGCCCGCAGGGGACGTAGCAACCCCTGTCGCTCCTATTCCCCCAGTCACAAATCCACTACTCCTCATTACTTCCCCAGACGTGGCGCGGTCAGCACCGGGACCAGTGCATAACACTTTTACTCCCATGTACAGCTTGCCTGAGACTCGGAGATCGGCGCCACCATCATCATCACCACCACCACTACCACCAAACGTTCCAGGATCCCCTGCACCATCACCTCACCAGGGCCGGCCGGCCCGGGAGTCCTTGAGGGGACAGCCAGATGTTACTTTGAGAGAGCCACCACAAGCACCTGCTCCGTTTTCGCAACCGGTGTTGAAGAGATCGGCACCTGCTCCGGTTTCGCAACCGGTGTTGAGGAGATCGCAGCGTCGGTGCGGTCCTCCAGACCGTCTGGACTTGTGAATCCTGTTATTTTTTTTGTTATTGTCTGTTTTCGTCCACCCCGCCACCTTTTGTTCCTAAAGGAGGGGTGAATGTGGTGAACCATCGTTGGTTCACCACTGGGGGTTGTTATTATGTTACTGTTGGGCTAGGGTGTTATTACTGTGGGGGTTGTACTATGTTGTTGGGTTAGGGTGTTTACCTGTTATAAGTGTTATCATGGCACATTCCAGTGGGGTCCCGCCTCCGGTGGCAGGGTATAAGACCCCCTGCTCCGGCAGGACCCCTTCAGTCTGAACTGGTGTATTCGTGTTAGTAGTTTCATTGTTACTGTATTAAAGCCTTCAATACTAAAGCCTTGATCCCAGGTGCTCATTGACGCGCATCAGTTTGTACTCCAGAAGTTTCTGTCAGATTTCCTTCCGTGGCCTCACTGTTATCCTTATCACAAAATCCTAGTAGCAAAAGAGTTCCAATGTGTACAAGGAGTGAGCTGCTATCTTCAGACTGGCCACAAGATGACGCTATTGTGCTGTAAATGACTGCAAGAAATGCTCAGGATGATAAGGATGGTGCAATGAAATGGAACAAAATAAAAAGATTATTATACAACACGCTGACATTTGCAAATCTTAATATGTTACTGTGCTGCTCTTAATACTCAGCATACATGTGCCAGCTCTGGTTCAGCTGGGGGCACTCTCACTTCTGATTTGATTTGATTTATTATTGTCACATATATTAGTATACAGACAAAGCATACCGTTCAAAGAGTACATAGAGGAGAAAGAAAGCAGAGAGTGCAGAATGTAGTGTCACAGTCATAGCTAGGTTGTAGAGAAAGATCAATTCAATACAAGGTAGGTCTATTCAAAAGTCTGAGAGCAGCAGGGAAGAACCTGTTCTTGAGTCGGTTGGTACGTGATCTCAGACTTTTGTATCCTTTTCCCAATGGAGGAAGGTGGAAGAGAGAATGCCCGGGGTGCGGGGGGTCCTTAATTATGCTGGCTGCTTTGCCAAGGCAGCGGGAAGTGTAGACACAGTCAATGGATGGGAGGCTGGTTTGTGAGATGGACTGGGCTACCTTGACAACCCTTTGTAGTTTCTTGCGGTTTTGGACAGAGCAGGAGCCATACCAAGCTGTGATGCATCCAGAAAGGATGCTTTCTTTGGTCCATCTGTAAAAATTGGTGAGGGTCGCAGTGGACATGCTGAATTTTCTTAGCCTTCTGAGAAAGTAGCGGTGTTGGTCGGCTTTCGGAACTATTGCGTCTTTGTGGAGGGACCAGGACAGATTGTTAGTGTTCCGGGTGCTCTGGGGTTTCCTCCCACCGTCCAAAAGACGTGCTGGTTAGGTGCATTGAAAAAGCTAAATTCTCCCTCAGTGTACCCGAACAGGCGCCAGAGTATGGCGGCTAGGGGATTTTCACAGTAGCTTCATTGCAGTGTTAATGTAACAATAATAAATAAACATTAAAACTTTAACTTGGTGATGTAAACACCTAGGAAGTTGAAGTTCTCGACCATCTCCACTTCACCACCTTTGATGTAGACAGGAGCATGTCCTCCACTGTGTTTCCTGATGTCGATGACTATCTCCTTTGTTTTGCTGAATAAAATAAATAAAAAAGAGCATAAATAAGTAAATAATACAATGAAGTAATTAATCCCACTGCAGGGTGGGTGATGTGTCAAGGCTGCAGCATGTGGGAGTTCCTGGATGCCATGTGATCGAGGGAAAACCGTAGTGTCTCCATCTCCAGGAGCTTCGACTCAGAGTCATTGAGCTGGAGGTTGATCTGCAGACACTATGACACATCAGGGAGGGGGAAATTGCCTGGATGTTTTGCACCAGCAGACAGTCACAACACTTTGGATAGAGCTCTGAAGAAGAGTCATTCGTGGACTTGAAACACTAAACCTGTTTCTCTCTCCACTGAGGCTGCCAGACTTGCTGAGTCTTTCCGGCATGTTGGGTTTCCATTTCAGATTTCCAGCATCCGCAGCATTTTACTTTCTCTCAGGGTAAGGGTCTTCTGATTTGGTCAGCGGTCAGGGGCGGGAGGGTGTGCTGGTAAGTGGGACGAGTAAGGGGGATCCAGAGAGCAGGAGTGCAAGGGTCTCAGCCTCTGCAATTGTTCAATAGATTTGAGGTTTTCTTAGCTTGTGCGGATGAGTGTGGGGGCTGCAGGATGGGTGAACTGACTGACTATAGCACCATTGTGCAGGAAGCTATTCAAGTGGGGGGAACAAAAGAGAATGTATTGGTAATGGGGGACAGCATAGTGAGATTATTGACACTGTTCCCTGCAGCAAAGAGTGAACGTCCAGGCAGCTATGTTGCCTGCCCGGCTTCAGGGCCAGGGACATCTGCTCAGGGCTGGAGAGGAACTTGCCGTCAGAGGACGATTGTCCAGTTGTCATAGTCCATGGAGGTACCAATGACATAGGTAGAACTCTGCACAGAGTATGAGGAGCCAGTGCTACATTTAAAAGCAGAACCTCGAAAGTTATAGGGGGCAATTCTCCCATCCCACTGGGCTGCTTTTTTAGTGCAGTGGGCCAGGAAACTGGGGGAGATGATGGCATCGAGGTAATGTCACTGGACTAATAATCCCGAGGCCTAGGATAACATTCTGCAGACATAGGTTCAAGTCCCACCATGGCAGGTAGTGAAATTTAAGAAGGGCGGCACGGTAGCACAGTGGTTAGCACTGCTGCTTCACAGCTCCAGGGACCTGGGTTCGATTCCGGCTTGGGTCACTGTCCGTGTGGAGTTTGCACATTCTCCCCGTGTCTGCGTGGGTTTCCTCCGGGTGCTCCGGTTTCCTCTCACAGTCCAAAGATGTGCGGGTTAGGTTGATTGGCCATGCTAAAATTGCCCTTAGTGTCCTGAGATGCGTAGGTTAGAGTGATTAGTGGGTAAATATGTAGGGATATGGGGGTAGGGCCTGGGTGGGATTGTGGTCGCTGCAGACTCGATGGGCCAAATGGCCTCTCTCTGTGCTGTAGGGTTTCTATGATTTCTATGATCAAGCGGAGGCTGAATCGTGGGCTCCCTACTGGGCGCCCGGGCCTGAGCATGGCCCCTCGACAACCTGGGGCCCCAGCTCTCTGTTTTTGCACCTTCTTCCACGGTATCTCCAGAGAGCACCTTTGACTGTTAACCGAGCAGCAAAGCACCTCCAGCTCCTTGTACCTCGTGGTGAACATCATCAGACTGACCAGGCCCAGAAGACCACCCTGGTGACAACCCGAAGCCCAAATGACGACTGCAGATCCTGGAACATCAGCCAACTCGCAAAGACCAAGGAACAGCCTGTCCCAGCCTGAATGAATGGGTCTTAGCAGCCTTTACAAACAAAAGGTTCAAATACAGTGATAGGGACCTGTGGATAGGGTGCAGCAATCCTCGGAAACACGTGTCAGAAGTAGAGAGCGAGTGTAGATTTGACTTAGAGATTTAAGACTGTTTACTGAAGAGTCCTGTGACGTCAATGATAGAGTACAATAGTAGAGTCTGATAAATATTGTTTTTCCTTGATAAAGTGTTCAGTAAAATTGTCTTGGGCCACCCCCTGACTCTTATCCCTTTTGCCTATCTCAACGCGTAATATGTCGGGTTAAAAAGGGTTACTGGCAACAGGTCAGAGTTAGTCAGGGTACATTTACCCACCTTTCACTTTACAAGAATAGCAATGATAAATTTCTTAATTTTATGGACTTCAGAAATCTTTATTCTTCTCAAAGGAAATTTACTGAGCAAGAGGGTGGCCTGATAGATGAGGGCAGTGCAGTCATTGTTCTTTACATGGACTTTAGCAAGGCCTTTGACAAGGTACCACATGGTAGGTTGCTGCATAAGGTTAAATCACACAGGCTCCAGGGTGAGGTAGTCAAATTGGATACAAAATTGACTTGCCGGCAGAAAACAGGAGGTGGTTGTCGAGGGTTGTTTTTCAAACTGGAGGCCTGTGACCAGTGGTGTGTCTCAGGGATCAGTGCTGGGTCCACTGTTATTTGTCATTTATATTAATGATTTGGATGAGACTTTAGGAGGCATGGTTAGTAAGTTTGCAAATGACACCAAGATTGGTGGCATAGTGGACAGTGAAGAAAGTTATCTCGGATTGCAACGGGATCTTGATCAATTGGGCCAATGGGCTGATGAATGGCAGATGGAGTTTAATTTAGATAAATGCGAGGTGATGCATTTTGGTAGATCGAATTGGGGCAGGACTTACTCAATTAATGGTAGTGCATTGGGGAGAGTTATAGAACAAAAAGATCTAGGAGTGCAGGTTCATAGCTCCTTGAAAGTGGAGTCACAGGTGGACAGAGTGGTGAAGAAGGCATTCAACATGTTTGGATTCATTGGTCAGAACATTGAATACAGGAGTTGGGATGTCTTGTTGAAGTTGTACAAGACATTAGTAAGGCCACACTTGGAATACTGTGTATAGTTCCGGTCACCCCATTATAGAAAGGATATTAATAAACTAGAAAGAGTGCAGAAAAGATTTACTAGGATGCTACTGGGACTTGATAGTTTGAGTTATAAGGAGAGGCTGGACCTTTTTCCCTGGAGTGTAGGAGACTTAGAGGTGATCAATAGAAGTCTATAAAATAATGAGGGGCATAGATAAGGTAGGTAGTCCACATCTTTTGCCAAAGATAGGGGAGTCCAAAACTAGAGGGCATAGTTTTAAGGTGAGAGGGGAGAGATGCGAAAGGGTCCAGAGGGGCAATTCTTTCACTCAGAGGGTGGTGAGTGTCTGGAACAAGCTGCCAGAGGTAGTAGTCGAGGTGGGTACAATTTTGTTTTTAAAAAAGCATTTAGACAGTTACAAGGGTAAGATGGGTATAGAGGGATATGGGCCAAATGCGGGCAATTGGGACTAGCTTAGTGGTTAAAAACTGGGCGGCATGGACAAGTTGGGCCGAAGGGCCTGTTTCCATGCTGTAAACCTCTATGACTCTATGACCTTCAGGGGCGAGTGTGCTCACTGTAGAAACACATGTGTAATTTTTGTGTCAGCCTGTATCAAGCTTTCCCCAGTGAAACAGTCACACCAGTAACTGCATTCAGCTCCCAACACTTTATATCCTGCAATTTATTGACAGACCAAAGATCATTGCTGCCACTCCAAATGACTGAGAGCCTTTTGCTGAAGTGTAATGGAAATAAAACAGCCAGGAAAACATTTGCTGGACACCTAGGTTCAGCTTTTGTTTGTTTAGAATCATGAGAAAATGTTAAGAAAGAAGATATATCAGTATTGTGTAAGGCAACTGCACTGGTTTCCAAGCGTGAGGAAAAGTAATGACATTTAAAATTAACTTTCTTTAACTGCATCTAAATACAAATAAAACATTTTTATTATCACTCAGTCTGGTGTCTGTAAATTGTCTTTGGGTGGTCTTGCCTTTTTCAAAGCTGTTCATTTTGTCTGTTATTTATACTTTAATCGCTTTAATCTCCAGCGTACACTTACACCTGAAGCCAATGGTTCTGTTTACTAAACCTTGTGTTTAATTTTTAGCCTTCAGGATGAGAACCAAGATCGCCAGGACAACCTTCCAAGATATAGGCCGGAATTTTACCTCCCCGCCCGCCATGGGAATCGGAGCGGGTGAGGGACGGACCATGGAAAGGTCTGTTGACCTCAGGTGGGAATTTATGGTTTCGGTACAAACAAGCCGTAAAATCCCACCCATTAGCACGACAAAAGTTTACTGTCAGAATACAAACATTTATTCAGAAACCTAATCGTTTTATCGAGTAAAGAATCATAGAATCATGGAATCATACAGCGCAGAAGAGGCCTTTTGGCTTATCAAGTCCACACCAGCACATCAGAAACACCTGAACTCCCATCTAGTCCCATCTGCCAGCACTTGGCCCATTGCCCTGAATGTCATGGTGTGCCAAGTGCTCATCCAGATACTTTTTAAAGGATGTGAGGCCACCCACCTCTACCACTCTCCCAGGCAGTGCATTCCAGACCGCCACCACCCTCTGGGTAAAAAAGGTTTTCCTCACATCCCCCCTGAACCCCCTACCCCTCACCTTGAACCTATGGCCCCTCGTGACTGACCCTTCAACTAAGTGGAACAGTTGCTCCCGATCCACCCTCTCCATGCCCCTCATAATCTTGAACGCTTCAATCAGGTCGCCCCCTCAGTCTTCTCTGCTCCAACGAAAACTACCCAAGCCTATCCAACCTCTCAACCTCTCTTTGTAACTTAAATTTTCCATCCCAAGCAGCATCCTGGTAAATCTCCTCTGTACCCTCTCCAGTGCAATCACATCCTTCCGATATTGTGGCAACCAGAACTTCACACAGTACTCAAGATGTGGCCTCACCAAAGTTCTATACAACTCCAACATGACTTCCCTGCTTTTGTAATCTATGATGTTTCTGAATAAATGTTTGTATTCTGACAGTAAACTTTTGTCGTGCTAATGGGTGGGATTTTACGGCTTGTTTGTACCGAAACCATAAATTCCCACCTGAGGTCAACAGACCTTTCCATGGTCCGTCCCTCACCCGCTCCGATTCCCATGGCGGGCGGGGAGGTAAAATTCCGGCCTATATCTTGGAAGGTTGTCCTGGCGATCTTGGTTCTCATCCTGAAGGCTAAAAATTAAACACAAGGTTTAGTAAACAGAACCATTGGCTTCAGAGTACCCTTCGTTGTCCAGTACTTCCCCGGAGCGGAGAAGCTACGGCATCTCCTCCGGAGCCTTCAACATGTCATTGATGAAGACGAACATCTCGCCAAGGCCATCCCCACACCCCCACTTCTTGCCTTCAAACAACCGCACAACCTCAAACAGACCATTGTCCGCAGCAAACTACCCAGCCTTCAGGAGAACAGTGACCAAGACACCACACAACCCTGCCACAGCAACCTCTGCAAGACGTGCCGGATCATCGACACAGATGCCATCATCTCACGTGAGAACACCATCCACCAGGTACACGGTACATACTCTTGCAACTCGGCCAACGTTGTCTACCTGATACGCTGCAAGAAAGGATGTCCCGAGGCATGGTACATTGGGGAAACTATGCAGACGCTGCGACAACGGATGAATGAACACCGCTCGACAATCACCAGGCAAGACTGTTCTCTTCCTGTTGGGGAGCACTTCAGCGGTCACGGGCATTCGGCCTCTGATATTCGGGTAAGCGTTCTCCAAGGCGGCCTTCGCGACACACGACAGCGCAGAGTCGCGGAGCAGAAACTGATAGCCAGGTTCCGCACACACAAGGACGGCCTCAACCGGGATATTGGGTTTATGTCACACTATTTCACATAAATATTTCTGCTTTTTTCCTCCTGAGTCTTTATCATGCGATCCTAGAATCAGAATTTATGTCACACTATTTGTAACTCCCACAGTTGCGTGGACCTGCAGAGTTTCACTGGCTGTCTTGTCTGGAGACAATACACATCTTTTTAGCCTGTCTTGATGCTCTCTCCACTCCCATTGTTTTGTTTCTTAAAGACTGGATTAGTTGTAAGTATTCGCATTCCAACCATTATTCATGTAAATTGAGTCTGTGTCTTATAAGTTCTGTTTGTGAACAGAATTCCCACTCACCTGAAGAAGGGGCTCAGAGCCTCGAAAGCTTGTGTGGCTTTTGCTACCAAATAAACCTGTTGGACTTTAACCTGGTGTTGTTAAACTTCTTACTTTGTAATCTATGCCTTGACTGATAAAGGCAAATGTCCCATCTGTCTTTTTCACCACCCTACTGACATGCCCCTCCGTTTCCAGAGATCTAATGACCAACACGCCAAGGTCCCTTTGTTCCACAGAACTTCCTAGTGTCCTACCATTTATTGAATACATCCTTGTCAAATTATTGCTTCCAAAGTGTACCACCTTACACTTTTCAGGGTTAAATTCCATCTGCCACTTATCTGCCCATTTGAGCATTCCGTTTGTATCTTCTTGTAGCCCTCTTTGTGTCATCTGCAAATATACTAATCCCATCCCTCAAATAGTCATCTATGCCATTTATATAAATGACGAAAAATAGGGGGCCCAACACAGATCCCTGTGGTATGCCACTGGACACTGGTGTTTAGTCACTAAAACAGCCTTCTGTCTTCATCCTTTGTCTCCTACAACTGAACCAATTTTGAATCCACATTATCAAATTACCCTGTATCCCATGTGAATTTACAAGTTTCCCACGTGGGACCTTATCAAAGGCTTTGCTGAAATCCATATAAACTACATCGACTGTATTACCCTCGTCTACATACCTGGTCACCCCCTCAAAAAATACAGTCAAATTTGTTAGGCATGATCTCCCTCTGATGAAGCCATGCTGACTATCTCTGATCAAGCTTTGCCTCTCCAAGTGGAGATAGATGCTCTCCTTCAGAAGTTTCTCTAATAATTTCTCTACCTCTGACGTGAGACTCACTGGTTTGTAGTTTCCTGGTTTATCTCTACAACCCTTCTTAAATAGTGGAACCACATTAGCTGTTCTCCAGTCATCTGGCACCTCCCCCATGGCCAGAGAATTGAAAATTTGGGTCAGAGCCTGTGCAATCTCCTCCCTTTCCTCCCATACCAGCCTGGGGCACAATTCATCTGGGCCTGATGATTTATCGACTTTTAAAGTTGCCATCACCTCCAATACTTTGTCATTCCTTATATCAATTTGCTCAAGAACCTCACAGTCTCTCTCTCGGAATTCCATACCATCCTCATTCTCTTGGGTAAAGACGGATGTTTAAGTATCCATTCGACAGTCTACCACCATCCTCTGGCTCCACCCATAGATTGCTCTGTTGGTCCCTAATTGGGATGGGCTCTACTCTTTCCCTGGTTATCCTCTTCCCATTGATATACTTACAGAATATCTTGGGATTTTCCTTACTTTTACCAGCCAGAGCTTTCTCATATCCCCTCTTTGCAAGTCTAATTGCTTTCCTAAGCTCCACCCTGTACTATCTATGCCTCACTAATGCCTCCACTGATTTGCTATCCTTGTACTTTCTAAAAGCCTTTCTTTTCCTTCTCATTGTATCCTGAATGTCTCTGGTCATCCATGGTTCTCTGGGCTTGTAATTCCTACCTATCACCCTAGAGGGAACATGTTGGGCTTGCACCCTCCCCATTTCCTATTTGAATACTCTTCTGTAGATTTTTCCATTAGTAGCTGTTCCCAGTTTACGTTGGACCAGATCCTGTCTTATTTTATTAAAATCAACTCTCCCCAATCCAAAACTTTTTTTTGCAGCTTACCTATATCCTTGTCCATAACAAGAAGAAAAAGAAAGTTGCTTTCCTAGTCACTGCCCTCTAAATGAGTCAATATATTATGAGGAATATCCCCCATATATTCATGGGAATGTTTGAATAATGAATGTATTAATTATTGTTTAGAATTTCTTAGGAATATTTGGGAGTTTGTGTTGCTTGATTTATTTAGCTGGATCACTAATCATCATTTTACATGCAGTAATAAATCTCATTATTTTAACAGATTAAAGGAAGATTACTTATTCTGAAAGCTGTTTTGTGAAAATGTAAATCAACATCAAATCAAATGTTCATATGGGATTCTGTACTGATGGGACAATAAGCTAAGGATGTGTCAGACTGAAAAGATTCACTGATGACTTTCTGTTTAGTTCAGCTTGATAAGACTTCTTTAAAAGGAGATTGGATCAGAATTGTATGATTGCTTTTGTGATGTATTAATTTCAGGAGCTATGCTGTACATATGGGGACATTGCATGATATACATTTAATTATGAATTACAGTTCTTTACCTCAGAGAGCGAAGGATATTATTAAACTAGAAAGAGTGCAGAAAAGATTTATTAGGATGCTACCGGCACTTGATGGTTTGAGTTATAAGGAGAGGCTGGATAGACTGGGACTTTTTTCTCTGGGGCGTAGGAAGCTTAGGGGTGATTTTATAGAGATCTATAAAATAATGAGGGCTATGGATCAGCTAGATAGTCATCTTTTCCCAAAGGTAGAGGAGTCTAAAACTAGAGGGCATAGGATTAAGGTGAGAGGGAAGAGATACAAAAGGGTTTGGAGGGGCAATGTTTTCACTCAGAGAGGGCTGAGTGTCTGGAATGAGCTGCCAGAGGCAGTAGTAGAGGCAGGTACAATTTTGTCTTTTAAAAAGCATTTAGGCAGTTATATGGGTAAGATAGGTATAGAGGGATATGGGCCAAATGCAGGCAATTGAGACTAGCTTAGTGGTAAAAACTGGGCAGCATGGACAAGTTGGGCCGAAGGACCTGTATCCATGCTGTAAACCACTATGAAACAGTGAATGGGATTTTCCATTCATTCCCGTTGGTCGGATCTTCTGGTCCTGCTGACGGCAACCCGCTCCCCCCACCCCCCCCCCCCCCGCCCCCCAACCCCCCCTTCCTTGCTGTGGGTTCTCCAGAAGCAAAGCGTGCAAACAATGGGAAAGCCCATTGACAGTGGGACCAGAAGACACACCGTGAGATACGGAAAATCCTGCCCATTCAATATATTCAAAGCTGAGATAGATTTTTGAATGTAGAAGTGTCAAGGATTAAGGATATTTGGTAGGAAAGTGGAGTTGAGGCCGGAATCAGATCAGCCATGACCTTATTAACGTGTGGCAGGCTTGAGGGGCCAAATGGCCTAGGCCTGCTCCTGGTTCTTATATTCTCAGAAACATTGATGCCAACAGGTTTGTGTTAGTCAGTGCTCCTCTAATACATGTAGGAGCAGTGTAAGTGCTGCTTATGTCAAAGAGTTGGATTGTTTCAGGGTGGTGGCAGATTTAAGGGATGAGACTTGGCCTCTGAGAGTACGTCAGCCAATCAGGGAGGCCTACAACTCTTCAGTCCTGTCTGTGGCGCCAGGAACAGTGACCCATGCTGGAACTGCACCCAGCTGGAGAGGATCCAACTATGGACACTGCTCTCTGAGCAAGGTAAGCAGCATCACGAGTTGCTGGGGCTAGTCATAGAATCATGGAATCCCTACAGTCAGAAGGATGCCATTCGGCTCAACAAGCCTGTACCAATAACAATCCCACCCAGGCCCTATCTCATAACCTCATGTATTTACCTTGCCCCCTAACACTAAAGGGCCAATTTATCATGGCCAATCCACCTAACCTGCACGTCTTTGGACTGTGGCAGGAAACCGGAGTACCTGAAGGAAACCCATGCAGACATGGGGAGAACGTGCAAACTCTATAGAGTCACCCAAGGCTAGAATTGAACCTGGGTCCCTGGCACTGTGAGGCAGCAGTGCTAACCACTGTGCCACCGTGCCGCCCATTGTGCCACTGTGCCATCCATAGACAGGCAGGCTTTAGTGAGCAGTCAGGTTAGTTGGTGGGAGTTGGTTGGTGAGGACGGCAGATTGTTGCCATAGAGTTCCCATTTAGGAGTGCACCCCTTCCTCCCAACCCAGGGTCTGTAGAAAGGCTTTCATTGTTCACCAGGTTTGGCCGAGGGCCCACCTACCTCTGGCAAAATGCAGGTGGTGGTGGGAAGAACCCTTAACTGGCCACTGAAGTGACAAGATTGGTCTCTGGAAGGGAGGGAGATTCTCCACTTTCCCTGTCACTGGGAAAATGACCGGAAGGCGCTGGGAACACCACCGCCACCTACCCCCCACCAAACCTACCATCACCATTTTACTCCATAAATTTCAATCTTTTAAAAAATTCGTTCATGAGATGTGGGCATTGATGGCCAGGCAACGCTCATCGTCCATCCCTAATTGTCCTTGTACAATATGCCATGACTGGGATAACAACTGTATCCCATCAGCAGTCCAAACATCCTTGCAGCGTGCTCGGTAAGAGGAGACCATCATGGTACCAAGTTTGGTAGAGAAGCAGACAGAACAAGAGGCTGATGTGAAGCTTGATGATTCAGGAAGAGGAATGCACTGGGTTCTCTTTTTATTCCAGAAGGCAGAGATTTATCTGTTTCTGCATTTATTGTGGAATGTTGTTCCCTTCGCCTTGATGAAGATAATCCTCACCATGGTAATCCCCCAGGTTATTCACCATCACCTTTCCTTAACCATTAACCATTGTACCAATAGGGATTTCTCCTCAGCCAGATTCCCAGTGAGAATAGGCTCTACCACTCCCCCTACTGGCGAGAATCATGTCAAGCGCTTTTTTTTCGAAGTACCGTACGATTGTGACTGGGAGCTCACCCAAGGAATCTTGCAAGGTGCGTGAGAATGGGAAAGAATTGCAAGATTCCTTGGGTGAGCTCCCAGTCACAATCGTACGGTACTTAGAAAAAAAAGCGCTTGACATGATTCTCGCCAGTAGGGGGAGTGGTAGAGCCTATTCTCACTGGGAATCTGGCTGAGGAGAAATCCCTATTGGTACAATGGTTAATGGTTAAGGAAAGGTGATGGTGAATAACCTGGGGGATTACCATGGTGAGGATTATCTTCATCAAGGCGAAGGGAACAACATTCCACAATAAATGCAGAAACAGATAAATCACTCATCCATCTTGACAATATCAGCCTTTTCCTTAAGAGTGACAGCAGCTTAGGGATCAGTAAAAGCATTTTTATGCGGGCAGTTTATCTCTGACTATAATTTATACTGCTGTGTGTGCTTTATGTTGTCAGATGCTGATATCATGTCTTAGCAATTCCGCAATGGTTCTCCTGACCTCCCGTTATAATTTGGAATCTCCAGAGAAATGGTGGAACTACATTATTTTCAGTGCTCTATGTAATTTTTTCATGGATTTTTCCAGTGGTCTGAGGAGGTTGCAGTGGGGGATTGCAATAACCCTTTCAAACACTTCCAACGGTGGTGAAGCAGTGTAGGGTAAATTTGGGGGGTTTGCCATTCAGGAGCAAAGGGTGAATTGCTATTCTTTTTCTGCCCGGCACCAGTTTTGGGGGGTTATTTGGGAGCATGGTGGAGGTAAATCAGCCTCTGATAAATCATGACTATGAACATTGCATTTTTATTACAGTTGATACTTTGTTAGCCAGTTTGAGTCGTGACAGTAATAGCAATGTTTCAAGCTTAATTTACCTGAACTGAGATGTGTTCCTCCACGTATCTGTCATCCTGTGGATCCTTCTGGAAATTCCACTGAGGTGATTTACCAAAAAAGTTCTAAGTGTCAAATGTGCGTGAGAATGGGAAAGAATTGCAAGATTCCTTGGGTGAGCTCCCAGTCACAATCGTACGGTACTTAGAAAAAAAAGCGCTTGACATGATTCTCGCCAGTAGGGGGAGTGGTAGAGCCTATTCTCACTGGGAATCTGGCTGCTGAGCTCTAGAGATGCCATTGTGCAGGTGCCCCAATCATCAAGTGCACTCTCTACATAGTATACTGGGAGATCTGTCACTCCCTCCCACACCCCCGAACATCATTCTCCCCCCCCCCCGCCGATTACTGCCCCGGACAATGCCTCCCCCCCGCCCCCGATCGCTGCCCCAGACATCGCCCCCCCATCCCCCCCCCGCCCCCCCGATCGCCGCCCCTGCCTGTCACCACCCACAGAAGACCCCAGATGTGATTCTCACCAGTAGAGGGAGGGACAGAGCCTATTCTCACCGGGAATTAGCTGTTGAGCTCGAGGGATGTCATTCCCCAGGTATCCCAATCATCAAGTGCATTGTGCACACACAGTGTACAGAGTATACTGGGAGATCTGTCACTCCCTCCCAAACCCCCGAACATTGCCCTTCCCCGATCGCTGCCCTGGACACCCCCCCCCCCCCACCCCCGGACAATCGCCATCCCCACCTGTCACCACCCCCTAATGCAGAGTACCCCTTTCCGGCCCCCCACCACGGAGCTCCCGCCCTTGCCTCCCTGTCACGGGGCTGCCCCTTTAGGGTCTACCCCTTCAGGCGGGACTCAGACGCCTTCTTCTTTCAGCCAAAATTAAATTAAGTTCTGGGCGATCGTCCGGGGGTCAGCGGGGGGGGGGGGGGGGGGGGCGGGTGGCGGTGGAATGTCAGGAGGGGAGAGGACTGGAGCAAATTAGTAAAACAAATATGAAAATAAATTGCAAAAGAAACTACAATCTGTTAATTGTCTTTCCAGGTATCCAGAGAAATGGGTGAATCTTCTTCACATCTCAAGCCTGAAAGGTCTCACTCGAATATTGTGTCCCATCCAGTTTTGGAGAAGAATCATATAAACTTCATTGGCTGACTGGGGTCTCACTGGCCTGGTGGCCTATGGCCACTGTTACTCCTCTGTCCAGTACTCCACTGACTGAGGACATGGCCTCAGCTTACCTCCCTGGGCATGTTACCAGCAAAACTCACCAATACCTGAGATGAGTTAATTAAAGAAATGCTCTGGTCATACCAAAAATGGATATAGAGCTCGCCCCATTCTAGCCCATCTTACGGAGTAGAATCTTGTGCTCTTACTGGTGGTGAGTTTGGAGGTGGGGTGGGCATGTAATTAGGCAGGATGATGGAGTAGCGGGATTCGGACGCCTTCTTCTTTCAGCCAAAATTAAGTTCTGGGCTGGAAAGCCCTTGGTTGACATTCCCGCCCTGCCACTAGTGAAGGCCATTAAGTGGATAATTAATGACCACTTAAGGTCCACATCTTGCCACCGCTGCCAATTAACCCAATGGCAGGCAGCCTATCATCCTGGTGTGGAACAGGTAAAATACTAGACAGCTAGCTTGTTACCTCTGAGGGTGGCCGGGATTTGATCAATCAAAGGTAACGATGATTGAGGGATTCAACATTGGGAAATGGGGGGTATGCAGTAGCCATGACACCTCCCCCCCCCTCCCCCACCCCTCCCCAACAAGAGCTGCTGGCCTCTGATTGGCTGCTAGCTCTCAGTAGGCGAGACTTCCACTGGAAGCCAAAGGCCCTCTGATTGGTGCCCTCGCCCCCACCTGATTGGTTTGTGGCTCTGAAAGCCTTCCCAAGAAGAGGCAGCATAGGTCAGACGTCAGATCTCCAGCCAGCAGGCAAGACCCACATGCCTCGGCAAGATTCTGCCCACCGTCAGCATAATGTGCAGATTTCTGAGCTAGTAACACTTCAATTACACTTCACAACCTTGTGTGGCAGTAGAAATCAGGCACTCATGATTTGTAGCAGAGGTTTTCAATTCACTTCTATACTGAAGGTGGACAGTTTTACTACCGAGAAAATACCACCTATCTTTCATAGATATAGTAAGAAGTCTCACAACACCACATTAAAGTCCAACAGGTTTAGTTGGAACATGAGCTTTCGGAGCACTGCTCCTTCATCAGATGAGTCCATTTCATAGATAGGCGGTATTCCATCGTCAGTCACAGTAGTCAATCTTCATTAGAAGAACCAATCAAGTCCATATCTGGAATGGAATTTGTGTCACGTACGAGAAATCAGGGTGAGTTCAGCTGAAAGTACATGCGCAAAAACATCTCTAAACAACCACCACGGGACACCACAGGGGCGGCACGGTGACACAGAGTGGTTAGCACTGCTGCCTCACAGCTCCAGGGACCCGGGGCGGATTCCCAGCTTGGATCACTGTCTGTGCAGAGTCTGCACGTTCTCCACGTGTCTGCGTGGGTTTCCTCCGGGTGCTCCGGTTTTCTTCCACAGTGCAAAGATGTGCGGGTTAGGTGCATTGGCCGTGCTAAATTGCCCCTTTGTGTCCCAGGATGCGTAGGTTAGAGGGATTAGTGGAGTAAATATGTGGGGTTACGGGGATAGGGCCTGGGTGGGATTGTTGTCGGTGCAGACTCGATGGGCCGAATGGCCTCCTTCTGTACTGTAGGGTTTCTATGATTCTATGACTCTTCGCAATAAGAATTGAAACATAAAAACAGATGGCAGATGACAAGACTAGGTTGATAGTTTTGATTATGTATATGACTAATGGTTTCTTAGTTGTCTAAGCTAAATGCTATTGCACAGTGAAGAGAAATAAATAACTGAGATGAGTATCACCTACCGTAACATCCAATTAAAACATGTCAATATTCATATCATTAAAACTCACCTGGTATGACTGAATAGGATTTTTTTTTCATTCAATGAGACAACGTGAAATAATTGAGACACACACATTATAATGGGTGATGAGTTATCATCCGGTGATCAGAGGGAGAGGGAGATTGAATAAGTTGTTGAAAAGCATCATAGATATTTGGTGCATAATAAAGCAGATAAGGGGCAGCACGGTGGCACAGTGGTTAGCACTGCTGCCTCACAGCGCCAGGGACCCGGGTTCGATTCCCAGCTTGGGTCACTGTCTGTGCGGAGTCTGCACGTTCTCCCCATATCTGCGTGGGATTCCTCCCGGTTCCCTTCCACAGTCCGAAAGATGTGCTGGTTAGGTAACACTAATAACTAAACTTTTTTTTAAACAAAAAAATGTTAGATAAGATTTGATGAAGACTGAAGTATTCCAAGACTGAGGCAAAAGTAAATAAATCATTTAGCTATTCCATCTTAGAACTTCCTGGATACTTTATATAATGCCAACAATTTTACTTTTGACTGTTTTTTAAAAAGACAGATTGTTAAATGATATGGAATTTACAATATAAGATACATCTTTTAAACAATGTTTATGCCTCCCTTTAGTATTTACTTAGTCTCACCCCAACAGCATAATCATCTCATCATTTCCTCCTCATTTACCTGCCCAACATTCCCTTCAATGCATCAACACCATTACCTCAGTGACACCATGTGGTGGCATGTTCCACATTCTAACCATTCACTGCATAAACAAGTTTCTTCTGACTGGATTTATTCATGACTATTTTATACTTATAGCCTTTAGATTTTGTCTTCCCCAGAAGTGGAAACATCTTCTCCACGTCTAATATATTGAACTCCTTTTGAATTTTAATGACCTCTATCAGGTCACCCCTTGGTCTTTTTTCTACAGAAAAGAGTGAATTCTGAGTAGACTTTCCACCTTGTAACCTTATCTGTCACTGTCACTGTTTGATTTCATTGATTTAAGGAATTAGAATTTATCTTTCAGCATTAATTGTAAATCATTGACTTGAACTATTGCATAATGAGATTCTACCTATGCTAGGGCGGCACGGTGGCACAGTGGTTAGCACTTCTGCCTCATAGCGCCAGGCACCCAGGTTCAATTCTGGCCTCGGGTGACTGTATGGAGTGTGCACGTTCGCCCCATGACTGTGTGGGTGCTCTGGTTTCCTCCTACAGTTTGAAAGACACGCTGGTTAGATGGACTGGCCATGCTAAATTGCTCCTTAGTGTCCCAAGATGTGTTGATTAGATGGATTAACGGGGTAAATGCGTGGGGTTACGGGGATACAGCCGGGGGATGGGCCTGAGTAAGGTGCTCTTTCAGAGAGTCGGTGAAAACTCGGTGGGCCGAATGGCCTCCTTCTGTGCTGTTGGGATTCTACGATTCTATGGTTCTAAAGATTATTTCCAGCAAATACATTTTCTGCGATGCTACATCTTAGTTATCTGGAATTGGAAGTGTGCTAGGAAGCCATCCCACTGGCACCTCAGTGTTGACTGCCCATTTCAATATATCTTCTGCTGAAACCTGTGTCAAACATTGAATACGCCAACACCTATTTAAATGATAGGCTAACCAGCATCTCATGCTACACACCCTCTATTTTCCATGATTAATAATGCAGCAAATCAGAAATGCTTAGAGACAGACAAGCTGAGTAAGTTAAAAATGAGTGCAATTACAACAGCCACAAAGCACTTGAAAAATAGTTTGACTAGCCACAGCAGAAATAATTGTTGAATTCTATCAAAAAAATTAAATGGGACTGACTGAAAGATCTGCTGGTGTTGATATCCTAGGAGATAGGTACCAACCCTGCCACCATTCCCAACGGATCAGGAAATCTAGCCAACTACTTGCTAATCAGTCAATCTGAGAATTTTCTTCCAATGCTTTTTGTTAGTTATTTTTCTCCTGCTGCTTTGCCATCTTTTCCTCAAATAATGGCACAAAGTACCATTCTCGGCCTGACAACATGTTGGACGACACAGAGGTGGTCTAGCCAAGAGAGGTGGTAAAGAGGAAGGGCTGGGTGTCATCTGGCTTACTTTTCGAAACAGATCCCATGTCTGTGGATGCTGTTGCCAAGGGACAGGTAAGGCAGGAAGGGGATCAAGGATAGATCTGTGGGTCGCTGCACAGATCTCAACATTGAGTAGGAAGAAAAGCCAATAGTGGAAATGCTCCGGCTGCGATGGAATAGATAAGAGAGCTTCCAAATGTGAAAAGTTCTGTAGAGTTGGAACAGAGGTGTTAAAAGAGGATGGCATGGTTGACAGTGTCAAAGGGTGCAGTAAGTTTGAGGAGTCAGAGTAATGGTTACATTTTGGGAGAATTATCATTTGTGACTCTGGTTAGGCTTACTTGAGTGCTGTGCCAGTGACAGAAACCTGACTGGAGATATTCAAATGGATTTGTGGCAAAGGTGGGCACAGACTGAGGGAAAACAACATGCTTAAGAAGTTTGACAATGATTTGTGAGATGGAAGGGGTCAAAGTCGTATGTTTTCTGAGGGGTGGTGTTGAGAGCAACTTTATCGCTCAGTGCAAAATGATTCCAGAGTTCATAGATTTCTTTAGAGGACATCAAAAGAATACTTAAAATCTTGAACTGAACTAAACATGTAAGCCATAAATGAAGATATTTAACTTACAAGGACATTTTCATAACACTTCTGTTTCTCCCATCAATTTACTGCACCCTGACCTCAGAACCTCTGTTGTGGTTGCATTTGCCTGGCTGTTTTCTACTTTGGAATGTACAAAATATTTATGCCAGGGCGCCATGGAAGACTGAAATATTTCAGCACAACATTGCGTCAACATTTAACAATCAAATCTTGTCTGAACGTGTGCCTTTGTGAGAGCAGCTACGTTATTCATTCCCCCCAAAGATTTACACAAGAACTGTGCTGCTTAATCCGGAATAGAAAATAGTTTAAATTCTGTAGCTCTTTGCCTATCATGGAAGCTAAATCATATCTCCCATACAAACGAAAGTGAGGATCTGGAATGAAAGTAGGTATTATTTTACTGACTTATTCAATTGTTTGTTTTTGATTTATAGTGTCTGGCTCCTGTGCTTTGATCAGTGTAAACTGGGCTGGCCCTGGCAACTTCTGGTTCTTTTGCCTTTACAATTGATTAGAATTCCTGAATCACTTGAGGGAAAATCTTGAACAAACTGAAAGAAAATACTTTGCTGTTTTAGTAACTGGCGACTTGGATTTGTGACTTGTGAAATAGGAAGTCAGTTTTGCGCTGAGAGTGCGATAGGTAACATTCCTTTGACTCAGGATGCACACGTCACTGAGATGTTGAGACTTCCCCCCTCTCTCAAGTGAGGTTATCACTTGTAATAAATTGTTGCTAAAAAGGCATCTGCTGCGTCAATGGGTAAGAGACAGGGATCAGTAGACACCAGGTTCAAACACTGATCTGTGCTAAACTAATTGATCCCAGCTAGTAGGGCTTCTACATTTGGCCCCAGTCATGCTGGGTTAGGATAGGAGGATTACCATAGCCAGGATTCCCATCCCTGATCGCTACCAAGTGATTCCCACACTCTTGTGTAATTTGTGAACCTTCATCCAAGGGGACAAAAAGAGCCCTTCTTTTCTGGGTTGCAGACGGTGACAACTTAAATTTGTAAGATTCTGAGAAGGACCAACCTTAGACACGATGGTCCAGATTCTTCCAGATATTGAGCAGCCTAAACAGCCCTAAAGGGACGACGACTACCATTCAGAAAAGGTAAGTTTTTGCTTCTTTTAAAAGATCTTTGTGGTTGCCCCATTGATCCAATGCCGTTTCCCCCCCCCCCCGCCTTTCCCTCCTCCCCCAGCCCCTCCCTCACTCCACAAGAAGCCCTACCTGCCAGCCACCTTTGACAAAGGGTCGTCTGGACTCGAAACGTCAGCTCTTTTCTCTCCTTGCAGATACTGACTTGAACTTTTGATTTGATTTGATCTGATTTGATTTATTATTGTCACATGTATTAACATAGTGAAAAGTATTGTTTCTTGCACGCTATATGGACAAAACATACCGTTCATAGAGAAGGGAATGAGAGAGTGCAGAATGTAGTGTTACGGTCATAGTTAGGGTGCAGAGAAAGATCAACTTAATGCAAGGTAGGTCCATTCAAAAGTCTGACAGCAGCAGGGAAGAAGCTGTTCTTGTGTCGGTTGGTACGTGACCTCAGACTTTTGTATCTTTTTCCCGAAGGAAGAAGGTGGAAGAGAGAATGTCCGGGGTTCGTGGTGTCCTTAATTATGCTGGCTGCTTTGCCGAGGCAGCGGGAAGTGTAGACAGAGTCAATGGATGGGAGGCTGGTTTGCGTGATGGATTGGGCTACATTCACGACCCTTTGTAGTTCCTTGTGGTCTTGGGCAGAGCAGGAGCCATATCAAGCTGTGATACAACCAGAAAGAATGCTTTCTAAGGTGCATCTGTAAAAGCTGGTGAGCATTGCAGCTGACATGCCAAAGTTCCTTAGTCTTCTGAGAAAGTAGAGGCGTTGGTGGGCTTTCTTAACTTTAGTGTCGGCATGGGGGGACCAGGACAAGTTGTTGGTGATCTGGACACCTAAAAACTTGAAGCTCTCGACCTTTTCTACTTCGTCCCTGTTAATGTAGACTGGGACAGGTTCTCCTTTACGCTTTCTGAAGTCGATGACAATCTCCTTCGTTTTGTTGACATTGGGGGAGAGATTATTGTTGCCGCACCAGTTCACCAGATTCTCTATCTCATTCCTGTACTCTGTCTTGTCATTGTTTGAGATCCGACCCATTAGGTAGTGTCGTCAGCAAACTTGAAAATTGAATTGGAGGGGAATTTGGCCGCACAGTCATAGGTGTATAAGAAGTATAGTAGGGGGCTGAGAACACAGCCTTGTGGAGCACCAGTGTCGAGGATGATTCCGGAGGAGGTGTTGTTGCCTATCCTTACTGATTGTGGTCTATAAGTTAGGATGTTCAGGATCCAGTCACAGAGGGAGGTGCCAAGGCCCAGGCCACAGAGTTTGGAGATGAGTTTCGTGGGAATAATAGTGTTGAAGGCTGAGCTGTAGTCAATAAATAGGAGTCTGACATAGGTGTCCTTGTTATCTAGGTGTTCCAGGGTTGAGCGCAGGGCCAGGAAAATGGCCTCTGCTGTGGATCTGTTGCGGCGGTAGGCAAACTGTAGTGGATTCGGATAGTCCGGGAGGCTGGAATTGATTTGTGCCATGACTAACCTTTCGAAGCACCTTATAATGATGGATGTCAGAACCACCGGTTGATAGTCATTAAGGCACGCTGCTTGGTTTTTCTTAGGTACTGGGATGATGGTTGTCTTCTTAAAGCAGATAGGGACCTCAGATTGTTGTTAAGAGACATTGAAGATGACTGTGAATACCCCTGCCAGCTGATCCACACAGGATCTGAGTGCACGTCCAGGTACCCCATCCGGGCCAGTTGCTTTCTGTGGGATGACTTTCAAGAAAGTTGCTCTGGCATCTGCAATGGTGACCTCAGATACAGGTTCATCCAGGGCTTCCAGGGTGGAGGGCATGCTCTCGCTGACCTCTTGCTCAAAACGGGCGTAGAATGCATTGAGCTCGGCAGGGAGGGGTGCATTGGAGCCGGCAATCTTACATGCCTTCATCTTGTAGCCTGTTATGTCTTGCAGACCTTGCCATAGTCGCGGGGGTCGGTGTGGCTAGCCTGGGACTCTAGTTTGATCCGGTACTGTCTTTTGGCATTTTTGATGGATGTCCTTAGATCGTATCTGGCTTTCTTGTATAGGTCAGTGTTGCCTGACTTGAACGCCTCAGACCTGGACTTCAGCAAGCAGTGGATATCCCTGTTCATCCATGGTTTCCGGTTGGGGAACACACGGATTTGCTTCTCTGGTACACAGTCTTCTACACACTTACTAATGAAGTCAGTTACTGTAGTGGCGTACTCGTTCAGGCTGGTCGCAGAGTTTTTAAATATTGACCAGTCCACTGACTCCAAGAAGCCCCGTAGGAGATCATCCGATTCCTCAGACCAACATTGCACGACTTTCTTTGATGGATTCTCCTGCTTCAGTTTTTGCTTGTAAGCCGGGAGCAGGAGCACAGCCTTGTGGTCTGATTTGCCAAAGTGTGGGTGGGCGATAGAGTGGTAGGCATGTTTGATATTTGTGTAGTAGTGGTCTAGGATGTTTGGGCCTCTGGTGGAGCAGGAGATGTGTTGGTGGTAACTTGGCCTTGAGCTTGGCCTGATTGAAGTCCCCGGCTATGATGAACAAGGCCTCGGGATGTTTCGTAGTGGTGTATATTTCATCCAGCGTGATCTTCACATCCGCATGGGGTGGGATGTAAACTGCCATCAGGATAACGGAGGTGAACTCCCGCGGAAGGTAATGGGGCGGCATTGTGGCATCAGTATTCTAGGTCTGGGGAGCAGAAAGTCCAGTAAGGAGTCTAACAACACCAGGTTAAAGTCCAACAGGTTTATTTGGTAGCAAATGCCTCTAGCTTTCGGAGCGCTGCTCCTTCATCAGGTGAGTGGGAGTTCTGTTCACAAACAGGGCATATAAAGACGCAAACTCAATTTACAGAATTATGAATAATGATTGGAATGCGAGTCTTTATAGCTAATCAAGTCTTAAAGGTACAGACAATGTGTGTAGAGAGAGCATTAGCACAGGTTAAAAAGATGTGTATTGTCTCCAGACAGGGCAGCCAGTGAGACTTTGCAAGTCCAGGCAAGTTGTGGGGGTTACAGATGGTGTGACATGAACCCAAGATCCCGGTTGAGGCCGTCCTCATGTGTGCGGAACCTGGCTATCAGTCTCTGCTCAGCGACTCTGCGCTGTCATGTGTTGTGAAGGCCGCCTTGGAGAATGCTTACTAAGAGCAAGATTCCTGTCTGATATTTACTTCCTGACCCAGCACCAATTTCAGTAGCCCTATTACTAGCCAGCCACTGGAGTTAAGATTTGCCAACTCAACACATTGAACCTAATCCTGGTCTGATGCAAAAAGATAAAAGCAAAATAGTGCAGTTGCTGGAATCTGAAACAAAAACAGAAAATGCTGGAAAACCTCAGCAGGTCTGATGCAGTTCAGTTCAAGATTGGGTAATGTACTCAGCGAATGAGTCTGGTGGAGTTTTTATTTTGGCTGTGGTCGGGAATTCCAAACACAAACGAGACTATTTCTACCGCACTGAAACCTGAGTCATTAATATAGAATGACACCCTGAAGCTTCCCTGTGATATAACTGAGCAGTAGCTCCCCGGAAAATTTAGTCATGTTCATCAGCCAGTTGGCAACTAGACCTGACAAAGTTGGGAGATCCCAGACCTGATCTCAGTTTTGTACTTGTTTGTTTCACCACAATTGGAACCGTACCCCAGAATGAATCTGCTTCCTCAGGAGAAAATAGACCACAAAAATGGGACAGAATGCTGCCATTAAATAGCTACCTGATTTATAGTACAACATGGGTTTTAATGATAGCACCTTGGCAGCTTACTCTACAGGCTGCCTGAATTTCTTTTCCATTGAAGTCTTCATTGCCAGTTTTTGCATTGCTATCCAGGACAAATTTATAGCCTTATATATTCTTGTCTATTCTCACAGTTTAATGTTTCAGATTTTTCTGTCCTTCCCTGGTTACATCTTCTGAAGTTCTATTCGATCACTTCTCCTCTGGTTTTCTTTCAAGGCTATATCGAATGTTTCTCCAATCTTTTTCTCACTCAGAGAACTCTCTTCCTGAAAAGACAGGGGAAGCAGCGTCTTTGAATATTTTTAAGCTCAAGGTTTATTTTTTTAAAAGTTTATCTATTAGTGTCACAAGTAGGCTTACATTAACACTGCAATGAAGTCACTGTGAAAATCCCCCAGTCACCACACTCCAGCGTCTGTTCGGGTGCATTGAGGGAGAATTTAGCATGGACAATGCACCTAACCAGCACGTCTTTCAGATTGCGGGAGCAAACTGGAGCACCCAGAGGAAACCCACACAGACACGGGGAGAATGTGTAGATTCCTCACAGACAGTAACCCAAGCCGGGAATCGAAGCCGGGACCCTGGTGCTGTGAGGCGGCAGTGCTAACCACTGTGCCACCGTGCCGCCCGATTAGTGAGTAAGGGAATGATAGATTATCAGGGGTGGGTGGGATGCAGATTTAAGGTTAATATCAGGTCAGCTATGATCTTATTAAATGGCGGAGCAAGTTCAAGGGGCTGAATGGCCTACTCCAGTTCCTTGTTCATATGCTTGTTTGTAACTCAATCATCTGAATCTAAAGATCAATCATGTGGCTTTGTGTTCTCCACTGTCACCAGGATTTAAATTGTGTCTCTGCACTTGAGTGACCAGAACTTGATACAGTGTTCAAACTATTTACAAAATAAAGATGATTTCTGCTGACTTGCACTCTACCATTTTGCTATGTTATCCAGCATTCTATCCGCCTTCTTGATTACTTTTGTGCAACAATAAAGTCTAGATTGTGACATTTATGGAGTACTTTTATCATGCATTTTCTCTTTCTGTATACAGGAATTTACACTTGTCCGTACAAAATTTCAAGTACTATTGAAGGGTTTTGACAGGGTGCTGAGGGAGAAATTATTTTCACTAGCATGGGTGTCTGTAACCAGACTGCATAAAGCTGAGGCAAATGACAAAGCAAACAGGGTCAGATGAGGAGAATTTGTTTTCTGTAGTTTTTTTAAAATTCACTCTTGAGATGTGGGTGTCACTGGGAAACCCAACATTTGTTACCCATCCCTAACTGTCCTTGAACTCAATGGCTTACTAGGACATTTCAGAGGGCAGTTAAAAATTAACATTGCTGTGCGTCTGTAGTCACATGTAGGCCAGACCAGGTAAAGTTGGCAGATTTCGCTCCCTAAAGGGTGACACGATAGCATAATGGTTAGCATTGCTGCCTCACAGCGCCAAGGACCCGGGTTCAATTCCGGCCTTGGGTGACTGTCTGTGTTGAGTTTGCACATTCTCCCTGTGTCTGCATGGGTTTCCTTCAGGTGCTCTGGTTTCCTCCCACACTCCAAAGGCGTGTTGGTCAGATTGATTGGCCATGCTAAAATTGTCCCTTAGTGTCAAGGGGATTAGCAGGTAAATATGTGGGGTTACGGGGATAGGTCCTGGATGGGATTGTTGTTGGTACAGGCTCAATGGGCTGAATGGCCTCCTTCTGTACTGTAGGGATTCTATATAGGACATTAGTGAAGCAAATGGGTTTTACAACATTCAATAATAGTTTCATGATCTGCCCATTACTGACTGGCTTTTAATTCCAGGCTTACTAGTTGAATTTAAATTCTATTAACTGTCATGGTGGGATTTGAACCCATGTCACAAAGCATAGTCTGGATCTCTGGATTAATAGCTCAGTGGCATTGCCACCATGCCTTGCCTTCCCCTAAATGAATTGCCATGACCTGAAAAGCAGTGGATGCAGACTCAACCAGTAGTAATGCTCAAAACAACATCAACTTGGATTTACATAGTACCTTTAAGCAATAAAACACCCCAAGGTGCTTCACAGGAACATTAGAAAACAAAATACGGCACCAAGCCATATAGGAAATATGAGGTCAGATAACCAAAACCTTGGTTGAAGAAGAACATTGGCTTTAAGGAGTGTTTTCAAGGAGGAAGTTGGAAGGGAATTCCAGAGTTCAGGGTCTAGATAGCTGAAGGCACAGCCACCAACAGTGGAGTAATTAAAATCAGGAATGCTTGAGAGGCCCAAATTGAGAGGAATACTTGAAAAGAGAAAACTGTACAAGTTATGGAAAAAGAGCAGGGGTATGGGGCTAATTGCTCTTTCAAAGAGCCAGCATGTCACGATGGGCCAAATGATCACCTTCTCTTCTGTGCAATTCTACTGTAGTGCTTCCAAATCTCAGCTTGGTCAATGTTTACTGCTTCTACACTCATTAGCCTGTCATTAGGAGTGGAAACGCTCTGGCCATTTTGCCTAATTCATTATTGCTATCTCAGATTCTACTGTGTCCCTATTCATTTGCGATTGCCTGTGGATATAACCAGTTTACATTGAGTTTTTCATTCCAAGCCACTGATTTAAAATCAGAAACAGAGTGGTCCCAGTAGTGTCTCTGCCTTCACATCAATTCTCTAACACCTATCCTGATTCAGACTCCTTCAGCCAATTTATTTTCCATTTCCAGCTTATAAACATGAATCCTCACTGATTTAAGTTAAAGCAGTAGTTTTGTTTTTGCGTGAAGCTTTACCAGATACTCAGTACTTACACAGAGACATGTTTGGAATCTTTTTGCTTGATTTCATTCAGTGCGACTTTTGTAAGGAATCACCGGTGTGTGGCTCATTTAAAGTGAAAGAGTTATTGATTCTCAGGCTTTAAGTTGAAACACTTTTGACGAGTGGGGGATGATTTAGCCTGCCTCCAAACAGTTTCACAATCTCAACATCGGTGCGCTCCAGTGCTCTCAGACATTGAAGAATGAAAAGTTCTTAAAGCTTGGAGGTTGTGTACTAAATTGTGTACCACAGAGAGGCTCCAGTGGTACTTGTAGAAATGCCTGCAGTTAGGACCACCCTATTCTCAGCGAGGCCTTGCAACTACCAAAAATATGCACCGTGAATCTAATAAAATGTGATTGTTATAGAGTTCAAATAATTTCAAAATTCGCCACGGGAGAGATCAGGAATATGAACCATTGATGTAATAAATGTGTAAGTATAATATTGGTTTACCCTGGAGGACGTGGAGGTAATTCAAAATCACGAATATCCCTTAACCCTCCCAACACTTACTTGTATTGTCATGTAAAAGTCAGTGTACATATCAGTGGCACCCCAGAAGACAGCTTAGTTGCATTGCATTGTCTACAACTGGATGTCATGATCCAAGAACTTGCCTTCACTTGTCTAAGTTATTGTTGCTGCATTCCAACAACATTCATAGATTAACTAGTCAGAGGGAGTTTGCGTTGATGTAAAGCAACTTTTTTCGCCAAATTACAGAATGTGAGGTACATGTTGTGGGTCAACTCAGCTTGATACACTTGTGATAACGATAGGAGAGCAGCTGAAGGAGTTACTTCCATATTGCTTCAGTTTCACAGCAGCAGCACAAGTAACTGGTGCAAAACCTATTTAATAAACATTTGCAAGTGTTTAGCTGGACATTCTGAGGACTTTTTCAATTCCATTTGAACTGTTTGAGATATAATATGACCTGACTCATTGGCTCATGTTCAAATCTAATGAAGATTATGAATACCAGTCAGCAATGCACTGTGTGTATGTGTAAAAACTCAGGTACGGATTTGCTTGGTCAGAGATCAATGCAGAGATACCATATTACTCCACAGATATTGTCTAACTTGCTGAGTATTTCCAGCATTTCCTGGTTTTATATTACTCAAGAATCACTTTAAGGAGGGCTTCAAGATAATATTTGCAGCCAATTTGTGCACAGAAAGCTCCCCTAATGTTTGTTTTTTGTGATTTTTAAAAAATCATTCGTGGGACATGGGCGTCGCTGGCTGGCCAGCATTTATTGCCCATCCCTAGCTGCCCTTGAGAAGGTGTTGGTGAGCTGTCTTCTTGAATCGCTGCAGTCCATGTGCTGTGAGTTGACCCACAATGCCAATCACAAGGGAATTCCAGGATTTTGACCCAGCGACTGTGAAGGAACAGCGATATATTTCCAAATCAGGATGGTGAGTGGCTTGGAGCGGAACTTGCAGGTGGAGGTGTTCCCATGTATCTGCTGCCCTTGACCTTCTAGATGGAAGTGCTTGTGGGTTTGGAAGGTGTTGTCTAAGGATCTTTGGTGAATTGCTACAGTGCATCTTGTAGATAGTACACACTGCTGCTACTGAGCATCAGTGGTGGAGGGAGTGGATGTTTGTGGATGTGGTGCCAATCAAGCGGGCTGCTTTCTCCTGGAAGGTGTCAAGCTTCATGAGGGGAGTATTCCACTCCTGATTTGTGCCTTGTGGATGGTGGATAGGCTTTGGGGAGTCAGGAGGTGAGTTATTCCCCGCAGCCTCCAACCTGCTGTTGCAGCCACTGTGTTTATGTGGTGAGTCCAATTGAGTTTCTGGCCAATGGCAACCCCAAGGATGTGGACAGTGGGGGATTCAGTGATGGAAACACCATTGAATGTTGTTGTAGGTAAAAATATACCCCTGAGACTGTTAGTGAGTCAAAGTACAGTGGTTTTATTACAAAAGCTTTTGGGAGAAGCAGGTTTCCTAACAGCGGTCTCCAGGCTTCTCTCCGAATACAACGAAGTGTGGATATTTATACATTATGGTTCCCAGTACCAGTTACGACGCAAGCACTGGTCTGGTCACGAATCACAGTGCATCTGGTAGCCTCTGGTCACGAATCAGTCTTTGGTTTCACAGCCCTTCCAGCGGCGTCGGCAGCTTTTCCCTTGAAGTAATTGGTGCGGATGCGGCTGTCCCAGCGGGCGTCTTCCTTTCAAATGGCCGTTATCGCACTTTACCATCTGCAGCTGTTTCCTTTGTTTAACTAACACACAAGCCTGCAGAAACAGGTAAGACTTGCAACGTCTGCAAAATAACATTCACATTTGACTGTCCATCTTTATGAAAATGAAAGTTAAAGAATGAAAGACATGAACAAGTAAGGAAAACATGAATAAACAATTTATATTGATTCCAGGAGCAGTATAAGCCTGGGGAGATCAGCCATGAGGAAGGGTTATATTTGTGATATATTCTAGGTACAAAATTCATTAACACTTTCCCTCCTTCAAATGTCAAGGGGCAATGGTTAGTGCGTCTATTATTGGTGATGATCATTGCCTGGCAATGTGTGGTGCGAATGTTACTTGCTACTTGTCAGCCCAAGGCTGGATATTGTCCAGATTTTGTTGCATTTGAATGTGGACTGCTTCAGTATCTGAGGAGTCGCGAATGGTGCTGAACATTGAACAATCATCAGCAAATATCCCCACTTCTGACCTTATGACAGAGGGAATGTCATTAATGAAGATGGTTAGGCCTACAACACTACCCTGAGGGATTCCTGCAGAGATGTCCTAGAGCTGAGATGACTGACCCTCCACAACCACAACCATTTTCCTATGTACCAGGTATGACTCCAACCAGTGGACAGTTTGCCACCGATACCCATTGGTTCCAGTTTTGCTAGGTCTCCTTGATGTCACACTCAGTGGAATGCAGCCTTGATGCCTGTTGAGTGATGGATAAATATCCTTTAAGACACAGGGAGAATTCTCTTGTTCTGGAAAGTAGTACCATGGAATCTTTTATGCTCCTCTGAGAGAGCAGTCTTTTTGAATGTCTCAACCGAATGACAATGGGTGAAATTTTGTGGGGGCAACAGGGATATCAGCCGTTGGCTGGAGAGTGTCGCGGTGGCCCATGTATAAGTGGGACAAGGAATTAGCTCGGAGTTTGGGCCCTGGAATCTGGTGGGGAATTGCTGGGTCATGGACTGGAGTGTCCAGGGAATGTGGGGCCATGAATTGGGCTGGGGAAGAGGTGGCAGCAGGGGTTTTTTGGGGAGAGCATAGACCATGAGGAAGGGGAACAGAAGGCTGCAATGCGAGGCTGGAGAGCCAGGAATTGGACTGTATGAGAATCAGGCACCAATATGAAGGGTTCAGGGATCCAAAGAATATCGGGGTTCAAGCAGGAGGAGAGGGAAATCAAAGGGATGTGCATCAGGCCTGGTAATTGGGCTTGGGGACCAGGAAAGGTGGCAATTTGGAGGAGTGAGGGTAAAGGAGTGAGTGTGTGTGCCTCCCATCCCCCCAGCACCCTTGGACCAAGCAGGTAATTTATAGGCTGGTCACCGTGAGTTCAGACCACACTGGTGCTGACTGTCTCAAAGCAAACCAATCTTGGAGAAGGGACACTAATAAGTGTTGTAGATGCAAGGTCACGTACTAAAACATTTTGGATTCCACAAAAATATTTCATCTAAGCTAAGCTAAAGGAGAAAGCATTAAGTCAATGATGTAAGCTTTAATGAGGGTCTTATAAGAAGAAAAAAATTAGAAAGGTAGAGAGGCTTAGAGAGGTAGTTCCGGAGTGAAAGGTCTAGATGCTGAAGGAGCAGCAATGATGGAATGCTAATTCATTGCATTCAATTCATGGTTGACTTTCAACCACTTTTATAATCAGGTTCTCAATCAAATCACAAGTATATTGTTACTCAAATTTTAATAAGTGTAAATCATTTACATTATGGTAAAATGTTTTTCTAGAGGAGGTATTGTGGCACAGTCAGTGGTGTTCCTACCTCTGAGCCAGAAGCTGTGGGTTCACGTTCCACTCCAGGACAGGCAATCTGTAAATCCTTCCAACACACGCCGCATTGCAAACGGTGGGAGTGGGACAGGTTCCTGGTCAGCCATGCGATGGAAAGAATGTTGGCGCTTCTTCATCACTATCCATAGCTCCAGATGACAACGTGCATGTTAAAGTGTCTGTTGCCACAGCGACTCAGATTCCTTGAGTGAACTGTACCACACAACGGGCGCGATTTTACCGGCTGTTCATGCCATGCTCCCACTGTAGCAAAGTCAGAGAATTTGGCACCCAGCCAAACCTCCAACCACTACAGCAGGATGGAAAAATCTCACTGACGTGAACGGCAATAACATTCTGTCCAACAACAAGGGTATTGATGTGTACTTACTGGGTTATCATATGAAGGTGCCATTATATTTCAAACACTGTGAAGTAAGAAGGAAACAACATTTGCTGCTTGTGTTGCATTTGTGGAGATGATTGAAGCTAACAAAATAGCCCAGATTTTACTGGAGAGGACATCTTGCCTGTGACCAGTGGTGTACCACAGGGAACGGTGCTGGGACCCATGCTGTTTATTATGGCTTGAATGTGAATGTAGAAGGTATCATTAGTAAGTTTGCAGATGACATGACAATTGGTAGTGTTATTTTTTGTGAGGAGAATAATCTTAGGCTACAGACTGTTATTGATCAGCTGGTTAGTTGGGCAGAGCAATCACAGATGGAATTTAATTATGATAAGTGTGAGGTGATACATTTTGAAGGTCGGCTAAGGGTAGGATATGCACAATGAATGGTAGGTCCCTAGGAAATATTGAGGATCAAAGGGATCTTGGTATACAACTCCATAGATCCCTGAAAATGGCAAATAGGGTGGTTAAGAAGCATACAGAATGCTTGCCTTCATTAGCTGTGGCAAAGAATATAGGAGCAGGGGGGTCTTGGTACAACTTTGTAAAACATTGGTTAGGTCATAGATGGAGTATTGTGTGTAGTTCTTGTTGCCATCCTCTTGGAAGGACATGATTGCATTGGAGAGGGTGCAGAGAAGATTCATCAGGATGTTGTCTGGGTTGGAAGGTTTCAGCTTTGAGGAGAGACTGGATCGTCTGGGTTTGTTTTCCCCGGGGCAGAGGAGGCTGAAGGGGGATCTGATAGAGGTATACAAAATTATGAGAGGCATAGATAGGATCTCCCCATGGCAAAGGTGTCTCAGACCAGAAAGACATAGGTTTAAGATGAGGAGTAAGTAGTTTAGAGGGAATCTGAGGAAAGGTTTTTATACCCAGAGGGTGGTGGAAATATGGAATGCGCTGCCTGAGAGGGTGGTGGAGGCAGGTACTCTTGCAACATTGAAGAAGCATCTGGATGAACACATAAATCACCAAGTGCTGGTAAAAGGTGTGGTTTGGTATTTGATGGTTGGCATAGACACGGTGGGCCAAAAGGCCTGTTTCTGTGCTGTATGACTCTATCTCATGACATGCCCTGTTAGAGTTTCTTGTGAGGTTTTATTTTCCTGCTGGACATGTGAGGACAACAGGGGATCTGGAATGTTAGAGGATAAAGGGGAAAACAATGTGTCTCCCAAACCGGACGAATTCATTGTCAAATTGGGTACAGAAAATAAAGAATGAATTAAGAGAGATGAGCAAAAGAAAGACAGAAAGGAAAAGTAAGAAAATAAATGAACATTTTTAAATCACCAACAACAATTCACAATCAAAGGGAAGAGCCTCCACACTTTTAATTGTTCCTAACTTTTTGATTTGACAAATAGCAATGACCAGTCAACCCAATTTTATTTGGTGTCTTTCCGAGTAATGGTGGGAGGAGACCAGGAGAATTCTCCACTGTGTTGAATAGTGCTCATATGAACCGGCAAAGAGCACAGGATCCTGGTTTAATACCTCACTTAATGGATAGGACTGGTACTGATGGGAGCAGCAGGTCTGTGCTGCACTGAATATTCGCCAAGATCTTCGCTCAAACGCCGTAGCAACTAATTACGAGAATGGTTCCAGGGATGAGGAACATCAGTTATGAAGATAGACTGGAGAAGGTTGGACTGCTTTCCTCGGAGAAAACAAGGCTGGGAGGAGATTTGATCGGGATAGTCAAACTCATGAGGGGTCTGGCCAGAGTAGATGGGGAGAAATTATCTCCACTCATGAAAGGCTCGAGAACGAGAAGGCGCAGATTTAATGTAGCTGGTGAAAGCAGCAAAAGCGATATGAGAAAAAACATTTTTCACGCAGTGAGAGGTTAGAATGCCCTGCCTGAGAGTGTGGTGGAGGCAGATTCAATCAAAGCATTCAAAAGGTAATTCAACTGTTATCTGTAAAGGAAGAATGTGCAGTATTATGGGGAGGAGGTGGGAGAATTGCACTAAATTAAATGTTTACTCGGAGAGTTGGTGTAAATCAGGGCCGAATGCCTTCCTGCGCTGGAACATTTCCGAGATCTTGGCCGGAATTTTACTGTCCTGCCCACCCCGGGAATTGGGGAACGGTGGGGGGGTAGACCATGGAAAGATCCATTGACCTCAGGTGCCATTTTATGGTTTTGGGACAAGCGTGGCTGTAAAATCCTGCCCCTTATCCTTCAAAGGTTACTCTCAGTTTGGCTGCTAATGTGTGTTACAGCTGAGTACTTCTTAATATCAGGGGTTTTACTCCAAAGTTGAATTTTTCAAAAAAATTACAGGCTGGAATCTTATCACCGTTCACACCGGCGGGATTTTCCCATCCCGCTGCCGTGAACAGAGATTTGGCTGGTCCCCAAATTCTCTGACCTCACAGCAGCAGGAGCATGGCATGAATGGCAGGTAAGATTGTGCCCCTACTTTCCTTCCATAATAGCAATTAATCTGAGTGTCTGTAGGATCAGCTACAAGGCTTGGATCAGGTGAGCCACAGTGTGGAAATGATGCTCTGATCAGCAAACAAGAGGTATAGGCAATTACATTTTTTAACTGGAGCAGTGTGGTGGCAAGCAGTGTTACTATGTGACTCATTATTCTGCAAGGACACTGCATCACTGCAGGGGGCTGCTTGGTGCAATCCTGACCTTAGCGAGAAGGTAAAGAAAGAGATATTTCCCCACAGAGAGAAAATCAGGGTTTTTGGTCAATATAGATAAAACTCATGCATCTCCATTAACCTCATCATAAGCTGCTTTGGTTAAAAACTGGGTACTGATCATTTAAGCAAAGGATCAATCAATGCATGAACTAAAAGTCTGTGAGGAGGAAAAACAAATGGAGGGATACAATAATGTGATGGCAGGCAACAGTGCTTCTTGGTGTAAGGTTCAAGGCCTAACACATCCATTGCATTATAAAGCAGAGTGAAAATGTCTAGCATGCTTTGCACAAATTTTGTACAAAACCCATTAAGGCCATGAGTGCTACTTACATTGGGATCCTCCCTGTAATACAGCAGGGGGATATAAGAATTGCTGAAGATGCAAGATGCATAAAAACCAAACATTTGTCCATTACTTTCCTCGCACCAGAGCCTGTTGTGCCCCTTCACCTTATTGATTTTCAGCCATGATGCGGAGACGCCGGCGTTGGATTGTTATGGGCACAGTAAGCAGTCTCACAACACCAGGTTAAAGTCCAGCAGGTTTATTTGGAATCACGTGCTTTTGGAGCGCTGCCCCTTCCTCAGGTGAGAGGAGTGAAGACCATTCACCTGATGAAGGGGCAGCGCTCCGAAAGCTCGTGATTCCAAATAAACCTGCTGGACTTTAACCTGGTGTTGTGGGACTTCTTACTGATTTTCAGCAGCCATTTTTGCAAATGGCCTCTGTATGTCAAACGCTTAAAGCAAAATTATTATGCTTTAAGGGACTTCCATAGTTGCTGGCAGCAGTGCCCAAAATTATTTTAATAAATTGGTCTTGCAGTTGAGTGCAATTAAGCATACCATGGCTCAATGCCATTACAACCTTATTCCTTATGCATTGATTCATTATCCCACTGTGTGGCCATACTGAATGGTATGTGATGCACTCCAGCAGTGTGTAGAATCAGTTATCGTAGCATTAGCGTATCAGTCTCTAACAGCCTGGATTACAGTTAACAGTAAGGGGTTACTGCACATTTACTAATTCTGGCAGAATCCACAGACGGAATGAAATATGGTTTAACCCAAACCTACTACACCAAAACCGGTTTCAGCTGGAAGCCAAAGTAAAGAATAATTCATTCGTAAATTACAGTAAAAGCATTTTCATTCATCACACTGACAGGTTTATCATGTGTGGGCTTTTACAATTACAGTAGTCTCTCTCTGGAAAAGACAGAATTCATTATTTTTTTTGTCATACTAAATTGACTACTTTGCTGTATTTGATAGCTGGGGAATAATAAAACTCAATGGATATCACTTGTATGAAATTCAGATAATTCTATAAGATGCCTATGCAAATTGCCCAATATTCAATATGAAGAAGGGATTGTTTGGATCATTCTTTTCAATCTATTTTACAATGTGGCTATTCATTGTAGCTGGAACCATTTTTTGTACCCCAATACCTGCACTCCCCCAACCTCAACCACCCCTGCGCGCAATGTGATAACATCACATTGCTTTACTGGAAGGCTTCATGACTGGAAACAGGATCATTCAGTTCATTATCAGCTCAGGTTCCCCCTCACACAATTCCTTGGAATAAAATTGACCATGCATAACTTAACAGTCTACAGTTAGAGCTTCTAAGGTGGTGTAAAATCAAAGCCATTAATTAAAGGGCCAAAAGATTTGAGAGCCAGTTCCTGGAAGGCAGGTCAGTCAGAGCAACCACCATGTAGAATGTTCCGGTACTTTCTGATTTAGTCACCACTACCAATGCACCCTGATCATCTCTTCACTGTTCACTCCTTATTTTTTTGGTCTCAGTTTCTTTTTCTCCTTTCTCTATTTCCAGTACGGATTTAGTAGTTGGGATGTAAAAGTGTTTAACTCTTGTAGATGCGATGTAGAAAGCTGCAATTTTTTGTCACATTGCGGCTTGTTACCTAATTTCAAAAGATGGCTTTTCTTCCACAGAAAATGCGATGCCCAAATGCAAAGACCTTAATACGAGAAGACAAATAAACTGAAGCATACCTTAGCATGGGTTTTGATTGCCAGCAATGTCATTTCATACTCACTTCAATTTGTACCAAAACTGGGCTGCTTGTGTTAAGTGAATTATCCCAGCGAGCCACAGAAATTTGCATATCTTGCCATCAAAAAAATAATTTGTAACCTCAATTACTTTAATGATAAGTGATTTTGAAATATGCTAGACGACGATCTATCAAAGGAAAGCACTTTACTGTCAGAGTGTGGGCCTTGGGAATCTTGCCAGAATAGCTGTGTGCCCAATCACAATACAAAATGTAATGTTCAAGCTCTTTCCAGTGGCATTATGATAAAGCTATAAGGGAAGTGTATGAGGGTGAAACATTCTACCTAAACTGTAACCATATATCGTGAACATAGTGCCTGAACTGGCCTCTTGTGTTCCAGTGTCAGTATCACAAAGTTGTGAACACCTTTCTTGGCCTATGGCAATGAGACTCAGCCCAATTCCCAGCACAGGTCCAACCCCATGTTCTGACAAATAGTATCTTACCATGCACTGAACTGTTTCTGTTCTACTCAGCCTTTTTCCATATAAAAGTGCACAGCAGAATATATGCGCCATCTAATTAAAAACTGCGCAGGAACTCAGAGGAAATCCTTACCGAAGAATGATTCATAAAAAATGCTGCAAAAGAATCATAGAATCCCTACAGTGCAGAAGGAGGCCATTTGGCCCATCGAGTCTGCACCAACCACAATCCCACCCAGGCCCTATCCCTGTAACCCCACATATTTACCCTGCTAATCCCCCTAACACTAGGGTCAATTTAGCATGGCCAATCAACCTAACTCACACGTCTTTGGACTGTGGGAGGAAACCAGAGCACCCGGAGGAAACCCATGCAGACATGGGGAGAACGTGCAAACTGCAGACAGACAGTGATCCGAGGCTGGAATTGAATCCGGGTCTCTGGCACTGTGAGGCAGCAGTGCTAACCACTGTGCCACCATGCCACCCCTAAAGAAGTCTAAGAAGTCCTAAGAAGCCAAGGAGATTATACCTGATGCACAAGGAAAATTAGTTTCCTTAAAATCTCAATACTGTTGTTTATTTACCTGATTTTCATGTGATTTTAATACTTGATTCTTTTTTAAAATCAAAAATAGTGTAAAGGTTACAACTCTCAGAGGCCATAAATTCTGGTAAAATTTAACGTTGTGGTTTAAAATAAATATTTCCACTGAAGTTTAATGCATTCCTGATTCTAGAATTAAAAGATTTTATAATCTCAGATACATGAAAAATTATATAGAGGAGGTGATGGCCTAGTGGTATTATTGCTAGACCATTAATCTGGAAACTCTGTTTATGTTCTGGGGACCCGGGTTCAAATCCCACCATGGCAGCTGGTGGAATTTGATTTCAATTGAAAAAAATTGGAATTAAGAATCTACTGATGACCATGAAATCATTTTCAATTGTCGGGAAAAACCCATCTGGTTCACTAATGTCTTTTAGGGAAGGAAATCTGCTGTCCTTAACTGGTCTGGTCTACATACAATGTAGCACACTGCAATGTGGTTAATTCTCAACTGTCCTTGGGCAACTAGGGATGGGCAATAAATGCTGGCCAGCCAGCGACGCTCATGTTCTATGAATGAATTAAAAAAACCAGAAGTAGCCATGTTCTAAAAATTATAATCAATCTAGTTGTCAATGAGAACCAGAATATAATTAATCTCAGTTGACAGATTAGTGTTGTGCAATAGGTTAATAAACTGCATTCAGATTTAGCCCAAAGAGGCTGGGAATCTCCCTGTGTTAGACATAAAAGCTCAATATTCCCCTTTGTGATCCCATTTGAAATTGCCAGGATTGTTTCAGTAGGCGAGAGGCAATTTTCCTCCCACACTAAGGAGGCCAGCTATTTCTTGTATGGGAATGGAGTTGGCTGGCTTGACCTTGGCAGAGATCATAGAGGTCATATATCATAGAGGTTTACAGCATGGAAACAGGCCATTTGGCCCAACTTGTCCATGCCGCCCTTTTTTATAACCACTAAGCTTGTCCCAATTGCCCACACTTGGCCCATATCCCTCTATAGCCATCTTACCCATGTAACTGTCTAAATGCTTTTTAAAAGACAAAATTGTATCTGCTTCTGTCGCTACCTATGACAGGATCTACAAGCATTTAGAGATGCAAGGGCTGATTAGGGACAGTCAGCATGGCTTTGTGAGTGGAAAATCATATCTCACAAATTTGATTGAGTTTTTTGAAGGGGTAACCAAGAAGGTAGATGAGGGCAGTGCAGTTGATGTTGTCCACATGGACTTTAGCAAGGCCTTTGACAAGGTATTGCATGGTAGGTTGTTGCATAAGGTTAAATCTCACGGGATCCAGGGTAAGGTATCTAAATGGATACAAAATTGGCTTCTATAGGCCTGTGATCAACGGTGTGCCTCAGGGTTCAGTGCTGGGTCCACTGTTATTTGTCATTTATATTAATGATTTGAATGAGAATATAGGAGGCATGGTTAGTGAGTTTGCAGATGACACCAAGATTGGTGGCATAGTGGACAGTGAAGAAAGTTATCTCCAATTGCAACAGGTTCTTGATCAGTTGGGCCAGTGGGCTGACGAATGGCAGATGGAGTTTAATTTAAACAAATGCGAGATGATGCGTTTTGGTAGGTTGAACCAGGGCAGGACTTACTCAGTTAATGGTAGGGCGTTGGGGAGAGTTACAGAACAAAGAGATCTAGGGGTACATGTTCATAGCTCCTTGAAAGTGGAGTCACAGGTGGACAGAGTGGTGAAGAAGGCATTCAGCATGCTTGGTTTCATCGGTCAGAACATTGAATACAGGAGTTGGAATGTCTTGTTGAAGTTGTACAAGACATTGGTAAGGCCATACTTGGAATACTATGTGCAATTCTGGTCACCCTATTATAGAAAGGATATTACTAAACTAGAAAGAGTGCAGAAAAGATTTACTAGGATGCTACCAGGATTTGATGGATTGAGTTATAAGGAGAGGCTGGATAGACTGGGATTTTTTTCTCTGGAGCGTAGGAGGCTGAGGGGTGATCTTATAGAGGTCTATAAAATAATGAGGGGCACAGATCAGCTAGATAGTCAATATCTTTTCCCAAAGGTACGGGAGTCTAAAACTAGAGGGCATAGGTTTAAGGTGAGAGGGGAGAGATAAAAAAGGGTCCAGAGGGGCAATTTTTTCACACGGAGGGTGGTGAGTGTCTGGAACGAGCTGCCAGAGGTAGTAGTAGTGGCGGGTACAATTTTGTCTTTTAAAAAGCATTTAGATAGCTACATGGGTATGATGGGTATAGAGGGATATGGGCCAAATGCGGGCAATTGGGATTAGCTTAGGGGTTTTAAAACAAAAGGGCGGCATGGACAAGTTGGGCCAAAGGGCCTGTTTCCATGCTGTATATCTCTATGACATCTATGACTCTAACTCTCCCCAGTGCCCTACCATTAACTGAGTAAGTCCTGCCCTGGTTCAATCTACCAAAATGCATCACCTCGCATTTATCTAAATTCAACTCCATCTGCCATTTGTCAGTCCACTGGCCCAATTGATCAAGATCCGGTTGCAATCCTAGATAACCTGCAAACTTACTAATCATGCCTCCTAAATTCTCATCCAAATAATTAATATAAATTACAAATAACAGTGGACCCAGCAGCGATCCCTGAGGCACACTGCTGGTCAGAGGCCTCCAGTTTGAAAAATAACCCTCTATAACCATCCTCTGTCTTCTGTCATCAAGCCAATTTTGTATTGAATTGACTACTCACCCTGGATCCCGTGAGATTTAACCTTATGCAGCAACCTACCATGCGGTATCTTGTCAAAGGCCTTGCTAAAGTCCATGTAGACAACATCAACTGCACTGCCCTCATCAACCTTCTTGGATACCCCTTCAAGAAACTCATTCAAACTTGTGAGACATGATTTTCCACTCACAAAAACCATGTGACTGTCCCTAATCAGTCCTTGCATCTCTAAATGCCTGTAGGTCCTGTCTCTCAGAATACCTTCGAACAATTTACTCACTACAGATGTGAGGCTCAACGGCCTGTAGTTCCCTGCAGCCCTTCTTAAACAAAGAGAGCAAAGGAACAGTAAGAACCATGAGCAGAATCCCAGACAGGAGGAACTCATTCTCATCACATCATCCTTGACTATCACTAGCTGCAGCATGGTCTTTTGGTCATGTGATATACCACTACAATATTCTCCCTTCTAAATCTCTATGGGAAGTATGATTACTGACCGTAGGTCTGGGGAACAGAATGGGGGGAAAGGCAAAAATATGTGGAGAAAAGATTTACTCATATGTATAGCTCTAAAGGTTCACTTTATTATCTGATAAGCTGCAAGAAATATTTTGTTACGTATGTTGGGACATAGCCCCTTTAAGGAAATGGGTCATGTGTCCTCGAGTGTGGGGTGAGCTGTTGGGATCTCGCCAGAGTGGGCAGTCTACATTCGGAGTGTGGAGTGGAAAGACTTCATAAAGTGTTGTGTTGCCTGACGCCTGCTTGTGGAGTAGTTATTGAGGAGAAACCTCAGTACAACAAGATTTAATATATTTATCTCTTAGGAACACCAAGTTCACAAGCACACAGCCAACACGATGCTCAATCAGGACATTGCCTTCTCCCCTGCCACAGTGCTAAATAAGATGGAATTATCCTTTCAAATAATTACAAGTAAAAACTAATTGGTAGAGTTGTGGCCTTATATAATTCCCAGAAGCATTTGCTTCAATCATAGAAGTGTGAAATTAATTTCTGGTGCCATAATTTAAAAGGTCAAAACCCCTTTCAAACATCTGCTTAACATGGAGTTTCTCTGAACACAGGTTCCTTTATATATGGATTAGTAGTTCTTTGTAAATTATTATCTCTTCTATTACAGTGAAAAGAGCAGCAGATTGTTGCTATGGAAACTCAAACAAACAATCGAAGTCAAAACAACGACAAACAAGAGGCAGAATTAATAAAACAGACAACTCTGTAAAAGGTTATGTTCAAATAACAGCTTCATATCCATTTGATTGCTTTAAACCTAAACCCCACATCAAAATTCCACACATACCCTCGTCAGAGTCTTTACCAATGCAGCTATTCAACAGTAATACAAGTTGTTTCAGCAAATGTAAGATAACCGTAAAATTAACACAAAGCCTTTGGTTTATACTCCAGCATATTTAAGAGCATTAACATTACATCTCGCACAAACTCAGGTCTCTGGCCTGGATACCTACTGGCAGTGTTCCACCAGACCAATGAAACTTTTAGCAACATTTTCAATAGCTTTTTCTCACCTTTCTGGGAGAGGAGCATTTTAAAGGAAAAACACTAACCTATGCCCCCAAAATAGTTTTTGTAATAAATTAATCTACCATCAGGGGAACTTAAGGAATGAGCACTAAACCAAAATGAAAGAAATGGAAGGAAAAGGGATTTGGGTATTTTCGAAAGTCACATTTATAAAAGATGACAAAAAAATCAGATGGTTTACAGCAAATTGACAACATCAATATAACGACTCTTATCTTTTTCAAAAGGCAGGGAAGTTTGGCGTGGGAGGCCTGGAAATGTGGGTAATATCGAGATCCTGTTGATTTTTTAAAACGCATGTTTGGGATATGGGCATTTCTGGCTAGGCCAGCTTTAATATCCATTCATTCTTGCCCCTAGAGAAAGTGATAATGAGCCACCTTCTTTAACCGTTGCAGTCCATGTGGTGTTGGTACCCTCACAATGTTTTCAGGAAGTGATTTTCGAGATTTTGACCTAGTAACATCAAAGAAACTATGATATAATTCCAAATCAGAATGGTGGATGGCTTGGAGGAGAACTTGTGATACTTCTGCTGCCCTTGTCCTTCTAGGTGGTATAGCTAGAAGATTTGGAAAGTGCTGTTCATGTCTTGGATTTAACAGCAGTGCCTTATTTGGTTTTGTTTTCACCATCCCCTGACTGGTAGCGAGGTAGAGTAAGGGGTTGATCAGCTGCTGGGGGTTCGAATTCCCATATCCCCTACTTAGAATCCTACAGTGCAGAAGGAGGCCATTCGGGCCATCCAGTCCGCACCGACCACAATGCCATCCAGGCCCTATCTCCATAACCCCATGCATTTACCCTAGCTAGTCCTCCTGACACTAAGGGGCAATTTAGCATGGCCAATCCACCTAACCCGCACATCTCTGCACTGTGGCAGGAAACTGGAGCACCCGGAGGAAACCCACGCAGACACAGTAAGAATGTGCAAACTCCACACAGACAGTGACCCAAGCCGGGAATTGAACCCAGGTCTCTGGTGCTGTGAGGCAGCAGACTAACAACTGTGCCACCATGTCGTCCCAAGGATGGAATTAAAATCCATTAAAATCAAATGCGTTTATTCAAGGGGCACTAGAGTTGGCTTTCAAATACCACCTGGCTGACCCTCTTCCACCCATCATGGGGGTTAACACTTCCCTCAATATAGCGTAGACTGCTTTTTTCAAATGTTGTCTTATATCTGAAACCAAACAATCTTCTTCACTTTGTGTGAAGCTAGGCAGTGTACCCAGAGAGAACTTCCAATGCTCCCAGTTAAATAAAAGAGCTGCTGCAAGCATATTTCAACAATTGAGATAGTTTGTACATGATACTGCAACAACGTTTGGGACAGGATTTATTTCACCATAGGCTGCTCTTACACACAGTAACAGAATCGGAAAAGCAAAACCCTGTTGAAGGCTATGGGAAAACTCAACATTGGCCTCTATTGGTTCAACACAATTTGTCAAGTATTTCTGTTACTCTCAACAGGCCATTGGGTCGTATTCATGTGATCGCTGTCCTTATTACTGCTTCTGCAGATGTAGAAATTGTATCTCCTCCACTGAGGAATTTGAGATTCTCGGTATTCTGACCTCTACACGGTCAATGCGAATATGTGCCAACAGTGACGTTCCCCAGTAGAACAGCAGACATTGACAATAATCGTTTCCCTCAGTAACAAAAACAGTCTCTTGATTTTGGAATTTTATTTGAAGTTATTTTTGAAACCGAAAGGCAATGGAACAGTTACAACAACATCCTGCTAACACTGTCAAAGGAAGTGGAATTAAGCTGGATCAAAGGGATGGGAGTGTCCTCTCTGAAAGAACAAGAATGATAGCACAGAATCTGACCATAATGTAGTTTAAAAATATGCTTAGCTGGAGCAAGCTTTTACCAGGCCCCATAAAATGGGGTTTGCAACTTTTTGTCCCCTGTCTAAATTTATCCTGTATTCTAATTCCCAAACCCCTGATTTGATGTCTCATTTGAGATCATCTTTGACATTCTCAGCAAAGGGTGAAGGTGGCACAGTGGTTAACACTGCTGCCTCACAGTGCCAGGGATCTGGGTTCAATTCCAGGCCTTGTGTGACTGTGTGGAGTTTGCATGTTCTCCCCGTGCCTGCATGGGTTTCCTCCGGGTGCCCCGGTTTCCTTCCACACTCCAAAGATGTGCGGGTTAGGTTGATTGGCCATGCTAAATTGCCCCTTAGTGTCAGGGAGATTAGCAGGGTAAACACATATGGTTACAGGGGTAGGGCCTTGGTGGGCTTGTTGGCGGTGTAGGCTCAATGGGCCAAATGGCTTCCTTCTGCACTGTAGGGATTCTATTCTATGAGATAAGGGTTGTGGATGTAAAGTGCTTCCTTCCTGTAAACTTTTCGCAGATACAGGTAGCTCGTCCTTTATTTCTTGTTTCCAGCTAACATATCTATCAATGTCTACAGCGCTGATAGGAACTGGAGGGCAGGGCTGCTGGAAGAGGAAGGCAGGCTTCAGACTGTATTGTTTATGACAAAGAACTTGTTGAGTCTGTGCAATTGTTTCTTCTTGAACTGAACGTGACAGATTACTATCTGCCTTTGGGTGAACACTTTCTATCAGCAGAATTGATCCTGCCCTGAATAGAAGCGAGAGTTGTGTTAAGAACACAGCTGATATTAAATGCTAGGGTATTCCAAATCCCAGAAGGGAAGCTTGACATGGCTGCTCTCAAGTGTATTCTGCAATTTGGTATAATGTGAGGGAACATGTTAAAAACTCTTTGTGGGCGGCACGGTGACACGGTGGTTAGCACTGCTGCCTCACAGCGCCAGGGACCCGGGTTTGATTCCTGGCTAGGGTCACTGTCTGTGTGGAGTTTGTATATTCTCCCCGTGACTGTGTGGGTTTCCTCCGGGTGCTCCGGTTTCTCCCCACAGTCTAAAGATGTGCGGGTTAGGTGGATTGGCCATGCTAAATTGCCCCTTAGTATCAGGGGACTAGCTAGGGTAAATGCATGGGGATAGGGCCTGGGTGGGATTATGGTGGGTGCAGACTTGATGGGCCGAATGGCCTCCTTCTGCACTGTAGGATTCTGTGATTCTAATAGTGAAGGATGTTCCAGACAATTGCGTGATGATTTTAAACAAAATAAATGTTTATTAAGCAATAAAACACAGAACAAGAAAGTCAACTAGAAATATACTTAACTACATTAGTGGCTATGCACAGTATCTTTAAATTTACCCAGTTCCGAATCCCTCTATTTTCCTAACTTCAGAGCTAAACCCCCTAAAACAACATCCCATAGGTTTTAAAACTATAGGCAAAATACAGAAATAATTACCACACGCAGGCATTTATATCTTTTGGGGTTGCTTCCAATTTAGGATAAAACAACTGGCTTCTCAACTCGGCTTTTCTCCAAACATAGCTGGTTGGGAACTGACACAGCTTCTGTGCTGAATTTTCAAATGCAGCTTGCATAGGGTGAACTTGCCTCTAATATACTGGTTACCCTTTTGATCTCCCTTTACCTGAACTAGCCTTCTCAGAAGTCACCTTAATTACCTCAATTTTGTGAGTTCACCTTTTAGGATGTAATTGTCAAATTCACACCTCAACACTTCCTTTGAACTTCTAATGTCTCTACTTAACATTCCATCCGCCATTGTTACCAACTTGCCTTAGGTAAACATCTGTTTACAGTGTGGCTAGGTTCATCAACATATCAAAACACAAGTTCCACCAACCCAGCCAACCTGTCTCTGTTACAGTTTCCATCTTTAAATAGTTTCTTTTTAAAAAATAAAACCAGAAGAATATATTTCCACATACCAGATTTCCTTGCATTTTATTTTAACACAATTTCCTAGCAGTTGTTATGAAATTCAGGTCAGTCTAACTTGGACCAAGTGATTTTCCTAATACAGCTCTTAAGATGGTTTATAAAAGACTGCAATGCATGGCCACCAGCATCCCCACTCCTCTGCATGGACTTACAGATTTACGGCATCATCTTCTTTCTTTACCTCCCAGCATACTGCTTTATCTTGAACATCTTCTTCCAAATCTTGTATGCAGTTGGTTAGTTTATTTATTAGTCACAAGTAGGCTTACATTAACACTGCAATGAAGTTACTGTGAAAATCCCCTGTTGGGGTACACTGAGGGAGAATTTAGCATGGCCAATGTACCTAACCAGCACATCTTTTGGGAAGAAACTGGAGCACCTGGAGGAAACCCACGCAGACACGGGGAGAATGTGCAAACTCTGCACAGACAGTGACCCAATCCAGGAATTGAACATATGTCCCTGGTGCTGTGAGGCAGCAGTACTAACCACTGTGCTGCAGCAGTCGATTGTGCAGTTTAGAGAATTTGCCTGCTCACCTGAGCCCCAATGTTCTTGTCAGCCACCCCCACACATCCCCACCCTTCCCCCCACAATAGATATATTCAGCAGAGTAGGAAAAACAGAAGAGAAAGAGAAAAGGGATGGTCAAAGAGAAAAGGAGGGACGCAGTCGGAGGGAGAGAGAGAAAAGAGGCAGAAAGAGAGCAGGAATTCGGTGAACATGTTATGTTGCGGGTACTTTACAGGAGGGAAGTTGGTTGTGAGTTGAACAAGTTAATCATGAATCTGCCCCAATTGAGCAACTTAATTGTGTGTGGTCCATTCACAAATTGTCATATACACATCCAGTGCACTCTTCAAAGGTTTAACATAAAACCATTATACAGCTTATCAAGGACACTTATGTATATAAAGTATCTGATGTATTTTACAAAGGTGGAAGATATATTGGGTTGTTTTTGAGTTCTTGGTTTAAACAAATAAGAAAAACAACTGGGAGTATAGTGAAGGCCGATTCAACTGAGGTCTTCAAAAGATAAGTGATTAATGATCTGAAGAGAAACAAATTGCAGAGTTGTTCTTGCAGAGAGCTGGTATTGCTATGACAGGCTGAATGACCTCTTTCTGTGCTGTGATCATTCTATAATTCCAATTGGCAACCTTGCTCTGGAAAAAGGTAAAGATGCTAAATATAGAATCCCTATAGTGCAGAAAGAGGCCACCCAGCCCATTGAGTCTGCAACGACTCTCCGAAAGAGCATCCCCACCCAGGTCTTCCTCTCCACCTTATCCCTGTAACCCCGTGCATTAACCATGGCTTGTCCACCTCACCTATACATCTTGGGACACTAAGGGGCAGTTTAGCATGGCAAATCCTCCTAAGCTGCACATCTTTGGAACGTGGGAGAAAACCGGAGCACCTGGAGGAAACCCACACAGATGCAGGGAGAATGTGCAAACTCCACGCAGTCACCCAAGGCCGGAATTGAACCCTGGTTCCTGGCTCTGTGAGGCAGCAATGCTAACCATTATGCCACCATGCTTAAGTATCCGCACTGAGGTTAGATAATGCACTGTTGAGAGTGGCATGGAGTTAAAATCATAGAATCCCTACAGCGCAGAAGGAGGCCATTCAGCCCATCGAGCCTGCACTGAAAACAATCCCACCCAGACCCTATCCCTGTAACCCCATGTATTTACCCTTCTAATTCCCTTGACACTAATAGGCAATTTAGCATGGCCAATTCACATAACCCGCACATCTTTGGAGTGTGGGAGGAAACTGGAGCATCCGGAGGAAACCCACGTAGACAAGGGGAGAACATGCAAACTCCACACAGTTGCCCGAGGCCAGAATTGAACCCGGCTCCCTGGCGCTGTGAGGCAGAAGTGCTGAATTTCCAAGCCACGCTGAGGTGGGGACAAAAGGGGATGAGACCTGAAAATGCTGGCACAGCTAGTGAGCTGGTTTCCTGACCCCATTCTTCGTGCTGGCCATTTTTGGCAAGTTGCATTCTGGGGCCGGCAAGGTCCCCATGAGGCAAGCAGCCAATTTGACTCATTTAGAACCTGGTTAGTTGCACTTGGAAGAGGCTAAGAGAGATTATCCAGTTGGCCTCCGGTTCCCCATGTATGCAAAGGGCAGTCCAACTGCCTTGTGGTGGGCACCCAGCAACAGGCCAGGGAACTTAGCTGCAGCCTAAGGTTCCCCTATCCGGCGGTTTCACTGTTCCCCTTCCACTCCCCCCACAGCCCCTCCCACAAACCCTCTCCCAGGTGGGAGCCTGGCTGCTGTATCTGTTCTAAAACTTTTAAAAAGGTTGATGAGAGGTTGTTGCCATGTTGAAGTGCACAACGGGCTGAATGTTTGCTGCGTGTCAAATATGCAGAGACAGGAAATTTCCTAAATTAGAAACCTGGCTCAGGGAAAACTGCCCCGACCCACCGGATTTTGATTCCAGTGTTATCTGGCCTGGGGTGGGCCATGCCCAATGGCATTATGGACAAGGCATAGAGCCCTTCCGCCATGGTGAAAATTCAGGCCAATTTTGCAACCTGCAGCTCAAAAGAACATAAGAACTAGGAGCAGGATTAGGCCATCTGACTCCTCGAACCTGCTCCACCATTCAATAAGATCATGGCTCCCATCTCGCTGAAAGGATTCTGACTGATTCTCCAGCTTCATGCGCTCACCTGCCACTCTTGAACCTGTCTCCATGACAATTAATGAGGCACCTGAGTGGAACTCCTCAAAAGTGATTGTTTACCCCCCAATTCCAGGGCAGGTTCCGTCCTGAATCCTGTTTCCCCACACTGACACAAATATCTAACCCAGCGTGTCAGAAGACAAAACATTGCTCATCCTGAAGGTTTGAAACCCTCTCTTGAAAAACAAAGAAAACTTTGTAAATAGTTTAAGCTTGTCACAAATAGCATTATAGACAATTTCATGATCAAAGGCATGGGGGCTGTACACAAAACTATTGTTGATGACTTTTTTTCAAATGCTACTGGCTTAGAAAACACATTTTCTGGGCCCTATTTTACCATTTTGATTCTAAGTGTTGGGCGGACTTGAAACTGGGAGTGTTTCAGATCCGACTTTTAGACCCGTTCTCAGGCGCCCCCATACGCACTCTGTCTGCAAAAATATCAGCGATTCTGAATCGCGCTGCAGAAGCCTGTGGGCGGGGCTTAACGTACCCGAAACCCTGCAGCTCCGATCGGCACCTCCCACTGCGCATGCGCAGAAAAAAAAAAGATAGAATGCTGCTCCCCTGCCACATCCCTCCCGGGCCGGATAATGCCTCCTCCTGGCCCCCACAGACATTGCCCCACTCCCACAACATTACTGACCCCTTTATCCTCCCACCCCCCCCCCCCCCCCCCCCGCCAGCCAGACCAATTGCGGGCCTTTCCCCCCCTTCTCCCACTGATCACAGGCAGAGTGGCAGCGAACCCCCCCTCCCCCCCCACTGATCTCAGGTGGGGTAGCAGCAGACCCCCCCCCCCCCCCCCACTGATCTCAGGCAGAGTGGCAGTGGACCTCTTTTCCCCTCCACTGATCTCAGGCAGAGTGACAGTCCATTAAGTCAATTTAAATGCATGCAAATGCATGTAAATGGCCGTCGTGCCCGTTTTGGGCGTGGTCCCGATCACTGCCATGTTTGGGCCTTGGTAAAGGGGGAACCGGAGGTGGGCGCGGATCGCACTACTTGCCTCACATCCGACTTTACCAAGTTTTCACACCAGAAAACGGGCGCAACGCAATGGTAAAATCGGGCCTTCTGTGTCTAATTCAAACATTAAAATATTTTAAAATTTTAAATTGCATTTAACAAATCTGAGGTGTAAGATGTTGGATGTGATTTTGTCTGCCACCCTTGTGCCACAAAGAACATCTACCTCAATTAATTGTTTTTCAGAAAATGCACTGTAAGGAATCATGGTGCTTAGTATAACTTCAGCACAAACTTATCTCCATTGCTAATGTAACGCAAAATGAATGCGGTTTAGAGGTGCATTGTTCATAGCTGTACCAGTTTGTAATCTACCAGAAAATATTCCAAACCTAATATAATATTAATGTTCCTTTAATGTGAATAGTTTTGTATTTCATTTGTACAATGTACTTAGTTCCTCTCTACATCCGCTAACTAGTAATTAGTACACAAGTGATTCATTTATCCAGCTGCCTCAAATTAACCTATAATTCAGTAAATATAAATGTCAAGTTTGTATTCTTCAAAGTAAATTGTCAAAAAAATGAACAACACTTTTTAAACAAACTTCCTTCTGTAGTTTAACATTTTACATTGACTTCAAATAAGTTGTGACACTACCATTCATAATTCTCAAAAGTTTAATGGGCAACACTGGGGAGCCATATTATCAAGTTGCATTAGCAGGATTATTCATTATAAAGTAAAGCAAACCTCACCAATTTGTTCTGGTATGATCTTGCTTAAATCACTCTCAGAACATTGTGTCCAGTTTCAGTTCTGTTGGTGGGTCAAAGTAGAGTTTTTGGAAAAAGTTTTGAGGAAAACCACAAGAATGATTTCTAGCTTAAGTAACCTTACTGCTCAGATAAGCTTTAAAAGTTTTAAGTTCTTAAAGTTTACTTATTAGTGTCACAAGTAAGTATTAATGATTTTGAATTAATGAATTGTTAAAATGTTCGCATGGCTATTTTAGCACATGAGCTGGATTGCTTGACAGTGTAAAGTTTTAAAGTTCTTTTAAAGTTTGTTTATTAGTGTCACAAGTAGGCTTACATTCACACTGCAATGAAGTTACTGTGAAAATCCCCTAGTCGCCACATTCTGGCACCTTTTGGGTACACTGAGGGAGAATTTAGCATGGCCAATGCACCTAACCAGCACGCCTTTCAGACTGTGGGAGGAAACCAGAGCACCCGGAGGAAATCCATGCAGACATGGGGAGAATGTGCGAATTCCGCACAGACAGTGGCCCAAGCCGGGAATCGAACCCAGGTCCCTGGCACTGTGTGAGGCCACTGTACCAACCACTGTGCCACTGCGCCATCCTTTGAACTAGAAAATCCTAGGGAAGAGAAAGAAAGCTTTCAAAATTCAGTGGGTGACTTGTTTTCAGATTTAAATTCAGAAATCCCATTATATCTGCAGTGTGACAATCACACTAATGCGTCTGTGGAGATGCTGTCTGAGGCCAGACAGCAGCACCCTGAAAACTCCAGACACACTTAGTGAGAAAAAAGTCAATTGCGACCTCAGATATTTGAGAGGTGCCAATTGTAAGCATAAGTGAAGGAACAAGAGAACAAAAGGGATACTTTTATTGAACAGCTTATGAAATATGTATTTGATAATGGTGTTATTACCTTTGAAAATGTAGGATTAAGTTGACAGGATCAGGGGGAAAGAAATCAGGGACAAAATTGTTTTAAAAGAAATACTTTCAGTGAATTATTTATCCTTCCTTTTCTTGGTGGAGTCGACTGACTCATATTTTTCTAAGTCCTTAATGCTTTTTTTGGAAGTTTCAGTGCATGTTCTTACTGCAGTCCATCGGTACAATGTTTTGTTATGACATCTGAGGTGTGGCACAGGAAATGCCTTAAGAGTGAAAGACAGGAAGGGCAACGGGAAATGTGACTTGTAGAGTGTTCTTGTAATCTCTAAAACTCATCACTGACATTTTTTCTCACAGCGATCACTTTGTTAGCTGAAAGGAGTTAGCCTGGAGTTAGCCTGGACTTCTCAGTGCACTGCTGTCTAAGCTTGTGCAGTGTGCAGGTTTTCCCTTGTGCATTATGATTCTCTCACTACAGATACATTGGGATTTACAAAACTGGCTTTATCTTAGGGTAAGTAATTTTTTTGCAACCAATAGTGTGATGAACATCAAAAGTCAGTGCATTCGATGTTGACACTACAATTTAGGATTGTAACTTACTACAGCGAGTGTACAATATCTATGGACTATATATAAAGGCCTGTATGTGGTGTAAGATTTTTGATAATGAGATATTAGACAGATAGCTACCTAACTGGTTGACAGATTGAAGTACTGAATTCATATTATCTGAATCACATTTCAGCAGAATTCCACACTTGCATAGTGGTATTGCAACGCAACACAAAACTGGTCAACCAATTGTATCTTATTTAAAAGCAAAATACTGCAGTTGATGGAAATTTGAAATAAAAACAGAAATTGTTGGAAATACTCAGTTGGCAGCATCTGTGGGGAGAGAGGCAGAGTGAACATTTCAGGTTGATGATCTTAAAGTCAGTGTTTTCTGTGCTATCCTGGTTCTTAGGCATGTTTAACCCTTGCCTTTTCATTAATCTGTAGCATCAAGGTGTTGTCAAACTCTGTAATGTCACTTACCTATGCTCATCTTCTTGCTTCACTTACAATCATTTTGGTAGTTGCAGAAATTCCATTTGTCCTGTGGCCTACTATCCATTTTCTCACCTTTTATCTTAGCTGTGGTCTCTATACACCATACACACAAAATGTGTGCCTGCTCTTTTCTACTTTCACTCATTCTTCCTCTTGCTTCTTCCATTTCGATACGATTTTCTCGGTTGGAGGAGGACCAAAATGTCTTCTATTTCCACACTGTTTACCATGTCTTGTCATGTCCAGTTTTATCCCTGTAAGAAGTTTCACAACACCAAGTTAAAGTCCAACAGGTTTATTTGGTAGCAAATACCATAAGCTTTCGGAGCGCTGCTCCTTCGTCAAATGGAGTGGAAATGTGCTCTCAAACAGTGCACAGAGACACAAAATCAAGTTACAGAATACTAATTAGAATGCGAATCCCTACAGCCAGCCAGGTCTTAAAGATACAGACAATGTGGGTGGAGGGAGCATTAAACACAGGTTAAAGAGATGTGGATTGTCTCCAGACAGAACAGCTAGTGAGATTCTGCAAGTCCAGGTGGCAAGCTGTGGGGGTTACTGATAATGTGACATAAATCCAACATCCCAGTTTAGGCCGTCCTCACGTGTGCGGAACTTGGCTATCAGTTTCTGCTCAGCGACTCTGCACTGTCGTGTGTCGTGAAGGCCGCCCTGGAGAACGCTTACCTGAAGATCCAAGGCTGAATGCCCGTGACTGCTGAAGTGCTCCCCCACAGCAAGAGAACAGTCTTGCCTGGTGATTGTCGAGCGGTGTTCATTCATCCGTTGTCGTAGCGTCTGCCTGGTTTCCCCAATGTACCATGCCTCGGGACATCCTTTCCTGCAGCGTATCAGGTAGACAATGTTGGCCGAGTTGCAAGAGTAGGTACCGTGAACCTGGTAGATGGTGTTCTCACGTGAGTTTTATCTCTACCAGACAAGAAAGCCGTTTCTCTTTTGTAACCACTCAAACCAGATTTTACAAAAGAAGAAACAACCAACTATTGTAATATGTCTTTAGCAGCATGCCAAAACTAGAAGGGAAGTGTGTCATGTGATTTTATCTTGGTTTCACTTCAGCCCATGAACAGAACACAGCACACACAGCCCTGCTACTGCTGTCTTCAAGCTTTCAATCCACGTATGTATGTTTTCATGTGCCTTGTATTAATAAGTGAACCCACAACATGTTTACTTGTGAGTGATTGGTGTTTTTATATCATTATAAAAACACGACACTACCCAATCCTGCCATCATGGATGAGCATCACTCCAAAACAAATTATAATGATCTGTGTAACAAGATAAGCTGTAGATCATAAGATATTTGGCAATTTTAGGCGACCTTTTTCCAGGAAAAATGTCCATCTTGTGGTCCGGCATTTTCTACCAATAGCGAAATATTAAAAAATTCATGTCCAAGAGCTTCATACTTCCAGTACTGGTATTAACCTGGCATCGGGTGTGGGGCCTCACCAGGTGGGGAGCATGGCAAGCAAACATGGCTAAGTGCCTGCTCGAGGGAGTTGGCAGTGAGAAGTGAGGGTGCCACTCAGAGCCACCAAGAGCCACCTCCCTGCCTTTGCTGTTGACAACTTTCTCCACCCCATCTCTTCCCTTTGAGCCATCACTCACCTGTGCCTTGGGCCCTCCTCGATCCCAGAATAGGTGTAGGGAGCTGCCACTGCCTCCCCAGTGGAACTGCTGAGTACAGAAGGAGCTACACCTCTGGCTGGCAGATGTCCCTGAACTCCATGCCCTAGGGTCCTCGATCCTGGGGGGAAGCTTGCTGCTGTCCTGTCAAATGCCTGAACAACACAAAATGAAGCGGGCCTTCCCTAAGAGAGACAAATCGGGGGTCTCTCTGGCTGGTAGCCAAGATCTTCATTGCCTCCGCAAGATTCCACCTGATAATTGCAAAAGTTGATGGAATCAACATGAGTACTGATGGGAGTCAAAGGGCTTAGACTCAATTTTTACAACATTTAGTGAGAGGAATTTTGGTATCAAATTGAGAGCTTGGCAAATTCAGGGTGCAGCAAGGTGGGACTGTTATCCATATTTATGTGGAAACTAACCATGTGCTACCTGAGAATGTCACCAAGCTATAACATTGTAGATAATGGAAAGGAAAATTGGGAAGGGAGCTGGTGTACACCACAGCAACAATAAATGGTATTTTTATAAATACATATTTAGATGCGTTGCATATATGCCATGCATTCTCCATGGCAACACTTCAACCAGCGTTGACTTGCCAACCAATCAACATCCTTTTCTCATGCAGTATTAATTGTTGCTCCCTTTGAAATTTGGTATTCTTGCATCTATCCTGGTGAGTGTAAAATGGAAACCTTCAACAGCATCTCTCTTTTTTCAACAATACTCAAGTATTTATAAAGTACTTATAAGGTAATAAATAGTCCCAATTCACAAAAACATTACAAGTAACATTTGACACTGAGCCACATATCAGTGCAGATGGTCAAAATCTTGGTCAAAGAGGTATTTTTTAAGGAGCGTCTTATAGGAGGAATAAGGGGTAGTGAGGCCCAGAGGTTAAGGGCGGGAGTCTAGGGCTTAAGGCCGAGGCAACTGAAGGTTCAGTCATGGTGGTGGAGCAATTCAAATTGAGGATACTCGAGAGACCAGAGGCAGATATATGGGAAGATCGTAGAGCTGGAGAAGATTACAGAAATGGAAGTGGCAAGACCATGAAGGGATAAATGATCATCTATTCAGAAGAAGAGAAGGAAGTAGTGCTAACATAGTGCAATATTCAGATAGGCAAGTGCAGATCCAGGGAGGACAGCACCCAGGAAATGAACTTGACCAGGGCAGAAGGCCAACACTGCTCTTGTAGCCACAGTATTTATATGGCTAGTCCAGTTCAGTTTCTGGTCAATGCTAAACCCCAGGATGTTGATAGTGGGGGATTACAAAAGAACAAAGAACAAAGAAAATTACAGCACAGGAACAGGCCCTTCGGCCCTCCAAGCCTGCGCCGACCATGCTGCCCGACTTAACTAAAACCCCCTACACTTCCGGGGACCATATCCCTCTATTCCCATCTCATTCATGTACTTGTCAAGACGCCCCTTTAAAGTCACTACCGTATCCGCTTCCACTACCTCCCCCGGCAATGAGTTCCAGGCACCCACCACTCTGTGTAAAAAATCTGCCTTGTACATCTCTTTTAAAATTTGCCCCTCGCACCTTAAGCCTATGCCCCCTAGTAATTGACTCTTCCACCCTGGGAAAAAGCTTCTGACTATCCACTCTGTCCATGCCTCTCATAATCTTGTAGGCTTCTATCAGGTCTCCCCTCAACCTTCGTCGCTCCAGTGAGAACAAACAAAGTTTCTCCAACCTCTCCTCATAGCTAATGCCCTCCATACCAGGCAACATCCTGGTAAATCTTTTCTGTACCCTCTCCAAAGCCTCCACATCCTTCTGGTAGTGTGGCGACCAGAATTGAACACTATATTTCAAGTGCGGCCTCACTAAGGTTCTATAAAGCATCAACATGACTTGCCAATTTTTAAACTCAATACCCCAGCCGATGAAGGCAAGCATGCCGTATGCCTTATTGGCTACCTTCTCCACCTGCATTGCCACTTTCAGTGACCTATGTACTGTACACCCAGATCCCTTTGCCTATCAATACTCCTAAGGGTTCTGCCATTTACTGTATATTTCCTATCTGTATTAGACCTTCCAAAATGCATTACCTCACATTTGTCCGGATTAAACTCCATCTGCCATCTTTCTGTCCAAGTCTCCAACTAATCTATATCCTGCTGTATCCTCTGATGGTCCTCATCGCTATCCACAAATCCACCAACCTTTGTGTCGTCCGCAAACTTACTAATCAATCCAGTTACATTTTCCTCCAAATCATTTATATATATTACAAACAACAAAGGTCCCAGCACTGATCCCTGAGGTACACCACTTGTCACAGCCCTGCATTCAGAAACGCACCCTTCCACTGCTACCCTCTGTCTTCTTTGACCGAACCAGTTTTGTGTCCACCTTGCCAGCTCACCTCTGATCCCGCGATGTTAATGCGTTTGAATGTCAAAGGGTTATGGTTAGATCCTCTCTTGTTGGCGATGGTCATTGCCTGGCACTTGTGTGGTGTAAATGTTATTTGTTATTTGTTAATCCAAGCTTGGGTATTATCCAGATCTTGTTGCATTTGAACATGGACTGCTTCAGTATCTGAGGAGTCGCAGATGGTGCTGAACACTGTGAAATCAGCAAGCATCCCCACTTCTGACCTTATGATGGAAGGTAGATCGTTGACGAAACAGCTGAAGGTGGTTGTGCCTAGGACACGACCCTGAGGAATTTCTGAATTGATGTTCTGGAACTGAGATGATTGACCTCCAATCACCACAACTATCTTCCTTTGTGCCAAGTATGACTCCAACCAGAAAGGGTTTTCCCTCTGATTCCCATTGACTCCAGTTTTGATAGGGCCCCTTGATGCCACACTCGGTCAAATGCTGCCTTCATGTCAAGGGCAGTCACTCTCACAAGTGGGAAGGATAATGGGCAGTCAGAGGGGAGGAATTGTTGCACTGGGGATGGTCTGGATGCAAGTATATCAAAAAGCTGTAATGGACCCAAAATACAATTTGTATCTCTTCCCTATTGTGACTGTAGCTTTAAGACCAACTGCACCGAGTTCATCCCTTACACGTGTGCAGAGTCCAAATAGAGAGAAGCTGCTCTCCGCCACCGGAATCTCAGGGAAACGTCCTTGAGATGGGAAACACACTGCCACCAGATGAGTGCGACTGTGGATGTAAGCCAGCGGCAGCTTAGCAGATGCAGCCGCTAGCAACGGGAACAAGCATCCACCCTCACTCACCGTAAAGGATAACTCTTAAAAAGGGAGAAATAGAAGGGGGCTTTCAAAATACTTGATCAACAGCAAGGTAAACCTCATTCATCCTCTAGACGTGTTTAGACATTTCTGCAATCGAATGCAGAGTTGATCGGTTAGCTGTGTAACTTTTCTTTCTTTCATCCAGTAAATAACGCAAACGAGGAGCGATAATAATATTTATTTTGAGAGATTTTAATTGGAATATTGGATTGAAGGGATTTTTAAAAAATCCGACCTGAGCTATTTCTCAGTTACTAAAACAGTGGGCAGAAAGGAAAATATTTTCAGGTTGAATGTAGTGTGAATTGTTGTTTAGGTAACAAAACATTCTGGTGATATGGATAAATCAAACCGAATCCCTTCAGTCTCTTGAAGACTTATTTCTACTTTTCTTATATTCCCTCCTTTATTTCCAACAATATTTGTAGTCTTTAACAGACAGAATATGTTGTTATTCCTCCTCCTGTTTTATTGCTTGGCTTTTCATTTTGTTAGCTCCGGACAAATAAAGCATTTATGATCCCCTTTCAGCTCAGGATATTTTTATTCAAACAGTGCATGTTTACAGCCACGATATTTCCATTAGTTCGTTTACACAATCGCTTCCCGATCTGGAGTTAACAACTCTGAGCAATCCCAAATCTCCATCCAGCCTTTGCTCCACTCCCAGGGCCTGATTTTGACCAGCCGGCGAAAAATAGAAACTTTACGTTTTATTTTTTTTTAAAGCGTTGATTAGTTATTTTAAGGTGGGATATTATCAATGAATGTCCATGAGGGAGGGGGAAACCTCTCTCCCACAAGGAGATAATTTCCTGGCCACTGCTCTTTTCAGGGCAAGGAAAGAATTGTTGACTAAAGGTTTTCAGAGTAAATCATACCCCAACTCACTTTAATGTTTCAGCTCTGATCACCACATATTAAAATAACTCAGCGATGAATAGAAAAAGTTGATTTTTTTCCATCTGATAACTAAACATATTGATTATCTGATCATTGGCAAACAAAAACAATCTGGCATGAAATATGATTTACATCATTGAACTGTTCTGGCTCCCGAGTCATGCATTACACCTGTTTTTTCCCCCTTTTTCTGCCAGTCATTTTCTCATTCTTTCCACTTCAGGAGAGAAGTGAAGTGTTTGGCTTCTTCCTGGCATGGGCTGCCTGGTAACTCACCCAATTGGCAGTTCTTTACTTCTCAGCTAAGACAGTGGGCATTGGCAGGGAATCAATTATCAGGCATCACCATCAAACCCAATCTTATCTCACACTTACTACAGGCAATGCTCTATGCCATCCTACTATTAATTTCTGCCTTTTTATTTTTCTTACCAAGTCCCTGTCAGTTTGATTGTAGACTTCCATCCTTCCCACCCTCTTTTTCCTATTCCACCCCTTCAATTTCTGTCCTTTTTTTCGCATCGACTCCCACCTTGTTCTGAAAAGTTAGCTTCTGCAGCGATGCTGTTCTGTGGGCACCGTATGCCCCATGGTACTTTGGCCAAGTGAGTTTAGATAAACAGCCGCAGCAAGGTATTTGAGTGTGGGGAACATCACAGGTAGTTCAATTCTTGTCTTTACTTGACATCCGGTGCTTTAAGAGAAAGGTTACTGAATAGCAATTGGAAGTTTCTGGATATTTCAAAGTGAGAATCTTGCTAGAATTTCCTTTTGCTGAAGTGAAGAAATTGATGCCAATTATAAAGGCTGGCACGGTGGCACAGTGATTAGCTCTGTTGCCTTATAACACCAGGGACAAGGGTTTGATTCCCGGCTTGAGTCACTGTCTGTGAAGAGTTTGGATGTTCTCCTCATGTCTGCATGGGTTTCCTCCAGGTGCTCTGGTTTCCTCCCGCAGTCCAAAGATGTGCGGTTAGGTGGATTGGCCACATGCTAAATTGCCCCTTAGTGTCAGGGGGACTCGCTAGGGTAAATGCATGGAGGTTATGGGGGTAGAGCCTGGATAGGATAGTGGTCAGTACAGACTTGATGGGCCAAATGGCCTCCTTCTGTACTGTAGTGATTCTGTGATTCTATGATAATGTCCCTATTATTGAAGTGATTGAATTAGAGACCTTTCAACAGGTCGAACAACTACCCTTCTGAGGGAAGTGGTAGCAGAGTGGTAACTGGTAATCCCGAGGCAGGCAAATACTCTGGGGACATGAGTCCAAATCCCAACATGGCAGAAGGTGGAATTTAAATTCAATTAATTCATACATCCAGAATTAAGCAAGTATGTATGGAATTAAAAGCGAGTCCACTATTGTCAATTTTCACAAAAACAATCTAGTTCAATAATGTCCTTTAGGGATGGAATTCTGGTACTCTTACCTGGTCTATATGTAAATCCAGACCCACAGTAATGTGGTTGACTCTTAAATGTCTGGCTAGTACTAGTACCCCTGCTGGCATAAAGGGCATGGCTGCGAGATTGGGCCTGAGGCATTTGGTCAGGGAACCAACAAGGGGGAAAATTGATGAGTCCTTGGCCTCATCAACCTACCTGTCGGTCCATGACGGTATTTACAGGAGAAACCGCCACACAATCCTTCTGGATATGGAATCCCATCTTCACATAGAGGGTACTCTCCATTGCGTTGTGTGGCACTACCACCGTGCTAAATGGGATAGATTTTAAACAGATCGCAAAGCTTAAAACTGGTTATCCATAAAGCAATGTGGGCCATCGGAAGCAGCAGAATTATAATCAACCACAGTCAAAGAACAAAGAACAAAGAAAATTACAGATGTGACCTGACATATCCCCCACTCTACCATTACCATCAATCCAGGGGATCAACCCAAAATCAATCAAGAGTGCAGGAGGATAGGCTAGAAACAGCACCAGACATACCTAAACGTGATGTGTCAACCTACTGAAATAACAACGCAGGAATACAGAACTATTTATTCTGCCAAACAGCAGAAGTTGGATGCAATGGGTAGAGCTAAATGATTCCACAACCAATGGATCAGATCTAAGCTCTACAGTGCTGTCGCATCCAGTTGTGAATGGCGGTGGAAAATTAAATAAATAATCAGTGGAGGAAGCCTCACAAATATCCTCATCCTCAATAATGGGAGAGCACAGCACAGCACAGAAGACAAGGCTGAAGCATTTGCAACCATCTTAGCCAGAAATGCCAAGTGGATGGCCCATCCTAGCCTCCTTCTGAAATCCCCAGCATCACAAATACCAGTCTTCAGCCATTCCACTCACTCCACACAATATCAAGAAATGGCTGAAGCCATGGGTACTTTAAAGGCTGTAGGCCCTTACAACATTCCAGCAATAGTATTTAATAGTACTGAAGGCTGATCCATTAGAGCTACAACACTGTTGGCTACCAAGGTGTTCCATTAGAGCTACAACAAGCTGTTCCATTAGAGTTACAACCCTGGTGGCTACCAAGGGTATATCCTCTCCACAAAAAGCAGGAAAAATCCATCCTGGTCAGTTTACTTTTGATCATCAGTAAAGTGATGGAAGGGGTCATCAACAGTGCTATCAAGTGGCACTTACTGAGTAATAATCTGCTCACTCATGCTCAGTTTGGGTTCCAGCAGGGCAACTCAGCTCCTGATTTCATTACTGTCTTGGTCCAACATGGACAAAAGAGCTGAACTCAGAGGTGAGGCAGTAATTGACCGAATGTGGAACCAGCAAACCCCAGTAAACTGGAAGTCAATGGAAATCAGGAAGAAAACTCTTCAGTGCTTGGAGTCATACCTAGAACAAAGAACGATGGCTATTGTTTTTGGAGGCCAATCATCTCAGTTCCCGAACATCATTGCAGGAGTTCCTCAGGATAGTGTCCGAGGCCCAACCATCTTCAGCTGCTTCATCAATGACCTTCCCTCCAAAAAGTCCAAAATGAGGATATTTGTTGATGATTACTTATATTCAGCACCATTGGGACTCCTTAGATACTGAAGCAGTCTCTATTCACATGCAGCAAGATCTGAACTGTATTCACGCCACAAAAATTGCCATGCAATGACCATCCAACACGAGGGAATCTGTCCATCCCTTCTTGACATTCAATGGCACTACCTTCACTGAATCCCTGACTATCAACATTCTGGGGGGTTACCATTGACAAAACTCTCAGCTGGACCAGCCATTTGGATACTGTGGCTACAACAGCAGGTCATAGGCTTGAAATTCTGTAGCAATTAACTCACCTTCTGACTCACCAAAGCCTGTCCACCATCTATAAGGCACAAGGCAGGCGTGTGATGGAATACTGTTCACTTCTCTTGAGGAGTGCAGTTCCAACAACACTCAAGAAGCTTAACACCATCTAAGGCAAAACAGCCAGCTTGATTGGCATCCCATCCACCATCTTAAACATCACTCCCTCCAGCACCAACGAACAGTGGCAACAGTGTGTACAGGGGCGGCATGGTGGCACAGTGGTTAGCACTGCTGCCTTACAGTGCCAGGGACCCGGGTACAATTCCCGGCTTGGGTCACTGTCTGTGTGGAGTTTGCACATTCTCCCCATGTCTGCATGGGTACCTCCAGGTACTCCTGTTTCCTCCCACAGGCCAAAGATGGCGGGTTAGGTGGATTGGCCATGCTAAATTGGCCCTTAATGTCAGGGGGACTAGCTAAGGTAAATGCATGGGGTTATGGGGATAGGGCCTGGGTAGGATTGTGGTCGGTGCAGACTTGATGGACTAAATGGCCCCCTTCTGCACTGTAAGATTCTATGAATCTATGATTCATCCACAAGATGCACTGCAGGAACTCATAAGGCTCCTTCGACAGCACCTTCCAAACCCACAGCATCTACCACCTACAAGGACAAGGGCAGCAGATGTATGGGAACACCACCAGCCGAAAATTCCCGTCCAAGCCACTCACCATCCTCACTTGTCACCTGACATATCACTGTTCCTTCCCTGTCACTGGGCACAATCCTAGATCCCCCTTCCTAACAGCACTGAGGGTGTACCTACATCATACAGACTGCATTGATTCAAGAAGGTGTCTCACCAACACCTTCATAACTGCAATTAGGAATGGGCACTAAGTGTTGGCCAAGCCAGTGATGTTCACATCCTGTGAAAAGTATAAAAGGACATTTATAAGCATTGTTAATGAAGCAAAACAAAATGTCTTAATGCTTCACCAGAGCATTACCAGACGTAATTTGATACCAGGGTGCATAAGAAGATAGCTAGACCTATGACCTAAAGATGTAAGTATCTTGGTCTGCTTGGCACAATTACTGACTTATTAACTCAGGGGCACAGACTATTTTACTCTTTGATTTAATTTCAATCAATTGCTCTTTAAAGCAACTGCAAAGCAATCGTTAGAGAATTCGATGAAAGGGCATTCACCTGAAATATTCTCTGTATTTCTTCACGGATGCTGCTTGACCTGCTGAGTATTTTCAGCATTTTCTTTTTCTATTTCAGATTTCCAGCGTCTACAGTCTTTTGCTCTGAAAAAGCAATCATGTTTGAATTGAAGGGATTTATTTCTAGTCGTGGCACCCTACAATTTCTAATTGTGGTGTATTCTATTCATAGAGTCATAGAATCCTACAGTGCAGAAGGAGGCCATTCGGCCCATTGAGTCTACATCGACTACAATCCTACCCAGGACCTATCCCCACAACCCCATGCATTTACCCTGGCTAGTCCCTCTGACACTAAGGGGCAATTTAGCATGGTCAATCCACCTAACCCACACCCATCTTTCGAATGTGGAAGGAGACTGGAGCACCCGGAGGAAACCCACACAGACACGGGGAGAAAGTGCAAACTCCACACAGGCAATCACCTGAGGCCGGAACTGAACTGGGTCCCTGGCACTGTGAGGCAGCAGTGCTAACCATTGTGCCACCGTGCCACCCAGGCAAGGCTTTCCCTGAACACATCAATTCTATTAGATAGTTCACTTAGGAAAGTAATGCAATGAGATACAAAATGATATTTTCCAAAGTCTATTCTTGTTTAACTTGGTCTCGCATTTTCATTAGTGACCCGAAAGCATATGTTTACTTGATTATTTACAATTTTATATTATTTCCTCCAGATAAATGCAAGTTTGCTTGTTCTTTGTATACAACTTCTAGATATTATTTTGCCCTCATTGCCCAGGAAGCTTTCTCCAGTTGTGATCCTTCCTCTCCAGAGCACAATTCCCTGCCATTAAATAAGCGCAGTAAGAGTTTTAACAACACCAGGTTAAAGTCCAACAGGTTTATTTGGTAGCAAATGCCATTAGCTATCGGAGCGCTGCTCCTTCGTCAGATGGAGTGGATATCTGCTCTCAGATACTTTATCTTTAAGACCTGGTTGGCTATAGAGATTCGCATTCTAATCAGTATTCTGTAACTTGATTTTGTGTCTCTGTATGCCCTGTTTGAGAGCAGATATCCACTCCATCTGACGAAGGAGCAGCGCTCTGAAAGCTAATGGCATTTGCTACCAAATAAACCTGTTGGACTTTAACCTGGTGTTGTTAAAACTCTTACTGTGTTTACCCCAGTCCAACGCCGGCATCTCCACATCATTAAATAAGTGGCCAAGTATCAGAGGAATGTTTGACTGCAATGGTACAGAGTGTTGGTGAGGCCACACCTGGAGTATTGTGTGCAGTTTTGGTGTCCTTACCTGAGGAAGGATGTCCTTGCTATAGAGGGAATGCAGCAAAGGTTTACCAGACTGATTCCTGGGATAGCAGGTCTGTCATATGAGGAGAGACTAAATCGGTTAGGATTATATTCACTGGAGTTTAGAAGAGTGAGAGGGGCTCTCATAGAAACTTATAAAATTCTAACAGGATTAGACAGGGTAGATTCAGAAAGAATGTTCCCGATTGTTGGGGAGTCCGGAAGTAGGGGTTGTAGTTTGAGGATGAATTACGTAGTTTTAGAACTGAGGTGAGGAGAAATTTCTTCACCCAGAGAGTGGTGAATTTGTGGAATTCCATAGAAATCCTACAGTGCCGAAGGAGGCCATTCGGCCCATCGAGCCTGCACCAACAACAATCCCATCCAGGCCCTATTCCCCTAACTCCACATATCTACCCCACTAATCCCTCCAATCTACACATCCCAGGACACTAAAGAGCAATTTGCCGTGGCCGGTCAACTTAACCCACACATCTTTGGACTGTGGGAGGAAACCGGAGCACCCGGAGGAAACCCACGCCGACACGGGGAGAATGTGCAAACTCCACACAGACCCAAGCTGGGAATCGAACCCGGGTCCCCGGAGCTGTGAGGCAGCAGTGCTAACCACTGTGCCACCATGCCGCCCTACCACAGAAAGTAGTTGCGGGCAAAACATTGTGTGACTTAATGAAGAAATTAGATATAGCTCTTGGGGCTAAAGGGATCAAGGGATATGGGGGGGAAGGAGGGATCAGGATATTGAATGTGATGATCAACCATGATCAAATTAATTAACGGAGCAGGCTTGAAGGGCTGAATAGTCTACTCCTGCTTCTATTTTCTATGTTTCTGTGTTTCTCACTGTAGTTTGCATGTGACCATTCTATTCCTGGTTCCAACTTGTATGGACTGGTAAGCAGGTTGCTATTACATCCTTAGTAGATACTCACCAATTTTAATCCATCATAATAGGCATAATTTTCGTAGTTAAAATGTTCAGGGAATAAAATTCATCTTATTAGAAAGAGGAAAAGATCCACCAATAAATCGTAAACTGAGGCCTAGATTTTTGCTTTGACGGTGGCTCTTCGTCATGGTGAAAATCTCAGAAACGGCTAGAAATTTGCAGTCTCACCCCAAATACTGCAATTCCTATTTTCATAGGGGTGAGACTTTGGGGTGAATTTTCCCGTTTCACCTGCCACGGGAATCGTAGTGGGCAAAGGGCAGACCATCAAAAGGTCCATTGACCTCAGCAGGATTTTCCGGTTTCGGTGCGAATGCGGCCGGAAGATCCCGCCCTTTGAGTTGAGCCAGGGTTTGCACATGCGCGATTTACTGAGGCAGCTAACCATCTAAATCACCCGCTGTCTCCACTGAAGTGAGATTTTGGAAGGTCAGGAGTGTGAAACCCAAAGTGTGCAGATTAGACCTGGAAAGAGCCGGTCTGAACTTGGTGGATTTGCTTGGACAGCTTTGGTTTTGATTCGGGACACCTTTGGGAGAGTTAAGGCCTCCTTTGGGAAAGGGAAGGCACCTTTTGGAATTGTTAAAAGTAAACACAATTGTAAAAAGTGGATTAACACATTGGAGCTCTCGAAGTTGGCAAGGAATTGTCAAATAACTGTCAAAGGAAACAGTCGAAGAGCTATCAAAGAATAGTCAAATGACTGTCAAGGGCGGCACTGTAGCACAGTGGTTAGCACTGCTGCTTCACAACTCCAGGGACCTGGGTTCGATTCCCGGCTTGGGTCACTGTCTGTGTGGAGTTTGCACATTCTCCTCGTGTCTGCGTGGGTTTCCTCCAGGTGCTCCGGTTTCCTCCCACAGTCCAAAGATGTGCGGGTTAGGTTGATTGGCCATGCTAAAATTGCCCTTAGTGTCCTGGGATGCGTAGGTTAGAGGGATTAGTGGGTAAATATGTAAGGATATGGGGATAGGGCCTGGGTGGGATTGTGGTCGGTGCAGACTCGATGGGCCGAATGGCCTCTTTCTGTGCTGTAGGGTTTCTAAGAATTCTAATAAGCTGTCAAAGAACTGTCAAAGGATACTATGGAGGGGTTAAGGCCAAGGGTAGTGGGTGGGTTACAGTATCCTGGGCTACAGGATACTGCGAGGCCTGGATAGAGTGGACGTGGAGAGGATGTTTCCACTAGTAGGAAAAACTAGAACCAGAGGGTGCAAACTCACGCTAAAGGGACAATCCTTTAAAACAGAGATGAGGAGGAATTTCTTCAGCCAGAGAGTGGGGAATCTGTGGAACTCTTTGTCGCAGAAGGCTGTGGAGGCCAGGTCATTGAATGTCTTTAAGACAGAGATAGATAGGTTCTTGATTGATAAGGGGATCAAGGGTTATGGGGAAAAGGCAGGAGAATGGGGATGAGAAAAATATCAGCCATGATTAAATGGTGGAGCAGACTCAATGGGCCGAGTGGCCTAATTCTGCTCCTTTGTCTTATGGTCTTATGGCATGAGTTGGCACTAAGTTGGCTCAGGGGCTAAGATTGTTTTAATCTTTTTTTAAAAAATAACTTAAACAAAGTCCCAGTATTCAAAGGCAGGCCTTCCACCCAACCTGCCTCTGCACCTGGCAGTCTTCATACACACTGTGGGGGTAGTGGGCTCAACTTCTAATGCAGCCCACCTGCCCCATAATGAAAATCCAACTTAAGCTTACAGTGTCAATCCTGTGTTTTCGGTTTGGCAAGACTGAACTTTATAAAGGATATACACCCCCAAAATGTCAACTTTTTGTTCTTTCCAAAGATGCTGCCTGAGTTTCTGAGTGTTTCCAGTATTTGTTTTATTTTTCCACCAGCATCTTTAGAATATGGCTGTTCCCTCTGTAATATCTAAGGATCTCGAGGTTGTGTATCTGTCTTGATTTTTGTTTCAATAATGTAAAAATCTTCCAAATTTTTGTGTTCATAGTGCTTCTCCGTGGCCTACACAGGGTTCACCAAAGATTAATTTTGTAGTTAAGCTCCATTTAAACCTTAAAGTAGAATCTCCTGCTGTTTCAGTGCAAATATTATCATTGCACTTGTCATCTTTAAGATGTGATGTTGCAATCATTACCCACCAGAAACTGGGTTGAGAATAGACAGATTAGTTTCATATCGCACATATGTAAGAGTCAGTTTATGCAGGATTTGTAGTTTAATCGCAGGTCGGTATGGAATTCCAGTCCGCTGTCCAGATGGATATTTCATTATCCCATGTATTTCGTGTGCTAACTCGTCTTGTTCACAATTATTTTGCTTGATAGTTCAGTTAGTCTTCGATACAAATCTGCCCTGAATATCAAAGCACTTCATGTTTGTACTTGCTCAACCTAATTTTCTGGAAAAGATGTGCCAACCATTGCTTTTGGCAGTGAAATCAGAAACCGATTTCAGATACTGGCCTGCCTTATTCTGATTGCCCAGAGAGCCATTACTGTTTTGATATGTTCTCACAGAAACTGATCCCTTTTGGAACCAAGCTATCCACATAGCTGAGCCTAATCATTGTTGAATCTCGTCAGGTCCTGGGATTCCATTCTGGAGTGGTAGAAATAAAAAAGCAGAAAGTTATATTGTGCGCTCGGGGCTGAATTTTGACTCCCAGCTCGGGAACACAGAGTTGCGACATTTCCTGATTCCGCAAGCCCGACCTGGGAGAAATCGTCCCGGAAGTTTGGACCTTTGTTCTGGGGCAGGAGAGTGGGTTTGGAGTGGGTGAAATTGGGAGTCGTGGTTGCAGCCTCCCGAAAGAGTTTGCAGGTTGCCGGTTGGAGAGGCGGGCTGGGTGAAAGGCTAGGTTTGGAGCTTCGGCATTTTGTCGAATCTATGAAAAGAAGGAACAAAATATAAAACAGCCTACCAGCCCTCACCCCTCACACTCTTCCCCCCAATGCCCATGCCGATCCGTGCCAACTCATGCCCCACAACCATCTATGACCCTTATGCCATCCCATGCACATCTACCCAGCCCACATGGCCCTTCATACCCTCCATGACGAACTATGCCCCTCTACCAACTCCCCATAGCTGTTTCTAGCCCTTAGGCCAATTTATACCAAACTATGCCCCCACACTCACCACCCTTACACCCTCCATGCCACTTGACCCAGTATCCTCCTTGGACAGACCTCAGAATCTATGAGTTCTTAAGTATCTATTGATGAATTCACTATTTAAAAAAAAACACCCCCATTGATAAAGACCCAATCACTACATTTAACTTCCTTTAATCCTTTATAAAAACATGGACCTGAATTTCCTGACTCACCTGATGAAAGGACAGCGCTTCGAAAGCTCGTGCTACCAAATAAACCTGTTGGACTTTAACCTGGTGTTGTGAGACTTCTTACGGTGCCTACTCCAGTCCAACGCCGGCATCTCCACATCATGTTTCAGGCCTGTTAGTATTATGTAATATTTACAGCTCTGGCAATTGGATTTTTTAAAGTTTGGTCAACAATTGATTAATGGTCCTTTGGTCATTGAAGTAGCAGGTTTAGCTTAAGAGTTACTTATCATCTAACAGGGGAGGCATTAGCATAGTGTATTGTTGCTGGACTAGTAACCTAGAGACCCAGAGTAATGCTCTGGGATCCGGGTTCAAATCCCACCACGGCAGATGATGAAATTTGAATTCAATAAAATATCTGGAATTAAGAATGTACTGATGACCATGAAAACATTGTTGATTGTTGTAAAAGCCCATCTGGTTCACTAATGTGCTTACATTACTAGCCTACATGTGACTCCAGACCCACAGCAATGTGGTTGACTCTTTAATACTCTCAGGGATGGGTAATAAATGCTGGCCCAGCCAGCGACGCCCACATCCCATGAATGAATTAAAAAAAACAGATAGCCGATATCCAAATCTGCCTGCCACAGAGAAACCCTATTCTGCAATAGTGACAATCAGGTTATCTTAGAGCATCTTTGATTTAAATAAAATAATCAAATTTGTACTAATCTTTATTTAAATTTTCAATCACTTATAGATTGGATTTACCATGAATTTATCAATAAATTAACAATCTTAAAGTCAACATCAAATTATCATTTCCATCCTTCTTACCACAACCTATGGCCTCTCAATACTGTCTTTCCTAGAGTGGTCGGTGTCTGGAGCACACTGCCAGGGGTGGTGGTGGAGGCAGATATGATAGGGCGATTAAGGGGTTTTAGATAAGCATATGAATATGCAAGGACTAGAGGGATATGGACCAAGGGCAGAGAGAAGGGATTAGTTTAATTTGACATCACGTTTGGCACAACATCATGGGCCGAAGGACCTGTTCCTGTGCTGTACTGTTCTATGTTCTATGTTCTCTTTGCTTCTATTGATTGGGAATCAATCTTTATTCCTCTCCGTACCATATGCAGTGTACAACCAATCTCTGCCGTGTTTTGGGATAATTTATGCTAATAGATTTGAGGACATGGCCATCTGGTTAGGTATTTTGCCTGGTAATAGTCTTTCTGATAATTACATACATTTTGCACAAGTTTTTCCTCTTATGAAATGCTTATTAAAACCCATGCAGTTAATATTTCTGAGTTTCAGTGTTGACTGTTTTTACTGTTGGCGGCTCAATTTAAATACAAATCTTTTTTGGATTAGTAAGGCTAATTTAATCTCACCTGCCAGTGTGGTCCTTATCCACACTGTTCAATGGTTTTGTCTGGACCTCTTCCACCCCATTGTTTAAGATTAAATTATTTTGCTGATTATATCCAGTGTTGAACACAATAGAAGCTAGCAATCTTCATTAGGCATTTCCTTTTAAAGAGTCAGAAACATGCATTAGGGCAGATATTGAGATAAAAATATACATTTATCTTTAATATAACCACATTTAGATGTCTTCTCACATTATTGTATAAAATACACAAGATTCAAACAGCTCGAATTGGCGCTGCCAGGGACCCGGGTTCAGTTATGGCCTTGGGGAACTGTGCAGAGTTTGTACATTCTCCCCGTATCTGTGCGTGGTTTCCTCCGGGTGCTCCGGTTTTCTCTCATGGTCCAAAGATGTGCAGGTTAGGTGGATTGGCCATGGTAAATTGTCCCTTAGTGTCCAAAGATGTGTAGGTTGGATGAATTCACCATGCTAAATGGTACGGGGTTAGGGTGGGGGAGAGGACCTGGGTAAGACAATCTGTCGGAGAGTTGGTGTAGACTCAATAGGCCAAATGGCTCTTCTGCACTTTAGGGACTGTATGGATGGATCTGAATCCAGGTCTAAAGATGAAAGACCAATGTTTGATTCATTGCACCAGATGCAGTTAAGTTCTGATACTGAAAATGTCTCTACTATTTATACTTGACTCAATATTCCTTTAATGTCATATTAAAGCATCGATTTATAAATGATTATAATACAGCCCATTTAACTATTTATTCTGCAATTTAAACAGTACAATATATTTTATTGTAAAGGGAAACAAATTTCAAAATGTGCTCCTGATAAAATTCGGCAATTGTTTAGGACACTTAAAGAATGAAACTGCACTTTGAGCGTGCAGTCTTACTCAGAGAATGAGGAGATCCATTTAGGTGAGGCCCAATCTGAGGTGCTCTTTGTTTTCCAATGGCTGGCAAAGTGGAGCTCTACCATTGAGCTTGTTGATCTGTTAACCTGAATATCTGATCCTCCAATTTGCACTCCTGTTATTTTTTGGGACATGTACGTCGCTGGCTGGCCAACATTTATTGATGTGGAGATGCCGGCGTTGGACTGGGGTAAACACAGTAAGAGTTTTAACAACACCAGGTTAAAGTCCAACAGGTTTATTTGGTAGCAAATGCCATTAGGAGCATGCCGAAAGCTAATGGCATTTGCTACCAAATAAACCAAATAAACCTGTTGGACTTTAACCTGGTGTTGTTAAAACTCTTACAACATTTATTGCCCATCCCTAGTTGCCTGAGGGCATTTGACAATGAACCACATTGCTGTGACTCTGGAGTCACATGTAGACCAGACCAGGTAAGGACAACAGAGTGCCTTCCCTAAAGGGCATTAGTGAACCAGCTGGGTTTCCCAACAATTGACAGTGGTTTCATGGTCATCAGTAGACTCTTAATTCCAGATATCCCGTGGTGGGATTCAAACCGAGGTCCTTAGAACATTAGCTTAGTTTCTGCATTAATAGTCCAGATGGCCACTAGGCCACTAGGCCATTGCCTCCCCTTTTGAGATTCTAGATTGGGAATTCTTTGATTTTGGGGCTCAAGATTGAGCATTGAAGATTGAGGGTGGCATGGTGGCACAATGGTTAGCACTGCTGCCTCACAGCACCAGGGACCCGGCTTCGATTCCCCACTTGGGTCACTGTCTGTGTGGAGTTTGCACATTCTCCCCGTGTCTGCATGGGTTTCTGCCAGGTGCTCCGGTTTCCTCCCACAGTCTGAAAGACATGCTGGTTAGGTGCATTGACCCGAACAGTCGCCGGAGTGTGGTGACTAGGGGAATTCCACAGTAACTTCATTGCAGTGCTAATGTAAACCTTACTTGTGACTAATAAATAAATACTTTAAAAACTTTAATTGTAAAAGAAAATTCCGATTCAACTGTACAATTTTCCTCTTTCTGCATTTTCTGTTTCGCAATAGAAGAAGATTAAGTTTCAATGGAGAATTTCATATTTAATTTATCTTTTAGCATATTTATTCCATCCTCACAGGTTGTTAAGGCAAATACAAATTGTGTTAAACTTTATGATATCTTAATGTGAAACAACTTTTAAAAACATATCATTTAGGAAGCGTTTTTACTTTAATTAACAGGAGCCATCTTAATGGATAGCTCCGAACACGGTTTTGAATTGATTGCATTGAGATTTAGTTAGGTCAGCTGTACATTCGAAACTACTTTCAGCTCATCTTTTAAATATGAAGGCTGGAAAAAGTGAGATTAACTGTTCCTGATGCAACTGGTGTTGTGTACCGTCCTCAGGGCTAAACAATTGTGATCAGTAATGGATGACCTTTTATATAATTTTAATTATGCACAAGTGGCAGGTTCAAATTCGATATGGTTTACGTAACCTGGCAGTGATATCAGGTGTTTGCACTTTATTCAGTTTACTGAAGGAAAAAAACTCATGATCAAGCGGCAGATGGTAGATGCAAATAAAGCTTTAAAAGGAATATGTGAAATCTGGAGTGAGGCTTCACACAGTCACATGAAGGTCAGTATTTAACAAGTGTTACACCTACTCATGGAGACTGGACTAAATTTTGACTCTCATGCACTGAGGTTGAAGACCATCCTCAGTTTTTTAAAGCTCAGAGCAAGCTGGGCCGAATGGCCTCCTCCTGTTCCTTAATGACTTCTTGCGGGCTGCTGGAAGCGGTTACAGGCTCTTCCCTCTGCCCTCATTGTTTATGAATTCAAATCCTATCCTGCAAATGTTGTTGTTGCTCCTTTAGAGTAGCAAAGAGCTAGAGCTGCACACTAAACATAGTGTGTGAAGTTTTTCAGTTTTCCATATATTCCTGGTGCATAATCAGGGCAAGTACATTTTTGTGGCTGGGACATTGGGCAGAAGTCACTTTTGACAGTTTTCTCCCATTAAATCAACTCTCCCATGTTCTCTTTTGGCGCTTCCATAGAATCATAGAATCACTACAGTGCAGAAGGAGGCCATTCGGCCCATCGAGTCTGTACTGACCACAATCCCACCCAGGCCCTATTCCCATAACCCCACATTCGGGTCAATTTAGTATGGCTAATAAACCTAACCCGCAAAGACCGGAGCACCCGGAGGAAACCCACGCAGACACGGGGAGAAAGTGCAAACTTCACACAGACAGTGACCGAGGTTGTTTATGTTGTGGGGTAATCGAGGTAACCAGCACTGTCAAGAAACCTCAGACAATACAAGACTCACGAAATCAGTGTTTCTGTATAAAAGACGTAACTTTATTAAACCAGCAGCTGCCAGGAGATCATCAAAGGGTTAAGCAGCTCTGGCATAGAGCAACAAAACCTCTCCGATAAATCTGGCAATACAATTGAAAAACAGATCAATTACAGATTTTTCTTGTCAATCATTCCCGCTTTACAATAACTTCAAATCAATCATATTCAAGATAGACAAATCAACAATAAAAACAGTCAAATACTCTGGCCAATTCTGCTCCTCAATGTAATGGTATTTTATTAGTCTGTGAAATCCGGAAGCTGACCCCTTGGCTGACCCCTGCACCCTAGTTGCCTAGGAGCCGAAGACACTCAGCCCAGAGTTCAAATTCTCGTTCTCACAGGTTCCCTCGGAGTTCACTGTCCAACCAGACACCACATCTGGGCACCTGTCCATCTCATCTGCACTGTGAATAAGCCCTATTCACAAGGTGTGATAAAGTGTTCCAACTGTTCTCCCATACGAAACTTTAGCTGATAAATCTTGCATATTTCCAAGGTTCAAATATTCTCTTGAAATATGACTTCGATCTAATCACTTTTACCATGATGCTTTGTGGTAAAATGTTTTTGACCAAAGTGAACAATACTCCTTAAAATCAATAGTTATACATTTTAAAATATCAGCATTTATGTTTTACAATCATAATCACTTATTTGAATCAATCACTGCGTCCCGTGTGTATAAATTGCTTCTTGTTAGCTTATTTTAAAGTCATTTAACTGAATACTGCTAGTTCTGTAAGTGTCTTAATGTGTATTGATTTAAAAAGTCTCACTAATCCATTTCCCCACTTCAATTTGCAATTGCAAGCCCTGTGCCGATGTTGAGCCTCTCAAATATGTCAGGTGACAGTGCAGGCGTTCAGTGGTTAACTTGGTTCTGGCAATTAGTATATTTGTTCTAGGGATGTGGGCCAGTATATATTGCCCACTCATAACCACCTTTGAGCAGGTAGTGGTGAGCCACTCTCAACTGAGTGGCTTGTCAAGCCATTTCAGAGGCAGTTAAGAGTCAACCACATTGCTGTGGGTCTGGAGTCATATGGTAAAGGCATTAGATTTCCTCCCCTGAAGGGGATGAGTGAATCAGATGGGTTTTTATGACAATCAGGTGTTTATAATTATTATTAATTTTATTTCCAGTGTATTCACTTAAATGAATTAAAGTTCTCCCAGATGCCATAGCAAGGCTTGAACCCGTGTCTCTGGAGCATTTATTTGGCGCTTGGGATTACTAGTCCAGTAACGTTACCACAATGCTGCCATCTTCCAGATTTCTTCCCCGTGATCTCCATGCTTTGTTCCTCATATAGTGCGACTGGTTCTCAGGTGTGGATGCCCTGGGCTGAATTTTCACCAGTGAGGTGGGAGATGGAGACTGGGTCTGTTTTTGAATCAGAAACCCGACTCCAGTTGGAAACTGATTAAAGTTCAGGAGAGTAATCTTTCCAAAAACATTCTAAGTGTCACAAAAATCTGAAAAACTATTACATTCCGGGCTCACTAATAACATTAAAATGAGCTGATATTGTGATGACTTTAATCAGGCAATTGAGGTTGGCCTGCTTGAGTATGAACTAGCTAATTGATGGCCCAGTCAGGAGCCCCATGTCCTGTATTTGAACAGGAGTATCAGTCTCTCTGGACTCCTGACGCAGTTAGCACACTGTGGGTACTCTGTATAGTATGGTAGGATCGTGTAAATAAAGGAACTTTGGTGGTGAGACTTTGGTCTCCGTGGATTTATTACAGATATATGTATATATTTAAATCAGCCTCGCGCCCTCCCTGGGTTCCAGGCTGACTACATTGGCAGGCCAGGCCAGGCTGGCAATATCGTGAGAGGCGAGAACTTGGACGCAAACCTAATTTTTTGCTCTTGCTCATATTTCCCGCCCCGTCCCGCTACGCTACCCGAGCAACGAAATGGAACGGAAAAATCCCACCCCAGATTGTCACAGGTGTGACCCCTTACTTCAATTGGAGACAGGCTTCCTGTCCAATTTGAGCTGGCAGGGAATGGAGGTAGGTTAGTTGAAGTGTGGGATTCATTTAGACATCAGTGGCAGTAATCACTGAGGCCGTTGACTTTCCTGAGGGAGGGACCTGCAGTTCATGCTAAAGCATTTTAATGCAGCAGGGGAAGTGAGATGACACAGGAAAGTCGGAAATTGGCACCCAGGGCAGAGCAGACCTTGGCTTCATCGTGACCTGGATGTAATATCAGAGACCACGAGGCAGTTAGAGGATGCTCTTCTCGAAGGGTGGCTGGAGGAGATCAGCCCGTCACACAGCAGGGTCACCTCTCTGCTCATCACTCTCTCTGCCACCTCTTCCTTCTCCTCTCCTACCTGTTATTCCTGCTCCTCTCCTGATGAGCTATCTGCTTCCAGGGCCTCACCCTTCTCAAGGTCCATTTGTTTCTGGAGGGTCACAGCAAACAGTGACCAAGATCCTTACATGAGAGTATGAAGGTCACCACCAGGTCAATGCAGGCACCAGAGTCATATCTTCAGAAGTCCAATGGCCAGTTCAGTGGTTGCTCTGATGATTAGGTGGCATTGGCTGTATCACCTCACTATCTGAGCTTCCTGCAGAGGGTCATCTCTCTTCAAAGGATCTCCCTTATCAAGGGTCCATACACATGTCTAGGGAGCTGGAGTAGAGAACTGAGGCTCTCTGGACTGATGGAGGATGGAGAAGTCTTTGCTCGGGAAATGAGTGTGCACTTTATGGAAGCTCATGTTGTTGTCACAGACCAGTTAGATGTTGAGGGCATGGAGGCCTTTCCTATTGATGGGTCTTACTGACTGCTCATTGGGTGCCTTGGTGGCCACATGGATACAATCAGTGACATCCTGGAAGAACCCAGAAGTGGAGACGAAACGCAATCCCATGTCGGTTGTTAAATTAATGCGCCCTCCAGCTCTGGCAAAGAGAGCATCAGCATCCAGTGAGATGCAGTGATGTGCAGTCATTTACTAAGGTCTGCAGCTGATCTTTGGGAGGAGCCAGAAGCACATTAAGGTTCTCAGAGACTTTGCCCACTCAGGCATTGAGACCAGCGCTGGGATCAGTGAGGTCGTTGGCAATGAGGGCACAGATGTTTGTAACCAGCTGCCTGGAGAGTTGCGGTCTCCTTCAATACTGGTTCTCGGTCGTCCTAAGGTAGTTCCATCTTCAGCAGTTGATCCTGGTCAAGATTTTCCCTCTGTTTCCTCCCTGTCCTTCTTTCCTCTCCTGTGCCCTCCTGGGATTCTGCCTTTTCTATAGAGGACATTGCCCCTCACTTTCACAGGGCCCAGTAACTGGCATTTGTGCCCCATTGCCAGCCATAGCCTTCCTTCTGGATTGCTGGCCTTGGCATCCTTGCCTCTTGCTCCTTTGCTTCCATGATACCAGGAAGGTGCTGACCCCATTCAAAACCCAAAAAATCTGCTGATGCCCAATCCCTGCCACCTGTACAGTGCCAACAATACAACCATACCTGGCGCTTAGGCCCTCTTTGCCCCCCCTGAGCCTATTTCTTTACTAATTTCTATTCTTTATCTATTTGGCTTCAGCTGGTCAGTTACTGAAGGTGTGGGTCACCTGTCCACTCCTTTAGCTCAACTATTGACTCTTAACAAGCTGCTAACCTGTGTCAGTGATGTTTAATTGGAGGGGGAACAGGATTCCTGTCCTATTCTCAACCTGTGCCAGTCATTATTGCCAGCATAGGCGCCTTGAACTTGACATGGCATTTAATTACTGGCGCTGGTATTTTCAAGGCCTCCTGCTTCCATTCTTGTCTTGGATTGGGGGGCTAGGGAAACCTGAAACATTAGCCCCCTTTCTGGTCTACTGTCTCTGTCAGGGATTGTGCACCGAGGGAGGTAATTATTTAATATACATTGGCTAATGATGCCTGAGGATGTCAAATATAACAAAATATAACAAAGGGCTTTTTAAAATTATTATTTGTTCGTGGGATATGGGCGTCACTGGATGGCCAGCATTTAAAGTTTATTTATTTATTAGTCACAAGCAGGCTTACATTCACACTGCAATGAAGGTACTGTGAAAATCCCCTAGTTGCCACACTCCGGCGCCTGTTCGGGTACACTGAGGAAAAGTTAGCATAGCCAATTCACCTAATTGCTCATTAGTTGTCCTTGTAAGGCAGTTGAGAGTCAATCACATTGCTGTGGCTCTGGAGTCACATATAGGCCAGACTAAGTAAAGTCAGTAGATTTCCTTCCCTACAGGACATTAGTGAACGAGGTGGGTTTTTCCAACAATTGACAATATCTTAATTCCAGATATTTTTCATTGAATTCAAATTCCACCAGCTGCCGTGGCTGGATTTGAACCTGGATCCCAAGAACATTAGTTGAGTTTCTGGATCAATAATCTAGCGATAATACCACTAGGCCATCACCCCTATTTTTTTCTTTTGTACCATTTCTTGGCTTTTATGTGCATTTTTCATTTCAATAGTTCCCCCTCACGCCAATTCTGTCAAAATGAAGTTTGGTTGCTACAGAATCTGCTTACCCACTCCGCTTGAGAAATTATGTTTTCAATTGACCGGTGCAGATTCCATTTCTGGAAGGCAGAAATACATTTCTCAACAGGTCTGTCTAGATCCATTTTAATTTAACAGCTGACAGGAAGAGATAGCTTTTGAGGGATGTGAGTCTGTTTAAACCAGGGGTCCTGAAGGTGAAAAGAAACTCTAGCATATTACCATCTATTCACTGATGCTCTATCAGAGATCATGAACCTACCCATTATACTATTCAATCCACACAAAAGAGTGAGGGAGAAGACCCTCTGATTAGTCTACTGTATAACTTATTCCCAGCCGAAGGAAGGAATGTCTGTTTTTATCTAGGAATTGTTCAGAACTGAATTTTTGTCCACAATATATTTAGAGGAACAGCAAATTGAGAATGCACAATAATTGTACATGTTTCTCCATCAACTGAAATTCAATGTTAGTGTTACTGTTAATTATTCACAGACATGCAAACAATGTGGTTCTGTTCCAGGTGTCATTCTGTGATTGAGCATTGGAAATATCTGTATTTATTGTGTAAATTTACAATGCTTCCTGAATTTGAAATGGCAATTCTCAGGTGTCATGGTACAAAACTAAAAACTAACGGGGAAGCCATTAAAATTCTACGTATTTCTGCAGAGCACAGCACTTTCAGAACTAATGAATATCTGAGGCGAATGAGGTATTGCAGTGTGATAAGGATTTCTAAATCTGATTTTCCTGCCTCATCGTGGCTGGCAGCCCAGCCAATAGTCCATTAACTTTTGGCGGGACTGGATGAACCCGGCGGGGCTGGAAAATCCTGCCCATGGTCTCCCTCGGGCAAGATGGAGTGGCTAACTGTTTGTGTTTATGTCTTTGAGCAATGAAGGAACAGCGACCGATTTGATCATTTTTATTATATATGTAATCTCATTATATTCTAAAGATATTTGCCTTTTTATAAAAGGGTTCTAAAAGAAATGTGATATTTGCTTAATTTAGAACATAGAAAAACTACAACACAAACAGGCCCTTCGGCCCACAAGTTGTGCCGAACATATCCCTACCTTCTAGACCTACCTATAACCCTCCATCCTATTAAGTCCTATGTACTCATCCAGGAGTCTCTTAAAAGACCCTATTGAGTTTGCCTCCACCACCACTGATGGCAGCCGATTCCACTCGCCCACCACCCTCTGTGTGAAAAACTTACCCCTAACATCTCCCCTGTACCTACCCCCCAGCACCCTAAACCTGTATCCTCTCATAGCAGACATTTCCACCCTGGGAAAAAGCCTCTGAGAGTCCACCCGATCTATGCCTCTCAATTTATGCTGTTTAAATACACAGCACACAGTAAGAAAATCAGGTCATGTTGGAGAATTTGGATCTTAAACATGGACAGAATAAGATTTACAATTTGTAGCATTTGTCTTTTACAAGTAACCTGCTTAAACAGCATTCAGAACATCCATGCCAAAGCACGTTATTTATTTAACAGAGAGATTCGATTATCATATATCAGAGATTAATCTAATTTTTGTTTTCATATATCTTTCTGCAGATATCTTCGATTTTATCCTCTGCTCCTATAAATTTATGTTTCAGAATTACAATCCATAAAGACTGCGCCTGAACACAATGCCAGGCTTGTTAAATCAATCGACATGGGCACCCCTCCCGTTGAAAGCTTCCGGCATCAAAGCCTGTACCAATGGTTACTCCTTCAGGGTATCTGCAAGCCTCACCTACACCAACCCGGAAACGGAGCCAGTGGAAGGTGAGCAACTAAGCAACAAATACAAGTAGTAGAAGGAAACAAAATCACAGATCGGCAGGTTATTTAGCTCTGAGGATTAGAAAAACTGAAAGAGACTAAGGGCATGAGTTTTCTTTATATTGTGGTAGGGTCTTGGTGCAATTCTCCTGAAATCAGTGTGAAATAGAGCAGCTTTAAGCCCAAAATAATGTTTAATGCACATCAAGTTTCCGTGATCTTTACAGCTTCGAGTGTACCCGACCCACAAAAAACACCATTATCATCATTAAGATTATAAGGGGCATGGACAGAGTGGATAGTCGGAAGCTTTTTCCCAGGGTGGAAGAGTCAATTACTAGGGGGCATAGGTTTAAGGTGCGAGGGGCAAGGTTTAAAGCAGATGTATGAGGCAAGTTTTTTTACACAGAGGGTGGTGGGTGCCTGGAACTCGCTGCCGGGGGAGGTAGTGGAAGCATATACGGTAGTGACTTTTAAGGGGCGTCTGGACAAATACATGAATAGGATGGGAATGGAGGGATATGGTCCCTGGAAGAATAGGGGGTTCTAGTTCAGTCGGGCAGCATGGTCAGTGCCGGCTTGGAGGGCCGAAGGGCCTATTCCTGTACTGTAATTTTCTTTGTTCTTTGTTTTATCCCAGCTTGATATAATCACCATTGTGAGTTTCTTATAATTATGCTTGTTTGCAGACCTTAACAAAAATTCTCTTGGTGCATTGAACTTTTGGATATAAATCTTTTTTAATTCATGAAGGAACTCACTATTTTACACTGAGATAACTCGCAAATAGTTCAGAACAACGATTTTTAATATAATTCATATTGAGTGACTCAGAGGTGGCAATTTTAACACATGGATCAACATTTTTTTTCTGTGTTGAACTCACTTTCAGCTGTACTAATCAAACTACACCAAGTTACTGGACTTAAATACATCAAGGGATGTCATTTAAAGTAACATTTACTTTACATTACATTCTAAAATTGCCTGATGGCTTTGATGCATGGGTATACAAATGAGTCTGAGCAGAAACTTGATAAGCTGAGTAAGCGCGTGGTGTTAGAGGCAAGGTACTAGCATGGATAGAAGATTGGCTGACTGGCTTAGAAGGTGGAGAGTGGAGATAAAGGGGTCTTTTTCAGGATGGCAGCCAGTGACTACTGGAGTTCTGCAGGGGTCAGTGTTGGGACCACAACCTTTCACTTTATACATCAATGATCTAGATAAAGTAACTGAGCGCATTGTGACCAGGTTTGCAGATGAAACAAAGGTAGGTTGAGGGACAGTTAGTTTAAGTTAGTTTTATTTATTAGGCACAAGTAACACTGCAATGAAGTTACTGTGAAATTCCCCCAGTCGCCACACTCCGGCGCCTGTTCTGGTCATTGCACCTAACCAGCATGTCTTTCGGACTGTGGGAGGAAACCGGAGCAACCGGAGGAAACTTACGCAGACACGGGGAGAACATGCAAACTCCACACAGACAGTGACCCAAGTTGGGAATCGAACCTGGGTCCCTGGCGCTGTGAAGCAGCAGTGCTAACACTGTCCCACCATGCCGCCCCTAACAAACAGGACAGGTAGTATTGAGGAGGCAGGGAAGCTGCAGAAGGACTTGGACAAGTTAGGAGAGTGGGCAAAGAAGTGGCAGATGGAATACAACATGGGGAAGTGTGAGGTTATGCACTTTAAGAATAAAGAGGTAGACTATTTTCTAAATGGGGAGAGAATTCAGAAATCGGAAGCGTAAAGGGACTTGGGAGTCTTAATTCAGGATTCTCCTGAAGTTAACTTGCAGGTTGAATAGGTAGTTAGGAAAGCAAATGCAATGTTAGCATTCAGTTTGAAAGGACTAGGATACAAAAGCAGGGATGTACTGCTGAGACTTTATAAGGCTCTGGTCAGACCACATTTGGAGTATTGTGAGCAGTTTTGGGCCCAGTATCTAAGGAAAGATGTGCTAGCCCTGCAGAGGGTCCAGAGGAGGTTCACCAGAATGATCCCAGCAATGAAAAGCTTGACGTATGATGAGCGTTTGAGGACTCTGGATCTGTACTCGATGGAGGTTAGAAAGATGAGGGGGAATCTCATTGAAACTTACAAAATTCTGAAAGGCCTGGATAGAGTGGAGTGGAGAAGATGTTTCCATTAGTAGGAAAGACTAGGATCCGAGGGCACAGCCTCAGGACAAAGGGACGATCCTTTCGAACCAAGATGAGGAGGTATTTCTTCAGCCAGAGGGTGGTGAATCTATGGAATTCATTGCCACAGCAGGCTGTTGAGGCCAGGGGCAGAATTCTCCCAAAAAAATTCTAAGTGTCGACTTTGCGTGAAAACAGTAATTCACGCTGGTTTTTTCAGTGGGAGTTCAGAGAAGAATCTCCCAGACTCTGTGCACTGCAGAGGTCACCAGAGTGAATATCATTAAATTTCAGAGGGCAGGGCCTATCCCAACTGGAGAAGCTGAAATCAGTGCGCTGAGTGGGCCACTGTGCATGTGCCGATCTGTCAGTGCCGAGGTCAGCGCATGCGCAGTGGCCCTGCACTGATGGCCTCTCGATGGCTGGCCAGCTCAATCGTTGGCCCGTCCCATGACCCTCGCAATGCCGGCCCTCCAACCCCTCCATGGTCCGATCACTGGCCCCCGACCAGCCACGACCCCCTCCCCTCCTGGCCCGCCGCGATCTCCAGCCCCCCCCCCACTGACAGTTACCCCCCCCAACAGTGCCGATCCCCCCCAGCAGGCTTATCGCCCCCCCCCCAACCCCCAGCCCATCCTGATCGCTGGCCTCCCTCCTTCCCCACCCTTCCTATGCAGAGTGGCAGCAGGATCCCCCACTCCCACCGATCGGCCCTTGGTCCTGTCCCTCAAGAGGCCCCGCCCCCTATGCCATGCCCCAATATTCCCCGTCCCCTTGGCCCTGCTCGATGCCTGATGGGCAGTGCCAATGTGCCACCTGGGCATTGATACTTTGCCCCTTGGGCAGTACTGAGGCGCAGCCTGGCACTTCACTTCACTTCAGCGGGGTTGGGCCTCTAGTTCCCCGTTGGTGAAGAGCTACTCTAAACCCTGCTGAAGTGAACCACTCTGGCGGGAGGGGGAGTGGCTAGCAGGTCCTGGGACTTCAGTCCCAGGCCTGCTAATCACATTTAAAATATATTTAAATAAGTGTTATGGTTCAGGTTAGAAACTCCAAAGTGTTTTATGAAGCCCCCCTGAATCATAAGTTTTGCATCTTGAATTTGGCTAGGATAAGCATAAGATGTTTCATTTCAGGTATGATTCAAGTAACCCATTAGGGAGCTTTTATCAAACAAAGTTTATTTAAGAATAAAGTTAACATGTATAGTAAGAAAATTATCAATTACGACCAAAAAACAAGCAATCATGATAATGTGTAACCCTTAACACAAATATCTACCATGTTCTAATCAAAGAACAAAGAATAAAGAAAATTACAGCACAGGAACAGGCCCTTCGACCCTCCAAGCCTGCACCGACCATGCTGCCCGACTTAACTAAAATCCCTTACTCTTCTGGGGACCATATCCCTCTATTCCCATCCTATTCATGTATTTGTCAAGAGGCCCCTTAAACATCACTATTGTATCTGCTTCCACTACCTCCTCCAGTAGCGAGTTCCATGCACCCACCACCCACTGTGTAAAAAACCTGCCTCGTACATCTTCTTTAAACCTTGCCCCCCGCACCTCAAACCTATGCACCCTAGTAATTGACTCTTCCACCCTGGGAAAAAGCTTCTGACTATCCACTCTGTTCATGCCCCTCATAATCTTGTAGACTTCTAACAGGTTGCCCCTCAACCTCTGTCATTCCAGTGAGAACAAACCAAGTTTCTCCAACCTCTTGGAGTTGGAGACAAAATCCCCTTTTTACAGGTTTAACAAAGCACAGAATAATGCTCACGTGATACTGAGATTGAGGCCTTTAGTTGAATTCCGCAATCAAATGCTCTTGAGACTCAGAACAGTTTGAAGATAAGACAGCTTCCCAAAACACCAGAGAGACTCTGGTCCAGCCCCCAACAACAGCAGGTTTTTGCCCTTCTGGAAAACAGGATCTTGTTTTCAGCTAACCAACAGAATTTTCAAAAACAACCAGGAGAGAAGGAAAACACTTCCTTTTAGCTTGCTGTCCCTTTTAAAACTAAAACTCAAACATACAGCTCCAAACTGAAACTGAAAATAAAATCCCTCTCACCTGACCTGCCCACAGTTTTTTTTCTCCGCCTAATAATATCATCTGAGGCTGTGAGCATGAATTAAAAAACACTCTTAAAAGGTACACTAACATCATAAAGTATTTAAATTACTTCTGCGCCTCCCTGCCGATTTCCGGTACAGAGCAGACACCGCCAGAAATCTGGTGCTGGGAGATGCTATCAGGTTGGGAATGCATGCGCAAATCCCACGCATCGCCCGTCACGAGATTCTCCCAGTCCGCTGCGCTAATTTCATCCCCCACACAGATGGGAGAATCGCAGCCTGGGTCATTGAGTATATTTAAGACAGAGATAGATGGGTTCTTTATTGGTAAGGGGATCAAAGGGTACAGGGAAAAGGTAGGATAATGGTTGAGAAACTTATCAGCCATGATTGAATGGCAGAGCAGACTCAATGGGCTGAATGGCCTAATTCTGCTCCTATATCTTATGGTCTTATTATGGTTGGGAAAAATGCTTTTCAAAACTAGTGCAATTTTGGGTTCAACGTGTTCCTGAATTGCTAATTGCATTGAAGGTGGAAATTCAAACCCATAGTTTTCTTTAGGCAGCACATAAACATGAAGAGGGATGGTAGCATTGATGAGAATTCTGCCACCTCTGAGTTAATGGGAACTATTTTATCTCCATTTGCAGAATGTGATAGTTAGGGATAACTACATTGTTTTTCACAATTACCAATCTCATCTTTGGAAAGTGAATTAGCTGGAGATAGATTTTGCTCCTGGCAGCAAGAAAATGTATTCCCTGTTACCAGACACCCTAGTCTTGCCTCCACCAAACACAAGGACAAAGTGCGGTCGAAACATCTGCTGATCAGAGTTAGTGAAGTGTGTGTGGGCTAATTAGGAAAACACGAGGAGATATGGGCTCCTTTTATAGCTGGAGCTGCTCGAAGCTGAATGAATGAAGGAACCAAACCTGTGTCCTTCTTAACTTCTGCAAGAGGTGCCTGCTGCTGCCTTATTCTGAACTCTTTATCCTTTCTTACAGACCACCCCACCCCCCACTGACCCACGCACTGACCCCCCCCACTGACCACACCCCCCACTGACCACACCCCCCCCACTGACCACACCATCCCCACTGATCACCTGACCCACCCCACTGATCACCTGACCCAACCCCCACATCATCAAATCCTACCTCCACTGACCACCCAGCCCCCACTGACTACAAGTCCCCACTTATTACCCGATCCCACCCCCACTGATCACCGGACTTCATCCACCAATCAATCACGCAACCGCCCCAACCCTACTGATCACATGACCCTCACCCCAACTGTTTACCTGACCACCCAACCCCCACTGACTACAAGACCCCACTTATTACCCAATCCCACCCTTATTGATCACTGGACTTCATCCACCAATCACGCGATCTCCACCCCCACTGATCACATGACCCTCACCCCAACTCCTCACCTGACCCCCAACCCCACTGATCAACTGACTCCACCCACTGGATGCCAGCCTCGAAACGTTGGCTCTATTCTCTCTCCACAAATGCTGTCAGACCCCCTGCTGAGATTTTGCAGCATTTTCTGTTTTTGTTGTGTTTGACATGGTAGTCCGTGGTCGCCAACACCTTCTGACGACATGGTACCCGGAGAAAGATTCTGTGTTCGAGCATCACCTAAGAAAATATATATTGGGTAAAATTAGCCTTACTTTTTGAACAACACTGTCATCATCTAGTTGTATAATAACATCACATCCATCACAATTGAAAATATTACAGGTTACATGTGATTGGTTCAGATATATTTATTCAACAACGGCATGCCGCGGCAGAGCTGATTTGCCAATAAACCTCAGGATGTGCTTCTTTACATCAATTAGATTTGGTTTAAACGGACAACCCAGGCCAGGCTACACTAGATCAGGCTTTGTTCCACTTCATCTGCACACAGCTTCCTTCAATTCTGTCCCTTTATTCCAATTAGCCATTCCATTTCTATTATGACACAAACATCCAGATGATAAAGTAATGCATTTTACAGTGCTACAAATACAGTGTTCCCATCTATTCTCCAACTTACTGTGAGGAATGCCATGGGGGAAGGTGTGCTCAGAATAAAATAAATGTAAGTCACCCTGTCCACAGCCCCTACAAAGTGTTTCCTTTCACTTTGTTTTTGCCTGGCATTTTTTTCTTTTCCTCCTCTGCTGTGGTTATTTTATGTAACTGTTTTCCCCTATTGCTTGCTTTTATGAGGATTACTGATTTACAATATGACTTGCCACAAATAGTTTCACTAAATAATCCCGAATTTCCTCACGAAGCTTTGGTTGGACTCCTACCTTAATGAGAAATCTGGTGAAATTGACAAAGAAATGGTGGGGAGGGGGGAAGGACCCAGTTCCTTGTGGGGAGGCAGGGGTGGAGACCCAGTTCCATCAAAGTCTGCCTCACCATGAAGAGGCAGAATCTTCCGCTTCCCTATTATAAAGCCAATGATGATGAGGCAATGAAGCTGACAGGTGGCCGCATGGTGAGGAGGGGTGGGGGGGAGTGCTGGGGCAGAGTTCCTGTCTCTCCAGCTCAGAAAGGTCCTGGTGTAACACCAGAGGCTGGAACATGGCGAAAGGTGTGTCAGACATGCGCTGCGGAAATGCAAGACTCTTTCTGTTTTAGACCATGGAAGCCTTTGTTTTGGAAAGAAAAATGGGATCAATCTGCTTACACTGAGTTCCAGGGAGGGCAGGTACTGGATTCTCTGGTCATACGGAGGAAGTAGGTGCTGAAGATGTACCCATAGTGACATTGATAACCACTAACCCCAAGGCCTTCCCTGTGACCTCTCAAATTACAACAGGGTCCACGTTGGAAAGCACTGATGGGTACAATCCAGGCAGCACAGCTTGGAGTGTGACCATAAATCAATGTTTCCAATATAATTAAATATAAATCTCACAAAGTCACTGGGGAATAACTACATTAGCTTTAAAAGCATTTGCAGAAGCATTTTGTGAAAGACCTTTGCCTTCTGCCAAATGCTTTCATTTTGTTGATTTTTCCATGTTTGCTACATGCCTTTCATTTGTGTCTCAGCCACCTACATGAATGATTCTTGGGCCGTTCCCTCATCTTAATTAAGCCCCCTGTCCATCTGTGGGAAAGGAACTGAATTTTCTTCAGATCAAAATGTTGCTTCGTGTTGTTAAAGTTAATCCATGAACCTTTACTCCATGAATATATTTCTTCCTGTACAAATGAGAATTTTGAAAAGATTAGTCCCTTTTCTAGGTGTGTTTGTTTACCTGTTGGAGGAATCCGAGACAGTGGTTGCCTTTGAAGCCTTGACAGCAGGAAGATCGGTAACGATACAGATAAAGAATCGGGGAAGAGGGGAAGACTGCTGTTTTGACTGTTGTAGCCATGCCAACCTAGCTCTACTGTGCAACAATGGTAAGTCAAGATGATAGGTTATATTCCAATCATAGTCTTAGCTGATGGCTTCTATAAAGAATCCTTAGGTCACAATTGAACGTGAAGCTTGTGTAATACGGTGCATTTCCTTTTACACTTTGATAGTTATGGGATTCTGAATACCTGTATGGGAGTTACTGTGTAAGAACTAGCGTGACAAATCAATAAATCATATTCTATATAGTATAGTTTCTTAGTAGGAAGAGTTCCAAGCTAAGGAGAACACATTGGTTCACAGAGGATATACAGCACAGATGCAGGTCCTTTGTCCCAAATACTCCATGCCAGAGTTTATGTTGTACTCCAGCCTCCTCCAGCCTTTCCTCATCAGCTGTTCCCTTCTCCCTCACAGGCTAGTCTAGCCTCACCTTAAATGCATCTATGCGATTACCTGTGGCAGTGAGTTCCACATTCTCACCACTCTTTGGGTAAAGAAATTTCTTTTGATTTCTTGATGACTGTCTTATATTGGTGGTCTCCAGATTAGCTCTCCTCCACAAGTGGAATTTCTGCAGCTCCTTGAGAGTGTGTGGGGATATTCAGAAAGAAACAGATCTGACCCTCTCCCTAACATGTTCCCGCAAATTGGTTTCATTTTGAGTTTTGACTACTTTTCCCAGAGGCAGAGTCCCATCAGCAATGACTACCTGCTCAGTAGCAACAGGTAATGAATTAAATTGTTAAAAGTTTAATTATGCCCTGTTTAAGCATTTTAGTGTTAGTTTCCAAAAACCATGTGGTGGTGTCCCCCCTCTCCCGCCCCCAACCACCACTTTGCCTGCAGCTTATCTCCTCACACGAGGCAAGAGCAGTGTAGGAGGTCCTAGCAACATGACAGGCATATGCTGAGGAAACATTAAAGGAGTCATGTTATTCTTAGCAGCACAAGGGTGCAAGTGAGGAGAAATTTCTTCACCCAGAGGGCGGTGAATCTGTATCATTCACAACCACAGAAAGTTGTTGAGGCCAAAACATTGCGTGATTTCAAGAAGTAATTAGATATAGCTCTTAGGGTTAAAGGGATCAAGGAATATCGGGGGAAGGTGGGATCAGGAGATTGAATTTTATGATCAGCCATGATCATAATGAATGGCGAAGCAGAATTGAAGGGTCAAATGGCCTACTCCTGCTTCTAGTTTCTATGTTCCTACATTCGCTGCTTTCATTTGTGGTGGTTCCCCTACAGATAGATCGAATGGTTTGTGCTAGCATCAGATTGTAGCTTCTGGTTCCAGCATTGGTATCACCCCTTCATTTTGTCTGCCCGCTACATCTCTGTATACCTGAGCAGCACATGCCGTTCCCAATGGGCCCACTGGCCCCCTTGCCTTCAGCTGCTCTGATTGGCCCTTCCCTGTCCAGAACCTGTCCATCATCCCTAATTGGATGGCCAATGCAGAGGCAGTATGTTGATCGGCTGCTTCTTGTAAAATCTCACCAAAGGCTGCATGACTGACGCGGGCAGAGGTAGGAAAGGTCGCAGTACGCACAATGTATGAAGGTGGAGAAAATTCTGGTCACTCTTTCTGTGTCGACCCTTCAAAACCTTTCATAATTCTAATGCCCTCAATTGGTCACCCCTCAGTTTCTTTTCCAGAGACACACAGCCCGTTCATCCCCTCCTAAGAGATAAAAAGTTTAAAGTTTGTTAGTGTCACAGATAGGCTTACATTGACACTGAAATGAAGTTACTGTAAAAATCCCCTAGTCGCACACTCCGGCACCTGTCGGGTACACTGAGGGAGAATTTAGCATGGCCAATGCACCTAACCAGCACGTCTTTCGGACTGTGGGAGGAAACCGGAGTACCCGGAGGAAACCCACGCAGACACGGGAAGAACGTGCAGACTCCGCACAGACAGTGACCCAAGCCGGGAATTGAACCCGGGTCTCTGGCACTGTGAGGCAGCAGGGCTAACCACTGTGTCACCATGCCCACATTCCTGGTGTCATTCTTGTAATCTTTTTTCGCACCTTCTCCACTGCCTCTTTGTCTTCATAATCTATATAATATTGTGGCCAGAATTGGGTGTGATCTGACCAAAGTTTGGTAGAATTTCCTTCCTATTTCATTCTCTCCCTCTAGAAATAAACTTGAATGTTTGATTTGTTTAGCTGTGGCTTTGTTAACTCATGTTGCTGCTTTTAGTGATTGGCGTATTTGTACTTCCAGATCCTTTTGCTCCTCTATCTCATTTGCATTATTTTTAGCAATATGCAAGCTCCTTTATATTTCTTGCCAAAATACTTCTCATTTATCTATGTTGATTTACCACTGTCCTCGTGAATCTGGTCCTCAGGAAATAACATTAAAGATATGTGTACAAAACTACTTTCCTCATCTCAAACAATAGATTTGCAGTGGGTTAGAGTTCAAAATTGTCCACTTAAATTAATAGAGGCTTAGTTTGAGGTTATGAAATTTTGCAGCACAATGAATCTTGCAGGTATATGATTATTACTTGCACATATTAATCTAATAATGAATCATTTCCAGATATGGCAGTAAACCAGACCTGAAAACAAAACACACCACTCCAATTTAAGATACATAACTAATCAGTACTTTAGCAAAATAGCAGTCTGAATAACAACCAGCACTTACCTTGGTCTCAAATGTTTACTGATTTGAATAGGTCTGTACTAATTGTAAAAGGTGACATTTCTGAACTCTTTCTTATCTACCAGCTATGCCCACGTAATTTGAGCCAAAAATGTTAACAGTAGAGAAGGAGGCTAGTTGGCCCAATATATCTGTGCAGGCTCTTTGCTAAAGCAATTCAAAGCCAACTCCATTGGTCCTGATCTCTCCAGGGCCAATATCGCCTCCTCCATCAAATACTCCAAGTACAAAATGTTCTGCGCTCCAACAACCATTGTGGAAAGAAATTTCTCTTCCTTGACACTTTTATTGGTGGTGTTAAATTTTTGACCCATCATCAATGGCTCTCCAACATAAGAAGGAGTTGGCTTTCCCTATTAACTCCATTATGGCCTTTCAAAATCTATGTAAGTTCCATTAAATCTCCTTGTTGTCTTCTGGCCCCCAGTGATCACGCCCCAGTATCTTCAATCTCTCCTCATAACTGTAGTTTCCTATCCCTGGCATCATTCCGCTGAATCTATGGCATACATTCCTTATTGCTTAATATCTTTCTTGTAAGTGAACATCATGCTCTAAATGTGGTGCAAGCAGTGTATTTAATTCAAATTAATCATTACTTTTTTTACTCAGTTCTGCCTCATTTGGTAATATTTATTTCTCTTCATCGGCTTTTCATACTCTTCATGCTGAAGTACATCGCCATTTTGAAAAAGAAATGGCCGACTGGACATTTCCTTCGAAGCTCACACGACATGGCCACTGCCTAACCTCCAAACTATTTCCCAAACAGAACTCGAGAAGTACAGGAGAGGGAAAATAATTCGGTGGCACCTCTCTCCCAAATCATAGATGAACAATTCAAACCAGCAAGGCGACTGGTTATGTATGCAGCACTCCGTATCTTACCTTGCCTCATTAAACTCCAGGGATTACGATTGAACCAAATGCCACAGACCTTAAATATACATTTCCCCTAGTCTATGCCCACCAAGCATAGAGAAACGAAAATATCAAATAGCAAATTTATCAAATATAAGAGGCTGGGAAACTTTTGCAGATACCATTTTTTTTAAAAGAGCAAAAGAAGATTTCTGGCAGAATTCTCCCATGTCCCCATCAGCAGAATCAAGGCCAAGCGGGCATGGGAAGGAGGAGGGGGGGGGGAGAATTTGGCAGGGGGCCCAAAATCGGGAGACCCACTGGAGCCCGGCATGGAACTCATTTCCATCCCACTAATGAGATGCTGATGAAGGCCCGACCACCCAGCGGGAAAACACATTAGTACAAAGTACGTCTGGAACAAGGTCAGGACTCTACTGAACAATGCCTGGGTCTGCCTCCAGAGCTCAGGATGGAGGCCAGCGGACAACCTGGATCCCTAAACGCCGCAGCAATGGGTCAGAGGAACATCTGCAGATGGACTTCCAAGATTTGGTGTCCGGTGGGCGGGAGGGAGGGGTCCATCTTCCAGCCTCAGAATGTTCTTGGAGATCCATTTACTTTCTCAGGAGGTCCATTTTCCGGTCTCAGTGCTCCCAGACCTCTGTCTTCATTTTCAGGATGTCCACTTCTTCAATAATTGGTCAGTGATGTTGGGTGCCTTTACAAGATGGCACCTGGGTAGTGTGGCAGACTACCCACCGTGGAATATGTTGCAAAATATATAATTAATGAGGTTGGGGCTGGAAGATTTGACGTGTTTTCCCACCAGCCTTCACAGTGGGAAACATTTCACATTCCTGCCACAGGACTTAGTCCCAGGAAGGGGGATATTTACCCCTTTGTTTTAACCCAGCGCCATTATCCACTGCTTATAAAATGTGAGATGATAGCTACTTCCACAATTCCTAAATAGCATCTTCCATCTCTACAGAACACCACAATTATCACTAATGTGCTATTTCCATTTCCCACAACAAGCATCTTTTTTATGCTGTAAGGAAATGTGTTTTCCCTCCAGGAACCAGTTTACAATTGTTATGGGAACATAGGGACAGGAGCAGCCCATTTAACCTTTAAAGTCTGTTCCCCAATTCGATATAATTGAGATAATGGTTCATGTGAGACTTTGTATTCCCTGCCTTTATCCCACATCCATTGGTCAACATAAATCTATTAATCTCAGAATCAAAATGACTGATTGATCTAGCATTAGGTTGTTGGAAGAGAGTTACAGACTATTAGGTGAAGAATTGATCCTTAATTTCACTCCTGAAGAAGAGTCAAATGGGCTTGAAACGTTAACTCTGTTTCTCTCTCCACAGATGCTGCCGGACCTGCTGAGTTTACCCAGCATTTTCTGTTTTGATTTCACTACTGAAAGATTTGGCTCTCTATTGGACATTAACTCCTAGTCTAGAATTCCCAACCAGTGGAAATATCCTAACTCTTTCCCTAAATATCTTGAAAACTTTGATCAAATCACTTTTAACCATTTAAATTCCAGCGAATACAATCCTCGTTTATATAGTATTTCCTCATAATTTGGCCTCGGAGTCCAAGTATTGTCCTTGTAAATCTACACTGCATTCCATCCAAGGTCAATATATCCTTCCGAAGGAATTATTCACAATACTCCAGTTGTGGTCTTAACAAAGCTTTGTGTAGCTATAGCATAACTTCAGTCCCTCTGTATTGCAGTCATTCCGATATAAAGCCAGAATTCCATTAGCCTGTTTCATTATTTTCTGTGCCTGTTCATAAAATTGTAATGATCTGTGTCCTGTGCTCCCAAGTCTCTTTGTATCTCCACTGTATCAAGCTTTGCACCATTTCACCATAAATAAACTTTAAACTTTATAAACTTTAATTTAGAAACTACACTGTTAAAACCTGTTCAAATCCAACCGCATATTTGCCTACATTGAAATACACTTGCCACAGTTTTGCTCATTCATTTAACCTATTAATATTTCTTTGTAAATTTTATGCATCTATCTAGACGGCTTGCAATGTTGGTTACCTTTGTGTCGTTGGTCAGTTTGGAAATGTGGCTTTCTGTTGCATCATTATGAAAAAATGGGCCGGAACTCTACCGCCTCGCCCTCCTAGAATCGGAGTGGGCGAGGGTCCGACAACGGAAATCTCCATTGACCTCAGGGCGTGAATTTCTGGTCTCGCCCAAGCAAGGCCGTAAAATCCCACCCATGGTGATTAATTGAGACCCAAACACAGATACGTTGGAGACATCACTCCTCACATCCTACCAATTGGAATACCTGCCCATGTCTCCTTCTCCTCAATCAATTACCTAACCAGGTTAACCATTTGCCTTCAATTTCATGAGTTCAACTTTAACTGTCAGTTTAGTGTGAACAGAGGAAGGGGTGTATTTTAACTTTACAACCTGGGTATTAACCTAACATAGCAGATAGGATCTGTCTCATTTGTCTTGTTCCATTGTGTCATCCAATCCCACTTTTCATCTTGGTTTACCATTTGGCCACCTCTTAAACCTGCTTTTCCTGAGTCCCGGGCTCCTGATGTACATGTTATAATTGGAATTTAATTCCAATTACACAGGGAGGTATAAGTCCAGATTTGTAAAAGCCTTCTGCTCCATTCCATGCGTTCATTTGAATACACCAATAGCTTGTGAATGTACAATTTACCTTTACTCCCCTTCTTGCCAAAATGATTGTTCAAGTTCACTGTTCTAAATATTTTGGGAGGTTATTCTCAATGAAGATGCCCAGTCTCTCTTTCTACAGCCTTGGAAATGAATAAACACCCTGAACTTGAGTCTTCACCATATTAATACACAGGTCACCTGATATTGGATGAAGACATGGATAGGACAACCTTCATTGTTAGCACTGGGCTGATTGGTTCTCTGGAAACCATGACAATATTTCTCACCACCACGTTGGAACCTCAGACGCAACAAAATGGCACCATGCATTTGGTGTTCTCTTCTGTGTTAATGCCTCTGTTATGCAGCAATGAAGAAAGGATTGAGTCTACAACAAATGATGAGCAAGAGTAAGTCTTCATAAGTTACTGCCTCGTGAAGTTAATGGCCAACTTTTAAATTAGCCAATGGAATCTGGGGTTACAAAATCCTTCAACAGGCTAACTGATTCTCAAAAAACTGTTAAGAGATAAAGTTTGGGTGGCATGGAGGTCACTCACTGGCATTAAGGGGAAACTGCCAACAACAGCACCCCCTCCTGCCCCACACTCCCTGCGTCCCTAACCCTAATGGTGGCACAGTGGTTAACACTGCTGCCTCACAGCTCCAGGGACCAGGGTTCAATTCCGGCCTTGGGTCATTGTCTGTGTGTAGTTTGCATATTTTCCCCATGTCTGCATGGGTTTCCTCAAAAATGCGATGGAGAGCATGGTGGTTTCCTCCCACAGTCCAAAGATGTGCAGGTTAGATGGGTTGGCCATGCTAAATTGACCCTTATTGTCCCAAGATATATTTATAGGTTAGGTGGATTAGTGGGGTAATATACGTGGGGTTATGGGGATAGGGCCTGGATAAGAGTCGGTACAGACTCAATGGGCCGAATGGTCTCCTTCTGCACTGTAGGAATTCTATGATTCTAACAGTACCGTGATTGTTCCTACAACACATGGATTGTAGTGATTCGAGAAGGCCACCACCTTCTCAAGGGCAATTAAGAATGGGCAATAAATGCTGCCGTAGCATTCCGTATACGATTTAAAAAAAAAGAAATCCTATACATGTCATAGGGCATCAATTTCCATACTACAGGAGGTTACTTGCCTGAAGCAGGTGGGTGCTCTGCCTGTCTTTTTCATGATCCTACCCAAGATCCTAAACAAGACTGCTAAGTGACCCAACATCATTGTAAGCCACACTGCCACAATTGCATTGGATGGAGGCAATTAAAATTGGACATAGTGTGTGAATTAGTATGCAACTGTTCAAACTATTTGTAGAATTGTTTGATCTTTCTAAGGGAGGTATTGCCCCTTTCACAATAAATGAGCCAGTGCTTCAAGTAAAATAGCAAAGGCATTCTCTTGCATGTGTTTACATTTTGGTGTACTAATATTGGACAGCATAACTACAATTCATGGGAGATATAGAATCACATCCATTTTCTTAGCCTGGTTATGAAACCACTTCAAAACCATCACGAAGATAACCTCTACCACAATGAAATGAAAGGACTTTTAAAATCACTCATTCTAGAGTTGTGGCTGGAGTAACTGACTCCAGCCATTGTAAGGATGGAATTGAAAAATTGTCTATCCATTTTTGCGTATATTACGTGCATTGAACAGAGGAAATTTGGATCTTTAGACCCCCAAGAGAGTTTAATTTTGGACCACCATTGGTCATATAGCAGAGACAGCAATCATGAATAATCCTGATATTTGAAAACCAGGAATTTTAACGAACCATCAGTGGCCGTTCCTATGCCGATATGTGTGGGAGATTAATGCTGTCAGGGCAAAGCACTAGGTTGTTAACTGTTTTGTTTTGATATGTTTTCCCTGAATGTTATTCCAGTTGAATTTTCATATGTGTCCTCCCCTCCCCGCCACCCATTTTTTTATAAACGTACAGTTTTAGCTCAACTGGTTGCTTTGGAGCAGGAGGGTTGAAACCAGAAAAGTCCTCAACTAGTGGACACCGCAGTCTGCCAGAGATCTTCACTGAACAAGTATACAACCCAGTACCATATGAATTTATCTTTGAGATGCTAGTGCGAGGCCCCTGTCTCCTAGCAGGTAAGAGATTTCATAGTATAGAAGCCTGTAAAGTCATTTATTGTCAATATTTACCACTCTCATCTGATCCAGGGTATCTTTTCCTGGCACTGAAGAAGTCGATTTTTACCATCATAACCTGTTACAAGATGCGAAATGGTGCAAAATGGAATCCTTTAGCCGGACATTACCAGCTTGCTTTCACAGTAATCCTTTTAGTGATGTAAACTAATATAAGGCACGTGTCTAATTGAACCAGTTCCAGAACCAGTTACCGAGCCTTTGTGGAGAGGTGACTTTGGATTCTCCAGCAGTTGAGTTGCAATGAGATCCTTAATGCCATTAAAAAGAATTAAGATTAATTTCAAAGGTAATCACATACATTGAATAGAAGTAAAGGCAAACCTCAAACGAATTGTAACTGGGGAGGAGAACGAAACACCTACGAATACAGCTGTCTGCTTCATAATTGTTTTTCTAGTTATTCTGGTTTTCTAAAGCAGCTCCAGTGCCAACAATGCTGAATATTCAGGATGTCCCCAACATTATGGGGCCATGGTGGCACAGTGGTTAGCACTGCTGCCTCACAGCACCAGGAGCTCGGGTTCGATTCCCAGCTTGGGTCACTGTCTGTGTGGAGTCTGCACATTCTCCTGTGTCTGCGTGGGAGCAGGGGGAGTGGCTGGGGGTTGGGGAGTGGGAGCAGTGGGGAGGGAGGCTGGAGGTGGGGGGGTGGGATGGGGTGAGGGAGGTTGGGGGTGGGAGCAGGGGGTGAGGGAGGTTGGGGGTTGGGGGTGAGGGAGGTTGGGGGTGAGGGAGGTTGGGGGTGAGGGAGGTTGGGGGTTGGGGGAGAGGGAGGCTGGGGGTTGAGGGGGGTGTTCGGGATGACATTTTGTTTTAAAGGCTGCGACTAAGAAGCTGAGAACGTGACCAGGAAGAGAAATGGCAGTGCGACTGCAGTCTATGGACGCAGATCATGGTTAGGAGAGATTGTGTCTGCAACAGGAACTCATGTTCAGTGCAACAGACTGTGGTCGGGGGGAGAGCACACAGGGAGGGGGCTGCGATGGAGAGCATGGTGGTGGGACAAGATTAAAGTACACCGCACAATATGGAGGTAAGGTGGGGGAAGGAGAGATTTTGCAAAGTTGAACATCATGAAACTGGAAACAGGTAAGCCACTTGAGTCGTGGGAAAACATTCCTGCTTCTCCTGATCTAAAAGCAGTGCAATAAATGCTCTTACCTAATTGACCGGCCCCTTTTTAGTCTTTTTTTCTACACACATCCAAAATGGGTTAAAAATTTTAAAAAGCCGATAAAAATGGAGGAATGCAGCCTTTGTTGCTGGAGCTTTATAGAACATTAGTTAGGCCGCACTTGGAATATAGTGTTCAATTCTAGGCGCCATACTACCAGAAGGATGTGGAGGCTTTGGAGAGGGTACAGAAAAAATTCACCAGGTATGCAGGGCATTAGCTATGAGGAGAGGTTGAAGAAACTTGGTTTGTTCTCACTGGAATGACGGAGGTTGAGGGGCGACCTGATAGAAGTCTACAAGATTATGAGGGGCATGGACAGAGTGGATAGTCAGAAGCTTTTTCCCAGGATGGAAGAGTCAATTACTAGGGGGTATAGGTTTAAGGTGCGAGGGGCAAGGTTTAAAGGAGATGTTCAAGGCAAGTTTTTTACATCGAGGGTGGTGGGTGCCTGGAACTTGCTGCCAGGGGAGGTAGTGGAAGCAGATACGATAGTGACTTTTAAGGGGCGTCTTGACAAATACATGAATAGGATGGGAATGGTCCCCGGAATGGTAGGGGGTTTTAGTTCAGTTGGGCAGCATGGTTGGTTTGGTGCAGGCTTGGAGGGCCGAAGAGCCTGTTCCTGTGCTGTAATTTTCTTTGTTCTTCTTGGTTCTTTGTTTTTGTTAAAGCTTTTACTGACTGACACAGCTTCTGAGAATGGATTGGTCACCCAGCCACCATCTTGGCTCCACAGGTTGGGATTGCGTTGGAAATTTTTCTAATTTTTAATTTCCCACCTAGCCCAAACCTGCCCATTCTTGGAGGTTATAATTGCCCTCTTTCTCTCTCTTGCTCTTGGTCTGTCCCCCAGAATATGAAATTGTGGTGGGCAGCATTGGACCCCCTGCTGTTTGTCTGGCCATGATACTTTATAGGACTGGAAGATCATTCTTGTTATATACCTTGCTATGGAGTATTTCACTTGCTTACCCTAAATGCAAAAGTGGAATACATGTATTTAATTTTTTAAGTAAATGCGATAAATGTTATGTTTGATTAACTATCCAGCTGTAGCATGAATAAAGTCAAATGTGTTCTTTTCTATCTCTCTTCCCTCGGCCATTATTTTACAGCCTTAATGAAAATGTGGTAGGTCAGAGAGGAATTTAAAAGGGTAAGGATGTAAATAAATTTAATTTAACTGGGAGAAATCCTGTTTTTTCCAGACCATGTAATTATTCATCATCTTTAATAAATATTCAAGGCAGACATGAGTGTAGAAATAATCAATAGTTTAAGTCAATCTAGCAGATTGATTTCTGCAGTTTCAGTATTAAACACAATTACTTCTGACAGAAGGAATCTAAAGAGTTTCCAGACATCTGAGTCCTAATGCAGTAAATCACTGAGTTTAAACACAGAGCAACAAGGTTCTGAATAATAATAAGGGTGATGTTGTTTTTGTCGATTAATTTAAGTATTGGGCTTTAAAAGTGCAGATGTAATTGAATATACAAGAGATTGCTCTTACACTGAAACCCAATTACCTTAATGGAGAGGGTGGTGGCAGTTGTAAAGAGAAACCAGAATGGATTGGTTAAATGCTGCATGAAAATGTCAGGTAGGCAGTCGTGGTTAAAAAAAAACAGGATGAGTATGCTGGTGAGAATGCAAGTAGCTCGGATCACAGCTCATCGCCCTGCCCAATGGAAAAGGTTTCATTCTAGACTAACTGGGTGAGCATTAGCATCTGGCAGGAGGAGGAAAATGAGTACCCCTAGGGTTCCCATTGACTCCAAGCCATTGCAAAGTACCCTATGGGCAAGTGAAGGTAGGTAGGCTGATGGTGGTGGGGATTGAGGGGTGGTGGGGGGGTGTGACAGCAGGGAGGCCCAACAGTCCATGCAAGTTTTGCAACCCTACAAAAATACAATATTTTCCTCCAGTTCCTCTTCAGTGCCATCTTAGCTATAGTACTGGGACTTGTGCTCCAGAACTACCCGTGACCTTATTCAAGCTGTTCCAGAACAGCTACAACATTGGCAGCTACCCAACAAAGTGGGAAAATGCCCAAATATATCCTGTCCCCAAAAAGCAGGCCAAATCTGGCCAATTACTGCCTCATCAGTCTACTCTGAAATACCAGCAAAGTGACAGTACCATCAAATGGTCTTGCTCAGCAGCAACTTGCTCACCAATGCTCTGGTTTATGTCGGCTCCAGACACCAATACTACCTTGTTCCAAAAGAGTTAAAATCCCGAGGTGAGGAGGGAGCGACTGCCCTTGACGTCAGGGCAGCATTTTACTGAGTCTGGCATCAAAGAGCCCTCGCACAACTGGTGTCAATGGGAATCAGGGGGAAAACGCTCCACTCTTTGGAGTCATAATTAACACAAAGGATGATATTTGTGATGGTTTGGAGGTCAATCACCTTTGCCCACGGACATCACTGCAGGAGTCCCTCAGGGTAGTGTTTTACCCCAACCATCTTCAACTGCTTCAACAATGAGCCCATTGCACAGTGCATGAAGTTCAGTCCCATTTACAGCTGCTCAGATAATGAACCAGTCCTTACCTGCATGCAGGAAGACCTGGCCCTGAATTTGGATGGTGGGTGTATAATGTGCATTCATTCACATATTGCCATGTGACCTTGTGATGTAGGAGAGGGCACTGGAAGTCACTCCTGTGTGGTTACAGACACAGCATGCAAGGGCTGTCGAGGATCTCCTTAATAAACTGTTGAAGTTATTGTCAATGTCATCATTCCCTCACAGCCACACAATTACACACTGGGGGCTTCCTGCCTCCCAAAGAGTCGCTCGCGATATCCAACTGTCCCATAGCCTATTTACACTCCAATGAATCTCCTGAAGCAAAAAAAGCAGTTCGGGTCAGTATTCTTATTTCCCCGTTTTACTGGTGTTCCATTTTAAAGTATACAAGACCAGTTCAGACCAAAGAACAATGCAACACAGCAACAGGCCCTTCGGCCCACCAAACCTGCGCCGATTCTTAACCATTATTTAGATCTATTACTTATTGTCCAGATGCTGCATTCTTATTTCCCTGTTTTACTGTTTTTTCTAGGTAAATGCCCCTCCAATTTCCTCACTTGAGAGGAATTCCCGCCTTCGAGAGCTGCCAGCCAATCTGTTTGACTGGCAGCTCTCCATTCCCTGCAGCGACAGCGCTGCAGTGGACAGAAGAGGAACTACACCAACCTGCCTGAGCCTTAGTGTTGGAGATGGTTGGGAAATGGTGGCATGGTGGTAATGTCACTGGACTAGTACTCCAAAGGCCCGGGCAAATATTCTGGGGACACAGGTTCAAATCCCACCACAGCAGTTGGTGGAAATTAAATTCAGTTAATTAATCAAGAATATAAAGGTAGTGTTAGTAATGGTGCCCACAAAACCATTGTTGATTGTCTTAAATCCAACTGCTTCAATCTTTACTAGTCTGGCCTACATGTGACTCCATATCCACAGTGCTGTAGTTGACTCTTAACTGTCCTCTGAAATGGCCAAGCTAGCCATTCACTCCAAGGGGAAGTAAGGATGGGCAACAAATACTGGCATCAATGAAGCTCAAATTCCATGAAAAAGTTTTGAAAAGGGGTCTGCGATGGGGCACGGGGTCACGAGGTGAGTGATCTGGGTCTTGGGGAGAGGCTTGGGGGGCAAAGAAGTTCAGAGATCACCGAGCCTTGAGAGGAGGTGGCATTCCCCCACCATCCCTCATCCTGCTGAGATCTAACTTTGATTCTTTCCCACTTTTCCCCACAGAGGTTCAATATTCCTGTCTGCCTAAAAATTGGGGTAAGAGTGGCCTTCTCATCTGAAGCCTTGCCTGCCCCTGCATAAAACTGCTGGGTGTGGGTGGGATCCTAGAGGAAATTTCATGCTTGCCCCCTCCTCTATCATCAAATCTCCCACATCAGCATCCTGGATCAAAACCTGGACTCTGAACTGAACCATCCACATTATCACTGGGGCTACAAGAATAGCTTAGAGGCAAGGAATACTGCAGCAATTAATTCACCTCCTGACTTCCCAAAGCATTTCATAAGACCATAAGACATTGGAGCAGAATTAGGCCACTCGGCCCATCGAGTCTGCTCCACCATCCAGTCATGGCTGATATTTTTCTCATCCTCATTCTCCTGCTTTTTCCCCATAACCCCTGATAACCCACCATCTACAAGGCATAAGTCAGAAGTGTAATGGAATACTCTCCACTTGTCTGGTGAATACAGGCCTAACAATATTCAAAGAGCTCGATACCACACAGGACTAGGCCGCCCGCTTGATCAGCGGCCTGCGCACCACCTACAAAACGCATTGCGGCAACTCGCCAAGCCTCCTTCAACAGCACCTTACAAACCCGCAGCCTTCACCATTTAGAAGGACAGGGGCAGCAAGCACATGGAAATGCCACCATTTCCAATTTTCCTTCCCAAACACACCACTTGAAAATATAGTACCATTCCTTCATTTTTGCTCTGCGGAAATCCTGGACCTCGCTCCCTATTAGTTTTACATGGTAACTTCATCCATTGGATTGCTACGATTCAAGAAAGTGGCTCACCACCACTTTCTCGAGGCACTTGGTGAAGGACAATTAATGTTGGTCTTAACAGTGATATCCACATCTCATGAATGAATGAATAAAAAAGTGTGCACAGCTCATGCCCCATCCACTACCATTCAAAAACGGCACACCAGGACTGTGATTTGCATATGGGAGAGTCTATTGCCTGACAAGGATGGGCACTCTGGTTCTTCAGCTGTAGCCCTGGAGAATGATCGCAGCAGCAATGAGGTGGGAATGAGGTGGATGGTCATTCACTATCATTTCCCTGGTATTACCGCTCATTTCCACCAACAGGAAATCCCACTCCAGATTCTCAACTTTTTAATTTCTCTTGTTTTGTAGGTGTGGAGAGTCCCACCCATGAGCTGCGGGCAGGTGCGGACCCTGTTGCCAGGTCTGCCTCAACTCTATACATCACACTGGCAGAGAAACATCAGTATGACAGGAACCTCAAAATCATTTTACATCCATGTGGTAAACTTTACCTTTTGTTTTGTGGGATTTATAGGCATCACTGCTATATTATCCTTGTTATAGTAATATATGTGCAATGTTTTGAGACTGAGGGGATAATTTTAAACTAACCCCCTGACAGGATTGGTACAGGCCTGGGTAGGACACCTAGTTTACATCCAACACTATTCATTGGTTTGAATGGTAGATAACATAAGATGGGGTATAAATGGGTATTGAATTTGAAATGGTTACTGCATTCAAGTGGGATTGAATTTTACTGAGAACCACAATTCCGCCAGTTTCCCTCAAAAATAGGACTCCTTTGCATTATGATCCCAGCAATGAATGCCATCCAAAATTCAGGATGCATGGAATCAGCAGACAAAGTTCCACACTCTAATTTGTATCTGATTGATCTTTGGAAACAATCATGCAGAATCTACTTGGTGTCTCCCATGACATTGCATGGGCAGCAGGGTGGCACAGTGGGTTAGCATTGCTGCCTCACGGCGCCAGGGACCCGGGTTCGATTCCCAGCTTGGGTCACTGTCAGTGTGGAGTTTGCACATTCTCCCCGTGTCTGCGTGGTTTTCCTCTGGGTGCTCCAGTTTCTTCCCACAGTCCAAGGATGTGCATTGGTCAGAACATTGAATGCAGGAGTTGGGACGTCTTGTTGAAGTTGTACAAGACATTGGTAAGGCCACACTTGGAATACTGTGTACAGGTCTGGTCACCCTATTATAGAAAGGATATCATTAAACTAGAAAGAGTGCAGAAAAGATTAACTAGGATGCTACCGGGACTTGATGGTTTAAGTTATAAGGAGCGGTTGGATAGACTGAGACCTTTTTCTCTGGAGCGTAGGAGGCTTAGGGGTAATCTTATAGAGTTCTATAAAATAATGAGGGGCACAGATCAGCTAGATAGTCAACATCTTTTCCCAAAGGTAGGGGAGTCTAAAACTACAGGGCATAGGTTTAAGGTGAGAGGAGAGAGATACAAAAGGGTCCAGAGGAGCAATTTTTTCACACAAAGGGTGGTGAGTGTCTGGAACAAGCTACCAGAGGTAGTAGTAGACCTAGGTACAATTCTGCCTTTTATAAAGCGTTTAGACAGTTGCATGGGTAAGATGGGTATAAAGGGATATGGGCCAAACGTGGGCAATTGGGACTAGCTCATGGGTTAAAAAAAGGGGCGGCATGGACAAGTTGGGCCGAAGGGCCTGTTTCCATGCTGTAAACCTCTATGACTCTATGTGTGGGTTAGGTAGATTGGCCATGCTAAATTGCCCCTCAGTGTCAGGGGGACTAGCTAGGGTAAATGCTTGGGACTATGGTAATAGGGATTGTGGTCGGTGCAAACTCAATGGGCCAATTGGCCTCCTTCTGCAATGTAGGATTCTATAATTCTATAACTGGTGAGCACCACATAGTTACCCCAAAAGTAGTATTTTATTTTTAATGTTGTAACTTCAGTAACTTTTTGTTAGTTTTGTTACGTTTAAAATCAGTTTGGATAGGCCGTTGCTCCCAGACCCACCAATGGTTTACCTTTAAAGCCGCAAATTTAATATGCATTCATGAGGCTGGCTTTTGCCTCCTATAGAGTTGGATCCTTTCTTACTTTACGTATTTTAGCCAGCATTATTTTAACCCCAGTAGTCATGTAACAATAATTGCCTTATTACCCTACATTTATTGATATTCTATAACATAGCTACATTGAAATCTCTCAGTCATATCTCGGACTAGTAATTATAACAGGCCAAAGTCTCCCTGAATATAATCAATCAACTTATCAGCTAATCGTGTAGCTTTTTGTCATCAGAAAATGCTTTATGTTGACAGTAACCCTTTTTCATGTCATTCACAATTATTGAGAATAGCAGATGTCCCATGGAGATCCTTTGTGGCACACCTGTGGTTTATTTTTCTGAGGTGAAGTAACTTCCATTTATCTTCACCCTTTGTTTTCTATTGCTAAACCACATCTGTTCATTTTGATAATCTATCAACCTTAAACTTTCCTATTAGTTTCACATGAGTAACTTGGTTTGGAGCCTATTGAAAATTCAAATAAACTACATCTACTGGATTCTTTTCATCCATTAGCTTAATGATCTCTTTAAACAATTCCAGGAGGATTACAAGATATTGGCCAGAATTCTCCGGCCCTTCACACCCCTCTGCTGCTGCCACCGAGAACGAAGAATTTGGCGCTCCGCCAAATCTCCATTCACTGCAGTGGGACTGGAGAATCCCATCTGCGGGCGAGGTCGGAGAATCCGACGCAATGTCTGTTACATCTAAAACCATTGAGATTGCTCCCTATTATATCTGAGTTCCTTAGAATTTTATAACGGTACCAGCTTTTTTCCCTTGATAATTTGAAAATGTAATTTGAGATCTTATGCAAATTGAATTGGAAAATAAGTATACAAAGTGGGAAAATAATTTGGGGCATCAGATTTTCAGCAAGTGTACTGGGACAATGCCAACTGTTGCCCCAACTTGAGGTTCAACTCAATGCCATTCTGAGATCCAATCTGGCCTTTAACTCAGTCTCGAGGCAAGTGGAGCATTTGCCCTCCAAGTCATCAGAGGAGCTGAATACATACTTTGTATTACATTATACTTCCACGTCTATCCCTATTTTCACCCAAATGGAAGGGGAATAAAGAGAGTGAAAGGGATTTAACCAAAATGTTGAATTCAGTTTCAACATCTAACATTCCTGTGAGAAGGGGGAAATGCAAGGTACACGATCGATTTTATTTTCAGAGGCAGTGTAAATTGACACATGTTGTGCTTTTCTGTTCTACAAGAGCCTCACGTTCCGCACCTTGTGCTGGAGGAAGGCAGCATGAGTTTTGAGGAGTATGAACAACACATTAAAAACAGACGGGACTTCAGCAAAACAATGAAGAAAGACTCTAATGCGGACAAAAAGGTAAAAACCAGCCTTTCAAAATAACACATGCATGGGGAGCATGGCTTTTTTCTTTACAAAAGCCACATCATTGCCACAGGCTTTTTTTTGGAATTCATATAAGAATAATCTTTTAGAAAAATTAACAACTGGAGCAAATTTACAAAGCACCAGAATTTATATTGACCCTGTTAATTCTTAACAAGAGAGGCATTCGCCTTTGGACAGAGAAAAAAACTAAGCTGGCTGAATACTTGCAATAATATTATCACAACAAAGAGAGACAGAGGGACAGGTTTGTATTGAAGAGGCAGGGAGGCTGCAGAAGGACTTGGACAGATTAGGAGAGTAGCAAAGAAGTGTCAGATGAAATACAGCGTGGAGATATGTGAGGTTATGCACTTTGGTAGGAAGAATAGAGGGGTAGACTATTTTCTAAATGGGAAGAGAATTCAGAAATTGGAAGTGCAAGGGGACTTGGGAGTCTTAGTTCAGGATTCTCTTAAGGTTAATTTGCAGGTTGACTTGGTACTTAGGAAAGCAAATGCAATGTTAGCATTCATTTTGAGAGGGCTAGAATACAAAAGCAGGGATGTACTGCTGAGACTTTATAAGGCTCTGGTGAGACCACATTTAGAATATTGCAAGCAGTTTTGGGCCTTGTATCTAAGGAAAGATGTGCTGGCCTTGAAGAGGATCCAGAGGAGGTTCATGAGAATGATCCCGGGAATGAAAAGCTTGACATACGAGGAGCATCTGAGGACTCTGGGTCTGTACTCGATGGAGTTTTGAAGAATGAGGGGGGAATCTCATTGAAATTTACAGAATAATGAAAGGCCTGGATAGAGTGAACATGGGGAAGATGTTTCCATTAGTAAGTGAGACGAGGATCCGAGGGTACAGCCTCAGAGTTAAGGGAGGATCCTTTAGAACTGAGAAGAGGAGGAATTTCTTCAGCCAGAGGGTGGTGAATCTGTAGAATTAATTGCCACAGAAGGCTGTGGATGCCAAGTCATTGAGTGTATTTAAGACAGAGATAGATAGGTTCTTGATTGGTAAAGGGATCAAGAGTTAAATAATTCAAATGAAGCAACGTGTGAACAACTTAAATCAGCCTGGGTTTAATACATAAATGTGTAACAGATTATAGCAGATTAGGAGATAGCAGACTTTCATCCCCATTATAATAAAACATTCCTTTGTCCCTTGCTCTGCAACACAAATAACATATTAATGACCCACAGCCATGGAGCAGCTTCAAGATGTATCAATAATCAATCCATTAAAGAAAGAATAAGTTGATTGGCCATCTCAAATTTATATATGACTCTGAAGGAAACCTAATGCCATTCACTTAACTTTTATCTGCCCAATTTCAGAGAAAGGACAAGGATTTTGAAGCTTGCACCAAAGACACTTGAGTAAACAAACACTCAACAAACCTAAAATTTGCTATTCTTAAATATACCATGTGTTACTCCCTGAGCAAATAGAAAGTAATTATGCACATTCACAAGGCAAAACCTAAGGCTAAATTCCATTTTCTTCATAGTCTAAGAGCTTTGGTTATATGGGGAGCTGGTGGTGTCGTAATCCAGAGAGCCAGGGCAAGATCTGGACACCTGTGTTCAAATCCCACCATGGCCGATGGTGAAATTTGAATTCAATAAAAATCTGGAATTAAAAGCTTACTGATGACCATGAAACCATTGTGAACTGTCATTAAAAACCCCTTTGGCTCACTAATATCCTTTAGAGAAGGAAATCTGCCATTTTCATCTGGTCTGGCCTATACCTGAAATAGAGGGCAATTAAGGATGAATAATAAATGCAGGCCCAGCCAGTGATGCCAATTTTAAACATAATGGAATAAAGTTCAACTTATCTCAACTTTCTTCTCTCAACCAATGCTATCAAGGGCGGAATTTTTCTAAAAAATGACTAAGTGTTATTTCAGACAAGAAAACTGGTGTAATGCCTGGCTTCACAGAGATCGGACACCATTTTTAAAGAGAAGACTATTGGTGGGGTACCCAAGGTGACCGCTACTACCCAAAGTTTAGACAATACAAGACTCACGAGGCAGGTATCTCTGTATAAAGATGTAACTTTATTTAAACCAGCAGCCGCCAGAAGTTCATCAAAGGGTTAAGTAGTTCTGACATAGAGCAGCAAAACCTCTCTGATGAATCTAACATGTACAATCATGTTACATTCATGTTAGGAGGGTGGAGTGGCACTGCTGATCAGGGATAGTGTCACAGCTGTAGAGAAGGTGTATGCTGTGGAGGGATTGTCTGCAGAGTCTCTGTGGGTGGAAGTTCGGAGTGGGAAGGGGTCGATCACTTTGCTGGGAGTTTTCTATAGGCCGCCCAATAGTAACAGGGAGGTGGAGGAGCAGATAGGGAAACAGATCCTGGAGAGTTGCCATAATAGCAGAGTTGTTGTGATGGGAGACTTTAATTTCCCAAACATAGATTGGAATATCCCTAGGGTAAGGGGATTGGATGGGGAGGAGTTCATTAGGTGTGTTCAGGAGGGTTTCCTGACACAGCATGTGTCCCAAGCCTACAAGAGGAGAGGCTGTACTTGATCTGATACTGACCAATGAACCTGGACAGGTGTCAGATCTCTCAGTGGGAGAGCATCTTGGGGATAGCAATCATAACTCTATCTCCATTATGCTTGCATTGGAAAACGAGAGGATCAGGCAAGCTAGGAAAGCATTTATATGGAGTAAGGGGAAATATGAAGACATAAGGCAGCAAATTAGAGGAGTAAATTGGAAGGAAGTATTCTCGGGGAAATGTACTGAAGAGAGGTGGCAGTTTTTCAAGGAATGTCTGTCTAGAGTTCTACAGGACAACGTTCCGAGCAGACAGGGAGGAGTTGGTAGGTTAAAGGAACCGTGGTGCACGAAAGCTGTGCGGGACCTAGTCGAGAAGAAAAGGAAAACGTACAGAAGGTTCAGAGAGCTTGGCAAAGATAGGGATCTAGATGAGTATACGGCTTGTAGGAAGGGACTAAAGAAGGAAATTAGGAGAGCCAGAAGGGGTCACGAGAAGGCCTTGGCAGGTAGGATTAAGGAAAACCCTAAGGCGTTCTATAAATATGTGAAGAGTAAAAGGATGAGATGTGAAGGAATAGGGCCTATAAAAGGTGAAGGCGGGAAAATCTGTACGGAACCAGTAGAAATGGCAGAGGTGCTTAATGAGTATTTTGCCTCAGTTTTCACAGAGGAGAAGGACATGATGGATGTACTGCGGGCTTGCAGTGGACTGAAAAGATTGAGCATGTGGACTTTAACAAAGAGGTTGTGCTGGAATCTTTGAATGGCATCAAGATAGATAAGTCGCCAGGTCCAGATGGGATGTACCCCAGGTTACTGTGGGAGGCGAGGGAAGAGATTGCAGAGCCTCTGGTGATGATGTTTGCGTCGTCGATGGAGATGGGAGAGGTGCCAGAGGATTGGAGGATTGCGGATGTGGTTCCTATTTTCAGAAGGGGAATAGGGATAGCCCAGGAAATTACCGACTGGTGAGTCTAACCTCAGTGGTTGGTAAGCAGATGGAGAAGATCCTGAGGGACAAGATTTATGAGCATTTAGAGAGGTTTAGTATGCTCAAGAATACTCAGCATGGCTTTGTCAAAGGCAGATCGTGCCTTATGAGCCTGGTGGAGTTCTTCGAAAATGTGACTAAACACATTGACGAAGAGAAAGCGGTAGATGTGGTTTATATGGATTTTAGCAAGGCGTTCGATAAGGTCCCCCATGCAAGGCTTCTAGAAAAAGTGAGAGGGCATGGGATCCAAGGGGCTGCTGCCCTGTGGATACAGAACTGGCTTGCCCAAAGGAGGCAGAGAGTGGGTATAGATGGGTCTTTTTCTAAATGGAGGTCGGTCACCAGTGGTGTGCCCCAGGGATCTGTTCTGGGACCCTTGCTGTTTGTCATTTTCATAAATGACCTGGATGAGGAAGTGGAGGGATGGGTTGGTAAGTTTGCCGACGACACGAAGGTTGGTGGGGTTGTGGATAGTCTGGAGGGATGTCAGAAGTTACAGAGGGACATGGATAGGATGCAAGAATGGGCGGAGAAGTGGCAGATGGACTTCAACCCAGATAAATGCGTAGTGGTCCATTTTGGTGGATCAAATGGGATGAAGGAGTACAATATAAAGGGAAAGACTCTTAGTACTGTAGAGGATCAGAAGAACCTTGGGGTCCGGGTCCATAGGACTCTAAAATCGGCCCCGCAGGTGGAGGAGGTGGTTAAGAAGGCGTATGGTGTGCTGGCCTTTATCAATCGAGGGATTGAGTTTAGGAGTCGGGGGATAATGATGCAGCTATATAAGACCCTCGTCAGACCCCACTTGGAGTACTGTGCTCAGTTCTGGTCGCCTCATTACAGGAAGGATGTGGAAAAGATTGAAAGGGTGCAGAGGCGATTTACAAGGATGTTGCCTGGATTGAGTGGCGTGCCTTGTGAGGATAGGCTGAGGGAGCTCGGTCTTTTCTCCTTGGAGAGACGTAGGATGAGAGGAAACCTAATAGAGGTATATAAGATGTTGAGAGGCATAGATCAGGTGGACTCTCAGAGGCTTTTTCCCAGGGTGGAAATGGCTGCTATGCGAGGACACAGGTTTAGGGTGCTGGGGGGTAGGTACAGGGGAAATGTTAGGGGTAAGTTTTTCACACAGAGGGTGGTGGGCGAGTGGAATGGGCTGCCATCAGTGGTGGTGGAGGCAAACTCAATAGGGTCTTTTAAGAGACTCCTGGATGAGTACATGGGACTTAATAGGATGGAGGGTTATAGGTAGGCCTAAAAGGTAGGGATATGTTCGGCGCAACTTGTGGGGCCGAAGGGCCTGTTTTGTGCTGTAGTTTTTCCATGTTTCTAAAAACAGATCAATTATAGTTCTTTCTTATCAATCATTCCCGCCTTTCAGTAACTTTAAATCAATCACGATACGCAAATCAACAAGAATGCATGTCAAATACTTTAGCCAATCACATTCCACTCCTCAGCGTAACGGTATTTTATTCGTCCATGAAATCCGGAAGCTGACTCCTGTCTTGGCTGACTGCATTCCCTGGTTGCCCAGTAACCTAAGATGCTCAGCCCAGAGTTCAAATAAATGTTCTCATGTGTTCCCTTAAAGGTCACTGTCTAACCAGACTAACTCGTGACACCATGTCTGGGCACCAGTCCATCTCATCTGGACAGTGAAAAAACCCTATTCATGAAATATGATTAAGTGTTCTATATGTTCCTTTCATCCAAAGCTTTACTGATAAAACTTGCATGTTTCCAAGGCTCAATTATTCTCTTGAAATATGGCTTCATCCTAATGTCTTTTTACCTTGATGCGTTGCAGTAAATTGCTCTTGCCAAAGCGAATAATATTCCTCAAAATCAATAATAATATATTCAAAATATCAGCATATGTGTTTTACAAACATAATCACTTGTTTGAATCAATTACTGCATTTCATATGTGTAAATTGTTTCTTGTTAGCTCAAAAACGTATTTTAAATGTCGTTTAGCTGAATGCTGCTAGTTCTTTCCATGCCTTAATGTCTACTGGTTTAAAAATCTTACCACCCCATTAGGGGTTCCACTTACACACTCTGATCTCAAACTGAAATTGAGGACCCTCTCCATCCCTCCACAGATATTGGGGATCTCCCCCCAACCTCATTGAAGGGATATTTACCTACCTCCCTACCAAACAAAGCTCACCAGCATTGGGTTGGCACTGCCAGAGTGCCAGTTGCCCTTGACCACTGGGGATTTCACTGCCCCATCATGGCCATCATGCCTTGTCTCCATTTGTGGAGACTAGCAGTGATCCTCGCCAAGCTCCCATTGTGCCCGAGGATTGGAAAATCCCAGGAGCAGTGAAAATCTGGCCTCGAATGGACTCAGCATATTTGAATGCTCATTTAAATATGCTGATCGGATTCCCTCCCAGTAAGGGCGGGAACCAGATTACGTCCGGGAGCAGTAGGTGGGAAGATACCGATGACGTTTTGCGCTGGCCCAGAACATCCAGCGGCACAGTGGCACATTGGTTAGCACTGCTGTCTCACAGTGCCAGGGACCTGGGTTTGATTCCCGGCTTGGGTCACTGCCTTTATGGAGTTTGCACATTCTCCCTGCGTCTGCATAGGTTTCCTCCGGATGCTCCGGTTTCCTCCCAAAATCTGAAAATGTGCTGGTTATGTGCATTGGCCATGCTAAATTCTCCCTCAGTGTACCCGAACAGGTGCGGAGTGTGGCAACTAGGGGATTTTCACAGTAACTTCATTGCAGTGTTAATGTAAGCCTACATGTGACTAATAAATAAATAATAATAATGATAAACATGCTAAACCCCTCACCCGCAATTCTCCGGCCCCGCTCTGCTCGAATGCATTCTGTGCCGGGTGTGACGCTGCTGGAAAATCGCAGCCCAAAACAATAGGTGATAATTTTCTTTACTGTTGTTTGTGGGAGGTTGATGTTATAGAATTTGTTTCTGACATTTGAATTGTATGGCTTGCATTGACATGCTTTGACACAAGTTAGTAGATAAAGGTAAGTATGATTGCTAACATTCTATTATTCCGCCTGTAATTCTGTTATGTTATGACGTGTGAAAATAATAGTGCAACTATCAGAGGCATTGATGAGAATGTGTGTTGTCTTCTTGCAGGTTGATTTTGTGCGGAAGCGCTTTCATAAAGACATTGCATTCAATCCTGTGCTGATGCTGAACTTTTGCCCTGATCTCCATGGCATCCCAACTGATTTTGGAAATGTGACCAGAGAGATTATATTCCTTATTGACAGAAGTGGCAGCATGAGTGGCATTAATATAGAGAAAATAAAAGTGGGTTACTTAGAAATATACATGAATTTTAAAATGGTCAAGGTTTTGTGATGGGATTTTGTGATGTTCACTATCATTACTCCTCTGAAATTGACAGCAACCTCTGGAATCTCTGTAGGCGCGTTAAATGTGGAAATCCAGAAATTGCTGTCAGTGGTTTTACACAATTATGTAGGGTATGTTGTTGAAGTCCTCAGAACTGAAACCATTCAAAATCACTGAATTGATAAGAACTTCTACTTTTATTCTATTAGTCTCGCTGTAAAAACCATTGGGAAAAGTTGCACCATGTTGAATGGGTGCAACTGGGCTTTAAATGGTGCATTAAGTTCCAAATTGCAACTGAACAGCTTCTCTGGCCTTGGGGGAAAAAATAACTAATTTGATATTTATGGAATGGCATCCATTAAGATTTGAAATGTAACATTTGAAAAACGCTGTCTGTAAAATGATCTTAAAATGAAAGATAACCAATGCCTTTTACTTATTGGCTTGCTGTCTATTAAAGATTTGTTAATGTGATTGGCTATACACACTGCTTGATGAGATCAGTGTTGTTGGATGGCTGGAGATCCCCTTGACTTGGGGTCAGATTCAAATCAATATTGGGTAAAGTGAATTCAACACCACAGAGATCGCCATTATTTTTCCACTGACCACAAATCCATGTTCACCTTCTTGCACATCTCATTGGTTTTAGACAGATTTTGGGCATGTGATGGAGGCAGGTGGGTTTTGGTAGGTGTTTTAAGTCACTGATGAGCCATGGTTTGGAGGTCGAAACTGTATGAAAGGTCAGTACAGAATGAATTGCTGACTTTACATGTCGTTATGAAATGCGTAGTTGCATGTGGTTTTACTAAAATGAGTGATGATAGTGCTGTAATTTGAAATGGTAAGTGACTATCAAAATAATACGGTTGCCAGGTTGTTCCTTCTGATATTTGGCAAGCTGTAAAGAGAAGGAACAGCATTGTGAAAGTTGAAAAGTCTTTAGATTCATGAGAGTAGATTATCCACTGGATGAAGTACTAATCTGCACAATACAACAGTGAAAGAATAGCCTGTTTGAAATTCAGACTGATTGTGTGATATGTCCCCATTGCATCATTTCTTGCATGAGACTCAGCTCAATGATCTGTTTGGCATTTTCAAGGTTTTGACCCATGTCTGAGCTTTTGGCAGTCTTCAAAGGCTCTAATGGATTTAACTCAGCAGGGTTTGTTTATACAGTTGCTTAGGGAAATATCAGTTTGATTATTTGGCTGTCTCTCAAATCACCAATGGATTAAGCTCAGCAGGGTTTATTTACACAGCTGTCTAGGGAATGTAGGCCTGTTTATATTTGCTAATTTATGAATTTCAAAAAGGATAGTAGTTTCTAAACAACTTTAAAGCATTGTTTGTTTAATTTGATCGATTTATTTTCAAAGAGTTTCAAATAACTTAGGGAATAGGGAACAGAGTAAGCCATTCAGCCCTTTGAGCCTATTCCATCATTTAACTAGGTAATAGCTGATCTCCCACCTCCAACCACTTCCCACAATGTCCCCATAATCCTTAATATCATTGGTATCTGAAAGTCATTGGTTTCTGGAAATCTATCAAACTCCGCTTTGAATATTTTCGATATCTAAGCCTCCACAGCACCCTGGAGTAGAGAATTTCAAAGTTTCACCATCCTCTAATTGAAGAAATTCATCCTTATCCTGGCCTACCACTTATTCTGAGATAGTCTGCTGGTTCTACAGCCCCCAGTCTGGGAGGGGAAGCGTCCTTTCTGCATCTACCCTTTCAAGCCTTGTAAGAATGTTGTACATGGCAATGAGATCACCTCTCATTCTGGTAAACTCTCGAGAATATAACCTAGACTCCTCAATCTCACAGGATAATCCTACTATCCCCAAGATTAGTCTGGTGAACCTTCAGTGCATTCCCTCTATGGCCAATGTATCCTTTCTTAGGTAAGAAGACAAAAATTGTACACAATACTCCAGGTGTAGCCTCATCAATATACAACTGCAGCAACACTTCCTTATCCCTATACTCAAACCCCCTTGCAATAATAAGCTAATATACTATTTGCCTTCCCAGGTCGCTTTTGGACTGACCATTTTCCAATCTCTCTGTATTTAAGAAATTCTCTGCAATTCTGTTTTTCGTACCAAAATAGCTCGTGGATTTTGTATATAATGATTAGGTTGGGGGGGTGGGAGGGGCTATAGAGAGTTAGTTATGGAGGGGTAAATGGATAGGTAGTTTTGGAGGGAGGTTGTGGGTTGAGGGAGTTTGGGAAAGTTGAGGGGGTGTAAGGTAGGTAGGGGATGCAGGTTAGGGGGCTGATCTGCCGAACTGTATTGATATCTCAGTGAACAGAAGTAAGCTTTTAGCCAGCCTCGGCTTCAGCCTGCCTCCATCTTCAAATGATATAGTAAATCTATTTATTATATATAAATCAAACATATATCCAGGTTGTTGTTTTCTGGCCTTTGACACCAGCGGGATTCTCTGAGCGCCAAATTTTCCATCCTCACATGCACTGGCTGTGGGGCATGAACGGACGGAAAATTCTGGCCCTAATTTTTTTTTTAAGTTCGTCTCCCAGAATAACAACCATTTCCCCAATTCCAGTTGCAATCACCGTTATAAAATCAACATCATTCAGGGGAATGAGTTTTGTTCTTGAAGTCTAATTGGGAATCTTTGCAATTAGGTTTCCATTTCCCGAAAGCATCCAAACCAAAGTTTCAGAGACATCGAGTGTGTTCCTAACTATGGTGCACTATTCCTCCTCATCCCTCTTGACCTTTCTACAGCCCATAATGCTGTTCAGCTGTTCTCTATGCTTGTTCGTCTGATCATAGCCAGTGCCTCTCCAGCAATGGCTTCAGTTCCCACATGTAACCTTTGGAGTCCCAGTAGGCTCTTTCCTTTGACCCCGCCTCTTCTTCATTCACATGTTGCCCTTTGACACTCAGCTCTAACCCTCCACCAATTTTCTCATCTTCATTGCTGCCTTAATGTTGTCAGACTACTTGTCTGAGATTTTGGGGGAATCCGAAACCCCAAGGATACTTGAGTTGAGGGGAAGTAAAAATATGAAAATTCTCAAACCTGATTCCAGCTCACTTTTAACCTGCATACATCAAGTTTTAATGCACACAGGCAACAAATAAGCAGGTAGGTCATTGCAATCATTGAAGGAGTGTGTGACCCTCCATTCTAATTGCATTTCATTTGAAACCGTGAAGCTGGATTTCCTATGGTTTGGGAATTCTGGCAGCTAGGAGGGACTACAAGGCAAGAAGGGGTGATCGTGTATTTATAGCAGTGCTTATGGACAAGAGTACTTCCCTCAATTCCCAAGCTAACTTCTGCCATTTGTACCACATGAAGTCCAATATTCCCGCCCCCGTCATCCCTAACTTCATCCCCAATCTCCAACTCGCATCCTCTGCAATCTCTGCATTCCATTTACTGCAATCAGTGATTGACATCCTTCATGATCTCCAATCTTCATCCCCTCTGCTGCAATCTCTGAGCCTCACCTCTGTGATCTCTTACTGTCCCCTCCACCCCCCAGCCACTATTTTCTTTTTGACTTCCTACCTCACTCACCACTCACCCTCAGCACCCCCAACCCTAACCCCTCCTCCCACCATCCCCTGTGCTCACCAACTTCCTGCAATCCTTGATTGCACTTATTCTTTGAGATCTCTGACTTCCGACCTTCCTCACCCCCATCCCCCTCGTTCCCCAGAGGAATGGACACAGAGTGGCTGCTGGTAAGGGAAGGGCATCTTGTGCCATCCACCAGCTTGGAGTTAATTGGCCAAGACAGAGAGGGTCTTAGAGAAGCTAAAAGGAGAGAGACAAGGATAAGGGGAGCCATGACTTTCATTGTGGGGCCTGGATGGGTGCTCCTGTTCTACCAGTCACTAGGTTCTGAGATTTTGACAGCAGAATGGAAAATATTTTGGCATAGCCTGCTGGTTTATCCACCAAGCCCTTACTTAAAGCTTATCCTCTATATGTACAATATGTATAAACGTGATAATGTCAGATGCACGGCTGTCAAACCTACTGCTTTCTTTTTTCTTCATTTCTAGGAAGCCATGGTGGTTGTTATTAAAAGTTTACCACCTGGAACATTGCTGAACATAATTGGCTTTGGTTCAAACGTGAGGACTCTCTTCTCTTCCAGTCGGCAGTGTAGTGATGTAAGTTCTCTCTGCTGTAACATTTACCAAATGAGAGCACAGTCGGAATGTCAGTACCGTTGATTTAAATTGTGTCCGCGACAGTGACAAACGGGCACTTAACAGCGTATTTCCTTAAACCCCGCGATAATAAAAAATTATTTGCTCCCTTGGTTTCCCGTTTATCTTAGGTTGACAGAATGTGCATTAGGAGCCATACATTCTCACCTAAGTTGTTGGATGGATGCTGAAAAAGTCCTGTTCCCTGCTGAGTGATGACAGCCTCTGATATGTTTCTATGTAGAGATCAACGTAAAATCCCTTTCAGGTTTATGATGAATGTAAAAGTTAAATCATTGGAAGTGTATATGGACTTGTAGTCAATCCACTGCCGGGTCGCTGTGGTTTGCTTACATCAGAACCTTTGTATTTTCAAGACTATAATAACTTAAGAAAATCGATCAATCAACAAACCTGTAGTAAAATTGCAGGAACATGCAACTTTAAAGGATGCAATTTCTAAGAAGAAAGCAATTCTAAGGACAATAGACATTTAAGAGATACCCGCTGACTAATTTCATGTATTTCCACAGATTTTTAAAAAATTTTGTTTAGAGCTATTAATTAGAGAATAATTCATAGAAATCATAGAAACCCTACAGCACAGAAAGAGGCCATTCGGCCCATCGAGTCTGCACCGACCACAATCCCACCCAGGCCCTACCCCCATATCCCTACATATTTACCCACTAATCCCTCTAACTTACGCATCTCAGGACACTAAGGGCAATTTTAGCATGGCCAATCAACCTAACCCGCACATCTTTGGACTGTGGGAGGAAACCGGAGCACCCGGAGAAAACCCACGCAGACACGAGGAGAATGTGCAAACTCCACACAGACAATGACCCAAGCCGGGAATCGAACCCAGGTCTCTGGAGCTGTGAAGCAGCAGTGCTAACCACTGTGCTACCGTGCCGCCCCTTCATGAATGCAATTAGCATTCTCTCATTTTTCATTAAGAGAGTAATTTCACCATCTGACTGTTACCCTGGTGACTGATTTTCCACCTGCGTTCGCCCCAAGACTGGAAAATCCCACCCGAGATCAATGGACCTTTGCATGGTCCGCCCCCGCCCGCTACGATTCCCATGGCGGGCGGAAGAGGAAAATTCCACCCAATTATCACAGACTGGAAACTACTGTCCACAACCGCAGCTTATTTTTTTAAGAATGGTAAAACTACATGGTCACATATCCAAACGTTCCCCTTCATATGTTTGAAAAGGATTTTTTCTGTTTTTTCCCTTAATCTGCAATGAAAAATAATTCCAGCTCCCCCTTTAAACATGTGGGGTGGAATTTTCCCACCATGGGAATTGTAGCGGGTGGGACACGGACCATGCAAAGGTCCATTGACCTCGGGTGGGATTTTCCAGTTTCGGGGCGAGTGCGGCTGGAAAATCCCGCCCGTGCAGTTTCAGTTGAATAGCAGAAATTCTGAGATTTCCAAGAAATATTCTTTTCAAAAGCCACATTTGAAACTCTTTGTCCAGTTACCTGAGAGAGTAAGATGGAGTCTGATATTTCTATCTTTACACAGTAGCTGACTATTTCACACAGCAAAAAGGAGCCAGTGGATGGAATTTCCCATCCCGCCTGCCACGGAAATCATAGCAGGCAGGACAGGACCATACAAAGGTTCATTGACCTCGGGCGGAATTTTCCAGTCTTGGGTTGAGCGTGGCTGGAAAATCTCGCCCAGTATTTCAGATAGACTAAGCAAAGCTGGTGTCATATTTTCCCCACCTTGTCAGAACATTTAATTCACCGCCTGAGTCTTCAAGACCCTAAGTCGTGAAATGCCCCCCACCCCGTCCACCTCTCTTAGCCTCTCTGTGTCTTTACTTCATTTTCTTCTTTTAAGAAAAAGCCACATTCTGTACTGTAGGGATTCTATGATTCTAAGACACTCCTTAAAACCTGTCTTTTGGACAAAACTTGATCTAATATCTCCATCAGTCAAAAGATGTGCAGGTTAGGTGGATTGGCGACACTAAATTGCCCCTCAGTGTCCCGAGATGTGTAGGTTAGAATAGTTAGCCATGGTAAATGTGTGGAGTTATGGGGATAGGACAGGAGAGAGGGTTGGGTGAGATATTCTGTTAGAGACTCGGTGCAGACTCAATGGGCCAAATGGCCTCCTTCTGTAATTTAGGAATTCTATGATTCTGTGGTTTGCTTTTAACACTTTGTTTTATAATGCTCCTGTGCCTTGGGATGTTTCATTAAGTTGAAGGTGCTGCATAAATGTAAGTTGTTGTTGTACTGGGTCACACGTTTATATAATTCCTTCTCTATGAGCTTAGCTGCAGTTTCTGGAACCTCTGGTTGACAATTTCCTTTGTCTGTTTAAAGGAGACCTTATCTTTCGCTTGCGAGTATATTCAGAGGATGAGGGCTGACATGGGTGGCACGAATATTCTTGGTGCTTTATCCTGGATTTTCAAGCAGCCAGTGCACCGTGGCTATCCTCGGCAACTCTTTATTTTGACGGATGCTTCAGTGAGCCATGCTGGGAAGACTATTGAGCTTGTGCGAAAAAATGCGAGTTCTGCAAGGTACTTGTGTTGTATTTCTATTGTGTCCAGGAGATAATAGATGAAATATTAAGCTCCTTTGTACTGCCAAATGATCTCACCCTTTATCTCAAAGAGATATATAAATTCCATCTGTTATAGATCAGGTCCGAAACTCCAAAGTGTTTTCTCGAACCAGCCTGGATCATAGGTTTTGCATCTTGAATTTGGCTAGGATAAGCATAATGGGTTTCACTTCAGGTGTGATTCAAATGACCCACTAGGGAGCTTTTATCAAACAAAGTTTATTTAAGAATATAGTTAACATGTATAGTAAGCAAATTTGCAAGAACCTTTATCAATTACGAACAAGAAACAAAACAACCGCTATAATGTATAACCCTTAACAAATATAGGAACTGTCCCAATCAAACCAATCCCATGAACAATAGACCCTTTTCACAGGTTTAATACAGCATAGACTAATGCTCACGCGATACTAGAATTGAGTCCTTTGGATGAAGTCTGCAGTTCTCTATATAGACTCGGAACAGTTTGAAATCAGAACAACTTCTCAAAACACTAGGGACACGAGGCAAGCCACCAACAGCAGATTCCCCCCTTCAGAAAGGCAAGACGTTGCTTTCTGATAACCAGCAGAATTTCCAAAACAACAGGGAGAGAGAGAAAACACTTCTTTTCAGCTTGCTGCTCCTTCTAAAACTCAACTAAACAGCAGCTCAAACTCAAAACGAAACCTTAAACTCATTGGAAAGGAAAGAAAAACTGTCCAAAAACACATGACCATCTTCCTAACAATGCAGCATCATAATAAAACCCAGAATTAAAATAAACAGACCTGATTTAAGCTATTGAAGTATCAATAAAAGGACATCACCGGACAAACTGGTGCCATAATGACATCAGCTAAGACTGTGAGCTGAGAAACACTGAAACTGTGAGAGCTGCAGAGATCATGATTTTAAAAAAACCTTTCTTAAAGGCTCATTAACGACACATATCACTGTTGAATTCCTCCATTTGTATTAATCACTTCTTGAACAAATATAAAACTGTCACCTCTGTGTTGAGGGAACAATTAAAGATAATGACCAAATGCTTTCTTTTATCCTATAAACTCAGAAGAGATACTTAGCAGGATGACTGAAGATTGAAGTAATACAATTAGCTATAGTCTATCTCTAAATGACTAATGACACTGCCGGTAATGACTCAGAATGTGAATGCTGCAATGATCCCTACCAGTGTGCTATTCAAATGTTCTACTCATTCTTTATCAACAAGGCTGAAAAGTTTAAGGTCTTTTCTTTCTTACAGAGTCTGATCCATTGGATAAGGCTTCTCAATAACCTTGGCTGTTATGTGCTGGGTGAAGTAACTTCCTCACATATATAGGCCTGAATTTTCTGATGCTAAACTGACCCCCGCTACCACTGCCAGCAAGAACAGAGAATTTGGTGCTCAGTCAAATCTCCATTCACAGCAGCGGGACTGGAGAATCCCAGCCGTGGGCGAGATCAGAGAATTCCGGCCATAATTTATCATGATCAGTGTAACAGAAATTGAACATTATCACTCATATCAGTTGGACACTTGTTCTTTTTATTGAATTATATACATTTTTATAGCGTGGGTCTATCACCACTGGAAGTGAAGCACATTATCAGTTCAACGCCAACTTCTATCAGGTTTAACTTTTCACACCTGAATCAAAGGGTGGAATTTTAACCAAAAATGTGTGCATCTTGTCAGGTGTGGGTTAAAGTCTGAAAAATCTTTTTTCGACCCAAACGCCCATCCAAGATGCCTGTATCCACCTTCAACTGAGGCTGAAAAGTGCATTTAAATACATTTGAATAAATTTGAATACAATCGGCAGGCTTTATCACCATATGTTTCCCCCACATTTAGAAATCCCCCCTCACCTGGCGCCACATCAGTGCGGTTTAAAACTGCTTTCTGAAAATGTGAAGCAGTTGATGGGAACCCGCTGACTCATGCAGGTAGGTATAGGCCCCCAGGAGGAGAGGGACCTGCCCAATCAGCGCCTTGGTACTGCCCCGTCACCCACTGCCAGGGTGGACTCACTGAGGAGCTCCATGGTGGAGGGGATGGGGGCTCTCCCTATCTGTGGGGTGAGAGTGTTGCCCTAATGCTCATGGGGGCTCCTCTTATCTGTTGGGGGGGGGGGGGGGGAGCGTAGGGCTGCCAGAATGCTTATGGGGTGTGTTCCCTTTAAGCGTGCAGGGGCATTTCACTGATGCATGTGGGGGGTTCTCCTTATCCATTGGGGATAATTTCCCCAGTGTGTGTGGTGGGGGGTACCCGTATCTGTGGGTGAGGATGGATGTATTTTTTTCGCGTAGATCGGAGTGCATTTTAATAATGGCGTCCTGACCTCTGTGGAGCCTGTCAGATGAAAACCACACCCTCAGATTTTCAGTGGACAGAGAGCTATGATACTGGAGAGAAAACTCGGCCGTGCTGCCTGCGAGCTTCATGCCTGTTTTCCCGCCTCAGATAGCACCCTGTGCACAGAGTGCAAAATTCCACCCAGTTTTTTCCGGAGCGATGACCTTTCACCAGAACAGGAAAAAGTTAGAGATGGAAATGTTATTAAGCAACTACAGAGCTAGGGAAAGGATGTGGGGGTGGGGAAAGAACAAGAGTGAACGAAGGTTCTGGGATGGGGTGGAAGGCCGGAAGATTAAATGACAAGAGATATTGCTGCAAAGCAAACAGGGATGATAATGGGACAAGTAAAGAAACTGAATTTGTGTCTCGAGGAGGTGTCATTGAGAATAGCAGAACCACTATAACAGCTGCTGTCCAAAATAATTAGTAAGAAGTTTAACAACACCAGGTTAAAGGACTTTAACCTGGTGTTGTTAAACTTCTTACTGTGTTTACCCCAGTCCAACGCCGGCATCTCCACATCAAAATAATTAGGCCAGTGGTTCGGACCTGAAAACGTTATTATAAAGACAAAGTACTGTGGGTGCTGGAATCTGAAACAAATGCTGGAAAATCTCAGGAGATCCTAAAGGTCAGGATGACCTTTGAAGGGTCATCCTGACTCAAAACGTTGGCTCTACTCTCTCGCGAGAGAGATGCTGTCACACCTGCTGAGATTTTCCAGCATTTTATGTTAGTATTAAATATATTGTTGATTCTGGAAGGCTGTGAAATGCCAAGTGGGAAGGTGAGGTGCTGCTCCCTGAGGTTATGTTGAGTTTTACTGGGACAATGCAGGAGCAGAGAATAAGAAGGATCAGAGTGAGAGTGCGGCAGGAATTAAAATGACAGGCAGCCGGAAACTCGGGTATCTGCTTAAAAAATGAACTGGGCGGCACGGTGGCATAGTGGTTAGCACTGCTGCCTCACAGTGCCAGGGACCTGGGTTCAATTCCCGGCTTGAGTGACTGTCTATGCGGAGTTTGCACGTTCTCCCTGTGTCTGTGTGGGTTTCCTCCGGGTGCTCCTGTTTCCTCCCACAGTTCAAAGCTGTGCGGATTAGGTTGATTGGCCATGCTAAATTGCTCCTTACTGTCTCGGGATGCATAGGTTCAAGGGACTAGCAGAGTAAATATGTGGGGTTACAGGGATAGGGCCTGATTGGGATTGTTGTCGGTGCAGACTCGATAGGCTGAATGGCCTCCTTCTGTACTGTAGGGATTCTATGATTCTATTCTATGAACTGAGATGTTCCACACAGCAGTCACCGAGCTGCCATAGGTCTCCCCAGTCTGGAGGAGCCTGCATCATAGAACCATAGAAAATTACAGCTCAGAAACAGGCCTTTTGGCCCTTCTTGTCTGTGCCGAACTATTTTTTGCCGAGTCCCACTGACCTGCACTTGGACCATAGCCCTCAACACCCCTCTCATCCATGAACCCGTCCAAGTTTTTCTTAAATGTTAAAAGTGACCCCGCATTTACCACTTTATCCGGCAGCTCATTCCACACTCCCACCACTCTCTGCGTGAAGAAGCCCCCCTTAATATTCCCTTTAAACTTTTCTCCTTTCACCCTTAGCCCATGCCCTCTGGTTTTTTTCTCCCCTAGCCTCAGCGGAAAAAGCCTGCTTGCATTCACTCTATCTATACCCATCAAAATCTTATACACCTCTATCAAATCTCCCCTCAATCATCTACGCTCCAGGGAATAAAGTCCCAACCTATTCAATCTCTCTCTGTAACTCAGCTTCTCCAGTCCCGGCAACATCCTTGTGAACCTTCTCTGCACTCTTTCAACCTTATTTACATCCTTCCTGTAACTAGGTGACCAAAACTGTACACAATACTCCAAATTCGGCCTCACCAATGCCTTATATAACCTTACCATAACACTCCAATTTTTATACTCGATACTCCGATTTATAAAGGCCAATGTACCAAAGGCACTCTTTACGACCCTATCCACCTGTGACGTCACTTTTAGGGAATTCTGTACCTGTATTCCCAGATCCCTCTGTTCAACTGCACTCTTCAGAGTCCTACCATTTACCCTGTACGTTCTACTTTGGTTTGTCCTTCCAATGTGCAATATCTCACACTTGTCTGCGTTAAATTTCATTTGCCATTTTGCAGCCCATTTTTCTAGTTGGTCCAAATCCCTCTGCAAGCTTTGAAAACCTTCCTCACTGTCCACTACACCTCCAATCTTTGTATCATCAGCAAACTTGCTGATCCAATTTACCACATTATCATCCAGATCATTGATATAGATGACAAACAACAGTGGACCCAACACCGATCCCTGCGGCACACCTCTAGTCACAGGCCTCCACTCAGAGAAGCAATTCTCCACAACCACTCTCTGGCTTCTTCCATTGAGCCAGTGTCTAATCCAATTTACTACCTCCCCATGTATACCTAGCGACTGAACCTTCCTAACTAACCTCCCATGAGGGACCTTGTCAAAGGCCTTGCTGAAATCCAGGTAGACAACATCCACCGCCTTCCCTTCATCCACTTTCCTGGTAACCTCCTCGAAAAACTCTAATAGATTGGTCAAACATGACCTACCACGCACAAAGCCATGTTGACTCTCCCTAATAAGTCCCTGTGTATCCAAATATTTGTAGATCCTATCCCTTATCACACCTTCCAATAACTTGCCCACCACTGACGTCAAACTTACTGGCCTATAATTTCCCGGATTTCTTTTGGGACCTTTTTTAAACAACGGAACAACATGAGCCACCCTCCAATCATCCGGCACCTCCCCCGTGAATACTGACATTTTAAATATGTCTGCCAGGGCCCCTGCAAGTTCAACACTAGCTTCCCTCAAGGTCCGTGGGAATACCCTGTCCGGTCCTGGGGATTTGTCCACTCTGATTTGCCTCAAGACAGCGAGCACCTCCTCCCCTTTAATCTGTAAAGGTTCCATGACCTCCCTACCATCCTGAGAAGTGAACACAGTACACTCATTTGAAAAAAGTTACAAGTAAATTGCTGCTTCACCTGGAAGGAGAATGTATGAGGGGCTGAATGGCTGAACGCGGAGGTAAAAGGACAGGTGTTATATCTCTGGGAAGGTGCCGTGGGAAGGGGGACTGGAGGTGTTTGTAGTGTGCACCAAAGTATCAGGCGGGGAGTGGTCATTTTAAATTACAGAAAGAAGGGATATATTTGGTGGTGACAACACACCGGTGGCAGAAATGGTGAAAGAAGCGGTGTTGAAATTGGAGGCTGGTTGAGTGAAAGGTGAGAACAGGTAAAACTGGGAAAGAGGGGAAGGTGTGAGTAGAGTGCAGGAAATGGAATGGATATTGTCAACTGCCCTGTTGACTGTGGTAGAAGAGAAGCCTCAGTTGAGGAAAAATGACACAGATATTGCATTGTCAGATCAAGCTTTTTTGTTTCATTCATGGGATGTGGACATCAGTGGGTGGGCCAGCATTTATTACCCATCCCCTAGGCCACATAGCAGACCAAGTAAGGATAGCAGATTTCCTTCAGAAAGGTCATTTTATGACAATCATCAATGGTTTCTTAGTCATCATTACACTTTTAATTCCAGATGTTTATTGAATTCAAATTTCTCCAACTGCCATGGTGGGATTTGAACCCAGATTATTACCCTGGGTATGGATTATTAGCCCAGTGACATTACCACTGTGCCACTGTCTCCCCATGACAAAGTACCACAAGATGACAAAGTGTGATGAAAAAACTGGGAGAATGGGATAGAGTCCTTCCAGGATGTAGGGTGGGGGGGGGGGAAAGAGTAGTCAAGGTAACTACTATGGGAGTCAGTGGTTTAGCGTGGATATTGATCCCTAGAGATATAGAGGGAGAAGTCAAGGAAGGGAAGAGTTGGTGCTGGATTCAGCTATGACCAGTTGTGCCCTCGTACTTACAAAATCTCTGCAGTTTGAGGACTGTAAGTTGTTCGTTTCTTATAAGATTTAACAGATTGGCCATTTTATTTGTAATGCAAAGAAAATGAAATAAGATTAACATGGATAGCAGTGGAACTGAGTTCTCCATTCAGAGGTTTCTCGCTTCTACTTACAATATAACTTTCACAAGCTGAGTTTAGAACATAGAACATAGAACAGTACAGCACAGAACAGGCCCTTCGGCCCCCGATGTTGTGCCGAGCTTTATCTGAAACCAAGATCAAGCTATCCCACTCCCTATCATCCTGGAGTGATCCTGGAGTTTATTCATTTAATTAAAACATTGCAATGTCAGAGAATCTGTTATTTCATATCATGTATTATATATGTTCATTTGGACTTGTGCAATGTCGATTGGTGGTTTTGTCAAAAGTAAATCACTTTCTGGCTATCTAACATTGATAGCTCGGGCAAATTGATGTCCATAATTCTATCATCACATTAAAGTGAAAAAAAAAGCAACACGGCTTGAAAAAGATTAATAAAAGCAAACAATTTTGTGGCTGAGGAAATACAAACCTTTGCTTCCAAATTGTTAAACGTTCATTTAAAATCAGAACATTTTACTGTGTGACAGTGAGTATTTTAGTATAGTTTGCCTCCCCTTTCATGGCAGTGAACCAAGCTGTCCAGTTTGATTCATAGATGCTACGTCCAATTAGCGTTTAGTACTGTTAGTTCACAATGTTCCTTTCATTTATCAGTTACAAGGGAGAAAAGTGTTGGGAAGGTCAACAAGAACGTACCGTATGCCTTTAACAATAAATATTTATTAAGTTGGGTTCCAACAGTCATCCATTTGGCTGCTGCTTCCACAATAATGCTTCCACATTATTAGCAAAATTGGTTCCATAATTCTCATTTATACATCTTAAAGTGATGGCAGAGTTCAGTGTCAGTAACATTCCATATGCTCATGATTAATATTGGTATCTAGCTTCATTATAATTGCTTTAAAGATAAAATATGGCAAAGGATATATTTCTAATGCCACAACATTTCATTAGATGTTTCAGCTATGGGCTGGGTCCTAATGCCTGCAAGCGGTTGCTGCATGGGGTTGCAAAGGTTACAGGTGGAACAGTTGAATTTTTCAATGAAGGTGAACGACTACAACCAAAGGTGAGTGGCTGTGCTTTTCAGTAATATGTACATACATTGGGGCAATGTTGACTTTGGGGCATAATGTAAAATGAGCCATTTTGGATGAGATGTTATATCTCTTCTGATTTTCATTATATTATGTTGCCTTGCAAACTGGTATCGCTTCATATCCATTCATATTAGGGTAGCATAATGCCACAATGGTTAGCACTGCTGACTCACAGCGCTAGGGACCCGGGTTCAATTCTGGTCTTGGGTGACTGTGTGGAATTTGCACATTCTCCCCCTGTCTGCGTGGGTTTCCTCCGGGTGCTCTGGTTTCTTCCTACAGTAAGAAGTTTTAACAACACCAGGTTAAAGTCCAACAGGTTTATTTGGTAGCAAAAGCCACACAAGCTTTCGGAGCTCCAAGCCCCTTCCTCAGGTGAGTAAAGAAGGGGCTTGGAGCTCCGAAAGCTTGTGTGGCTTTTGCTACCAAATAAACCTGTTGGACTTTAACCTGGTGTTGTTAAACTTCTTACTGTGTTTACCCCAGTCCAACGCCGGCATCTCCACATCATTCTTCCTACAGTCCAAAGGTGTGTGGATTAGGTTGATTGGCCATGCTAAATTGCCCCTTAGTGTCTCAAGATGTTTAGGTTCGGGGAGATTAGTGGGGTGAATTCATGGGGTTACGGGGATCGGGCCTGGGTGGGATGCTCTGATGGAGAGTCGGTGCAGACTCAATGGGCTGAATGACCTCCTTCTGCACTGTAGGGATTCTGTGATTCTTTATCTGCTTTAGACCACTTTCTTCCAATTAACAAGACTTTTGCCTCCCAAGTAATCAGTCACATCTAGTAACTTTCTGAGTATCCAGGCTGTTGCAATGACATTTTAATTTAAAACTAAAAGATCAAACATGTGTATTTTATTCAAGTATTCTGAAATTTCACAGAATTAGCATAACCGAACAGTATAATTGTGCTACAGTTGCTACCTCACAGTACACAGGGCTGCAGTCGTTCTTTGTAAGTGCCCCCTGCTTTGCGAGTTTGGATTGAATAATGTAGTATCAGTCCACATAGCCATTTGACTTTGCTTTGTCACCAATTTAGAACATTCTCATTGTAGTTACAAGAACAGGATGGCCCCGGAATGATAGTCACAATTTTTTTATCAATGCAAAATGAATTGAAGATGATGGATCAGAAAAGAAGGACGTGGATAGCACATACTGGCTGGGATTTTACGGCCTTGCTCGAGCGAGACCGGAAATTCCTGCCGGAGGTCAACGGAGATTTCCGTTGTCGGACCCTCGCCCGCTCCGATTCTGTGGCGGGCGAGGTGGTAGAGTTCCGGCCATAATGTAATTCATCCTGTCCTCGGGTAGGGCTCCATTTTCTTTTCAGCTCAGCCTTGGACTGAAGACTGTGCTAGTTCAATATTCATTGGAAGAACAGGGCATAAGTAATTATTCATGATATAATATTCTAGCATTATTTGAAAAATAAATTGAAGGAATGTTCAGCCTTGTAGTTAGACATTTAATATTCAGCAACTGATAGTCCTTCAACACGATAACTCCAGATTGTTTCCAAATTATAATCACACCAAAGCAAATCATAATCATTAAACTGTGAAGGCCAGAATTTGTCAATGTCATTCACACCCGTCACTGCTGCCAGCGAGAACGGAGAATTTGACGCTCAGCCAAATCGCCATACATTGCAACGGGACTGGAGAATCACTGTTGCAGGTGAAGTCGGAGAATTCTGGCCCATGTTGATATCCTGGTTGATTGGTTTTCATTCAAACACAATAGACTTTCCAGTGGTCAGTGCTATTACTGTGTTCTTTCAGATACCCTCCGTACTGTACATGCATTGTTGGGAAAAGGGAGAAATTGATATGGCTTTATGGTTTAAATGTATCTGCTTTTAAATCTGTGCTAAGACTGTGCTCGTTCAATATTCACTGGAAGAACAGGGTATAAGTAATTATTTATGATATCATATTCTAGCATTATTTGAAAAATAAATTGAAGAAATGTTCAGTCTTGTGGTTAAACTTTGATGTCTGAACACAGGGTCTATTGTACAACAGTTGGGTACACACTCAACCCCAGTAAAGCCAACTCTTCATGGACTGAAATCCTAATGTAATTAAGTTGACTATCTTCTGGCAGACACTGTGGCTCAGGTCACATGCCCACTGTGCATCAGTAAAGATTTTGGACAGGTATGGTTGAATATTAACGCTGTCATTTTTTTGTCAATTAGTTAATAAAGTCCTTAAAGAAGGCAATTGAGCCTGCCCTGAGTGACATCACCATCGAATGGTATCTCCCAGATACTTTAGAAGTTCTCCTTTCTCCGAGTGAAATTGGACCTATGTACCCCGGGGACCATCTGAATGGTTATGGCGTAATTTATGATCTTTCTGGATTCCAAAAGAAGAAGAATGCTGTAAGTTAACTCTACATTAAGTAGAAACCCTCTCAGATTATTTAGGGTAGTGGGACCCCAAGATATTGAGAAGTCAACCACTGGGATTGAAAAGTATATATATATTTCATATTGAAAAATACTTGAGCATATACTTTCTGTTGTAGGGGAAACAGCACACCTCTAAAACTGCGTTAAAGGGATCAACTAACTCAGTATTTCAGGCTCAAGAAGACTCTTCAACATTAGTTTTCACTGATGGAATCAAACCACCTTTCCCAGTTGAAAAGAATGACATTGAGCAAGCTTTAAAGGAGATTTCCCGAGAGATTTCAATCGAATTTTCAGGTGCTAATGCTGACGAGAATGAAAGAAGTAAGGGTAAGGTATATGAACATCACATTGTACAACAGTGAAGAAACAATCTCCCATTCTTCTTTCTCCTGTCCTACCTTCCTGTCGAAGCTTCTCAATTTCATGCTGTTTCTTGAAATTGAAGGATAATGGTCTGAGCTATTTCTTAAACCTTCACCACCGGTGCTTCATTATCCAAAGTAGATCAAGTAATAGGGCAAAATGTCAAGATAGGTTGTTGATATCCTAAGAAGGAGGAGCTGAAGCAGTTGAAAGCTTTTTTTTAGTGTTTTTAATTCATACATATGATTAAAATCTATTCAATGCAGTAAATATTTGTGGTGGTGTTTCAGTCATAAGTAGAAGTAAAATTACTATTAGCACTAAAGATTTATTAAACCATGCTAATGACATTTTGATTTTCGTGTGCCAGACATTTATGGAAACCATTGGCTTTGAACCAGGTTACTGAGGAATCAATGCATGTAGGTCATCTATTTGAACAATGCAGGCATATACTTTCTCTTCCAAGCAATAAAAACCATTTACCAACGAAGAACTTAAGTCCGGTAACCTTTGACACAGATTGGCATAGCTAAGGCTTTGGAACCATCAGTGTGTGCAGCTTTTCAATGCAGCATCCTATTGCTTGTCAAGCCACAATCATTCTATCTGAGTGCAGGGTTATCTGGAATCAAGAGGAAGAATTGTTCCCTGTGTGTCAGGTCTACCAATCTAGACTTCATTATTAAGGCAGATTTAGCTGGCCAATCGTCAACATCATCCTGCAAAACAGAAATATACTGTAAGCTTAAGTTTATTTATTAGTGCCGTAAGTCGGCTTACATTAACACTGCACTGAAGTTACTGTCAAAATCCCCGAGTTGCCACACTCCGGCACCTGTTCGAATAAACTGAGGGAGAACTTAGCGTGGCCAATGCACCTAACCAGCTTGTCTTTTGGGCTGTGGGAGGAAGCTGGAGCAGCCAGGGGAAACCCACGCAGACATGGGGAGAACGTGCAGACTCCACACAGACAGTGAACCAAGGCCAGAATTGAACCCGGGTCTCTGGAGCTATGTGGCAGCAGTGCTAACCACTGTGTCGCCTACAAGGTCTGCCTGGCTCAGGTATCCCATTGCCAAATGCTGCTAAAAATCGATCGACTAAGTTCTAAACTTCCATCACCAGGGCTGATAGTTACTGGATGCCCTTTTGTGTGTTTGTTTCCCAACTCTAGTTCTGGTTGACAACAAGGCAAAACACAGAAAAATATACGGTTCACTTTCTATATTTCCAAATGAAAAATGCACACCAGACATAAAGAAAATATTTAACTTTAACAAATTAAATTGTTATTGTCTAAAAAACTGTTTTATAAAAAAAAGTAAGGAAATTTTCACAATGCTAAGAGGGACATCATTCTTTTACGTTTATGCATATTTATATTTTGAATTGCAGATTCAGACTTTAATGACTTACGGAAGCGTATCTCCCATTCCTCGTATATCCAGGAACAATATAAGTTGACACATTGTTCCACCTGCAGTGATAAAGGAATTGGGGTCCAAAACACATCTACCCGTGGATCAAATAGCAGTGACTCCACAGAACCTCAGGACATTGATAGGGAAATAAAATCTCTCCCACATGGTTTGGAAAAGATTGCACCTTATGAACAGAAAGGTTTGCTGCAGTGGGAATCACCAAAAAAGGCCACGTCTAATTTTGAATTAGTTAATGATAAAGTAAGTACATTGCCTGCTTTATTGATTAATAGGCTGTATCAGTGTTGGTCCCCAGCATGGATAGTGCCAAGGGGGTGGGGCCAGAGGGGGCAGGGTCTTTTGAGGGGAATGAAAGTGGTGGGGGTGGGGGAACCCAATGCCACTTTGCATTGGGATCCCTGGCAGAGGGAAGGAACAGGGCAATCGGGGACTGGCCATCCAGATGGGGGCTTGGGGGGGTGGGGTGGAGTGGGGAGTCGGGAATGGCCATCCGGGTGGAGGGGGATGTCAGGACAGTCAGGGGTGTCTGGACTGGTCATCAGGATCGGGGGTGGGAGGGGCCAGGACTGTCCGGGTTGGGGGGAGTCAGGGAGATAGGGGCAGGTTACATAGGTGCTCGCCTGGGGAGGTCCAGGAGGCCAGTGATCAGAGGGTGTGGGGGGTCGAAAGGCCTGTGATGGGGGGGTTGCAGGGCTGGCCAGCAATCGAGCTGGTCAGTGATCGGGAGGTTGGCAAGGCGGGGCCACTGTGCATGCGCCAATCTCCACGCTGACAAATGGGTGCATGCACAGTGGCCCACTCAGCACTGTGCTGCCGGCCTCTCGGGCAGGAATAGGCCTCGCTCACAGATTTTCAGAGTGAATCCCACTGAGGCACTCTGTATTGCAGAGAGTGCCGGAGATTCATTCTGGAACTCACGCCGAAGAAACAGCAGGATTTACTCCCATTTTCCCACACGTTGGGAACTCAGAATTATTTTGGGAGAAACCCGGCCCTCGGGAGGGTTAGCGGCAGGAAGGGCGTTGAGCTGTAATAACACCCAGCATATCCACGAATGATGGTTGGTATGAAGGTGATGAGCTAGCATTGTGGTGATTCTATGTAACATGGGAAAAGCTGAAAGAGAAACTGTAAAGATGCTCATTCACCAGTTTAGGGAAAACACAACTCCTTTATTTATAGAGGCTTGTAGCCTCGTGGCTGCAATCAGCTCCCAAGATTACTCTGAATATAGAATCCTGTGATTACCAGAGTGATCCCTCACCTTGCTCCCTGACTGGTTCCCCAGTCATGTGACCCTTACTCTGCCGATTGATCCTTAAAGGGACAATGACCACAAAAAACCACCACCATGAAGAACAGTCTCTCGAGTATAAACCGAGGACAAAGCAGCCTGCTTGATTGGCATCCCATGCACCACTGACACACATTGGCAACAGTATGAATCTTCTCCAAGATGCCACTGCAGCAGCTCACTTAGGCTTCTTCAACAGCACCTCCCAAACTGTGGCCTCTGCCATCTAGAAGGACAAAGGCAGCAGATGCATGGGAACACCGCCACCTGCAATTTCCCTCTTTATTCTCTCATGTGATGTGGGTGTTGTTGGCAAGGCCAGCATTTGTTTTGCATCCCTATTTGCCCTTGTACTGAGTGGCTTGCTAGACCATTCCAGACTGCCATTAATGTTGTTCTGGAGTCACGTGGAGGCCAGACCAGATAAGGTAACAGATTTCCTTCCTAAAAGGGCAGTAGTGAACTAGAGCTGCACTCATCCAGGTGAGTAGAGAGTATTCCAGGAGTGTGATGGAATAGTCCCCTCTTGTCTGGATGAGTGCAGCTCCAATAACAATCAAGAAGCTTGGCACCATCCAGGATAAAGCAGCCCACTTGATTGACACCTCTTCCATAAATATTTACACCCTCCACCATCGACACAGAGTGGCAGCAGTTTGTACCATCTATAAGATGCATTACAGGAACTCATGAAGGCTCTTTAGACAGTACCTCCAAACCCACGACTGCTACTATCTATAAGGGCAGTAGTAGCAGACACATGAGAACGTCACTATTTGGAAGTTCTCCTCCAGGCCACTCATCAACCTGACTCAAAAATATTGCTGTTCCTTTATGACACATCATGAGTGTAATTGGAGTGGGAGACTCATCCAGACAAGTGGAGGGAGCTTGACAGGGTAGATGGAGAGATGTTTTCAGTGGTGGGAGAGTCTCGAACAAGAAAACACAGATTCAAGATAAAGGGCCGGTCATTTAAAACTGAGGTGCGTAAAAGTTTCTTCTCACAAAGGGTGGTGAATCACTGGAATTCTCTCCCCAAAGGATGGTGGAGGCTGGATCATTAGAGGTATTTAAAGTAGAGCTGGATAAATGTTTGACAGATCGAGGAATAGAGGGCTGTGGGGAAATGGCACAGAAAAGGAGTTGAGGCTGGCATAGATCAGCCATGATCGTATTGAAAGGCGGGGCAGGCTTGAAGGGCCAGGTGACCAACCCCTGCTTTTATTCCTTGTGTTCTTGTGTTGTGTTGCATATTTTCTAAGCCTTCAGAGTATCTGTCCAACCGAGTCTCACACCATCCTTCATGATACGCTAACTGTGAACAATAACATCACCAGTTCAGTTACATCTGATGCTATTTTGAGAAACCAAGCGATCATTTTACTGGTCCTTTTTAACTATCACAGTGAGAAAAACTTTTTTCTTCATTCCAGAACACTTTTGGAGGTGACCCATCATCAGATGAAGCAAGGAGGAAAAGGAAAGTGATTGCACAGGCAGCCTTGTCTGGCCGGAGTTTCTCTTCACCAAATGGTCAACTAGACATGCGCCACCTGCGCAAGGCTCTGGAGAAGGTTTCCACAGGCCAGACTCTGAATTGGTCTGTCAGCGGAAGAATAAATTACATCGGGTGTGAATCTCAACAATTTCAAGCAGACAGTTGTTCAAGGCGGAACCTCAATGATTCCAGTAAGCTATCACAGATAATCCGTATTTTTACTGAAACATCTAAGAGTCTGACAGGCTCATTTAAATTGTGAGGTCCTTTCACTGTTGTCATGAAGACTTAACAAGTTCTCCCACAAGACATCAATCCTCACACATACACTGGTAATAGCTCAGGGATTGTAGTATTAGGGTGATCAGGACTGTAAGGGTTATTTGTGGGATTGGGAAACAGTACTGCCCACATTATGATGTAGAGAGTCATCTGGAAGTAGTAGAGTGAAGTGATAAGTCTGGTAGAAGTGGACATGAAAATAGCACCTAGTGAGGACTGAATCCTATGGTCGGGATTTTACGACCTTGCTCGGGCGAGGCTCGTAAAATCCCGCCTGAGGCCAACGGAGAATTCCGTTCTGCGAGCCTTGTCCGCCCCGATTCCAGGGCGGACGTGCCAGTAAAATTCCGGCCTATATATCTGTATAGAATTATGTGTTATTAATAAACAGTTATTTTTCAACCATACAAGCCTCTGGACCTCTTCATGAGACAACATACAACTTTACAACATGATGCCAGCGGGTGAAAGACCCCAAAAGCCTTAAGAATTAAGAAGTAAAGAAACTGCTGTCTGACATAACTGGAAGATCTCAAATACACAGCTGGAGATCACAAAAGGTGTGGAGGTTGAAGGGCAGAAGAAATATCCATTGCGCAGTGAAGAAAGGACTCCACCAGATTACGTGGAGGTCCATTGCAAGCAGAGTCAAAGAGCCTTGCAAAAGAGTAAGCAAACTTCAGAAAAAGACTGAAAGAAGCTTTTAAATTTGGCACAGCACTGGCAGACTGATTGCTTCACGAGCTTGGCTTGAATAACGCTGCAGCCCGGTGAATGGAAGAAAAAAATTAAAGAACAAAACATTGGTTCAGTGTGATTGTCCAAGCTCAGGAAAGCAAATAGCTGGCCAGGATGGTTCGTTCAAAAGGTTTTCTGCAGCGTCGCTGAAGTTTATACAGCTCTGCAACTGCAATGAAGCCTGGCAAACCCCGACGAGCATAGGAAGAAAGAAGAAAAAAGATATTTTAAAGCTGTATTCCCCTGTACTGAAAACAGCTATGGATGGGAAATCAAGTTCTCTGATCAATGGATCTCCATGTGCTCTTGTGGAGACCTCTTGTTCTACAAAGTGGATCTTTCTTCTATCCATCAGTCTTCATACCTGTAATGGAGTTCCTGGTAAATTAACACTTCCAGATCCATTAAGGTAGATGGAAGGCACAGACCAGGTTCAAAATAGGGAGTTATGGAGAAGATTTTTATGGTGTATGATAGCATTAGGCATGAATAAGAAAACAGAGGCTGACTACACTATTATAGTGATTACACTATTATATAGGCCTAATAGCTGATGACATAACAGCCAGGCAAGGATTAAATGAATATCTTTGAAGAGGGCCACAAAATCCTTTGACACCTACATTAACTTAGGAAACAATAATATTTTAGAGCGAGCAACATTTAACAACAGACTACAAAAACCCGGGTTCTTTGTAAACTCTTTTCTAAACGAAGGCTGTGATTATGGTGACCTTAAGTCGGAGCTCATGAGAGAGTGAAGAGTATTGGGAGTAAAACTCTTTTGGATGTGCTCCAAGCTAAAGAAGATATGACTTTGGACAAAGTACTCCAAATTGAAAGTCCGTCAGCAAAACTTCCCGTGGTGAAGTTAAACCACAACACAGAGCAACCCCAACAGTCTTGCTCATGATGCAACAAAAGGGCAAGGAAGGCAATGCCTAAGCACAAAACACAAGATGGCGGCAGACCATATCAGCGCTGTAGTGCCGAAAGACCTCATAGAGCCAAGCAGTGTCCAGCTCTCACAGTGAAGTGCTTCCACTGCAACCACCTGGGAGAAGGGGTAGAATGTAAATATTATTGTAAATACATTTGGGTAAAGACCTGGCGGGAGGTGGAGTATTAGGGTGTTCCAGACTGTAAGGGTTAATGCGGGACTGGGGAATCAGTACCGCCCACATTATGGTGTAAAGAGTCACATGGAGTTAGCAGAGCGTAGTGGTGAGTCTGGTAGAAGATGACGCCGAGTCAGGAGTATATCTGACATAAATGATATGCGTTATTAATAAACAATTATTTTTCAACCATTCAAGCCTCTAAACCGCTTCATGAGACAACATATAACTACACAATGGAATAATTAGTTAGAAGGAAATGTACAATTTGATATTTTGATTAGAGACTAAGGGCCCGATTTTACCATTGCGTCATGCCAATTTTCAGGCGCGAAAACATGGTAAAGTCGGGTGTGAGGCCATTAACGCGATCCGTGCCCGTGTCCGTGCAGATGGCCACTTTACGACGCCCGGGAATGGCCGCGATCCGATTCGTGCCCGAAATGGGCGCAACGGCGATTTAAATGCATTTGCATGCATTTGCATGCATTTAAATTGAATAAATGAATAAATGAACAGCCCGCCCAACCTTATCAGCATTTCCCCTTTTACCACCGCATTCGTCGATCCAGAATCGCACCAAAATGGACATGCTGAATAACAGTCTGAATCGGGCGCTCCAACTGCTGAAGAGGCGAGTTCAGAGCTTCCAACGGCTCACTAACTCAGATCGGCGGTGTAGGGGGGAGGGAGGCGGGTCAGATCATTCTCTGGTTGGTGGAGGGGGAGGAGGATGAGGTGGGTCAGATGTATCTCTGGTGGCGGGGGGGGGGGAGGGAGGACCGATCGTTGTCTGGTGGGGGAGGGCCGATCGTTGTCTGATTGGGGGGGGGAGGGAGGCGGGCCAGATCATTCTCTGGTGAGGGGTGGGGAGGGAGGAGGAGGCGGGTCAGATGTTCCTCTGGGGGCGTGGGCAGGAGTGAGGCCAGATCATTCTCTTGAGGGGGTGGGGGAGTGAAGCCAGATCGTTCTCTTGGAGAGGGGGGGGGGGGGGGGTGAGTGAGGCCAGATCGTTCTCGGGGGTGGGGGGTGATTGAGGCCAGATCATTCTCTGGGGGGTGGGGGGAGTGAGGCCAGATCATTCTCTGGGGGGCGGGGGGAGTGAGGCCAGATCATTCTCTGGTGGGGGGGGGGGGGGGGTGTGGGAGGCGGATAAGATTTATCTCTGGTGGGGGGGGGCCCGATCACTCACTGGTGGGGGGGAGAGCAGATGGATCTCTGGTGGAGGAGACAGGGAGGAACAGGGGGATCCGCTGCCACTCTGTGGGCAATCGGTGGGGGGGAAGGGGGCAGTGGGTCGCGATCGGTCTGGGGGGGGTGGGTGGATAAGGGGGACAGTGATGTGTGTGGGTAGTGAGGGGGGTGGATAAGGGGGACAGCAATGTGTGTGGGTAGCGGGGGGGTGGATAAGGGGGACAGTGATGTGTGTGGGTAGTGAGGGGGGTGGATAAGGGGGACAGTGATGTGTGTGGGTAGTGAGGGGGGTGGATAAGGGGGACAGCAATGTGTGTGGGTAGTGGGGGGATGGATAAGGGGGACAGTGATGTGTGTGGGCAGTGGGGGGGTGGATAAGGGGGACAGTGATGTGTGTGAGTAGTGGGGGGGGGTGGATAAGGGGGACAGTGATGTGTGTGGGTAGTGAGGGGGGTGGATAAGGGGGACAGCAATGTGTGTGGGTAGCGGGGGGGTGGATAAGGGGGACAGTGATGTGTGTGGGTAGTGGGGGGGGTGGATAAGGGGGACAGTGATGTCTGTGGGGGCCATCGCTCCCGCTTTTCGCCCCCGGTCCGCTTTCTCCGCTTTCTGCGGCCCGGGAGCGATCTGACACGGGTGTGCTTTTTCAAATTTTTTTCTAACTGCCCATGTGCAGTTCAGAGCTCTGATCGTTTCGGGCGTGCTAAGCCCCGCCCACAGCGCGATTTGGACCCGCGTTTTTGTTTTCAGGCTGAGTGCGTATGGGAGTGCCTGAAAGCAGATTTCCAAGTCGGATCTGAATTGCGCCCAGATTCAGCACTTAGAATGAAAATGGTAAAATCAGGCCCTTTGTGTGGTATACTTAACTGTGACATGGATAGAATCCCTACAGTGCACAAGGAGGCCATTCGGCCCATCGGGGCTGCACTGACAGCAATCCCACCCCGGTCTGATCCCCAAAATCCCACGTATTTACCCTGCTAATCCCCCTGATACGAAAGAGCAATTTACCATGGCCAATCAACCTAACCCGCACATCTTTGGACTGTGGGAGGAAACCAGAGCACCCGGAGGAAACCCACACAGATACGGAGAGAATGTGCAAACTCTACACAGACAGTAACCCAAGGCCAGAATTGAACCCTTGTCCCTGGAGCTGTGAGACAGCAGTACTAACCACTGTACCACTGTGTCGCCCTTGATCAGGTGGCTCAGGATTAAATTCCTGAATGATCCTGTATGTACACTTCATTCCGTGAAGTTGCTCTGAGATAGGTTGGGGAATGACATTGGCCAAGCCGATTGTCCTTGCTTGGTATAGTGACTCCTATTCAATGTATGTATATGAGGACAGCATCAGATTCAACTAATATCAATGAAATGTGTAATGGGGACTATAAGGGAACTAGCCAGCCTGTGGGAAAATCCCTATACCTTTAGGGAAATGATAAGGAGAAGGGCAAAACAGCAGAAGAAGAAGATAGCAGGAAACACAAGAATATTCATAAACTTAGCAACAGGCCATGACATCAAGAGGAGAGTCCAATACTAATCACAAAGTTAGCATTAAGTTTCAGTGAGGACGAACCAGTTTAACTTGGTCAGAATGAACGCATGTCCTCTTGATTTCTGAGTTTGTTTCTGCTTGTCATTTCCAACAGACACCCTCCTGTTCCAAGTGTCCACTCCTGATTGGGACACTTTCTTCGATCCGGAGAACCTTTTCTCCCCAGTGACCTCAGAGGACCCGGGTTTAACTGAAGTGAACGGCACACCCACAATGCAGTGCAAATCAGTGATCCATGGCTTGATTTGTGGGAAAGCAGTCAGCTGGGAAGTAACTGCTAACCTATCCTCCCTCTACCAGACGCCTCCTGAGCCAGAGTCAACACAAATCACTGAAAATCCATGGGATGAGATCCTTCATCAGTTGACTGCACAATCCGTCATCAGAGACTTTGAAAATATGGCTGAGAAAGAGAGCGAAATCGAATATGGTAAATCTACTTCGAGAATGTTTGTAAAAATGTCTGTGTTACACTTAGTAATTTTAAATACTTATTTAATTATCATCCTGAAAAACCTAAGTAAGTGATAAATGATGAAAAGTTCTTTACCCATAGAGCAGTGGATATACAGTGTAGATTCTCAGAGTTGATACTATTTCCTTGAAAATAGAACTACATCTGGTTTAGAGCAGGCCTGGGTGGTTTGTCATCTCTATTTTCTGGCATTCTTAAATAAAGAATGGTTCTGACAGTGGGTGAAATATTGGTTTGGCTCTGTTATCGATATGGTGGACACAGTAAGAAGTCTCACAACACCAGGTTAAAGTCCAACAGGTTTATTTGGTAGCAAGTACCATAAGCTTTCGGAGCACTGCTCCTTCGTCTCCACATCATAAAGATGGTGGCACAGTGGTTAGCACTGCTGCCTCACAGTGCGTTCGATTGCCGGCTTTGGGTCACTGACTGTGCAGACTCTGCACGTTCTCCCCGTGTCTGCCTGGATTTCCTCCGGGTGCTCCGGTGTCCTCCCGCTGTCCGAAAGACATGCTGGTTAGGTGCGTTGGCAATGTTACATTCTCCCTCAGTGTACCGGAACAGACGCCAGAGTGTGGTGACTAGGGGGTTTTCACTGTAACTACATTGTAGGGTTAATGTAAGCCTTCTTGTGACACTAATAAATAAACTTTAGGTATGCAGTCCTCTCTCCCTGATCTTACTCTATCCATTGTATCCAGATGATACTTCACAATCAAACACAAAAAATGAAAAGTCAGCTTCATACAACCTACTCAATTTTATAGCTGTGAAATATTTCATTGCTCTAGTGTTTTTAACTTAGCAAATTAAATAAAACAGAAAAATGAGAATTTAGTATGTAAACAATTCATTATAAATGTTGAAATAGGCTATTTTGCAGTAAGAATTTCAGAGAAACTCTGATTAGATGCAGGATACTAATTGAATGGCATAGGAGAATAGACTGATTTGAAAGTATTAGGAACCGGTTTGAAAATTGAACTAAACAATCTGTTGTCTAATTTTCTGGAGGAACGTCTAGAAGATATCGCCTGAAATCCATTCAGACAAGCAGAGCATGTAACAGCATGTCCATGTACACCACTATCATCCCAATAAGTTCTGCCACACAGAACCCTTTGCCATCATATGTGGAAGTGCGAAACACAGGTAATCATAATGTACCAATGATTTTTTCCCCCCTATGCTTGGATCAAAAATATTGGTTAATCACATGTCAGAATAATTTTTAACGAATTATAACACCAGGTGACAGAAAATCTGGCCCACTACCCACCTCCCACACCAACGTTTCAGAGATCCAGAGTAGGCAAAGACAGTTTATTGCTCTGTTACTTGCTTTGTCATGCATTCACCTCTGTCCTATTTTCCAGTATCTGATGGTGCATCTGTGGTCAGGTGAAAGAGTGTGCTTTAGTATAAGGGCCTGGCATTTAAAGGGTTCATGTGGGACTAGCCACACAGTGGTGTAAGAGGACACACGACGTACACGCAGCGGCCAAATATTTAGTTGGGCAGAGCCATGTGAAGGTTAACAAGGGGAACATTGTTGATGTGGATTTTCAAAAGGCATTTGATACAGGGCCACACAACAGACTTGTGAGCAAAATTTTAGCTCCTGGAATAAAAGGGACTGTAGGCAGTTGGATAAAAAATTGGCTGCATGACAGAAAACAGCTGTGATTAAATGGTTATTTTTCAAATTGGAGGAAAGTTTGTTGTGGAGTTCCCCAGGGGAAGGTGTTGGGACACTTGCTCTTCTCAATATAGATTAATGATCTAGACTGTGGTGTTCAGGGCATGATTTGAAAATTTGCAGATGTTACAAAAATAGGAAACATGGTCAACTGTGATGAGGATAGTCTTGAACTTCAAAAAGGCATGGACATGTTGGTAGGTTGGGCAGACAAGTGACAGATGAAGCTCGATGCAGAGAAGTGTGAGGTGAATCATTTTGGTAGGAAGAATATGGGGAGACGTATAAACTAAAGGGAGAAACTCCAAAGGAGGTGCAGGAACTAAGGGACCTTGGTGTATATGTACATTATTGATTGAAGATGGCAGGGCATGTTGAGAGAATAGTTAATAAAGCATATAGCACCTTAGGGCATTGAGTACAAGAGTAAAGAGGTCATGTTGAACTTGTATAAGACATTAGCTATGCCTCACCTGGAGTACTTCATCCAGTTCTGGACACTATACTTAAGGAAGGATTGGCGTGAGTACAGAGAAGATTCACAAGAATAATTCCAGCGATAGAACTGTAACTGTGAGGATAGATTGGCGAGATTGTGACTGTTTTCCCTGGAGAAAGGAAGGCTGAGAGGAGACTTGATAGAAGTATTTAAAATCCTTAGGGGTATGGCAAGGTAAATGTTAGCCAGAACACCAGGAGAACTATGAGCCAATGTTGGTGCTAAGCAGCATTTTTGATATAGAAAAGTACCCTTGGGCATTTCACAGGGTTAGCAAGGAATGGATGCTGAGCCATTAAGTGGATCTTTGAAGACAGAAGAGAAATAAACAAATGGAGTTAGTGCAAAACTATCAGAAATCCAGCTGCAAATTTCCTTCAATCGCACAATTTTACAGAATTGATTTATAGTTTAGAGCTGAAATTGAATTGTGTGATCACAAACATTTCAATATCTCTGAATACCCAATAAAAGGGTGTCTACTAGAAATATTCTACATAGCAATTGTATGTATAGAAAGCTAAATACTGCCACATTCCAATGCACTATGAATCATGGATGTCTCTTTCGGTTTGTTAAAGGAAGTAAATTCAACCAAACTCGGGGCTCTTGCTCAGGATTCAAGCGACAGAGAAGTTATTCCGTTGGATTGGGCCGAAGACACTCGAGCCATGATTCTGAGGATTTGGATGATCTGTTTGTGTCAACAGGTGATGATATAGCTATGAGTAAATCATCCTATCACCCACTCCATAAAACCAAAACTGTCTTCCAGCTGGTAACGTACTGAAAGAATTCCTTACTGTTAGTGCTTTGGATGCGTTTTCCCACATCCCTCTTTGCCCTGATATATCCCAGTGGATCCTCCATGTAGGCTTTTCCCTTTTCTTTTACATCCATTTTAAAATTAACCTATTAATCCATTTAGAGTTATCTCTGTTTTCGTCTTTCCTTGCTGGCTCTATGGATTACCCTCATAAGCAAGCCCAACTTTGACCAACCAAAAACAGTCGCTCATTATTGGGCATGACAACAGAAAATGTTATTGGCACCAAAGTGTGTTGAGATGCTATGTTATAGGTTTCTCATTGCTAACTCTGCCCTTCTGTACACATATTTTATGCCATATTTGAATTTAAAACTGTGGCTAAACTTCAAAAAAGATTTCTAAGCATTTTGCAATATACAAGATTATTCTTTATTAATTAATTGCACCACATTGTCTTGTCCCCTTACCCATCAACATATATTGATTGACTAAAAATCCTACCCTTTTCAAGTCACTGGTAGTTCCTTGTTTCATGCTGTGGTAGGTTTATTATATCAGCACAGGGATCCCTAGCGGATGTCACCAATACATCTCAGTTTTGATCGTGATTGATAAATTTAGATATCTTTTGGATCTATAAAAATAAAGGTGCTCTTGTCTGTATAATTACTTTCTCCTTTAATAGATATTATAAAGTGCAGCAAAGGTAGGAGTTTGCTCTTTGCAATAACTTTTAAAAGTCATAGTGACTTAAGGATTTTATTTCAGATGCAATTGGAAATTAAATAGTCATCATAAATTTACCAGCAATGCCAATGAAGAAGAGAAAATTGTTTTACGTTCCAATATTTCTAAATGATAGCTAAATCCAGCAGCATGCTTAACAGCAGACCTAGATCAGTCCTGTTATATTTTTTTCAGGCAAGGACATTCTTATGATTTATGCCCAACTAATATTTTATGTTCACTGAGGGGTGGTGAGCTGTAAAAGTTGATTTAAGAATGAATGTTTGTCCCACTGATGCCTTTGGAGTGGCACAGTGGTTAGCACTGTTGCCTCACAGCACCAGGAGCCCAGGTTCAAATCTGGCCTCGTGGAGTTTGCACGTTCTCCCTGAGTCTGCATGGGTTTCCTCTCGGTGCTCCAGTTTCCTCCCACACTCCAAAGATGTGTGGGTTAGGTGGATTGGCCATGCTAAATTGCCACTTGTGTCAGGGGATTAGCAGGGTAAATATGTGGGGTTACGGGAATAGGGCCTGAGTGGGATTGTTACCGGTGCAGACACAATGGGTCGAATGGCCTCCCTCTGCACTTTGGATATTCTATGACTATTTTTAGTATTTAATTTTTATTACAGGACTTTCTAAGAATTTACAGGAACTTTTCTTGCAGGCCTGAGGTAGGGAAAAGTATACATTAGATGAAACTAAATTGGAAGGATAAGATGTATTTCTGCTCTTTACAGAGAAGGAAGAAATTCCAGCTTCACCAACCAGCATGGGCTCTTCCTCATCCTCTGGATGGGAAAGGCAGAGTGTCCTAGATGGTAAATAATGCATTTATGTTTAACAATTGCTTTGTCATAACCTGCACTTCTTCCCCATCAGATCTTTACAAAATTATCATTGTTTGAACAACATATTAAGACATCACATGAAAATGTTCTAAATGTGCTGAATACACTGGAAAATAATTCACAACTTTGGTTTCTATAAGATTCGTACTTTTATTTTGAAAATGTACTTTTTTTTCACAGTTTACTATGCTGCGTAGTTTAGAAAGACTGTTGTTCCTTGGTGTGACTATCAGTAAAACCTCAAAGCTTTGAAATAAAGCATTTCAAAAGATATCGAATCACCTCGGAATGAATTGGTTGTTATCTAGGCAAACAAAGACGTAAAGGGGTTATCATCGTGAGCAAGGAGGGGTAAGGAGGAATTAGGGTGAGTGAGCCCTGAACACCTTAGGTGGAATCTTGTTGAGGCATCCAGGATTTTGCCTATCGGATGGAGAGCCAGCTTAAGACCGGTGCTGCCTCTTTTTGGGAAAGCCCCACCGAAACACAAGTCAGTCAGGCAGTAGTGAAGCTACTGGCAGGCCTTCCCCTGGAATCGAGACCTTGGGGACGGAAACAAAGTAAATAACAAAGGTAGGAGGGTGGCTCTCAGCAGGCCAAACCCTATTCCCCCTTCCTCCTGAGTCCCTCAATCAGCCAACTGAGTGCCTTTGATAAAGGGGCCCACTGCCCCAGAGGTAACAAGATGGTTTTAGTTACTATGCACACTGCATGGCAACAGGCCCACCTGCAGCTGGGTTAATACCAACACCAGCAGGATGAGGCCCTCAAGTGGTTATTAATGGGCTATTTAAGGGCCTCATAGGCACCGGGGCAGGAAGATCAACCATGAGCCTTAAACCCAGAACTTAATTCTGGCAGAGGAAGGAATGTGGCGGGATTTGGGTCTGCCTCCATCTCATTTAATTACACGTCCTTCCCACCACCAACTCACTACAGGAGACTCCACCCTTTGTTTTCGGAGATAGTGAGTTAAAGATAATTGTCTTATTTAAGGGGAACTGATGCAAATAAAACATTTGAAGTATAAGAGGATTCAAGGCAAGGTGGTGAGAGAATGGAATAACATTCATTTTAGATTGCTCTGACAAAGAACCAGTATAGACATGATGGTCTGATTGAATGGCCTCCTGCTGTGTTAGGGCAACATTTGAACTTGCAATGTTCTGACACAAAGGCAAAAGGTGCCATTAGTTGAGAGAGCAGGAAGGATTACGTTCCAGATTTGTATTTCTTTGTCATTATACTTCTGTATTAAAACTACAATGTGAGTTTGACTAACACAAGCTTCAAACCAACTGAGGCAAATTACACATGTTGGAATTTACGTTCCAGATTTGTGTGTAGGGCAATGCCACTAATTTGCCACAGCTGGAGTACTGTGTGCAGTTCTGGTCACCTCACTATAGGAAGGATGTGGTAGCACCAGAGCGGGTACAGCGGAGGTTCACCAAGATGTTGCCTGGAATGGAGCATTTGAGCTATAAGGAAAGACTAGATAGGCTTGGTTTGTTTTCTTTGCAGCAGAGAAGGCTGAGGGGAGACATAATTGAGCTTTATATGATTATGAGGGATATGGACAGGGTGAGTAGGAAGCAGCTGTTCCCCTTGGTTGAGGGGTCAATCACGAGGGAGCATAGTTTTAGAGCAAAGGCCAGGAAATCAGAGGGGATTAGAGAAAAACCTTTTTCACTCAGAGGGTTGTGAGAATCTGGAATGCACTGCCTGGGAAGGTAGTTGAGGCCAGAAACCTTACAACCTTTAATAAATACTTGGATGAGCACTCAAAATATAACATTCAAGGATATGGGACAAGTGCAGGAAAATGGGATTAGCGCAGCTTTAGTGGCAGATATTGTTGGTGCAGACTCGATGGGCCGAAGGGCCTTTTCTGTGCTGTATGACTCTATGACTCTTATTGTGCAATGAGCCAATAGTGAATTGAGTCAAATGAGCTTGGTCAATTAGGAAGACCATCTTGTCCAAAATTTAGACTGTTTGGTGATTGGATGTGTTGACCTCCTCTGGAGACGTAACCAGTAAAGCAAATGTCCAGCTGGCACGTCTTGATCTTTCTGCTCAGAGTTAATCTTGTAAATATTTCAGTAATTAAATTGCTCTTCTTTAGAATATGATCTATGTTGGTCTCTGCCTCCTGGTTTTGAAGATTGAACCCCATTTGCATACCTTCTGTCTTGGCAAATTGAGACAAACAGGTCCAATTGGGAATGCAAGTGCATATTTTGATTAACTTTGTGAAAATTACATCAGTTCTGTAGTTGTGTATAATCTTGTGTGTTGTCCTAGTAAGTGCATACTTCTTCCCCTGAACTTGTTTGCGGATTTAATTAAAACATCAAGACGGACTGATGAAAGAAGAAATTTATTAAAGTTTTAAAATGTTATACATACAGGAGTATTCAGCAACTCAACCTCTGTTAACAAACTCCATCTTGCAGGCTTCCAACTTGTGGACATGAAACCAAACCAATTGTTTAAATTATAACATTGATAGAATGAGGATAGCTTTCTGCCTTTGTGCTGACAGTTGATGATTTACCAACACATACCGGCAGTGGCTGAGATGCATTTCATTAGTGCATGTCCGGAAAATACTGACATGAAGGGAATGTCTCTGAGTTGAATAATCAAACTTATATTAGGCAGTCAAGATAAATTTGTATTCTTGAACTGCGGTAAAACAACTAATAACATAATAGAATTTACCCTTCTATACGTCTTCAGCTCAACTTTCACCTGAGGGAACATTCCGAGCGATAAGGTCATAGGAATGTTGCTGTTTTTGAAGGTGGGAGGCAATGAACAAAGTGTATTCCATAAGAGGAGTATTACACATTGGTATATTTTAGCTTAACTATACTTTTCCTTATAATACGTACTAGGTAAGCCTGGCCACAACATTATTGAGACAAAAGCAAAGTACTGCAGATGCTGAAAATCTACAATAAGAACTGAAAATGCTGGAAATTGCTGGCAGGACTGGTGGGATCTTTGGAAAGAGCGACAGGGCTAACATTTCAGATCAATTACCTATCTGTTTCTGTCTTCACAGATTCTACCTGACTTACTGACTATTTCCAGCATTGCTTTTTAAAATTTATTCTTTGTAGGGGATGTGTGTCGTTGGAAAGGCCAACATTTGTGGCCCATCCCCATTTAGCATTGAACTGAGTGGCTTTCTAGGCCATTTCAGAGGGCAGTTAAGAGTCAACCACGTTGCTGTGGATCTGGAGACAAATGTAGGCCAGACCAGGTAAGGACGGCAGATTTCATTCGCTAAAGGACATCAGTGAACCAGATGGGTTTTTATAACGATCGACAATGGCTTCATGGTCACCATTACTGAGACGAGCAATCAATTCCAGAATTATCAATTGAATTTTAAATTTCACCAGCTGCTTTGGTTGGATTTAACCTGTGTCCCCAGAGCATTAACCTGGGCCTCTGGATTACTGGTCCAGTAAAATTACCACAATGTCATCATCTCCCATTTTTCCTTCTGAGAAGGTGCTTTCATTAATGTGTTAAAACAGCATAAGATAGATGGTTACATTTTCAACTTGCTATCCAGGTGCAAATCTCTGATTTTTGGACTAGCTTATCCACTGCACGAATCACCTGGCTTTCTGTTTTATTAAATTCAATTGAAAGAAAGATTGCGCAGTTCCTTTTAGTGGGCAACCAATTCACAATGTAGGTTTGATGCCCAGGCAACAAGTCTGAAAATCTACCATGTCTGAATTGAAAGGAAAAGAATATCTGGGGTGAAAATATTGTGTGTGCATTTATAAATGGGTAAGGATGGCAGGTTTCCTTCCTGTTAAAGGACATTAATGAATCAGATTGACAACAATTTCATGGTCATCATTAGACTTTTAATTCCACATTTTGTATTGAATTCAGATTTCACCATCTGCCATGGTGGGATTCTTTCTCCAAAATTTCTTTCGACTAACTATGAGTGTAAAACTGGCAGAACCATCTGAAGTTAGTGATTTAAATCACTTTGTCGAATGGTTCCCAGCCCAGCGCAATTGTTCAGGGGAAGTTAGCCCTTCTGGACAATGGTAAATCCTTATCTGGGAACTTCTCAGAGGGATTCCCAGATGTATTTTTGGGGTAGCCCACCCCACCTCTCACCAAATCTGATGCTAGTGAGCCAGGAAGTTCCAGGTCATCAAGTTTTTCATTGTTGGAGACGCTGGAGAAGAATGAAAAACAAGACATTGCTGCCTGGAAGTACAAGGGCATTAGAGGCTGCCTTTCACAATTACCCGAGGCACCATGTATAACGTGTACATTCTGGCTGAGGTTTGGTGTTTGCTGAGTTTGTGGCTCACCAGAGCTGGATTCTCTGAACTGTGATAGCTCCTGCCATCAAGGGACTTAGTAACGATGGTGGGGAGACATTGAATATGCTGCAAGTTAGCTCCTGAGAGACATTGCTGTCTTAACTTAAAAAAATGGCTCATAATCCACCTGAGGAACCCCAGCCCTCTTAACAAACAGCTCACAGTTTCATATTTGTAAGGCTGGAGTATACTGAAGCATACATTTAGCAATAAGCAGTGTTAAGGCAATGTTTCACCACTCCAGTGGTGCTCCACAGTATCATCCATAGTGCAAGTTGGTATTTTGTCTGATGCACAACATTGTTGTTGAAAGTGAAGCACGGTACTTGCTGGAAGTGCTGTAAAAATCTAAGGCAAATAGGCATAAAAGGAAGTATTTTGTCCTATTATTTCATTCTGCAGCAAACAAATCCTCTTTTTTGTAATTAAAAATGACAGCAATAACTTCAACCATTGTTGCGCAATTGCTTTTATTGATGTAAAGGTGTGCAATTCCTATATTATAATCGTGACTACACTCCAAAAAGTACTATATTGGCTTTATTCCGTGCATTGAAACATCCGGTGGTTGTGCAAGGCGCTGTATCGAAGCAAGTCTTTCTTTTCACCTAATAATACATTTTAACATTCTGCTGCCTCACACTAGTGGTATCAGTGAATCAAATCCGTTCTTGTCTCCAACTGCTCAGTAATGCAACATGAGATATGGAGGATTGCTAAGAGGTTTCTTAAAGATTGACTTGCAATATTGTCAGTGGCCTTGCCTCTGCAGAGCCTGTATGGCAGGAGCCCACCTAATTCCATTTCTGAGACCTCCATGCTTTGAGATGATTATCTTGCCACCTCAATATACCATTTTGGTTCAGCTTTGTCTGCCAGAATTCTGTACATACACTTGCACTCCTCTATCCATGAATTCCTCTGGGAAAACAATCATTGCTTTTGTACATTGGAACTATTTTATTCTGCTTTTAAAAAATGTTGGCATTTGACTGCCAATTTTGTTAAGAGAAACATACTCTCAAATCAATTTAATAAAAACACAGCAACTTAACTACATGGACATGTGGGTTTGTTTGAAGACTGCATTGAACAAATCTACTCTGTGTCCGTATTCCATCAGTGTGATGGCAGCAGGGCAGGACTTCCGCCTCCTGACAAGTTGCACCCTGCCAGAATTTCTGGGATCAGCTCCACTCAGCCGGGGGTACTTCTACTATTTATGGTGCAGTGAGGTGCCTGCAGGGTTAAGAAATCCTGCAGGAACCTTGCCAGCATCAGATTGCTGGTGATGCCAGGTAATAATGGCCAAAAATGTGCCTGGCTCCTAAAAAGACAATTTTTCCAGAGTTACTGGTTGCAATTACAGCAGACAATCAGGTCAGCCCCTGGGGAAATATGTCAACTTCATAACCGAGAATCCAATTTTCTGAGAAACCAGAACATCAGAGACTAATTTTCTTCTTGGTGAGTTAAATAAGAGCCCATTTTATTCTTATTTTGACTGCATTCTTGTAAATTCAGCTTACTGGTCCAGTAATATTACCACAATGTCATCATCTCCCATCTCTCCTTCTGAGAAGGTGCTTTGATTAACATGTTAAAATAGCATAAGATAGCTGGTTACATTTTCAACTTGCCACCCAGGTGCAAATCTCTGATTTTTGGACTAGCTTATCCACTGCGTGAATCACCTGGCTTTGTGTTCTATTAAAATCAATTGAAAGAAAGATTGCGCAGTTCCTTTTAGTGGGCAACCAATTCACAATGTAGATTTGATGCCCAGGCAACAAGTCTGAAAATCTACCATGTCTGAATTGAAAGGAAAAGAATATCTGGGGTGAAAATATTGTGTGTGCATTTATAAATGGGTAAGGATGGCAGGTTTCCTTCCTGTTAAAGGACATTAATGAATCAGATTGACAACAATTTCATGGTCATCATTAGACTTTTAATTCCAAATTTCTTATTGAATTTAAATTTCACCATCTGCCATAGTGGGTTTCTTTCTCCAAAAAATATTTCGAGTAACTATGAGTGACTCAAGATGGATACAGAACTGGCTTGGTCACAGAAGACAGAGGGTAGCAGGGGAAGGATGCATTTCTGAATGGAGGGCTGTGAAAAGTGGTGTTCCTCCGGAATCAGTGCTGGGACTTTTGCTGTTTGTAATATATATAAATGATTTGAAGGAAAATATAACTGGTTTGATTAGTAAGTTTGCGGACGACACAAAGGCTGGTGGATTTGCGGACAGTGATGAGGACCGTCAGAGGATACAGCAGGATATAGATTGGTCGGAGACTTGGGCGGAGAGATGGTAGATGGAGTTTAATCCGGACAAATTGAGGTAATGCATTTTGGAAGATCTAATAAAGATAGGAAATATATAGTAAATGGCAGAACCCTTAAGAGTATTGATAGGCAGAGGGATCTGGGTGTACGGGTACACAGATCACTGAAAGTGGCAACACAGGTGGAGAAGGTAATCAAGAAGGCATACGGCATGCTTGCCTTCATCAGCCGGAGCATTTTCTTGATGCATCTAAGAAGTTCCAGCCCCCTTAATAAAAGACTTACAAGTAGATATTTGTAAGGCTGAAGTATACTGAAGCATAAATTTGAACTTGTTAAAGCAATGGCAACTAATCTACAGCTAAAGTGCTTCACTCTAGGCACATGTGTATCAAGCCAAACTATGTGGAATGGTAACATTTTGAGAATTTATAGAAAGAAGGAAGAAATCTAGAGACGCCTACATCCGGAAAGAGGCTCTTCAAATTATCAAAACTGGTAAGAATGTAAAATTCCTACCATGGGTCAAGAACAATTGACCAACAAACGTAAAAGGAGTCAGCCTCAGTTATTTTGCAGCTACAACTTTATGACTGCTTTTTCTGGCTTTTTGAATACTGCTGAAATATTTCTGTTAGTTCTTATGTTCTCCAGTTCCAGAAGATGACTGGATAAATTCAGGTGAACAAAACCCTTCTCCAAAATTACATTCAAAAAGCATGGTTGGCAGTACAGCCAATATAAATTAACTGACAAGTCCGTGTGTAACAATGGGAGGAATGGACAAGTCACTTCATTGCTCACCTTGACATTTCTGTATGTTGCTTTCTGAATTCCAGCCGAGCAGGTAGAGCGTTTAAAATCTGTGACCTATACAGTAACCCTTTCTCTCTGCAAAATGTTCTCATGCAATGCATACTGTTCTTTTCTTTGCTAATGAAGATGATCTTGAACAGGAAACAGTGCACATGGACTGGTGGTGGGACTCTAATACCTACTGTGAGGGGCTCATCACGGAGACCATTGACTGGGAGGCTGAAGTTTGTGGAGACAGCAATGCTCCTGGTTTGTGCAAATATATACTTTTGTATGGCAATGATTTATAGTTTAGTCAAAATTAGATCAGTTTATGTGCTTTTTTCCATGTCCTTTCACTGCAATAATGTGCCCAACATTGCCCATACACTCATCCAGTGCCATTTTGCTTTTTTTTTACAGAAAGCCCAGATGCCCAGGAAGAGGAGTTGGGCACCTCTGCACAACAAGTCTTAACTGAACACTTTGAGCCATCCATAACACTTGAACCAGGCATCAGCCCAGTTATAGATACTTCAAAGAGACTTAATGAGCTTAAGAGGGAGGCACAGAGTGAGTCACTCATTGTGGTTGAGGAAGGGATGGAGTCGTGGCTGAAGCAGAGCTACAGCTGTTAAGAATCATGGTTGCAGCATGGAAAGGGGCCAATTGGCCTGTCATGTCTGCGCCTGCTCTCTGCAAAAACAGTTCACTTCATCCAATTCCCTTGTCTGTCGCCCTTCAATTTTGTTCCTCTTCAGGTCATGATTCAGTTCTCTTTTGAAAGCCACAAAACTGAACCCGCCTTCAGCACACTCTCAGGCACTGCATTCCAGATCTTAACCACTCACTGCGTGCAAAACGTGTTTCCTCATACTGAGGTTTAGCGTGGCTAAGAGTCGGAGTCCCTGCTGAGTTGCTTTGCAGTTCTAACCTTGTACAGCCACTGCTGAACATGTTTGCTTTCACTCTGCATGAAAAGATGTTGGCTGGTTTGGGTAATGTTACAATTTCTACTACAAGTCTGTTTTATAGACTGTGATTGATCATCAAGTGACATCATTGCCATCTGGGAAGGGAGAGCTCAGGCACACAAGTGTCAAGCACAGTTTATGCATCTTTCTGCTGATGGCAAGTTATTTGCATCCACATTTAAAAATGTAATAAATTTGTAAAGCACCCAGGACAAATCAGATAATTTGTAGCAGAGCAACTTTCTGCTCACTGAGATTAGTGATGTCAGGATTTGGCATCCAAAATGGCCGCTGTCCAGATAGGAAAAGATGACAGTCTCCCAATCTCCAATTTCTTGGCAGCATACCTGAGCAGTATTGTTTGATGCATCAACTTCTATATGCTTAAGCATCGGTGTTTTATGTTTCAATTAATTGGTATTTCTTAAGGTAATTTTCGAATAGGAAAGACTTAGCAACTCAAAGACACCTTCAAAACCAAAAGCAAGGCAAATAATTCACGACAATGAAGCAACAATCATTTTAAAGAAGTATTTATGATAACTCAGAAGGCAAAATGAGTATATAGAATCTATGCCTATGCAGCTTGTGTGAATAAAGATAAAGTCGCCATAGTCCCAGATGACCATAGGCTGCTTTCCCCTTTGAGGAGGAGAGCTGACTGGTGGTGATTTAACTTGAGGATCACCACACCTCAGGTGAGAGGTAAGTTTGAGAAGAACAACCTCAGCCTGTACGGGAATTTGAACCCACGCTTTTGGCATCACTCTGCATCATGAATCAGCTGTCCAGCCAACTGAACTAACATTAAACAACTGACAAATAGATCAAAGAGAAAAATCTGTCAAGTAATGTTTTCGCTTGGGTGTGCTGCTGCACCAGACTAATAGATGCCTGAGCTCTCAGCCAAGAATGCATAGTAAGGCTTTGGCTGAAAGTCCAAATATCCAGTAGTCCGTTGAAACATGTGGCCAAGGAAAAGCTTTGCTTGATTGACAGCTTTTTCTTTAACTTCTATTTCTTAATTACTCAATGAATATTTACACAAGATAAAGAGAAGTCAAGTGCTTGAAATTTCTGCTATTGATACTTTCAAGGTCAGGTTGATTGTCACTTTCATAGGGTTGTAGTAAAAATGGTCTCTTTTAACAGAGTTATGAATGAATGACTTTTTTTTAAAAAGTGTTTTCACACATGCCACTGTTCCTCTTACACACATTGGTTTTGGAAAGATTGTGTACTGGGTGAGGGGGCATGGATGTGCCATAGCTTGACATGGAGGGTATGAGGGGCCATAGAGGAGATGGGTGGGGGTGGAGGGACATGGGTTGGCATGGAGGATATAAGGGGTCGCTGGAAGGGCATAGGTTGGGATGGAGTGTATGAGGTCCCACCGGGATGGGTGGAGAGGCATGGGGGTGTGTAAGGGGTGAGGGATAGAGGGCTGTTTTCTGTTTTATTACCAGTGGGACAAAGTCTCAGAGCACTGATGTAGGCCTTTTAAACACTGCACCTTGGCATTCAGCAGCTCATATGCTGCCTCTGAACTGTTTCTGAGAGTAGTGGATGGACACCAGTTAGCATCCACCCCACTGGAACTAAAACCCCGCCTTTGTAGGCACTTCCGCTGAGGCAGGCACACCGAGCTGGGAAATTTTCCCACCCCTGCTTCTGACCTCCAGGTTGAAAATCCAACCCAGTATTTCAGGTTGGTGACCCCTTCGTCACTGAAACTTTGTTTCTCCCCACAGATGCTGTCTGGTGTGCTGAGTATTTCTGTTTTTATTTCTGAATTCCCACATCTGCAGTACTTTTGGCTTGAAATTGGGGCAGGATTTATGGCAAGACTCATAGCAAACAAAGTCTAACTACTGACGGGGCGGCATGGTAGCACAGTGGTTAGCACTGCTGCTTCACAGCTCCAGGGTCCCGGGTTCGATTCCCGGCTCGGGTCACTGTCTGTGTGGAGTTTGCACATTCTCCTCGTGTCTGCGTGGGTTTCCTCCAGGTGCTCCGGTTTCCTCCCACAGTCCAAAGATGTGCGGGTTAGGTTGATTGGCCAGGTTAAAAATTGCCCCTTAGAGTCCTGGGATGCGTAGGTTAGAGGGATTAGTGGGTAAATATGTGGGGATATGTGGATAGGGCCTGGGTGGGATTGTGGTCGGTGCAGACTCGATGGGCCGAATGGCCTCCTTCTGCACTGTAGGGTTTCTATGATTTCTACTCAGTAAACAGGGTCTGGTTAAAAAACACACCACAGCAAACAGCATGCAGAGACTGTTTAAAAAGAGTCTCTACAAACTGCAACAAACAAATGACCAAAATTGCAGCAAGATGAGTGATTCCTCCAGCTAACTGCAGTGAGTGGAGGATAGTTCAGTACAAATTATGTGCATAAAATCAATCCCACTCGCTTGCAACAACGGTTTATGGGAGATTACCCAACCACCTCCGTCCGAACTAGGGAATACTCATAGAATCCTACAGTGCAGAAGGAGGCCATTCAGCCCATTGAGTCTGCACCGACCACAATCCCACCCTATCCCCATAACCTCATGCATTTATCCTAGCTAGTTCCCTTGACACTAAGGGGCAATTTAGCACGGCCAATCCACCCAACCCGCACACCTTTGGACTGTGGGAGGAAACCGGAGCACCTGGAGGAAACCCACACAGACACGGGGAGAATGTGCAAACTCCACACAGACAGTGACCCGAGGCTGAGAATCAAACCCAGGTCCCTGGCGCTGTAAGGCAGCAGTGCTAACCACTGTGCTACCGTGCCACCCCCTACTGATGTTACTATATGCAGTTGTATCCATTACTTAATGTTAGATTGGTCAGCATTAGCTGCTAGGGCCCCAGGGGAGCTTTATATCAATTTTGTGTTAACATACAAGTTGTAAAATATCGGAAAATGAAAAGATAAAGCATGGTTAAGACTTTAGGGATTTTTGATGATGAAGCTATCACTATAATAGGTATTGGGAGTGAATTGTTTATACATTGGTGCTTTGAAATTGTCCGCTTGGATAAAGCATCGTTTTTCAAGGAACAAATACTGCGTGTCCTTGATAGGTATGTCCCTGCCAGGCAGAGAGGAAATGGCTGAGTGAGGGAACCATGGTTCACAAAAGAGGTGGAATGTCTTGTCAAGAGGAAGAAGGAAGCGTATGTTAGGTTGAGAAAACAAGGTTCAGTTGGCTCGATGGAGGGTTACAAGTTAGCAAGAAATGAGCTAAAAAAGGGGCTTAGGAGAGCTAGGACGGGGCATGAGAAGTCCTTGGTGGGTCGGATCAAGGAAAACCCCAAGGCTTTTTACTCTTATGTGAGGAATAAAAGAATGACCAGGGTGAGGCTGGGGCCGGTCAAGGACGGCAGTGGGAATTTGTGCATGGAGTCAGAAGAGATAGGAGAGGTGATGAATGAATACTTTTCTTCGGTGTTCACCAAGGAGAGGGGCCATGTTTTTGAGGAAGAGAGGGTGTCACAGGCTGATAGGCTGGAGGAAGTAGATGTTCGGAGGGAAGATGTACTAGCAATTTTGAATAAACTGAAAGTTGATAAGTCCCCTGGGCCTGATGAAATATATCCTAGGATTCTTTGGGAGGCAAGGGATGAGATAGCAGAGCCTTTGGCATTGATCTTTGCGTCCTCACTGTCCATGGGGGTGGTGCCAGAGGACTGGAGAGTGGCGAATGTGGTTCCTCTGTTTAAGAAAGGGAATAGAAATGACCCTGGTAATTATAGGCCGGTTAGTCTTACTTCAGTGGTCGGTAAGTTGATGGAAAAGGTCCTTAGGGATAGGATTTACGACCATTTAGAAAGATGCGGCTTAATCCGGGATAGTCAGCACGGATTTGTGAAGGGCAAGTCTTGCCTCACAAATTTGATAGAATTTTTTGAGGAGGTAACTAAGTGTGTAGATGAAGGTAGTGCAGTTGATGTCATATACATGGATTTTAGTAAGGCGTTTGACAAAGTCCCCCACGGTCGGCTTATGAAGAAAGTAAGGATGTGTGGGATAGAGGGAAGTTTGGCCCATTGGATAGGTAACTGGCTCGCTAACAGAAGACAGAGGGTGGTGGTGGATGGAAAATTTTCGGACTGGAAACCGGTTACCAGCGGAGTGGCACAGGGATCAGTGCTTGGTCCTCTGCTCTTTGTAATTTTTATAAATGACTTGGAGGAGGGGGCTGAAGGGTGGATCAGTAAATTTGTTGATGACACCAAGATTGGTGGAGTAGTGGATGAGGTGGAGGGCTGTTGTAGGCTGCAAAGAGATATAGATAGGATGCAGAGCTGGGCTGAAAAATGGCAAATGGAGTTTAACCCTGACAAATGCGAGGTGATTCATTTTGGTAGGACTAATTTAAATGTGGATTACAGGGTCAAAGGTAGGGTTCTGAAGAATGTGGAGGAACAGAGAGATCTTGGGGTTCATATCCATAGATCTCTGAAGGTTGCCACTCAAGTGGATAGAGCCATGAAGAAGGCCTATAGTGTGTTGGCGTTCATTAACAGGAGGTTTGAGTTTAAGAGCCGTGGGGTTATGCTGCAATTGTACAGGACCTTGGTGAGACCACATTTGGAATATTGTGTGCAGTTCTGGTCACTTCACTACAAGAAGGATGTGGAGACACTGGAAAGAGTGCAAAGGAGATTTACCAGGATGCTGCCTGGTTTGGAGAGTAGGTCTTATGAGGAAAGGTTGAGGGAACTTGGGCTTTTCTCTTTGGAGCGGAGGAGGTTGAGAGGAGACTTGATAGAGGTTTATAAGATGATGAGGGGGATAGATAGAGTGAACGTTCAAAGACTATTTCCTCGGGTGAATGGAGCGGTAACTAGGGGGCATAACTATAGGGTTCATGGTGGGAGATATAGGAAGGATGTCCGAGGTAGGTTCTTTACGCAGAGAGTGGTTGGGGTGTGGAATGGACTGCCTGCAGGGATAGTGGAGTCAGAACCTTTAGGAACATTTAAGAAGCTATTGGATAGGCACATGGAGTACTTCGGAATGATAGGGAGGAAATAGCTTGATCTGGGCTTCAGACAAAGCTCGGCACAACATCGTGGGCCGAAGGGCCTGTTCTGTGCTGTACTGTTCTATGTTCTATAACTTATACGCTGTACAATGTGGTTTCCTTGGAAATTTTTATACATTATAGAAATCATCAACTGTGATGCTTGTGATTTAAACTCTTGCACACCACCTCCCTCTACTGGTGGGACAGGTGAATGTGATGCAAATTTCTCCATGAAACTAATGCTGGCTTCAGGCTTGATCTACAAAATGGACCAAGTACCTGGGGTCATATTAATAGGTAGCTTGCCGAGACTTCTGAGACAAACTTACTTGATGTTCTGCTGGTTTTTGCTAAACTTTTTATTCTATCAGCCTGATATTGTTAGGTTGAATGTGGCTTTGTCATTTGCAGTTATCCATTATTTGGCATATTTGATTATGTGGAATGAGTTTCAGTGAACTCCAAGTCCAAACTTTTGGATTGTTAATTATTTATTTTTTGGTTTAAATGTAAATTTTAATCCTGGAGTCAATAAGAATCGTGGGGGGAGGTGGGGAACATTTTACTGGTTAAGAGTCATGCCTAGCACAAAGGAAAGTCGTTGCATTTGTTGGATGTCAATCAACTCAGTTCTAAACCATCACTCTTCAGAGGACACTGCATGATTTCCTCAGGGTAGTGCCCTGGGCCCAACCATCTTCTGACCTTCCTTCCATCAAATGGTCGGAAGTGGGGATATTTGCTGATGACTTAACAATGTTCAGCTGCATTTACGGCTTCTCAGAGACTAAAGCAATCCATATCCAAATGCAGCAAAGTCTGGACAATATCCAAGCTTGCGCTGGTAAGTGGCAAGTTACATATGTGCCACATAAATGCCAGGCAATGGCCAACTCCAAAAAGAGAGAATACAACCATTTCCCCCTGACATTTAATGGCATTACTATCACTGAGTCCCCCACTATCAATATCCTGAAACTAAACTGGACCAGTCTTATAAATACTGTGGCTACCAGAGCAGTTCAGAGGCTGGGAATTTGGTGATGGGCAACTCACCTCCTGACTCCCCGAAGCCTGACCACTGCCTATGAGGCACAAGTCAAGAGTGTGATGGAATATGCTCCACTTGGCTGGATGAGTGCAGCTCCAACAACACTCAAGAAACTTGACACTGTCTAAGATAGAGCAGCCTGTTTGATTGGCACCCCATCCACCAATCACTTAAACAGTCACTCCTTCCACCAGCAATGCGCAGTGGCAGCAAAGTGTACCATATACAAGAAGCATTGCAGAAATTCACCAAAACTCCATTGAGAGCATCTTCCAAATCCACGACCTGCACCAGCTAAAAGAAGAAGGGCAGCAGATGCATGGGCATATCACCAACTGCAAGTCCCCTTCAAGCAGCACACCATCCTGACTCGGAACGCTATTACCTTCACTGTTGCTGGGTCAAAATCCTGGAACACCCTAACAACACTGGGAGTACCTACACCACATGGACTGCAGTGGTTCAGGAATTCAGCTCACAAACGCCTTCTCAAAGGGAATTAGGGGTGAGCAATAAATGCTGGCGATGCCCACATCTCGTGAAAGAATAAAAAAAAATACCTATACTCATTCTACCTATGCTCAATCTCCCTCCTGCTAAAGTTGCCCTTACCTCAACTGGGCATCAGGTTCAGCTTACCCGAACGAAAAGTCTAACACAAACATTGAAATTGCACCAGTCAAGATTTTCAAATAATGTTAACAATCATCCCTAAAGTCTTTATTTAATTATCAATGGTTTGACGCAGGTGAGTAAAAAGTACTTATTGCAGATGCGTACTTATGAAGACTGAGGGCAGATCATTTACTAACTTATATCCTTGAGCTGGGGAAATGTATTGTCTGCTATTTGAACTGGATGGAGATACAAATAATTCCATTGTTCTGGTGAGTGAGTTGCATTTGTGAAGTGGAGGCAGCATGACGTAGATGTAAGGCAATAAAGTTGATTGTGAGGTTGAATCTGAAATGTTATAGTTTCAATTAACTATCTCAGTTACAATTTGATAGCAAATCACCAGCTAATACAACATTATTTTTGAGAATCATTTCTACATAGAATAAGAACAGAAAAATCCAACTGCGAGTTGCTGACATTTAATGGATTTGCAGTTTGACTTCAATACAAATGACAGCATTTTCTTTAACCATCCAGGTAATGCACAGAGCCCTTCAACAGTCTCGGTACGATCACAGAAATCATTTGAAAGTTTCTTTGGATCCAGGTACCCTGACTAATTTATTCTTAACAATGTATAGTCAAAGTGATATGCTTCTTATCTTACAAATCGTGGAATACAGAATTTATTCCACAAGACAAAGTAACATCACTGCTAGAGTTAGATTCTGGTGTTCCACTGAGGATAATAATTCATTTTTACTGAGCGCTGTTGCAACAATAGTAACTCCTTTGTGGATACCAATTTACTGCAATTGTATAGGGCTTTGGTGAGGCCACACCTGGAATACTGTGTGCAGTTTTGGTGTCCTTATCTGAGGAAGGGTGTCCTTGCTACAAAGGGAGTACAATGAAAGTTTACCAGGCTGATTTCAGGGATGGCAGGTCTGTCATATGAGGAGAGACTAAGTCGGTTAGGATTATATGCACTGGAATTTAGAAGAGTGAGAGGGGATCTCATAGAAACTTATAAAATTCTAACAGGGTTAGACAGGGTAGATTCAGAAAGAATGTTCCCCATCATGGGGGAGTCCAGTCATAGTTTGAGGTTAAGGGGTAAACCTTTTAGAACTGAGGTGAGGAGAAATTTCTTCGCCCAGTGGGTGGTGAATGTGTGGAATTCATTACCACAGAATGTAGTTGAGGCCAAAACTTGATTTCAAGAAAAATTAGATATAGCTCTTGGGGCTAAAGGGATGAAGGGATATGGGGAGAAGAGGGAATCAGGATACTGAATCTGATGATCAGCCATGATTAAAATGAATGGCGAAGCGGATTTGAAGGGCTGAATGGACTACTGCTTTTAGTTTCTATGTTTCAAATGCTTTCTGACTATCAATAGTATTTATTGCCCACCAGATGGACAAAACTGCACACTATGTTACAAATATTAGCGGGCATTGTGGAAACAGTTAGTTTTGTTCTATCAGAAAGCAGAGGTACTAAAGAGGGGTAAAGCCAGGATAATCTCGCTTCACTCCCTGAAATACGCTGCTCTGTTAGCATGATTCTAGCTATTGATTCACTCAACTTGCTTTATTCACACTACAAGGTTTAGCCTGGGAAGGTATAGAAGGCCGAGTCAGACTGGAAAATACATACCAATAAAATCCAACTGTCTGTCTGCCAAACTGGACTCCTCTCCTGAAGAAGAGAAGAATGATTATCTGCCTCTGGTGAGAAAAACTGTGAACATCTTCCTCGGATTAGTTTATGTGAATTTAAATGCTGAATTCTTTGTTTAAGGTCGGACAACATGAGCTTTTGCGACAAAGCAAATATTAATCTATGCTGCATATTACCCCTACACATTGGCTTCATTGCTGATTGAAGTCCATTTAATAGTGGTGCAAATCAATCAGAACAGTACCTGCTTCTTGCAACACACCATACCCAGTTAGTCTCAGCATGCATTTTATTGCCTCCAATTCAATATTGAGACAGTCAACCCAAGTAAGACTAAAATTTCTCCCCGATCACTGAAGATAATGAAAAGAAAACTCAAGGATGTTACTATGGAATAATCTTATGTTTACCTATGGATAATATTCTTATGGAATCAATATGAGAGGAACAATAGCATGCAATGTCCAGGTTAGGAAGGTTGTGCCAAGTCTTCTCTTTGTCCCACTCCTGGGTTGATTATGGTAGAGTTTTAATTTTTTTAAAAATATGATTTTGCCAATTCTTAACTGTATGTACTTAACTGTATATAGCTCGGTATAAGAATTAAGCCAGACAGGTTTCTTCAGTTAACAAGTGAAGAGTTAGCTTTATTACTAAAACTGACTCAGGTAAACATTCAGAAATTATTAACACAAATATTTAAAATGTATGAATATATCCAACTTCCCAACATAGTAAAAAACACACACGCAACTTCCCAGGCAGGCACATAAAGAAATAAAATGTTCACAGTATATCAGATGTTCAAGCATGCTGGCACAGTGGTTAGCACTGCTGCCTCACAGTGCCAGGGATCCGGGTTCGATTCCCACCTTGGGTCACTGTCTGTGTGGAGTCTGCATGTTCTCCCCATGTCTGCGTGGGTTTCCTCTGGTTGCTCTGGTTTCCTCCCACAGTCCGAAAGACATGCTGGTTAGGTACGTTGGTCATGCTAAATTCTCCCTCAGTGTACCCGAACAGGCGCTGGAGTGTGACGACTAGGGGATTTTCACAGTACCTTCATTGCAGTGTAAAGCCTACTTGTGACATTAATAAATGAAACTTAAACACTTGGCCAGGTGCTCCTCCTTCAGTTGCCATGTCCTAAAGATGGTGTTAAAAACCATGGTCTTCCATTGGATTGATCAGTTAAGACAGTTGGCAAATTACTTCAGTTTTTGCCATTGCCTTCTGCAGAATGGCTCATCAGGAAACACTCCCGTTCTTTAGCACCTCCTATCAGGCATATTGGAAGGATTTACAGACTGATAATCAAACTGTTTGGCCACATTACGTACATGCCTTTTATGGTCACCAAGTGCTGAAGCAGGATTTGAGCTCAGAAATAGAGACACTACCGCTGTGCCACAAGACCCTCCCTATATTGGCCAACCAAAAAGGGTAAAGCCAGGAAAATTATGAATGGATTGTCTGAATGCTTGTTCACTGCTAAGGAGTTACTTTCCACGGTGGCTGCTGGTACTATGGTTTCCCAATGAAGCAGTTGCCCTCTAGTCATGGCTGGGTGATTTCCTTTTCTCTTAAAGATGGGGTGCTGAGTTGTAATCCTCCTTTAAGGACTCTCAGTTTGCAACAATGAGGCCTTCTGGTGGCTTCTCAAATCACAAACAGGGCTCAGCTTTGTTGAGAGAGATTTCAGAGAGAGAGTTGGTAAGGCTGGTGCCTCTACTGTCCCTGTGATAGTCTGCGCCTGTTAGTTCAAATCCAGTATGTTTTATACCTAGAACTGGGTCACGTGTCCTCTTTATGGTTTCAGTATGAGGCTTATCTTAACCATTGTCTTTGAGAATTCCATAGACTCTGTGGGCGGAATGTTCCCGTCCCGCCCACCACGGGAATCATAGCGGGCTGGGGCGGACTACGCAAGGTCCGTTGACCACGGGCAGGATTTTCTGGTCTTGGGGCGAGCGCAGTCAGAAAATCCCACCCTGTATTTCCAAACAGTGGCTTGTGGCCTTCCTAAAAATGTAATTTAATAGCTTCTGTGGGCCAGTGTCATTTGTTTAGCACAAAATGTTGTTTTCTATATGTCCAGCAGATGATTTCACAAATTAATATTCTATATAGCACATCTTTGTAACAAGGATGACTGGTTAAATGATCATTCTGACTTCAAAATTCTACAAGTTACCTCTATAATAATCAATCCCTTTGTAACCATACATTAAAATAAATTGAACATTACATCAACTGATTTGATAACATTATTCCATCGATTTGTCACACAGGGAATGTGTGTGGATATTTATAATAATTACTTATAAAGCATCAGGTGTTTTATATTTGTGTTGACTTTGAGAACACAGATGTGGTTTGGACTTGAGAGAATGTCTTCTGGACTGATTTATTAAGGGAATTTAAAGACATGAGTAACATTTTATGATGATTTCATAATTAACCAAACAAATGACTTGAAAACATCTATGGGTGCAGTTTAGGATTTGGTCCAAGTTGAATTATCAGTTTTGTCAGAGTATGTTATAAATATTTCTCCGTCGAAAATTAGATTTAGGTTTGATTTGTTATTAAATGTTTAATTGCTGAAAGATTTACATTTCAAAAATGTCCAAATAAGCAAAAGTCAGGTATTTGACACGTTGGCTACAAATGTGACCATATATATCCCAACTGAGGGCTCCTTGGAAAAGTGAAATTCATTTACGGAAGAGTATATTTAACTTACACTTTCCTATTTTAGGTGCACTTACAATTGGCATCTGGAGCATTTCTCCTGAATGAAGCATTTTCTGAAGCTGTTCAGATTCCCTTGGACCGACTGAGAAGAGCCTCACCTTTCTCATGTCACCGGGCAAGCCTCAGTCCATCTTCACGCTGGATATCATCAGGTACATCAAGTAGCAAAAGTGAAACTCTCCTCGGAAGGGAGATCTCCGCCCACAGTCAAAATGAGACCGAATCTTGTGCGAGTAAGAAGAATGTCCAGCCAGAGTCTGTAAAGGATCAAGGAAATAATGAAGAGAGCACAAAAGGTTCAAAGAAAATTACATGGTCACATCTTGAGGGTGTGTTTGATTGCACTAGTCCTCCAGCAAGCCTCTACAATTCATTCAGCGCCAGCACTGATGGTCTGAGCACCACCTTCCAGCAGGTTGACAGCGGCAGGGGCTCTGAAACGGATCTATGTGAAAACTCACCAGTCGCCTCTGAAACTGGTGGCGCCTTTTACGAGTCAGCAAATGATCTCAACGCACACTACGATGATCTGGAAGGGATGAGCTGGGCAACTGCTGTGGCGCTGGGGTGGCTTGAACATCAGTGCGCTGGTTACTTTCTGGAATGGGAGCTCATTGCTGCCAAGGCAGATACGTGGCTACATTCACAGCAGCTTCCCGAACACGTAAATGTCAATAAACTGAAGGGAGCAACGAGACATCTTTTCCTCTTGCTCCGTCACTGGAATGAGAACATTAAGCTCAACATGCTGTGTTATAACCCCAGTAGTATGTAAATACAGATGTTCAATGAAAATATATGTACTTTATAATAATTTTAAATTGCAGCACAGAAAGTTAAATTATAGTGCCTGATTGGGGGAAAAAATCTAATAAAATATATGAAATTCTGCTGCACCTTTGGGTAAGATGTCGCCTTTTTGCCATTAAAGTGAACATTGTGATTGCAGCATTCTATTAATTAAAAATGTCTGATGCAGATTTCAAAATGTACACCTTCTTTCTACTACATGTATGAAAAACGATTCCGATACTGATGTTGAATTAAAAATATAATAACAGGCCTTGATTTATATTATAATCTTGAAATAAATAATAACGTTGATTTTACATCACTTTTGGTGGAAATATTCTGTTGCAACTTCAGAACGTTAAGAGAGTTTTGGCAGTTAACCGGTACTAATATACCATTTTCAGCTCACCAGCAATTGATTCCTAATTCAAAGCTTGCTAATTTGTTGATTTTGACAGTTTATTTGAGGCATCAGTTTTCACCTCAATCAATAGATGGTGTGGTGCATGACAGTAGAATGGGAAATTATGGGGTCCAATTTTATGTCAATAGGTTTTGAGGGAGTTTAAATTGGGTCCTATCATTCTGAAAGAAAAACCAACAACATGGTCTGAATTTTAACCTGAAATAAGGGCAGCTTGTGTCCAGTGGGGTTGGGAGCATGATGGAGCATCTCCACCCATTTCCACTTTTACATAAGCCAGAAAGTGGAAAGGCTGCCAACCTGCTCCAAGGAGGCAGGTGCAACTTTAAACATGATGAGGGTACAAGCTTCATCATCATCATGTGGGTTTCGTATCTGCTGTTGGCTGAATCTCCCAGACGTCTAAAAAACTGACAGTTTTATTGAGGCGAGGACTTGGTGGATTGAGGAGGTAAATGCCTTCAGGTCTACCTCTTGGATTCAGGAAGATTCCACCATCGAGCACTCCCCACCAATGCCCCCCCACCCCCAACAAGATCTTCCCTTCAAAGGACTCCCATCCATAGCATGAAGCCCCGCTCTCTGATCCACTCCCTACTTTGAAGCATCTGATTTCCTCTTCATCTGCCTTTGAACACTGATCCTGCTACCACGGAACAACTCACCCAATCAATGCTCCTGCTTCTCTCTGCTGACTTACCTTCTGCTGACTTGGTGTTACCATCACTGAATCCACTCCTTCCACCACCGACAGTCAGTAGCAGCAGTGTGTACTATCTACAAGATGCACTGCAATAATTCACCAAAGATCCTTAGCACCTTCCAAACCCACGACCACTTCCATCTAGAAGGACAAGGGCACAAATACATGGGAATGCCACCCGCCTGCATATTCTCCTCCAAGCCACTCATTGTCCTGACTTGGAAATATATCGCTGTCCCTTTGCAGTCGCTGGGTCAAAATCCTGGAATTCCCTCCCTAACGGCATTATGGGTCAACCCACAGCACATGGACTGCAGCGATTCAAGAAGGCAGCTCACAACCACCTTCTCATGGGCAACTAGCGATGGGCAATAAATGCTGGCCAGCCAGCGATGCCCATGTCCCACAAATGAATAAACAAAAACTTATCTAGCTGCCCATCTGGCTGGGCCTCTGGCCAGGGAACTGATGAGTGACATTCCTGACACACTGGAGTTCAGATTCCACAGTGTGTAGAGGAATCCCGAATTGCAGATTCCCCATGATTTCCTGACCAACCCACTCCCTGCGGACTGGTCTGTAAAAGAAAAAAATCCGCGTTCTTTCTGTTCTGATAGTTGGACAAGAAAAATTGCTGTCCATCAAGCAGAAACATAAGAATTGTCTGTCATTATCAAATCCACACTGTTGGAATCTTCTGCCTACGTAGTAACAATCAATTGTACAATTGTATTATACAGGTTCATTCTCATTGGTCTTTTTGTCAAACTATAGGCCAAGAGCTTCTTCTTCGGGTGCAAATTGTGTTCAACGTTTTGCCAGTTTAAGTTTTTTTTTTGCTCAAGTTTCTGCTCAAACCTATCTCAATCTTACTGAATACAAAACTTTCCATGAACAGGAACAAATAGTCGTCTTAACGAATACCAACAGAAGGGGAAAACACTAATCGATACTGCATGAGAAGAAATTGCTGATTGGTTGGCAAGTAGAGTCTGATTGGTAGAGGTGTTGCCATGGAGCATGCACCAGGTGACTGACAATTAACTGCCAAGCATTGTTTGAAATTTAAAGCAGGCAGTTTGACCCTGATTGGTCAAGGCCTTGCTCTGAGCAATGCCTTAATTCCTCAGGGTCAAGGCGTCCATTCAAACTCATTCCTCAAACAGATTTGTCATAGATATTGCTCCCACTGAATTAATAACAAAGTTGTATTATATAATTTCTTCATTGTTGGGATACTAGAGCTTTTAGGTAATTTCAAAGAAATGGAAAACCAGTTTAAGTTTCACTGATTTGATAATCTTCCTTACTAAAAAGAGCTGATGAATTATTTTGGCTACACTAAAAGCCACCATTTGGTAAGTCAAGGTTTCATTGGGATTCTACAATATAACTGTTCAGGACCACAGCACCACCTTGTGTTGAATGTGTGATTTATTCTTACTTTTAATACTGTTCAGTTTAACAATCTGTAAAACATGCTACAATAACAACAGTAAAGTATTCAGCAAATCCGCAGCATCATGGAATGACACAGAGAGTTATCTGGTGGAATCTTCTGAACCCACCAGCAGTGGGAAGTTTGGCGAATGGGGGAGGGGGGGAACTTAATTTGATGCAAGGACAAAAATTAGTTTCCCGTCGGTGAAGATGAACTTCAGCAATTACGTTTTCGGGACTCAAAAGGCGTGTTAGATGAGAGTTAAGCTTCCCAACAAACAATGTCAGGAAGTGCTTTACCATGCATTAGCATGTCATGCACGTTCATTAAAAGGCCACCTCACTGGAATTATGTTCCCTCTCAAAATTAATTCCCCACCAGAAATTAGAATGTTCACGTTTAAGACTGTAAATAAATGGGGTGCACCTGGCGAGCTTCATTTCTTCCATGACTTTTGAGGTGAGTTGACATTGTTTTGGCCTTTTTGTGGACTGCTGACAAATCTTGACTCATATTGGGATTGGGTATGGGTAGGGCAAGATGCATGGAGGTTGGACATGGGGAGGCAGGGGAGGGGAGGGAAGCTGCCTCAGAAAGGAAGATACTTTCTGGAGAAGGGAGGGAGGTAGTGAGGTAATTAATGTCAGGATGTAGCAATGTGGGATGGAAGGAGGGGTTTTGTTGGATCTTGGGTTCCTGTGGCTTTTGGGCATCACGGGCTAGGCCAGCATTTATTGCCCATCGCTAGTTGCCCTTGAGAAGGTGCAGATGAGCTGCCTTCTTGAACCGCTGCAGTCCCTGAGATGTAGGTACACTCACAGTGCTGTTATGGATGGAGTTGCAAGATTTTGACCCGGCGACAGTGAAGGAACAGCAATATGTTTCCAAGTCAGGAGGGTGAGTGACTTGGAGAGGAACCTCCAGGTGGTAGTGTTCCCTACTCTTAGACCATAAGACCATTAGACATAGGAGCAGAATTAGACCACTCGGCCCATCAAGTCTGCTCTGCTATTGAATCATGGCTGATTTTTTTCTCATCCCCATTCTCCTGCTTTTTCCAAATACCCCTGATCCCTTTATTAATCAAGAACCTATCTATCTCTGTCTTAAAGACACTCAATGACCTGGCCTCCACAGCCTTCTGCAGCAAAGAGTTCCACAGATTCACCACCCTCTGGCTGAAGAAATTCTTCCTCATCTCTGTTCTAAAGGATCATCCCGTTAGCCTGAGGTTGTGCCCTCTGGTTCTAGTTTTTCCTGCTCGTGGAAACATCCTCTCCACATCCACTCTATCCAGGCCTCGCAGTATCCTGTAAGTTTCAATAAGATCCCCCCTCATCCTTCCAAACTCCAACGAGTGCAGACCCAGAGTCCTCAACCGTTCCTCATATAACAAGCTCTTCATTCCAGGGATCATTCTTGTGAACCATCTCTGGACCCTTTCCAAAGCCAGCACATCCTTCCTTAGATATGGGGCCCACAACTGCTCACAATACTCCAAATGGGGTCTGACCAGAGCCTTATACAGCCTCAGGAGTACATCCCTGCTCTTGTATTCTAGCCCTCTCGACATGAATGCTAACATTGCATTTGCCTTCCTAACTGCCGACTGAACCTGCATGTTAACCTTAAGAGAATCTTGAACAATGACTCCCAAGTCCCTTTGTGTTTCTGATTTCCTAAGCATTGTCCCATTTAGAAAATAGTCTATGCCTCTTTCCTCCTTCCAAAGTGCATAACCTCACACTTTTCCACATTGTATTCCATCTGCCACTTCGATGCCCTCTCTCCTAACCTGTCCAAGTCCTTCTGCAGCGCCCCTGCTTCCTCAATACTACCTGTCCCTCTACATATCTTTGTATCATCTGCAAACTTAGCAACAATGCCTTCAGTTCCTTCCTCCAAATCGTTAATGTATATTGTAAAAAGTTGCGATCCCAGCACTGACCCCTGAGGCACACCACTAGTCACTGGCTGCCATCCTGAAAAAGACCCCTTTATCCCCACTCTCTGCCTTCTGCCAGTCAACCAATCCTCTATCCATGACAGGATCTTATCCTTAACACCATGTGCACTTAACTTATTTAACAGTCTCCTATGCGGCACCTTGTCAATGGCCTTCTGGAAATCTAAATAAATCATGTCCACTGATTCTCCTTTATCTAACTTCCTTGTTACCTCCTCAAAGAACTCCTAACAGATTTGTCAGACATGACTTCCCCTTGACAAAGCCGTGCTGATTCAGTCCTACTTTATCATGCACTTCCAAGTACTCTGCGATCTCATCTTTAATAATGGACTCTAAAATCTTGCCAATGACCGAGGTGAGGCTAACCGGCCTATAATTTCCCGTCTGCTGCTTCCTTCCCTTCTCTTGTCCTTTGGCACGGTAGCACAGTGGTTAGCACTGCTGCCTCACAGCACCAGGGACCCAGGTTCGATTCCCGGCTTGGGTCACTGTGCGGAGTTTGCACATTCTCCCCGTGTCTGCGCGGGTTCCCTCCAGGTGCTCCAATTTCCTCCCACAGTCTGAAAGACGTGCTGGTTAGGCGCATTGGCCATGCTAAATTCTCCGTCAGCGTACCTGAACAAATGTCAGAGTGTGGCGACTAGGGGATTTTCACAGTGACTCCATTGCAGTGTTAATGTAAGCCTACTTGTGACACTAATAAATAAACTTTAAACTTGGTTGTGGTCATGGATTTGGAAAGTGCTGCCTAAGGAACATTGGTGAGTTCTTGCAGTGCATCTTGTGAATGGTACACACGGCTGCCACTGTTCGCCAATGGTGGATGGGTTGAAAGTTTGTGGAAAGAATAGGAATCAAGTGGGGCTGCTTTGTCCAGGATGGTGTAGAGCATCTTGAGTGTTGTTGGAGCTGCAAGTGGAGAGTATTCCATCACACTCTTGACTTTACTTTGTAGGTGGTGGACAAGCTTTGGGGGCCAGGAGGTGAATTACACACCACAGGATTCCTTGCCTTTGACCTGGTTTTGTAGCCACAGTATTTATATGGCTAATCCAGTTCAGCTTCTGGTTAATGGTAACCCCCAGGATGTTGATATTGGGAATTCAGTGATGGTAATGCCATTGAATGTCAAAGGGTGATGGTTAGATCCTCTTTTGTTGGAGATGGTCATTGTCTGGCACTTGTGTGGCATGAATATTATATTCTCCTTGTCAGCACCAAGCTTGGATATTGTCCAGGTCTTGCTGCATTTGGACATGGACTGCTTCAGTATCTGAGGAGTTGTGATGGTGCTGAACATTGTGCAGTCATCGGTGAACATCCCCACTTCTATCAGTGTACGTAAACCCACTTCTGACCTTATGATGGAAGGAAGGTCATTGATGAAGCATCTGAAGATGGTTGAGCCTAAGACACTATTCTGATTAGCTCCTGCAGTGATGCCCTGGAGCTGAGATGATTGACCTCCAACCATTACAACCATTTTCCTTTGTGCCAGGTCTGACACTAGCCAGCAGAGGGGTTTCCCCCTGATTCCCATTGACTCCAGTTTTGTTAGGGCTCCTTGATCCCACACCCAGTCAAATGCTGCCTTGATGTCAATGGCAGTCACTCTCATCTCACCTCTGGAGCAGAGATCTGTAGTCCAGGGTTTGAACCAAACTGCAATGAAGTCAGGAGCTGTGTCTTTTCTCTATTCCAGGTACCAGCAAGAAAAGTGAGAGGCTCAAAATGGAGACCAGCCACAGAACCAGCCTCAACCCTACCTCTAAGCAGGATGCCTCAGAGTGTGTGCCATCCTCCAGCACAGATATGATCACTTCAGTGTCTCCAAGTTCTCAAGGGCAATTAGAGATGGGCAATAAACGCTGGCTTCGGCAGTGGCTCCCACATCCTTGAAAAAAGACACCACAAATGCAGTGTGCAGGGTAATTTTGCAGGAGGTGTCAATTAAATCGCCGCCAGTGGGCTCCCGCGACTGGAGAACCAGAGACTTTTCAAAGTCAAAGTCCGGCAACCCCACTGACAGAAGTGGACACCTCCATTCCCAGTCACCTGCTTCATATTAAGTTGGAGCGCCAGCAGGGTCTGAGATCATGAGCAAAGCCCTCTGCAGTAACAGCTACTACCGTAGTGTGATCCTTGCAGTGGAGGCTTCCAGATAGATTGGAACCTCTGGCTCGGATGTCAACTCTCAATCCCACGTAAGTGAGAACATGCCATGGAGCCAGCCGATGGGATGGGGATCAGCACCACCTACCCCACCTCATCCTCCACACTCATTGGCATTGAAAATTCCACCTTTTAAGCCTGGGTCCCCTCATGTATGTTAACTAGATTCCCACTGTTGGGTATCACTATAGCATTATATTTTGACTTTGTATACAGAAGTGGATGTAGAACAACAGACAGACAGTTGGGCTGTACAAACAAGTTCATTAACAATGAGCGATACCGTACACACATGTACATCTAACCAGCTAATTTCTAAAAGTTTATTTTCTTACTTTCAGTTTTGGTGTGAAAATGAAAGTGAGGCAACTACATGGAAAATAAAACATTTTTGAAAAATATTTTTGCTTGTACAGTCTGAATACGAATGGTTTACAGAGACACTGTTCAGAAACTGAGGAAATTCTGATTAATGCATGATTATACATTTCACAAACTGTACAATTAAGACGGAAATGAAGATGCTTCAAAGCTCAACAAGAAAGTATATGGAAGTGGTGGATTGCTGATGCCTGTTACAGTGACGTTTACAAAACACATTGCACTCATCTAAACACCATCAAGTTCAACTTTTAGAGGTTTTGTCTGCTCAGAAATGTACACAATTTGGAGGGATGTGAAGATACTCGGTTTATTTGGAATTGGCATCTATTTAGGAATAGGTCCATTTAAAATGCATTGAAAACGGTGTCCAGTCCAGAACTTGTGAATTTTTAAATGGAAACATTTGATCTTGCGTTAGTTTGCTATACATAATTTTACAGTCAGTGAAGCTAGCTTTAAGGAGCATCTAAAAACAACAGACTGCAACTTGAGGAGTGGGGTATCGATGGTGAACGGTCAGTGTTTGCTGTCATTACTCCTTTGAAACTGTGAGATGCACAGATGAATGCACAAATGAAGTTTTAGCCGGTCAGTCTCCACCATGGGCGCTCAGTTGCCTGAAACCAGTAAGAATTTCAATTTTCTGCTCATACAATGCCATCTGTAATCCCTTAAGTTGACTGCATTTGTTGCCAATGCCGTGAATGCGCAGTTCTAGTGTTTCACTCCATTGTCACTGTGAGTGACAGAGTGAGCAGCAGCCAGAAGTCAACAAGGAGCAACATGGTGGTGCTTCAACTTGGCTTATTTAGGGAAACAAATATTAGAATACTGGAATGTTCTTCTTCTCTCCATCCTCTTTGGGAAAAAGGGTCTGCTTCCATCCCTCCACCCCTGGGCCTTCCTTCAGTGCCATCCATCCTCAAATGCAGTTCCTCCGAGAGCCTCAAACTAACCTGTTAACAGGTGGATGAAGGCTGAACCACACACAAATTCCTGGCCACCTGTTCCGTGAGCTCCTGATGAGGCAGTTTTGTTCAGGGCAACTTAATGGCAGAGCTTGTGAGCTTGGATGCTGCCCCCACCTGTTACCTATTAGCCCCCAACCCTCAACTTGCTCACTGGTTCACATGCCTGACAATCAAACCATCAGCACAGTAATTTGCGCCCTGACAAAGAAAGCTTTGAGGCAGGCTGGCTTTCTGTGCATGCGCGAACCAGTGCATATAAACAGACAGGTATCGGTGGCCATCTTAGGCAGCCATTTTGCATTGGCAGGAGACGGTGTAAAACACTACACTTTACTCAATCAGGTGTGACTGGCGAGTAATAAAATTGGGTGAACAATAGAATTAGCTCAAGAAAAAATATAATTGTACCGGGCTGTATAATGATTAATTAGCAGATATTTTGACTAAATATTTTTCAGCATGTTTTAGCTTCTACCTTCACTCCAAGTGCATGCTCCAATCTTTAGTTTGCTTGCTGTAAAGATTTTTTTTAAAAACTGATTTTATTTTAGTGCTTTTTTGTTCTGTTTCAGGGGCTGTAAAAATCTTTTAATGTGAGTGGCTGCTTAGAAAGCCTGACGACATCTCTCCAGCTCCACATTGCAGTGTTCTTTACCAGGAAATGCCCAATTAGCTTTAGTAGCACTGTACAATAATAGATGCGAAATTCTCACAAAAGTGATTGCTAGATCTGTAAATGAGCCTTAATTCAAATAAGCGGCAAGTGGCCTTGTTTCGCTATTGACAGTAAAATCCGGTCCAATCATAGAATCCCTACAGCGCAGAAGGAGGTCATTTGGCCTATCGAGTCTGCATCAACAACAATCCCACCCAGGCCCTATGCCCATAAGCATGTATTTACCCTGCTAATCCCCCTGACACTAAGGGGCAATTTAGCATGGCCAATCAACCTAACCCACATATCTTTGGACAGTGGGAGGAAACCGGAAGACCAAGGAGGAAACCCATGCAGACACGGGGAGAATGTGCAAACTCCGCACAGACAGTGATCCGAGGCCGGAATTGAATCCAGGTTCCTGGCGCTGTGAGGCAGCAGTGCTAACCACAGTGCCATTCACAATATTTCCTAGCAAATTTGCTTTCTTTCGAAATACTGGAACAGAGTTTTCTGAAGTTTTCACTTTGTTTTTGATGTGTGTGGCAATGGGCAGCCTACATTTTGCACAGCTCCAGGGAACCTTTTACAGGGTAGACAGAAATTCCACTTTTCCTCAAAGAACAACTTGAGCCTGAAAATCTGTACCATCCTGGGTGGATGCCTGATAAATGGGCACAAATTCAGCCAAGACCCAAGCTTGTTGCACCCACAATAGCATCGGTGTAAGGTGGGGCAGGGCAGAGGGTGGCAGCATAAAGGTTACTGGCAAATTTAGAATCAGCATTGACATGCCTGGTTTTACCACATGCAGGTCCAGCTGACAGTCCAGGCTGGAATCTTGGAGGGGTGGGAAGACAAAATATCTTTTACAAGTGGGCCTGATTCAGGAAGCTACTGGAGTTTTCTGGTCACTTCTGCATGGGGGTGCCCACAATCTAGCAAAGGCTCATTATGTGTTACTGAAATAAAAGCAAAATACTGCAGGAAATCTAAAATAAAAACAGAAAATGCTGGAAAATCTGTTCTGATTGAGAGTCATTTTGAGCTTGAAACATTAACTCTCATAGAAATCATAGAATCATAGAAAGCCTACAGTACAAAAAGAGGCCATTCGGCCCATCAAGTCTGCACCGACCACAATCCCACCCAGGCCCTACCACTATATCCCTACAGATTTACCCACTAATCCCTCTAACCTACGCATCTCAGGACACTAAGGGCAATTTTTAGCATGGCCAATCAACCTAACCCACACATCTTTGGACTGTGGGGGGAAACCGGGGCACCCGGAGGAAACCCACGCAGACACAGGGAGAATGTGCAAACTCCACACAGACAGTGACCCAAGCCGGGATTCGAACCCAGGTCCCTGGAGCTGTGAAGCAGCAGCGCTAACCACTGTGCTACCGTGCCGCTCTTTTTTTCTCTTCACAGATGTTGCCAGACCTGCTGAGTTTACCCAGCATTTTCGGTTTTCATCTCACTAAATGTGAGCCATTTCCCTGATCCCACATCTTTTGTCAGTTTTACTGGCAGAGGACATGGACAGCCTAGCACTTTAACCAAGATACAAAAGCTGTGGATTTTCAGATTCCCTGGCTGCTGTCCTTCATATTTCAGGGAGGTGCTTTGCTTCAATGTGCTCTGGAAGCTACTGCCTGCTTGAAAGTGTGTGACAATGTGCACCTTCAACATTAATTTCAATTGAACTCACACTAAAATGCCCAGTTAAAGCTGTCAGTTTTAAAGTTTTTTTTAAAGTTAAGGTTTATTTATTATTGTCACAAGTAGGCTTACATTAACACTGCAATGAAGTTACTGTGAAAATCCTCTGGTCGCCACACTCCAACCCCATGTTCGGGTTCACTGAGGGAGAATTTAGCATAGCCAATGCATCTAACCAGCACTGTGGGAGGAAACCAAAGCACCCGGAGGAAACCCACACGGGCACGGGGAGACCATACAAACTCCACACTGACAGTGACCCAAGCAGGATAAATGTGTGGGGGGCTTTCTAAATTGTAGAGGTTATGTGGACTGCGACAAAAGAAGTCTATGTGGTCTATCTGGAGCTGTCCATACAGATATTTGCTGGATAAAAATATTCACATTATTGCAGATTCCTTTATAAAATTATTTCTCTTTGATTATAAACTTAATGGCTAGTAAAAAATAAGTTTCTACATTTATTCAGCAAAACCTGAGCATACATTATTCAAAAAGCCTGCCTCAGCATACCTTATAGCAATGGGAATCTTTGCCTTTTATATCAGTATTACTCATACACTGCATGCCTGAAAAATAAATACTAGCACATTTGATCTGCTCTCATATCAATTACTATCTTATAAAAATTCTGTAATTTGTTCAGTTTATAGATCACACATATCGGACTCTTAACCCTAAGCATTTAGCTCAACGTGAAATCTTATAGAGATATCGAAATCTTTACAAAGTCAATTTGTTGCTCTCTTTATGTTGGTATGGCCACACCAACTGATGCAACTGGACTTCTAATAAACTCCCATTCATTCCATCATTTAATCAGAGACTAATTCTAATGGATTCTGTAAACAGACACAAAATTCATCAAGAATGAAGCTAAATCTGTAGTTCAATGTCCATTTTAAAAAGCTGCATTCTTAAAATTGTGGCCGTCACTTATTTTACACCTGAAATCTTCCAAAGAATTCCTTGTTTTGTGTAGGAAGGTGGTTGCTGCTGCGGGAGGATTAAAAATACATGATGCTGAGAAACAACGTGTGAAGACAAATCACTCTAAAATTATAAATAAGTACAGCATTGATCTTTTTCTCCATTTCCATCTTTCCATTCTATTGGGATAATAGCTCTGCTTACTTCTCAGCAAAAAAATAATCATTGTAAACCAAAACCTAAAAGATAGTAAGAGAGAAAAGAAAACATTAGGAGACAGCTGGGAAGTGCAAAATGGCATCCAGAGAAAACCAAAGCTGCAGATATCCAACTCGTATAAAATGGTTTGGTGTCCATTATGGCCATGGGATCACAAATCTATAACATACTTCAGGCTGCGAGTCACCACGAATATGTGTTTTGTTCTCTTAATTTCTCCCCTAGCTATATCAAATTCTGAATTCAGCAGTGCCTTGGGGAATCTTCAAGTCCAAAGATCAGTTTTTCTTTTTCAATACATCAGGGTCATCGGTTGGTGCACTCTTCTCAGGCTCTGCATGACCATACCATAGAGATAGTAGAATAATCAGGTGGCAGACATGGAGCGAAATTGAGCTGTATACAGTCGAAGGATAGGTGTTCCAGGACAGCTCAATTAATCCCAGAATAAGTACTCTGAAAGAGGAATTAAAGATGGCATCAACACAATTTCTAAATGACCTACCTTTAACACCTTTTTAAACAGTACAAATCTGCATATAGGTAATCTCTATTAACTGTCTGTCATTAATTGATTTGAGGGCATCCACATATGCCCAGTGATAAGTAAATAGTAAGCCCCAAGGTTTAACCACTCCCGTTTCTCAATCCAAATCATTCAATCTGTGCCAGCAGCATGAAAATAACTTCAACTCTCTGGGCACTGCTTGAACTCTGGACACTGCTATCTATATACCTAACGGGAACAGAATCAAGTAAAATTATCATGCGTGTGTTTGAGAAGGGGAGTTGGGGGTTGGGGGCGGGGGGGGGGTTGGTGGGGGAATAGTAGCATGTGCAAGAGGAAAGAGAGGTTTTATATAAATGTTTTTCTCCTGTATGCATCTGACCAACTGTTTAAATTCGATTGATACAGAAAGCATCACAATGCACAAACTCCTTACTGTTCACTAACAATTATTTGAAAATTGTTACTCCCAGTAATAAAAGAATCTGTGACCTGGAAAACAACTATAGATTCTATACTTCCCAATTCAAGCACCTGTGAGCAGACAGGATTAATATAAAAAATTAAACCCATTTCAAACTGTAGATTTTACATACAGAATTTGAGAATGGCGGCTTTCCATCTCGTGAAACAATGGTTTGTGCAGCTGGCTTCATGAAGGACACCAGCATTTGTTTGACGGTGATCTCATTAAACGTGGAGGATGCTGCAGAGGCATTGCTGATGGAATTTCTCTGGTGCTCTTACACTTCGCTGATACAGTGTCGGTCTCACTGCAGTACGAAAGTGTGATGATGACAACTGCTCTGTACACAAGGACTTTTGTTGACTTGTGGAGCTCCTGGTTGTCAAACACACTGCGGAATTTGGTTGAGAAAAACAGCAAAACTCAATAGAAACTATGGAGTATTTTTTTAAGGAGGAATCATTATTGGCATCCAAATGCCAGCCGGAAGTTAAAGTTAAAAGAAAAGGCATTTACACCACAATGCTAAAGCAAAATACTGCAGATACTGGAAACCTGAAATAAGAACAGTAAATGCTAGAAATACTCAGCAGATCAGGAAGCAGCTGTGGAGAGAAAAATAGAACAAACACTTGCAGGCCTGAAATGTCAGCTATTTCCTTTTCTCTTCACATATTTTCAGTTTCTATTATTGTCCTGTTCTGGTTGGTTTTCTAGATGTGGAGATGCCGGCGTTGGACTGGGGTAAACACAGTAAGAGTTTTAACAACACCAGGTTAAAGTCCAACAGGTTTATTTGGTAGCAAATACCATTAGCTTTCGGAGCGCTGCTCCTTCGTCAGATGGAGTGGAAATCTGCTCTCAAACAGGGCACAGAGACATAAAATCAAGTTACAGAATACTGATTAGAATGCGAATATTGGTTGGCTGTCGATATTCACATTCTAATCAGTATTCTGTAACTTGATTTTGTGTCTCTGTGCCCTGTTTGAGATTAATAGAGATTTCCACTCCATCTGACGAAGGAGCAGCGCTCCGAAAGCTAATAGTATTTGCTACCAAATAAACATGTTGGACTTTAACCTGGTGTTGTTAAAACTCTTACTGGTTTTCTAGAAACATTGATTTAAGTTATTCCACTGGCCATGAAAAGCCATCTTTTCTTCCTCCAGAGTTCTACACATGTATCCTGCTGGTTACTTTATTTTATCAAGATGTGCCTGTTCTTTGAATGCAACAAAATTTAGGGGTAAAAATCGGGTTTGAAATCAATGAGTAAGCCAATTAGGTGGGGTGTCAATTTGCTATTCTTTATTTGGTACTACTGCTCAAGATGAATTTGGTCTCTTAATGTCTTCATGAATATCTCACTTTGCATGTTTGAAGGAGTATATTGCAAGCAGAAATTGCTCTTGCTATTATCTATTTAGCTCTGAATTCTAATTTTTGATTCTCTCTTATCTCTTGTTCAGAGGTTTTACAAGAAATGTAAAATAAACAAATCACTTAAGACCTATTCTATTACATATAATACAAAGAACCATGGTGTAGATATTGCTCTACAGAAAATGGTGAGACTCACTTGAGAAGATGAGCAAGCTTTTTCACATGCATACTCCATAAGAGGTATGGCAGAGTATGAAAGTACCAGACGTAGAACTGATAGTGTAGTGATCGGCTGAAACAGATCCCGATGAAATTGGAGGTAAAGAGGACAAATACAATCTGTGTTCATCAGTAAAGGAAAAAGGAGTTAAGATATAGAAAATCTGATTTCAGTGACAGAGCTAACACGGTGGGTTGGAGGAACAAGTCACCTTACAGCAGCATACAACATGAACAGCAATTCTGTCGTTATCCAACCAGCAAAAACCAAATGATTTCATGAGGCAAGAATTCCAGAAGTACGTACCGACTTAGGAATGAAAGGATGGTTTGCTCCCCAGATCTGTTTATATTCCACTCATATTCCCTGTCCTAACATTATCATCTCTTGCCTTGATTAGTACTGCAATACATCGAGGATTTGCAACTTAAAACAATGATATGACCCAATTACGTTCCTTGCATCACAGAAACAAAGTGACTCCAATTTTGCTAAAACGTTGAAGCAATTTATGAGAGTGATTTTCAAACTCTGTCAGGGACACCTTACAAATACTAATGGAGCCTGGAGACCACCGCAAATCCTGACATATTCTTATGGGCAGCATGCATATATCAGCACAAAGACACGTGGCTTGAAGGTCAGTTTATGCTACTCAAAGAAAACAATGTCACTGTTGGGAGTTTTTTTATATATATACACATAGTAATAGAAATTACTTGGCAGGAAATTGATGATCCTACAGACTATTCATGGACACATTTGAAAAACACTCATTTAGAGCTTTAGCACTCGAGCTTACATTATATGTATCCATAAGAGTGGCTTTCCGTCCCAACTTGCTTCCCCTGACATCTATGCTGTATCTTTACTTTTACTATCATAAATAAGAGTAATGATACAGTGAATTTTGGAAGGATATGATCTGCTGTCACATTTTCATGTTGCATTTTTCTCTCTTCTGGGGCCTTCAGAAGTGAAAGCATTTGCTCCTCAGATCTGTGACACATAAACCAAGGAACAGAAATTAGTACAATACCTGCAAGAAAATCAATAGGATTAAGATACAGGCTTGTAGTAAATTGGAACAAATTACTTTCTCTTGTGGGTTATTGGAAGTTTCTCACGCCTGTTCTATGCAAGACTTTAGAAATGTTCAATATCTAGAGCAGCAATATTTAACTAATCTTGTCTGCCTCCTATTTCTACCCGGCCTATGGAACTCCAACTTTGGATCCTTCCTACTGGCGGAGAAAAAAAAACTTTTGATGGATTTGTGGGAATTTTGAAAGGTTAAAACTCAATGTTACGGATTCTAGTGAACATAGAACAGTACAGCACAGAACAGGCCCTTCGGCCCACGATGTTGTGCCGAATACAACTAAATCACACAACTTCCTCTTCTCTTCCACCTAACATATTGTGTATCCCTCAGGTAGGGTCTGATATGCAAATCTAGGATGCAGCTGCTAACAAAACCTGTTTCTACCAGTGTGTTTTACCACAAGTGAAAGCTTTTCATTAATGGCCCGACATTAGCTCATCTGTGATGATGAGGAGAACCATCTTGGCACAAATGACTGGCCTGGGCTCACAAAGGCTGAGGTAGAGATTTCCAGAACAGATATCATTACAGTGGCTGAGAGTACAAGAAGGCAAAAGGAAGGACAAAGAGAAAAATGTAAGAGTAGAGAGGGAACAGAGTAGGAAGGGCAGAGAAGTAGAGAGATAGAAGGGAATGCTGTTAGAGAGTGAGATGAAAGTGCAAGTAGAAGGACATAGAAATGAAGGAGTGGTCAACAAGACAGAGAGAGAATTAAGTAAAAACAGAGAGGTGAAGACAGAAAAAGAGAAAGGCTGAAATTAAAGTGAAGATACTGGGAAAAGCCTGGGAACTACAGGCCAGTGAGCCTCACATCTGTCGTGGGTAAGTTGTTGGAAGGTATTTTGAGATACAGGATCAACAGGCATTTAGAGACGCAAGGACTGATTAGGGACAATCAGCATGGCTTTGCGAGTGAAAAATCATGTCTCACAAATTTGATTGAGTTTTTTGAAGGGGTAACCAAGAAGGTAGATGAGGGCAGTGCAGTTGATGTTGTCTACATGGACTTTAGCAAGGCCTTTGACAAGGTACCGCATGGTAGGTTGCTGCATAAGGTTAAATCTCATGGGATCCAGGGTGAGGTAGCTAAATGGATACAAAATTGGCTTGATGACAGAAGCCAGAGGGTGGTTGTAGAGAGTTGTTTTTCAAATTGGAGGCCTGCGTGACCAGCGGTGTGCCTCAGGGATCAGTGCTGGGTCCAGTGTTATTTGTCATTTATATTAATGATTTGGATGAGAATATAGGAGGCATGGTTAGTAAGTTTGCAGATGACACCAAGATTGGTGGCATAGTGGACAGTGAAGAAAGTTATCTCTGATTGCAATGGGATCTCGATCAATTGGGCCAATGGGGTGACAAATGGCAGATGGAGTTTAATTTAGACAAATGCCAGGTGATGCATTTTGGTAGATTGAACCAGGGCAGGACTTACTCAGTTAATGGTAGGGCGTTGGGGAGAGTTACAGAACAAAGAGATCTAGGTACATGTTCATAGCTCCTTGAAAGTGGAATCACACGTGGACAGAGTGGTGAAGAAGGCATTCGGCATGCTTCGTTTCATTGATCAGAACATTGAATACAGGAGTTGGGACGTCTTGTTGAAGTTGTACAAGACATTGGTAAGGCCACACTTGGAATACTGTGTACAGTTCTGGTCACCTTATAGAAAGGATATTATTAAACTAGAAAGAGTGCAGAAAAGATTTACTAGGATGCTACCGGGACTTGATGGTTTGAGTTGTAAGGAGAGGCTGGATAGACTGGGACTTTTTTCTCTGGAGCGTAGAAGGCTGAGAGGTGATTTTAAAGAGGTCTATAAAATAATGAGGGGCACAGATCAGCTAGATAGTCAATATCTTTTCCCAAAGGCAGGGGAGTCTAAAACTAGAGGGCATAGGTTTAAGGTGAGAGGGGAGAGATACAAAAGTGTCCAGAGGAGCAATTTATTCACACAGAGGGTGATGAGTGTCTGGAACAAGACCACAAAATCATGGTTTATTGCTGTAAAAACCCATCTGGTTCACTAATGTTCTTTCAGGAAGGAAATCTGCCGTCCTTACCTGGCCTAGTCTACATGTGACTCCTGAGCCACAGCAATGTGGTTAACTCTTAAATGCCCTCATGGGTGGGCAAGAAATGCTGGCCCAGCCAGCGATGCCCATGTCCCACGAACAAGTAAAAAAGTGGATCCAACTGAGGGAAGGGTTATCTCTGTACCAGAAAGGACACCATATATTCAGAATCTTGGCAACTCTGAAATATTGTTCAAGGCATTTTCCATAAATGAAATGAAAACTTAGTTTCTATAAAAAGGGTTAAAAACATTTTGAAAATATGCTTTGGGATTTGTAATGTAGCTGACTATACCACAGTAGAGTTGTTTGGTTAATCCTTTGGGGCTTTTCAACAGGGCAGAATCTAGTTGAACACCCACGGATGTAAGTGGTAGAGATGTCATAATAGTCAGCCACTCTCAATTTGGTTCATTTGACAATTCCGGTATTGGATGGTGTGGGAAAGGCAAACGATTAACAAAAATGTCGACAGGTGAATCAGGAGTAATTTTCTTCAAAGGTTTCATTCAGGCATAATGCGAAAGCAAAATAGTGAGTGCACATCATCGGGACAGAATAATCTTGCATTGCTTCTTGGAGTGCTTGGTGGCAACACTACATATTCTCAAGTACAGACTTTTCTCAACTTGACAAACACAAAAATGGCACACAAAAAGTTACAAAAAGCACACCCAATTATTTCCATTGAATAAAAGCAAAGTACTGCGGATGCTGGGAATCTGAAACAAAAACAGAAAATGCTGTAAAATCTCAGCAGGTCTGACAGCATCTGTGGGGAGAGAAAAGATGCTGTCAGACCTGCTGAAATTTTTCCAGCATGTTCTGTTTTTATTTCCATTGAATGATGTGCATTCTACACCTGAATAGACATACTGCACGTAAAACTGATCAAGGACATTTACTTGTTCCATCTGTAGACGGCAAAGAGGATCAAGATACTCAGGTGTGCCACAAGCAGTGCAAGATGGAAATAACGATTCAGGAAGATCTCTTCAGGCAGAAAACGCCAGTTCACCGTCCACTTGAAGAGAAACTGGCGGCCTAGGTCGAAAGCACTTGTCACATACCCAGCTGGATTCTCCATCAGGAAAGGCAAGCCCAAAACTACCTAAATAATGTACAAGGAAGAAAAATAATATTTGGATTGCAGCATTACACAGAATCATGCAGCACAGAAGGCGGCCGTTCGGCCCATCATGCCTGTTAGCTCTTTGAAAGACTATTCAATTAATCCCGCTCTCCTGCTCTTTCCTACAACCATGTAAATGTTTCTTTTACAAAGTATCCATTCAATTCTGTTGAAACTATTTTTTAAAACCACAGTTGACCATTTTTCTCCCTGATCAAGCAATACTGTGAATCAATGAATGCTCTAATTATTTTTGTTGTGTGCAGCCAATTTGTGTAATTGCATGGCCCCTTCATTTTTTTTTTGCATAGCCACAGATGGGCGCTTACGTAAATAAAGGGGAAAATTAATGAGCAGCCTGACGCAGGAACTCATGAGTTGCTGCACAGCCTATAGGGGACATTGCTGCCGTGATAACATCATTTCTTAAGTACGTTGATTTAGTTCTACATTCAATTGAATATTAACTGGAGGAGATGCTGATAACGTGTGACAGTATTATATAAGTTGAAGCGAACATGTAAACCTGAAGTGACTGCCTCTTCAAATGACATGATAGATAATACGAGGAAAGTCCTTTCATGCTGCATTTATTCAATGTAAGTATGGTTAAAGCCGCAAACAAATACTTACCTTTCCCAATGGATAAGAACAGTTCTGTTGGTAAAATTGCTTTGTTGGTTGGTGTGACATGAACATGATTAATTCTGTATTCAATAGAAAGCTACTTTATATTACCAATAGTGTTGGCTGCAACCACCTCTTTTAGCAGAGTGGTGCCTCCAAATGTCACCTTGGTTTACACTGCTGGTCTATAGTAAACCTTAGAAACAGTGTAACCTATGAGTGTCATCAATATTTGATTGGAGATCTCACTGTTTAGAGAACCAACAGTGAGAAGCCTCACAGCATTAGGTTAAAGTCCAACAGGTTTATTTGGAATCACGAGCTTTTGGAGTGCTGCTCCTTCATCAGGTGAGTGATGACTCACCTGATGAAGGAGCAGCACTCCGAAAAGCTCGTGATTCCAAATAAACCTGTTGGACTTTAACCTGGTGTTCAGAGACTTCTTACTGTGCCCACCTCAGTTCATCGCCGGCATCTCCACGTCAAGAGAACCAACCTATAAAGGAGGCAGAAACAAAAACAGAAAATGCTGGAAAATTTCAGCAGGTTTGACAGCATCTGTGGAGAGAGAAAAAAGCCAACGTTTCTAGTTTGGATGACCCTTCGTCAGAGCTGGTCTGACAAAGGGTCATCCTGACTTGAAACACTGGCTCTGCTCTCTCTCCACAGATGCTGTCAGATTTGCTGAGATTTTCCAGCATTGTCTGTTTTTATTTCAGATTCCAGCATCCGCAGTATTTGGCTTTTATCTACGAGGAGGCAGGTTTACCTCCACTTTTGGAACTTATGAATACACTCATACATTAAAAGTAGCTTTGCAGCGGTTGGGAAGTAATGCACAAATAATTTTTCAGTAAACCAGTGACACAATAAAAGCATTCAAGTGTAAAGTAGTTAATCCACAGTTGAAGAAACTGCTTTGCATAAAAACATTTTCAGTGTGTCCATAAACTAAACTAACATCTGTTCACCTGTTCCTTTTTCCACATAAAGGGATTTGAGCAACAATGAATTGTTTGCTCTCAAAGATCAGCAAGGCAGTGAGTCACTGCTGAACAGTGATTGAAAGGTTTATTTAGCAGCTTATAAACAATGAGATGGAGAACTGCACATTGAAAGCAAACTCTCAATATCGAGTTAAGCCACATTAATCTCACAGCCTTACATTTCAAAATGAACACATTATTTGGACTGCTTCAACATTTCAAACAGTCTACTGAAATTCTACATCGTTTTGGGGCAGATTCCCATTTTTCTATCACCTTACAACTGCAAGATCAGTAGTCTTCCCACTTTGTTTCTCCTTTTTTGACATAGATCCAACTTACAGTGTTAGCAGCACATGAGAAGGGAGCCCTTTATCTGGAAATTTCAAACAGTGAATTAATGTTCTCCAGGATATGATGGGTGTTCATATAGTGGTTAAGGGTATGGTGACAATGTAATTACGTGAGAGTTAAGTGGCAGAGCACATCACTTACAGGTTTCAGCTACCTGCTGTTTGCCTAGTAAGGAGTCAAACTTGGACAAAGTTGTCTAATGAGAGCAAGAAATTATGCTGTTTTTAAGGTCAAGTTAGGTCCAAGATGACATATGCGGCAATGAAAAATTGAAACCATTAAGCCCCTGTAGGGAACAGACAAAGCTACTTGTATTCATTGATAGAATTGCAACTGATGACAATGCATTGAGGTAACTAAAAAGACTGGTAATTCCATGCAAAGTGGCTGGAGTAAGCCACCTGATCGATACTGATGTAGTCACCCGTGACATACCCTTGCTGTTTAGTAAGCCTTCCATGAAAAAGGTGCAAATGAAACTGAACATGGAGTATGATAAAGCAATTGTCTTTGGAAACAATCAATGGATCAGCAGTTTACTCAATCAGGTTTACTGATTTAGATATTGGTTTAAATATCAAGTAGAATAGGTCTGGAATAGAAACATAGAAGATAGGAGCAGGAGGAGGTTATTTGGCCCTTCGAACCTACTCCGCCATTCATCACGATCATGGCTGATCATCCAACTCAATGCCTAATCCTGCTTTCTCTATATCTAGCCACCTCTTGAATATATTCAATGTGTTGGCATAACTTGGAATAGCTTCAAATCAGCAATTCTATTTAAAGGGTGTTGTTTCTATATTGGTTAATTATGCTAGGTCAACACAAAGATGATGTTACATCTGAAGAGACAGAGCAGCTGAATTGGTTATACACTCAGGCAAGGCCACATGCTAGTTTTGTTGTATTGGAAGTACTGTGATGGAACACCCTAAAGCTGAGGATTTACGGGAAAATTAAGCATTAAGAAAATTAAATCAGGAGAAATGCGCACTTAAGTTTCCATCCATGAGTGACCCATAGAGCAAGAAGTTTGTCATTTTAGTGATGTTTCGAGAAGATTAACATGCAATCTGCACCAACATGAGCGCAGATGGCTCCCTAATATTTTTGAAGAATGAAAATGGGTAGCTAAGAAAATAAAAAGAGTTGTTAAAAGTACTTTAGCTGTGGAAACACTGGCTCTTGTTGAAGCTGTGGATATCAGGTTCTATTTGTCAAATATTTTAGGGGAGATTCAATACAAGGGATGTACTGAAGATAGTTTTGTCACTGAACATTACATAGATGCATAGCGCAGTGGGCTGGAGACACCAGCAGGGGGCTTTTAGCGAGAAACACCAGTCACACGTCTCCCAAGTGCTTTTTTTTGAAGCGCAATTAGCCAATGGGCATGGAGCTAATTATCATATTGAAATTAGAATTTCCATATGACTAGTGGGCCCGGTTTGGTATTCTCCCCTGCCGGGAGTGGTTCCCTCCAGTGGCGTTTACCACTGCTCTCCACTAATGGGGAACAGACGTCCTCACCCCCCTGATGAGGGCAGAGGCCATTGAGGCTCCGCCCCGGGAAGTCGGGGACAAAGGGGGAGGTGCCCCTTGGAAGTGCCAACATGGCACTCTGGCACTGCCCAAAGGGCAAACTGGCACTGCCCAGTGGGCACCTTGGCACTGCCCAGTGGGCAATAGGCAATCGGGGGTGGGGGAGGGGGGGAACTTGCTGCCACTCTGCACTTGGAGTGTTGGGAGACGAAGAGAGGACGACCAGAGTTGGCCCCGGGAGGTCTGGTAGGCTGGGGGTGGGGGGGGGGGGGTGGGGCTGGCCAGCAATTGGAGGCCAGTGATCGGGAGGCTGGCGCTGGGAGGCCACTGACATGAGCCAATCTCCACTCTGACAGATTGGCGCATGCACAGTGGCCCACTCAGCACTATGCTGAGGGCGGAAATAGGGCCCCACCCCCTACTTACCAGAGGGAATCAGGCCGAGGCACCCTGTAATGCTCAGAGTGTCGAAGATTTACTCTGGTACGTACACCTAAAAAACAGGTGGGAAATACTCCCGTTTTCCCACCCCTTGGGCATTTAATTTGTTTTATTGGGAGAATCCCAACCTGGAAATGGAACTGCAAAATAATTCTGTCTGGTTGCTATTCACATTGCTGTGGTGCCATCTGAAACAGTGTGCTTTTAGGATAAATTTCTTTCATCAAAATTCACTGAACTTTGATGGACTTGAAATCCTACTTGAAATCAAAGAACAAAAAAAAGTCTATTATTGGTTAAAGTTCAAGATCAGATTAAACTTAAAATCAAAAACTAACATAACTTTAGAATTCTGGTCAGTTTGTTGATTCTTAATGATGAGATCCTGAATGCCTTGAAAGCTGGTCTATGTACTTAAATATGAAGTTATTCCAATATATGATATGATATACACATTGATTATTGAACTTTCCCCTGTTGATATAGGAAAAATGCAGTTCTCTAAACATCTGCTACTTGGATCTTGTTCTAAATAGTTGGTGTAAACATATATTACAATATTAGAATATATCAAAGCATAAACAATGAATTGTATTTCTGGTCTTTAGGTTGGTACCAGGGCAATGAGATTTTGGAGTGGCTGAAAAGTACATAACAGCGAATAGGATTAATTAAACCCAAAATTTCATTCCAACATGTTAACACACATGGGCAAAATGACACATGCATATCAATTCAAAAGGTATTGGCCGGGATTTTCCCAGCTCTGCCATGGGAGGTCCCACCACTGGCGATGCGACGGGCCAATTTTTGGCAGATCCGGACAATCCCGACGGTGGGTGGAGCCAGAAAATCTCACCCATTGTCCTCCCATCAGTGTAACCTCCGGTGTGCCAAAAAATATAAAGACATGTGTTTTCTCCTACTTTCAAAAGCAGTTCCTGGATCGGCGAAAATTCATATCCTGGGAAGTCAGTAATCCAGGGTTAACCATCATTCTATCGTTGGTGAGAGCAGTAACGAGAATATTGCTGTATGGGCAGCAGATACTGTTGTAAGGGTAGCAGATACATGGGAACACCACCACCTGCAAGTTCCCTTCCAAGTCACTTCCCATCCTGACTTGGAAATATATCTGTCGTTCCTTCACGGTCGTTGGGTAAAAATCCTGGAATTCCCTCCCTGAATGAATTGTGGGTCAACCCACAGAACATGGACTGCAGCGATTCAAGAAGGCAGCTCACCACCACCTTCTCAAGGGCAACTAGGGATGGACAATAAGTGCTGGCCTAGCCAGCGATGCCCAAGTCCCACGAATAAATAAAAAAATTGCCACTAACATATAAGGACGTGGTTGACAGAAATTATAAAGGCCAATAACCTTGGCCAATTAAGTTATTTTCTAGGATGTAGCAGGATTACCGGTAATTATATTCAAAACATATAACGATCCTTTATTTAGTTTGTAGATTAATATTGCTTGACCTTAAAAAAAATGACACCCACAGACCTGCATTAAGCTCTTACCTAATGTAATAAAATATTCAGGCAAATGAAACAATGAACATGATAAGAGAAAGCAATTACTCAGAGTACTCCTGTATAGCAAGTCTCTTGCTGCAATATCAAATAACCAGGAGCCAATTTAAATAATGAAAAGATGCGTGGAGATGAAAAGTAATCTATTTCCAGGAAACTCTCCTCATACAGATCTAACATTTTAATACCATGTAACCTCAATACAATAGAGCTGAGACACAGATTTGCAACTTGTTAGCTGGGCATAAAACCGCCTGATTGAGCGGAAATAAAAATTGGGCAGTTTCTATGGTTCCTGTTATAGGAGGCTCTTTTGCGCCAGCAGTTTTATACCCAGGTGGCAAGTCGACAATTTCTTCCATGGTGCAAAGATAATGCAAAAGTCTGAGGGGGCCAGAAAACAAAGAATTTCTGATTTGAAAGCTGCTGCCATAATAATTTAGCAGGGGATTTGCACTTAAATCAGATCTAATCATTGCCAACAATAGATAAAGCAGATCGAGACATTTGTTGACAGAAAACCAGCTTCCATATGAACAGGACTGAATAATACTAATGATGGGCTCTGTTTATTAGCATTTAATAGTTTTCCTCAAACAGAGGTTTTGCATTAGTGAAAAACATTGGCGAGAGATTCTGCAAAAGGCACAGAAATGAGTATACATGGTTCCAATTAAGCTAGCATTAGGAGCATGAACAAAGAACAAAGAAAATTACAGCACAGGAACAAGCTCTTCGGCCCTCCAAGCCTGCGCTGCCCGACTTAACTAAAACCCCCTACCCTTCTGGGAACCAAATCCTTCTATTCCCATCCTATTCATGTATTTGTCAAGACGCCCCTTAAAAGTCACTATCATATCTGCTTCCACTACCTCCCCCGGCAGCGAGTTCCAGGCATTCACCACCCTTTGGGTAAAAAACTTGCCTCGTACATCTCCTTTAAACCTTGCCCCTCGCACTTTAAACCTATGCCACCTTGGGAAAAAGCATCTGACTATCCACCTGCCCATTCCCCTCATAATCATGTAGACTTCTATCAGGTCGCCCCTCAACCTCCGTCATTCCAGTGAGAACAAACCAAGTTTTTCCAACTTCTCCTCATAGTTAAATGCCCTTCATACCAGGCAACATCCTGGTAAATCTTTTCTGTACCCTCTGCAAAATCTCCACATCCTTCTGGTAGTGTGGCAACCAGAATTGAACACTATATTCCAAGTGCGGCCTAACTAAGGTTCTATAAAGCTGCAACATGGCTTGCCAATTTTTAAACTCAATGCCCCGGCTGATGAAGGCAAGCATGCCGTATGCCTTCTTGACTACCTTCTCCACGTGTGTTGCCACTTTCAGTGACCTGTGTACCTGTACACCCAGATCCCTCTACCTATCAATACTCTCAAGGGTTCTGCCATTTACTGTGTATTTCCTATTTGTATTAGACCTTCCAAAATGCATTACCTCACATTTGTCCAGATTAAACTCCATCTGCCATCTCTCCACCCAAGTTTCCAACCAATCTATATCCTGCTGCATCCTCTGATGGTCCTCATCGCTGTCCACAAATCCACCAACCTTTGTGTTGTTCACAAACTTACTAATCAAACCAGTTACATTTTCCTCCAAATCATTTATATATATTACAAACAGCAAAGGTCCCAGCACTGATCCCTGAGGAATGCCACTTGTCACAGCCCTGCATTCAGAAATGCATCCTTCCACAGCTACCTTCTGTCTTCTATGACCAAGCCAGTTCTGTATCCACCTTGCCAGCTCACCTCTGATCCCATGCGACTTCACCTTCTGCACCAGTCTACCATGAGGGACCTTGTCAAAGGCCTTACTGAAGTCCATGTAGATAACATCCCCTGCCCTACCCTCATCAATCATCTTTGTCATTTCCTCGAAAAACTCGATCAAGTTAGTTAGACACGACCTCCTTTTCACAAAACCATGTTGCCTCTCGCTAATATGTCCACTTATTTCCAAGTGTTACAGAGCACTCAGACAGAATATGAAGTATAGAAATAAATTAATATTAGCTCTTAGAAGAGAGACAAGAAGAGAGAAGAGAGTTGGTGAAAAGGGGAAAGTTATTTTAATTAGGGGCCAAATCTAAATCGAGAATACTTGAGTATTTCCTAATTAAAAAGTCATGCCCGAGAGTGAAACTAGCCAAGGTGTATGCTTTTAATACAGAATACAATATATTTTCAAAAATACATATTTAAATTCTCTAACAGTGGTTATATGTTTCTATGCAAACAGGACCTTTGTAACTCCAGCTACTTTGTACTTTTACTATAGTATATTCTCTCTAAATTAATTTATTCTGATCTGATTCTGGTCAGAGAACCGTGCCCAGTTCTGATGAAAAATACTCAAAAGGAAATACTTAGGATCTGGAAATAATTAAGTGATGGCTATTATCCCGAGCATAAGAGAAGAGTAATGAGGTTTTCAGCCTTAAAAGGTGAACTTACTCTATGTAAAATAATGAAAAGTATAGAAAATAGATCAAGAATATTACTTCAAAACAGAGTTAGTGTAGAATATCTCAGCTTTGAAATAACAATAAACAAAGTGATATGTAGATGAAATGGATTGTGCAGATGCAATTAACATTCAAACCACACAAGCTTCAGGCAGTGGTAATCTTCAGCAAGAAAGAACCTAACCACCTCCCCTGGACACTCAGTGACATTACCATTGCTGAATCCCCAACCATCAACACCTTAGGGGTTGCTATTGGCTAAATATTAACTGGTTCAGCCACAAAGGTACTGTGGCTACAACAGTAAATCAGAGGCTGAAAATTCTGCAGCGAGTAACTCATCTGTCCATAATCTACAAGGCACAAGTCAGGAGTGTGATGGAATACTCTCCACTTGCCTGGATGAGCGCACCTCAAACAACACTCAAGAAACTCGACACCATCCAGGACCTGCAGTATGTTTGATCAGCACCCCATTACCACCTTAAACATCACTCACTCCACCACTGGACACAGTGATAGCAGTGTGAGTCTGTACAAGATTCACCGCAACAATTCACCAAGGCTCCTTTGACAGCACCTTCCAAACCCAGAACATGTAACACCTGGAAGAACAAGGGTGGTAGTGCAGGTGTTGCTGCAGAATTACAGCTTCTTGTAGCCACAGTATTTAAATGGCTGATCCAGTTACACCTCGCCTCCCCTCAGGATGGGGACGCTGAGGAATTCAGCAATGGTAATGCCGCTGAATACTGAGGGGAGATGGTTAGATCCACTACATGGACTGCAGGTTCAAGAAGGTGGCGCACCACCACTTTTTCAAGCACAATTAGAGATGGATATATTGGAGGAGTTTAGGATAACCTGGGACTAAAAAGACTAATAGATCAGAATAGGTTAATTTGGAGTGAATATAGTATAGTACAAGACAAAGTACCTGGAGTTACAAAGGTACTGTTTGCTTTGAAACACATATAACCACTGTTAGAGAATTTAAACATGTATTTTTGAAAACATATTGTATTCTGTATTAAAGGCATATACCTTGCCTAATGACATTCTAGGGCACGATGTGATACGGCTGACCAAGAAGAACCACATTCCTTGAAAACAATACAGCTACTGAAAATTATCTTATCAGCTTTAGAAAGTACAAGCTTCCCAGACAGTAGCATGAATAGAATAATTCAGTTTTCCCGATAAAGGGTTGCTAAGTAGACAGTGGGAGAGGTACTTTTGAACTCTATGGAGCTACGTATTTGGGTTGCTAGGAGACAGTGGAAAAGGTACCTTTGAACTCTATGGCTTACATATTTGGGTTGCTAGGAGATGGTGGGAAAAGAACTTTCAAACTCTACGAACCTACGTATTCTCATGTTGCCAGAGAGTGAAATGTTATTGGCCAAGGTAAATGATTCATACTAAAATGATTGGCTCATGTCCTGCTAGGATGAGCAAAGACGCGGGCAGATGAATTTTGAAAAATGCATAATTGTAATACTGATAACAATGTAATTTAGAATAAGTTGGGCTGCCCCAAATCATTCTCCCACACACGTGGACCAGGCCTGGGCAACAATAAAGTACATCTTCAACCAGAATTACTGTCTCCGTGAATTCTTTGTATTTGCTAAGCTGTAATTAATAAAGAGAAGTCTCTCACATGAGAGCCAGCATAATACATAGGTTTATGAAAAGTTCTTACAGGGTATTAAATGTTGGCCTAGATAATAAGACTCACATCCCTTGAACAAATGAAAAAAAAGACTACTTTAACAAATAAATGGATGCTGTCATTGGCTGGAAGGGAATTATTGAATCATTTTGGAAGCAAGAACCAAGACAGGCCGAATGGTTATCCTCACTAATAGTTATCTGGTGATCTATAGAAATCACTGTGAACTGGATATTTGAACATTTATACTTAATACGATCTTCACATTTTACGACCATTCCAACTCCGAGAGAAACTGTAGATGGAAGATTTAACGTACCTGCAACATAGCACAGATCCCGAGTTTTGGGATGGTCCGCACAAATCCAAACTCAGAGATTAGAAGGAACAGTAGTCCTGGAGCGAAGAGCAAAATGTTCATCTTTACCGAAACAGCTAAACTGCCCAGGGAACAAACAGGATAAAATTTAAATGTTTTGGTCTAACAGAATGTTAACTAAATGTTGCTTTGCAAAATAAATGAATACATAGATGGACAGTCACTTTTATCTTCACTACATGGGTGGAGTGGATTGATTGCTTGAAAAAAGTGGTTACAGAGAATTGTGTTTTTCATTTTTTTTGTCTTATATATGCTCTGTAAGGTTTATTCAAAAATACATAGATTTAACTGCAAGCAAATTCAGAAACAGACCCATTTCTATCTCGACATGGAAAGATTAAATCATTGTGACAATTCAAAATCAGTCCAATGTCAGCACACATTGTGATGTAATGCAGCCAATTTGTCACCTCAAACCTCACCAGCATTCTCCCTGTTGCATCAATGTTTTCTTTGTATCTATTTTCTGCGTAGTTTCTTCTGATCTCTGCGTGGAACTACTCAGTTTCAGCATTTGTCAAATTTCCGTTCATTTTATGCTCTGGACAAGTGCCTGCTGCAAATGGATCGATAATCCTACAAGCCTAAAGAGCCACTGAAAGAGGACATATGCCAGCTATGCCTGGCTGCGATTAACTGCTGTTCCAGAAGTAACCACTTCATCAAACAGCCTGTAAAGATAGCCCTTCCACCCTCATGGAGATGTCAGGGTAGTGTTGCAACACAGAGTACACAACATAAGGATGAATTTAACACAGTCCTGGCTCAGAGTCAAAATATTGCAGGTTCAAGTCCCACTGCAAATATGAGCACATAATCTAGACTGATACTTCCAATGGGCTCCTGGGGGAATGCTGCATTGTTTGAGGAGCTAGGGTTCACATATAACATTAACCCAGGGAACTGAATTTCCTGTATTATAAGCCAAAATGTTCAGCACGTCAGGCAGCAACTGTGGAGAGAGAAACATATTTCACGTTTCAGATTGGTGACCTTTCGTTAGAATGGTCTTATGGTCAACAATTGCAGTGAGTGGGTATAAAAGATCCCATGGCACTTTTGCAAGAGGGGAGATTTTTTTGCTGTCCTGGCCAAAGCCGATTCCTCAATCAACACCAACAAACCAGATTAACTAGATATTCATGTTGTGGGCTTTACTTTCTGCTGAATGGGGGATGTTGAGGCCTTGAATAATTAACAGTGGAGGATCACTCAAAGATATTTAGCTTAAATTAATGGGACAGACATAGATAATTGGTGCATTTTACTTTGGAGAATGATAGAATTCAAAGGGATACGATTGAGGTCTTTAAAATGAGGAAGGGATTACATTCAATTCAAGTGGTAGATTAATACTAGATGGAGAGGGGAGGATTAGGGGGAATCATTCCAAGCTCCGAAAGTACAGATTTAAATTAAACAGAAAGTGCCTCTTTGCAGAACATTGCTAATGGCTGGAACAGGCTGCAATGTATGTGTGGGTTCACTATAGAATCATAGAATCCCTATAGCACAGAAGGAGGCCATTCGGCCCATCAAGTCTGCACCAACAACAATGCCATCCTATCCCATATATTTACCCTGCTAATCCCCCCAAAACTATGGTCAATTTAGCATGGCCAATCAACCTAACCCACACATCTTTGGACTGAGTATAGGTATCAGCACGAGTTCCTGTGAATGGAAGGCATAAGTCGGTAGGTTGACAAAGATTGTTAGTCATCAATACCTCTAAAATTTCCTTAAGGCGGGATTTTTCTCCCTCTCCATGGCATGTTTTGCGATGGTGGGAGGCGGCGTGCTGCTCACTGGCGGGAGATCTTATGGTCCCACCATTGTCAATGGGGTTTCCTGATGAGCGCACCCCTCACTGTTGGAAAACCCACAGCGGGGGTGCGTCGTCGGTGGGACCGTAAAATCCTGCCGGTGTGAATTGCAAGTCAATAGCAGCAAGACTTCGGCATAGATATTTTTTCTAAATTGGTGTGTCTTGCCTAGGAGATTGCATGGCTGTAGGGGCAAAGGGAGGAGTATACTTAGGTTACATTTTTGTCAGGATGGAAAGGCTTGGTCGATATTCCATTCTTTTCCTGACCTTTTTTTGATAGGTTTGCAAGTTTTTAGCCATTTCCATAATGTAATAATATCACCATCTGAGTTCTTGCTTATTACAGCACTTGCCTAAAGAAACAGCAGCCCAGTGACCAATGATTGCTCAAAAAGAGGTTCACAGCCATGTAGAAGATCATCATGGCAATCGGGTCATTAAAGAGTCGAAGGATGAAAATAGAGTGGATCCGATAGGAGGCACAGCACATGAAGAAAAACACAAATGGCGGAACCTGGAAAACAAATGTTGGAAAGTGTGTGAATTTGAGCTTTAATATTTGAAGAGCAGACATTGTCCACTGCAAGTGAAACATTTTGTGGAATTCCATTACTAAACATTCATCCAACGGAACCCCAAACTCCCCTCGTCAGTACAAAAGCCACCAACAAATATGAGAAAGCAGGGATTATCAAAATAGCACATAAAATGCCATCTACTATTCACCAACTGAGAAAACATCAGGTGACCAACTGCCAGCCTTTGCCAATGTTACTGTTGAGACACCTGCTAGGTGGTGTGCAACATCAACCTAGGGATGATTGATTCACCTTTTGACTCGCTCCGTTATGCAATGTAACTTGCAAGTCAATAGCTCAGAGATAAACAAATGGGTTGTATTAACACTGTGCTGACTTAGCTGGGGTAGTTGTAGAACACATCAACTGGTTGCAACAACCCTGATTTTAATCAGGTTCTCATTTTGAGATTTATGCATTGTTCCTACACACAGCCAGGGCATCCCCCTCCCCCCGCCATGACTAACCCAGCACTGTGCACAGGTGGATGCAGTGTGGGTCCAAATTCAAGTTCAGCAGCTGTGATGTCCTCCACAGCCTTCCAAAGCTGCAGATCTGCAACGAGAAGGATCAGCGAACTCAGAGATCACCAATGGATGGGGTACCAGATTCAACAGTAGTGCTGACAAAGGTATAGTCATTAAATCCTGGAATTCAAAAGGCCAGGATGTAAACCATTGAATGAGATGGCGCAATTTCAAAATGACAACTTTCCTATTTAGATAGCACCTTTAACATAATGAAAGTCCCAAGGTGCTTCATGGGAGCATTATAAAACTAAGTACGACACTGAGCCATATAAATAGATCTGAGGTCAGATGGTCAAAAGCTTGATCAAAGAAGTAAGTTTAAGAAAAGAGGAAACTGAGGTAAAGAGGTGGAAAGGAGTAGGGAGAGAACTCCAGAGCTTGAGGCCTGAGCAATTGAAGGCACAGCCACTGATGGTACAACAATTCTAATCAGGGAATGCACAAGAAGCAAGAATTGGACGAGCACAGATATCATGGCGGGTTGTGTGTATGGAAGAGATTGCCGAGATAGCTGAGATAGGGAAAGGCAAGGCCATGGAGGGATTTAAAGATAAGGATGAATCTTTTAAAGTTAAGACATTGCTTGACTGGGAGCCAATGCTGACCTGATCAAGTGCAGAGCACAGGGGTAAGAGGGGAACAGGACTTAATGAGAATGAAGACATGGGCAATAGAGTTTTGGAGTATCTAAGATGTACAAAGGGTAGACCAGCAAGGAATGCTCTGGAATTGTCGAGCCTAAGAGTAACAATGACATGGATAAGGGTTTCAGTAGCAGATGAGCTGAAACGATGTGAAGTTGGGTGATGTTACTGAGGTGGAAATAGGCAGGTTTGTCTTGGGATCAAACGTGATACTAAGCTTATGAACAGACTGGTGTGACCTTAGACTGCTGCCAGGGAGAGGGGACAGAGTTTAGAGTGGAGACCAAAAACAATGGCTTCAGTCTTCCCAATATTTAATAAGCAGTTTGATAACTTAGCAACAAGGGAGTCATCGAGAGAGCTGGTGATGCCACTTCACCACTGTCATCCATTTAAGTGGGGGTGCCCTCATGTGGTTCCATTCTCAGCTATCTAATCATAGCTAAAGAATCACTTGCAGTGGCTTCTCTTCCTGCTCCTGGACTGTCACAGATGGTGTCCCCTCGGGATCTATCTTGACCACCCCGCCCTCTTATTTCTCATCTACATACTGACCATTCGTGGCATCATCCTAAGGCACAGCATTAGTTTTCACATACATGCTGAAATCTGGCACTCGAAGACTCGCGGAGGCCGTGGCACTCAGCGGGGAGCCCGCAAAGCGGCCTCCGCTCCAGTCTTCTGGCCCACTGCGCTACAAAAGCAGTGCAGCGGGATGGGAGAATTGCCCTCACAATCTTTTAATATTTTTTAAATGTCTACTTTGTAATATGGACGTGCCCATGACAACATGGAAGCTAAGTCGATCAAATATTTGCATAAAAATCATTGTCTGTTTCCATTCTACACAGGTACAGGATGCTACTCACCTTTTTTGTTTGATTGTAAATTCTGAAGACCAGCAGCAGGGTAATGAGGTAGAAGACGGCAAACATGTACTGTCCGATTTGGATGTTTGCGCCATGATCTGTGATGTAATACAGCACCATAAAGATATAAACAAACCCAGCGGGATAACTGTGCAGAGAAAGAATAGCACAGTGTATTAGTGTCCTACAGGTTAATCTCAGTAATTGCATAATTACCTGTGCATTGCTCTATATTCATTCATAGACATTTTGATATCCATGTGCATCTTCAAACTATACCATGTAGCAAACATAATGCGTTCAAATATAACTCTAACAATCTGATGGCAATGCTCCCCATCCTATCACAGTTAGCTGATTTTAACTATGGTGAAAATTTGTTACCAAAATTAGTCGCATCATTCCTCACCACCCTATTGTCACTGTGGTAAACCTCGTATGTAGAAAATGGGCAATTACAGCTCCAACAATAGCTGCAGTTCGTTTTTCCAGCTGACACTGACTTAGGTTGACACATAAAGAATGGTCATTGTAGGAGGTATAATGGGCTATTGATGCCTACGGGGTCACACCTTAGCCTGAGTTACTTTCCTTGACATAAGAAGAGCAACTGTCTCACAAATGTACTCTGACAATTACCAAGAGCATTGAAAGACTCATAAATGATACTGGAATATCAACAGGAAAATCAACAGATTTTCATCCCTAATAAGGAAAAGAACTTGCATTCATATAACAAAAAGCAAGGCCAAATTTGAAATTTCAAAGAAAAAAAGGGCAGAAATTTGAATGTAATCTCCCAGACCGTAGTAGAAATCCAAAGAACTCACATAATAGCAATTGTCGATATTGTGATCCAATATATTTGCAAAATTTCTCTCTTCATTTGTACACTAAATAAAAACTGTAATGATATATACAATTCCAAAATCGGAGGGTGCAGGCAGTTTTAGTTGTTTGATCAGACAATTGGTTGTAATGTAGGGACCTGGTGCCCAATACTTACACAAGAGGTCCTGTATCTCCTTTCAACTCGGTGTAATCATATGTTCCATTAATCACACCTTCCACCTCATCCATATAGGCTTTCCAGTCTATTTCCGTGTCTAAAAGTACAGGAAACATTTAGACTCAAATTATTTTTGATGTTTTCATAAAAACAAAATCCTAAGGATGCTGGGAATCTGAAATAAAAACAGAAAATGCTGGAAGTACTCAGCAAATCTGGGAGCAGCTGTGGGGAGGTTAACATTTCAGGTCAATGACCCTTATCAGAACAGGGGCAGTTGCAAAGTAGCAGCCAGGAACTTTTCCCATAGGGAAAGAAAGATGCCCAATTGCTCTGTGATATTTTCACACTCTGTTTGAGGACAGTGTTGGGAAATCTGCAGCTTGTGGGCTGCATGTAACCCATCAGGATTCAGAGCATGGTCCACAAGACATCTTTTTGATTGTTGTCCACATGCAGGGTTGCCAGATTCTGCCGGTTTCCATCCGCGTAGTTTTCTTCCTGCCACATGACTAATGGGATACGCAGGTAAAGAAAGGGCATGTGAAGCGAGGAGCATGCTGACTGCACACAGCATTGACTGTGAGAACCATGCAGTCCCTCTGTAACCAAAGTGTACTTATTTTGTATATACCATTTGAAGTTGGTAGCTCAATTAATATATGAATGGTTAAGCACGTTCTGCAACTCATTATAAAATATTTGGCATGTATGTAATGTGTTCAATCTGATTCACAGGGTGATGGTTAGTGAACAAGTCTGATTTCAATCTTGCTGCCCACAGAAATGAAGGAAGGCCACTCATGCGACCTACTCACTAATCTAGATTGTCTATCAGTGGTTTAGGAGGAACCAGTGTGGCTTACTGTACTGACCAACCAGGAGAATGACTTAGTGTGGGATAGGAACATCACACCAGTTATCAATACCATTGATCAGTTAACAGAAAAACACTGCAATCTTTTTCTCCTCTCTCTCTGAACATGGATCATTGCAATAGTTTATCGAAGGTTAACAAGAGCAATGCTAAAAAGAGAATAAAATAGAAAATGGCCATAGAAAAGCCAACAATGATTTCTGACTAAACAAGATCAACTCATTTATATTTTGCATTTTTCAATTGGACCTATTTTGCCCTATTTTACACCCACCTCCAAGATTCATATGGCCTTGATTTCAGCCCCTGCACATGCAATGAAAATAGTGTATGGGAGAGTAACTGGCTGAGTCCACTTAGTGGCCTGAAGTCACACCGAAGTAATCCAGCACAATTTCATCTTTGGTTAGGGCTCCCGCTGCAGGCAGAGGGTTGGCTACTTTACATTCAAAAGTCCCAATTGCAATTTGAATTTAAAGATGAAGTCAGGTGAGGCCCACTATATGTAGCCACATCAGGAGGTGCGACTGGCTAAAGGGGCCAAGGTAGATTTTGTTAAATTACTCTTGCGAACACTTCTTGAGAGACAGTAGGAAGAAGACCAGGTGTGCCTCATGTCTTGCAACCAGGCTGCAAAAGAAGCCCTTGGGCATTTAAAACCTTGCCCCTACCTCTACTCACTGCCATTGGTTGTCAAAGCCCTTATCCAGTGCTGAGCTTATGCCAAGGACAGTTCCTCTGAGTCCCTGGCATCCCAAGGTTCCTGTGCTAATTTCTCACTCTTGCGCACTGGTTGGTTTCTGATGGCTTGCTGAACTAAAGTTTGGAAGTTAAAATGGCCTGGGACTCTATACTCAATACACCATGGGCTTTTCCCACCTGCCCACACCCCGTCCAACCCAAATGTGGCTACCCATAAAAATCAAGGGTATGGGATCTGATGCTTAGCTACCTGCATATCCAAGAATTCACGGTGAAAAATCTAAGTATGGTACTTTTATTTTAAACAAACATCAAATGCAGTAAAGATATCCAAATACTGAGATTACTAATTCAAATTGTTTGTAATTTTCCCAAAAGATAATTTAGCTTGTGTAAACTACATTATAGGCATTTTGTGGCTGCAATATTTTAGGGTGGCAGCACATTTGCAGCAGTTTCAAGGACTAGCACATTACATAGACTTGTATCAAACTAAAAACCATATTTCAAAATCATCCAAATCCCTAATCATTTATGACAACTTAGCTCATCAGTTACTCTGCAAAAATACAATACTCAAGCCTATTTTAAAAAGGATTCGTGATAAAATTCACGACACACTACTTTCAATACAGACAATTGAACAGCCACCGTCCATACTATAACCATTCTATGAAACTATATTCAACTCCCCTATCCATAAACCCAAGTAACCAATGTTTGTTTAACCACATCATCAATTTGCCCTCCAATGTTTGAGGATTTGTACATACAAACACCAAGGTCTCACTGCTCATCTGTACTCCTTAAACTTGTGCCCTACATATTATATTGCTTTTCCATACTCACCCTCCCAAAATACATCATGTCACACTTCACACATGGAACTGCATCTGCCATGTTTCATCATCCCAAGCCACCCTAAATCCTCAGTTTGACTGACAACTTTACCAAGTTTCATAATGTCTGCAAACTTTATAATGCCACTTCCCACACATGCTTCTGGGACAATTATAAGAATTAAGAGTAACAGACCCAAATTTGAGCCCTGGGACCATCACTGCAAACCACCTCTCTCTGTCTGGAAAAGATCCATCCACCACCTTTTGCTTCCGCACTGAGCTGCTTTTATATCCAGAGCACCCATTTTCCCCTTGATTCCTAGGCTAGGTTTCCTCTCTTTTGTAAGTTACCAGTGTGCCACTTTGCCAAATATCTTCTGAAAGTTCAGATATATTTCTACCTCAAAAGAATTCGGACACAATTTGCAGAATCAACAGAAGAATTGGCATCCAGTATGTCAAACACTTGTTGCTGCTTAACTTGAAAACCTTTTGTCATCAGCATATACGTAAAACACAAGATTGATAATTATCAATTCTGTGATCTCAGCAAGCTAACATGTCATTTGACATCTCAAAAGCCCTTGTTTCCAGAAATATATGAACTTTTAAAAGAATGCTGTCCTTGTTTCCACTACCTGCCTGGAGTCATGAGGATTTTCTTTCTAAAACAGAAACAAATGGAGGGTGCCTGATTTCTAAGGTAAAGATTTATCTGATAATTTGGAGGACCGGACAGTAAAAGCCATTCAGCTCCCAGAGCATGTTCCACCGCTCAATGAAAACAGGGCCGAGGTGGAATTTCACTGCTATCCAGCAAAACGGGTACTTCCACCTTGAGATAAAGCTTTTGGAGTTTTAGGTCAACCTTTATTCATGCTATAACAAGGAAGTCTGCTGCCCACCAGGTGGCGTACAGACTTACTGAGTGATACATGGCATGGATAGATATATTTTTTGCTCATCTTACAAGTGATTTGCATATACCAATCACAAGAGTACATTTGTTCTGAAGTCATTGATATTCAATTGCAACTAATAGTTCTGGTTACTTCATTTATGTCAGGTGAATATAGTCAATCAGTTGCAGTCTCTATATGCTTATCTAATTATAATGATTAATTACTAATGAGGTACACCTAAATGGTAACACCATCCAAAATCCACGCCTGCTGTTATTGCTTGTCGTTATCGGAGTTCTCACCCTCTTGTCCCTTGGTCTGCTTGTTTCAGCTGCCCATCTGCAAGTGTGGGAAATACATTGAAACATCTTCACAGCAGCATTCCAGGGAATTGTGCTGTACTTAATTCACAGGAGAGCTCTGCTGCATTCAATGATTTTAACCCCTTCGATAGCTAATCTGTATCTCAACTCTATTAACCCTTTATTCCATTTCCATTGATACCTGGATTGATTCCATTGATGGGGATTTTCACAGTAACTTCATTGCAGTGTCAATGTAAGCCTTGTGAGAATAAATAAACTTTAATTTACCTTTACCGCAAAAGTATATTGATCTCAGTCTTAAAAACTTCGCTGTCTCAGTAGCTGCATCATTTTTGGATTTGGTGGGGAGAGAGAGTGTTCCAGATTTCCACTAACTTCATGTAAAAGAATGCCTCTTGATTTAATTCCTAAATGGTCTCACTCTAATTTTATTATTCCCTCTTGTTTCTGGAATCCCCCACCAGAGGATACAGTTTCCCTACATGTTTCCTTTTGAATCCCTTTCTACAAACAAACTGAAATCTGGCTATTAGTCCCAGAGTAAAACAACTCCAATAACTATAATAGTTACACAGTTTTAATGAAGCTTCCTTTGAGAAAAGGATATGCATGTAAATGATTTGCATCTTGTTATGAGGCCGTGCCACTTTATTTTTGAATGTATGGTGGCACAGTGGTTATCACTGCTGCCTCACAGCGCATGGGACACAGGTTTGATTCCCGACTTGGGTCACTGTGCGGAGTCCGTCTGCACTTTCTCCCTGTACCTGCTTGGGTTTCCTCCCACAGTCTGAAAGATGTGCTAGTTAGGTGCATTGGCCATGCTAAAGTCTTCCTTAGTGTACCCGAACAGGTGCCCGAGTGTGACAACTCGGGGATTTTCACAGTAACTTCATTGCACTGTTAACGTAAGCCTACCTGTGACACTAATAAATAAACATAAACTTGTCAACTTTCAACTGATTGGAAATTTTGCAAATTTGAACCGCGACAGAACAAGTCGCTTTAAAAAAATGCAAGGCCATATTCCAAGGTCGAGGTGAGAAACCAACAAGTCACTGTCAGGAGAGTTTGAAGAGAGAGACATTTCCTGTCATCCAGATACTCTGTCTAAGGAAGAAACATTAAAAATACAAAGTACAAAGTATTGAAACAATGGTTGCCACAAACAGACCTATTCAAAGCCTCTTGGAAATATACAATGGGTGAAGTATTTCAAGGCAAGGCTGCCCGTCATGAGATAGAGATTGCAAATGCCACAGGCAATGTCTAGAAAGTCTTCAGCAGAGGAAACAAGCTGAGGGCTCTCTCTCTCTATTTTGGAATAAGCGTGTTGCCCACATTGCCTGGTTTGAGAAACCAATTCTACCAAAAATCTACCAGCTAACTGAGATCTTGTAATAATTGCAACATCTGACCATGTCCAAGAAACTAGCTGACTCAAATTAGCTGCAATGTTGAAAATCTATGCCTCGAGGGCAAAGGACACTTAACCATATATTCTTGTGCTTTTTAAAAAATTTGACACCAATTCCCCTTTGTTCTGATACCTCTTTTTATGTGCCTAAATGGCTGCACGAAGGCCGAATGCTTGACATAACGCTGTTATTATTTTTTTCAGGTTCAATGGTTAACAAATTTGCTTTCTTTAACTCGGAAACTTGTTTTGATTGACTCTTTATTGCTTCCAGTTTAAATAGTTAAATATATTCAGATTTGGTAAAGGGCATATCCTTGTAAATAGAAACTTAAGCCTTTGTTGTGACCAATCAACTCTCACTTCCTGCAAGTTAGGGCATGTAAAATCGAACTGAAGGGTGCAGTAAAACATCTGTACATTATCAAATCCACTGCACCAGCAGGTTTCAGTCTATCATATACTTATTTTCCTGATTTACATTTTATAGAAATATATTCCAAGAAAGTATCTAGTGCCATATCACTAAGATCATTTCAACATCTATTATTAAGGGGCACGGTAGCACAGTGGTTAGCACTGCTGCCACACAGCACCAGGGACCTGGGTTCGATCCGTGGCTTGGGTCACTGTCTGTGTGGAGTTTGCACGTTCTCCCAGTGTTTGTGTGGGTTCCTCCGGGTGCTCCGGTTTCCTCTCACATTTTGAAAGACGTACTGGTTAGGTGCATTGACCCAAACAGGCAACAGGGTGTGGCGACTAGGGGAATTTCACAGTAACTTCATTGCAGTGTTAATGTAAGCCTTACTTGTGACTAATAAATAAACTTTAAAACTTTTAAGGGGCTTGCCCATTTAGGATAGAGTTGAGGAGGAGTTTCTTCTGACGGTAGTGAATCTGTGGAAATCTTTACCGTAGAGGCTGGGTTAAGTATGGGTAGATTTTTAATCCGTAAGAGAATCAATGGTTATGGAAATAAGGTGTATTTATTGGTGTCACAAGTAGGCTTACATGCAAATAATAATTGCTGATAATTATTATTTCACTTTCCTGTTTTAATGGCAAAAAAATTGAGCTCCATAGTAGACAGATGTAAATACTCTGGCTTTGAACCACATGAACTAGGTAAATATCAGGCTTGATTCACAGTCCATGGTGAGTTATATGACTGAACTGGGTAATGGTAGGGGAACCTCTCGTTAAAGAAAAATCAAGTAGATTTAAGGAAAGGCAAGTTGGGCTGAGTCCCTGGGCGGGATTTTCCGGCTGTGCTTGCCACCGAAACCGGAAAATCCCACCCGAAGTTAACGGACCTTTCCATGGTCCACCCCTTGCCCGCTATGAATCCCGGGGTGGGCGGAACGGGAAAATTTGCCCCCCTTGTTGCTAATTGCTTACTGAAAATGCAAGTTTTGGCTGCCAGGTTACTGTCGATTCCTTCACATTTGGACAGTCCACTAACACTTAAAGTTTATTTATTGGTGTCACAAGTAGCCTTACATTAACACTGCAATGAAGTTACTGTGAAAATCCCCTAGTCGCCACAGTCCAGCACCTGTTCGGGTACGCTGAGGGAGAATTTAGCATGACTAATGCGCCTAACTAGCACGTCGTTTGGACTGAGAGGGGAAACCAGAGCATCCGGAGGAAAACCACGCAGACATGGGAAGAATATGCAGACTCCACAGTCACCCAACCCAGGAATCGAACCCATTCCCTGGCACTGTGAGGCAGCAGTACTAACTACTGTGCCACCGTGCCGACACACAAGGCAGGAAAGTGGAGTTGTGGATTATCAGATCAGTCATGATCTAATTGAAAGGCAGAGCAGACACAATGGGCTGAATGGCCTACTTCTGTTCCGATATTTTATGGTCTTATTAACCTTGCTTAATTGTAAATGGTAATATTACTTGCTTTCAGTATATTAACCACACATTTTTGCTGCAGAAAATAGCAGACAGACTGCACGCCTACTTCCAATCTTTGTAAATTGCCCATCTGGTGATTACCGAGAGATGTCAGTTAACATTTGCGATGGACTATCTTACTGTTTCCCCTGTTAGAAGATGCCAGAGTGATCAGTGATTACCTCCAGCCTATTCTGTAGCTGAAAACTGAGCATCATCTCCCCATTCCACGGTGTCGAGTGTTAGGGTATGTATTGCTCAATGCACCATGGGCGGTATGGTAGCATAGTGGTTAACACTGAACAAAAGAACAAAGATCAAAGAAAATTACAGCACAGGAACAGGCCCTTCGGCCCTCCAAGCCTACACCGACCATGCTGCCCGACTGAACTAAAACCCCCTACCCTTCCGGGGACCATAGCCCTTTATTCCCATCCTATTCATGTACTTGTCAAGACGCCTCTTAAAAGTCACTACCATATCCGCTTCCTTTACCTCCCCCGGCAACGAGTTCCAGGCACCCACCACTCTGTGTAAAAAATCTGCCTCGTACATCTCCTTTAAACCTTGCCCCTTACATCTTAAGCCTCTGCCCCCTAGTAATTGACTCTTCCGTCCTGGGAAAAAGCTTCTGACTATCCACTCTGTCCATGCCTCTCATGATCTTGTAGACTTCTATCTTTCGGACCGTGGGAGGAAACCAGAGCACCTGGAGGAAACCCATGCAGATACTGGGAAAATGTACAAACTCCACACAGACAGTGACCAAAGGCTGGAATTGAACCCGGGTCCCTGGAGCTGTGAGGCAACATTTATCTGTAGCCATTCCAGTCGCTCCGACATAATCCGGCTAGCCCTCGGCCGCTGGCCGGACCTGGCGCGACTCGTCCGGTCCATGAGGGCATGCTCGCATGCCTCCGCGGGCCTGGAGAAAATAGAGCGGCGCTGGGTACTGCGGTTCCTCCACAGGCTCGAAAAGGTGGGGGGTGGACTGGCGAGAATTGCGCCAGCGCCCCCCCACACACCTAGTTAAGTGGTGACGGTGGCACAAAGCTGCTGACATGAAGGTGACCATAGCCAGCCTCAACATCAACGGCAGCAGTGAGCCACACCGCAGGTTCCAGAACTTCTCGGTCCTCCGTGACAGGAAGTATGCGGTGTGTTTCCTGCAGGAAACCCACACCGTTCCGGGAGACGAAGCCCAATGGCTCCTGGAGTGGCGAGGGGGGGTCTACATGAGCCACCTCACGCTCGCTTCTTGCGGGGTGGCTATCTTGTTGGCCCCGCGTTATAAGCCGGAGATCTTGGGGGTCAAGGAGCCGGTGCCAGGCCGGTTGCTGCATTTGACGGTCCGTGAGGGGGGCGTGGTCATTCACTTGCTGAATGTCTACGCCCCGGGCGGCGGACCGCAGCAAGCGACTTTCTACGAGAAAGTGTCCGCTCACATCGACACCATCGCGGGGGGCGAATGCATTATCCTCGGGGGAGATTTCAACTGCATCCTCGAGGCACGGGACCGCACCGGCCCCTGGCTGCGCACTCCGGCGGTGGTGAAGTTGCGGGACCTGATCGGGTCCCACGACTTGGTGGACGTCTGGAGACATCTCCATCCTGGCTCCAGCGCCTTCACTTTCGTGAGGCCTGGAGTCGGAGCGTCCAGGCTCGACCGCCTTTACATTTCGAAGGCGCACGTGTCCGGCGTGTCCTCGGTCTCCATGCGGCCGGTGTCGAGCACGGACCACAACCTGGTGTGGGCGGACTTTGCGCCGTCTCGCCTCCGGCGGGGGTCCGCGTACTGGCACTTTAACAACACGCTGCTGGAGGACGAGCGCTTCCTGGACTCGTTCCGTCAATTCTGGGCCGGCTGGAGAAGGAAGCGGGGAGGCTTCCCCTCCTTGAGGCTCTGGTGGGATGTGGGCAAGACTCACGTCCGTACCTTCTGTCAGGGGTACGCGAGGGGGTCGACAAAGAGGCGGAAATCCAGGCTCGAGGAGTTGGAGAAGGAGGTGCTCGACCTGGAGGCACGTCTCGGTCAGCCTGACGCGGACCCGGCCCTGCGTTCGGAGTACAGGGAGAAGAAGGACGCGCTGCGGGACCTGCAGCTTGCCAGGTCTCGTGGCGCGTACGTGAGGTCGCGGCTCCAGTTCCGGGTGGACCTGGACCGCGGCTCCCCCTTCTTCTACTCGCTGGAAAGAGGGCGGGCTAACCGTCAGCAGCTCCTTACGCTGCTGGCCGACGACGGTTCCCCCGTCTCGGATCCGGAGGGCATCCGGGCCATTGCCCGGGAGTATTACACCTCGCTCTTCTCTCCGGATCCGTCCAGCGAGGATGCCCGCAGACCTCTGTGGGAGGACCTGCCGCAGGTCAGCCCGGAGGGCGTCGGCAGGCTCGAGGCCCCTACCACCATGGCCGAGCTGACCGGCGCCCTAAATGGCCTCAGCCGGGGCAAGGCCCCTGGGCTGGACGGGCTGACAGTAGAGTTCTTCAGGGCGTTCTGGGACGTCCTGGGGAGCGACTACGCGGGGGTCCTGGGGGAGAGCGTCGCTACCGGGGAGATGCCCCTTTCGTGGCGCAGGGCCGTCATTGCCCTGCTGCCCAAGAAGGGGGATCTCCACCTGCTCAAGAACTGGTGCCCGGTCTCCCTCCTCAGCACGGATTATAAAATCTTTGCCAGGGCTACGGCTTCACGCCTTGGATCCGTGCTGGACCACTTGATCCACCCTGACCAGTCCTACACGGTCCCGGGCCGTTGTATACATGACAATCTCCACCTGGTCCGGGACCTAATACATCACACCCAGAGGACTGGTCTGTCGGGCGCCTTCTTGTCATTAGATCAGGAGAAGGCGTTCGACAGGGTGGAGCACGAGTATTTACTCGGGACTCTGCGGGCATTCGGGTTCGGGACGCATTTTGTCGCCCGGATCCGATTACTGTACTCTGCCGCAGAGTGTCTGATTAAGGTTAACGGGTCCCTGACGGCGCCCCTTCGCTTCGGGAGAGGAGTACGGCAGGGCTGCCCCTTGTCCGGCCAACTGTATTCCGTATGCGTGGAGCCATTCCTGCGCCTCTTGCGGAGGAGGTTGTCAGGTTTGGCCCTGCGCGGACCGGACGTAGGGGTGGTCTTGTCAGCTTACGCCGACGACGTGCTCCTCATGTTCACGGACCCGGCTGACCTGCGGAGGATGCGAGAATGCCAGGCGGTGTACTCCGCCGCGTCCTCCGCCAGGATCAACTGGGCCAAGTGTTCCGGACTCCTTGTCGGTCCTTGGGAGACGGACCCCCTTCCGGAGGAGCTCAGGCCTTTCACCTGGAGCAGGACCAACCTCCTCTACTTGGGGGCCCATCTCTGCCCAGCCGAGGAATCCTGGCCGGCGAACTGGCGGGAGCTGGAGGCCAAAGTCTCCGCCCGCCTGAGTCGCTGGACAGGCCTGCTCCGAGTGCTGTCCTACAGGGCGCGAGTTCTCGTCATAAACCAGCTGGTCGCCTCCATGCTGTGGTACCGGCTGGTCCCTTTGACCCCTCCCCCTGGCTTTGTCACCGATATCCAGAGAACCCTCGTGCGGTTCTTCTGGGGCAATCGACTGCACTGGGTCCCTGCTGCGGTCCTGTATCTCCCGCTTGAGGAGGGCGGACAAGGTCTGGTGTGCCTCCGCACTCAGATAGCGACCTTCCGTCTCCAGGCCCTGCAGAGGTACCTTTACGTTGAGCCCCCTCCACAGTGGTGTGCCATGGCGACGTATTTCTTCCGCCAGTGGCACGGCCTCAATTATGACGTGCAGCTCCTGCATATCGAACTGGGGCGTGTTCCGACCGCCCTGCAGGAGTTGCCCGTCTTTTACCAGGACCTCCTCACTGTCTGGAACAAGGTCGCCTCGCGACGCAGCTCTCCCCCGTCAGGAGTAGCGGCTCTCGTGCGAGAGCCGCTGCTCAGGAATCCGCTCCTCCAGCCGTATAACTTCAGGTGGCTGGCGGAGAGGAGGGCTGTGGACGCCGGGGTGACCAGAATCGGGGACGTGCTCGATGGCGGAGGGGCGGGCTGGATGAGTCCCCGCGTGCTGGCTGAGCGCGCGGGGACGTCCGTCTGGCGCGTGGCCAAAGCCATCCTAGACCTTAGGACGGTCGTGCTCGGCCCCGAAACTGCACGCAAACTTGAGACGGCGCAGGCGTGCGGTGGGATCCCGCCCGAGCGTTCCCCTGTTCGGGCGGAATTCCACATTGGCCCAAAGCCTCAGCTCCCTCCCCTGGGTGAGGTACCCCACAGCCTGAGCCGCCTCGCGGAAATGCCCTCCGTGCCTTTTTCTACCGCACGGAGGCGTTTCCTGTGCGGGCTGCTGCTGCACACCTTCCATCACTGCCTCCTCGCCTGTCGCCCGGATACACCTTGGCGGGCCTTGTTGCCGCCGGGCGGCGGAGGTCCCCGCTGGAGGTCCCTCTACGGAGGGATCTCCCCCAATTACGTCGGGGACCTGGGGTGGAGGGTGATGCATGCAGCAGTTCCGCACAACCGTAGGGTTCACTGGTTCACGGGCTCCGAAGACTGCCCTTTCTGCAGCCTTGTGGAGTCCGTGGACCACGTCTTTGTTGTGTGTCTTAGGCTGCACTCCCTTTATGTTTTCCTGAAGAACCTTTTGTTGATGTTTTGTCTGCACTTCAGTCCCACGCTCCTGATCTACGGACACCCGGTGCGGAGAGGGGAGGGGAGGGATGGCGACCTCCTCGTGAACCTGCTCCTGGGCCTGGTGAAATGCGCCATTTACCGGTCCAGGCTGCGGGCGATCGAGGGGGCCGTCCATCCTGACTGTCTTCCCCTCTACCGCGGCTACGTTCGCGGCCAGGTGTCCCTGGAGAGGGAGCATGCGGTGTCCACGGGCGAGGTTGACGCTTTCCGCGCCCGCTGGGCACCGCAGGGGTTGGGGTGCATCATTGACCCCAATAATCACATTTTAATTTAATGTTTTTAAGTTTCCTTTGTACTTTGATTTCTGTTCGGGCTGTTCCCCCTCCTTTTTGGGGAGCTGCCCCTTTTACTTTGTCCTGATTTAATCTGAGTTTGTTTACTTGGTTTGGTTTGACCTAAAAAGAGGGCAACAGTGGCAAGTCATGTTGCAGCTTTATAGAACCTTAGTTAGGCCGCACTTGGAATATAGTGTTCAATTCTGGTTGCCACACTCCCAGAAGGATGTGGAGGCTTTGGAGAGGGTACAGAAAAGATTTACCAGGAGCAACCGCCGTCGCTCCAGTGAGAACAAACCAAGTTTCTCCAACCTCTCCTCATAGTTAATGCCCTCCATACCAGGCAACATCCTGGTAAATCTTTTCTGTACCCTCTCCAAAGCCTCCACATTCTTCTGGTAGTGTGGCAATCAGAATTGAACACGGTATTCCAAGTGCGGCCTAACTAAGGTTCTATAAAGCTGCAACATGATTTGCCACTTTTGCCTCACAGCTCCAGGGACCCGGGTTCAATTCCAGCCTTGGGTCACTGTCTGTGTGGAGTTTGTATGTTTTCCCTGTATCTGCATGGGTTTCCTCCAGGTGCTCCGGTTTCCTCCCACGGTCCGAAAGATGTGCAGGTTGGGCGGATTGACTATGCTAAATTGCCCCTTAGTGTCCCAAAATGTGTAGGTTAGGGGGATTAGCCATGGGAAATATGTGGGATTATACTCGCTGGAGTTTAGAAGGATGGGAGGGGATCTGATCAAAGTATATAAAACTTTAAAAGGGATTGATAAAGTAAATGTAGACCAAATGTTTCCTCTTTTGGGGCAATCTAGAACAAGAGGTCACAGGTATAAGTTGAGAGGTAGTAGATTTAAAACGGAGATGAGGAGGAACTACTTCTTTCAGAGGGTGGTGAATTTGTGGAACTCGCTGAGTACAATATAAAGGGAAAGACTCTTAGTACTGTGGAGGATCAGAAGGACCTTGGGGTCCGGGTCCATAGGACTCTGAAATCGGCCCCGCAGGTGGAGGAGGAGGTGGTTAAGAAGGCGTATGGTGTGCTGGCCTTTATCAATCGAGGGATTGAGTTTAGGAGTCCGGGGATAATGATGCAGCTATATAAGACCCTCGTCAGACCCCACTTGGAGTACTGTGCTCAGTTCTGGTCACCTCACTATAGGAAGGATGTGGAAAAGATTGAAAGGGTGCAGAGGAGATTTACAAGGATGTTGCCTGGATTGAGTGGCATGCCTTATGAGGATAGGCTGAGGGAGCTCGGTCTTTTCTCCTTGGAGAGACGAAGGATGAGAGGAGACCTAATAGAGGTGTATAAGATGTTGAGAGGCATAGATCGGGTGGACTCTCAGAGGCTTTTTCCCAGGGTGGAAATGTCTGCTACGAGAGGACACAGGTTTAGGGTGCTGGGGGGTAGGTGCAGGGTAGATGTTAGGGGGAAGTTTTCACACAGAGGGTGGTGGGCGAGTGGAATCGGCTGCCGTCAGTGGTGGTGGAGGCGAACTCAATAGGGTCTTTTAAGAGACTCCTGGATGAGTACATGGAGCGTAATAGGATGGAGGGTTATAGGTAGGTCTAGAAGGTAGGGATGTGTTCGGCACAACTTATGGGCCGAAGGGCCTGTTTGTGCTGTAGTTTTTCTATGTTTCTATAGTGGGGGTGGAGTTTGAATTGTTGAATGACTTCAAGAAGGAGATAGGTATATTTCTAATTTAAAAAAGGGATAAGGGTAAGTGGGGAACAGGTGGGGAGGTGGATTTGAGACCAGGGAGAGATCAGCCATGGTCTGATTGAATGGTGGAGCAGGCTTGAAAGGCTGAACTTGCCTACTTCTGCTCCTAATCCGTATGTTCCTACGTTATCCATAGAATCCCTACAGTGCAAAAGGAGGCCACTTGGTCCATTGAGTCTGCACCGACCACAATCCCACTCAGACCCTATGCACATAACCCCAGAAATTTACCCTGTTAATCCCCCTGACATAAGGGGGCAATTTAACACGGCCAATCGACCTAACCCGCACAACTTTGGGAGGAAACCAGAGCACCCGGAGGAAACCCACGCAGACACGGGGAGAACGTGCAAACTCCACACAGACAGTGACCCGAGGCCAGAGTTGAACCTGGGTTCCCTTGCGTTGTGAGGCAGCAGCGCTAACCACTGTGCCACCCCAAATGGGGATAGGGTGGGGAAGAGGTCTTGGGCAGGTTACTCTGTCAGAGAGTCAGTCCATTCAGCCCATCGAGTCTGCTCTGCCATACAGTGAGATCAGGACTGATCGGATAATCGATGGGCCTCCGGTACTGTGGGTGATCACGCTGTTTCGACGTGATAAACTATTTCATAAACTCAAATCTATCCTTTACATTCCCTGTGCCACATACATCCCCCGGGGAAGACACTGTCTCCTTTCATCATGTGCTTGATTGCATGTCAGGTACTGAGGCTGTGTTGTACTCACAAGGCACCTTCCGAATGACCCACAGGTTGACACAGATCTCGGCCAGCCAGAGGCAGGCGGCCACCGGCAATGTGTACTGCGGCCTGAATAAAATCCAGCGCTTCTCCTGCCACAGGCTCCCCAAGTAACTGGGGCCGCGGCTCCGGCCCGAGCCCGGGGGAGCCGGGCGGCCCTTCGACTTCCAGTTGGCGGCTTTCAGCATCTCTCCTCCCCATCCATCGACCAGCAGCGGGGACGGTGAATGAGCTGCTCCAACTGAACCCGGGGGGAAGGCTGGCACGTTCACCTCTCACCTTTGCACTTTCACCTACTCTACCCACAAACACTGCCCTCCACTCAAACCCTCTCAGGCTAATGTCTGACACTCCAGTTGCAAATCCCTCCCATGTTTTTTAAAAAAAACATACTTATCTCTTTATTTTTCCAAACTTACAAAAGCATATTTCACATCTGTACACAATATTACACCAAGTTTGTTCTGTTATCTACCATTTACACAACCAGGAAGGAAAAAAAGTGATCTCTTTTCCCAAAAAATACAGTAAAAAGTCTCACAACACCAGATTAAAGTCCAACAGATTTATTTGGAATCACGAGCTTTCGGAGCGCTGCTCCATGAAGGAGTTGTGAAACTTCTTACTGTGTCCACCTCAATCCAGCGCCAGCACCTCCACACCAAAAAAATACAGTAGCTTCCTATCATTGAACTGAAGGAACTGTTAACACCAACTCCAGACTTGCTATTTGATCATTGTTCAGTTTTTTGTATTAGGACATTTACAAGTTGTGCATATGTAGGTTTTCTGATTTGAATTGATTTGATTTATTATTGTCCCATGTATTGGGATACAATGAAAAGTATTGTTTCTTGCGCGCTCTGTAGGCAAAACATACCATCCATAGAGTACATAGGGGAGAAGGAAAGGAGAGGGTGCAGAATGTAGTGTTAGTCATAGCTAGGGCACAGAGAAAGATCAGCTTAATATAAGGTAGGTCTATTCAAAACTCTGATGGCAGCAGGGAAGAAGCTATTCTTGAGTCGGTTGGTATGTGACCTCAGACTTTTGTATCTTTTTCCCAACGGAACAAGGTGGAAGAGAGTATGTCTGGGGTGGGTGAGGTCCTTGATTATGCTGGCTGCTTTTCCATCTATACACAATATTATACCAAGTTTGTTCTGTTATTTACCAATAACACAACCAGGAAGGAAAAAATCTGATCTCTTTTAAAAAGAAATACAGCAGTTTACTATCATTGAACTGAAGGAACTGTTAAGCCAACTCCAGGCTTGCTATTTGATCATTGTTCAGTTCTTCACTGTTATTTATATTATGACATTTACAAGTTGTGCTGACTTATCCCAAAAACAGTAAGAAGTTTAACAACACCAGGTTAAAGTCCAACAGGTTTATTTGGTAGCAAAAGCCACACAAGCTTTCGAAGCTCTAAGCCCCTTCTTCAGGTGAGTGGGAATTCTGTTCACAAACAGAGTTTATAAAGACACAGACTCAATTTACATGAATAATGGTTGGAATGCGAATACTTACAACTAATCAAGTCTTTAAGAAACAAAACAATGGGAGTGGAGAGAGCATCAAGACAGGCTAAAAAGATGTGTATTGTCTCCAGACAAGACAGCCAGTGAAACTCTGCAGGTCCACGCAACTGTGGGCGTTACAAATAGTGTGACATGAACCCAATATCCCGGTTGAGGCCGTCCTTGTGTGTGCGGAACTTGGCTATCAGTTTCTGCTCAGCGACTCTGCGCTGTCGTGTGTCGCGAAGGCCGCCTTGGAGAACGCTTACCCGAATATCAGAGGCCGAATGCCCGTGACCGCTGAAGTGCTCCCCAACAGGAAGAGAACAGTCTTGCCTGGTGATTGTCGAGCGGTGTTCATTCATCCGTTGTCGCAGCGTCTGCATAGTTTCCCCAATGTACCATGCCTCGGGACATCCTTTCTTGCAGCGTATCAGGTAGACAATGTTGGCCGAGTTGCAAGAGTACGTACCGTGTACCTGGTGGATGGTGTTCTCACGTGAGATGATGGCATCTGTGTCGATGATCCGGCACGTCTTGCAGAGGTTGCTGTGGCAGGGTTGTGTGGTGTCTTGGTCACTGTTCTCCTGAAGGCTGGGTAGTTTGCTGCGGACAATGGTCTGTTTGAGGTTGTGCGGTTGTTTGAAGGCAAGAAGTGGGCATCCCCACACCCCCACTTCTTGCCTTCAAACAACCGCACAACCTCAAACAGACCATTGTCCGCAGCAAACTACCCAGCCTTCAGGAGAACAGTGACCAAGACACCACACAACCCTGCCACAGCAACCTCTGCAAGACGTGCCGGATCATCGACACAGATGCCATCATCTCACGTGAGAACACCATCCACCAGGTACACGGTACGTACTCTTGCAACTCGGCCAACATTGTCTACCTGATACGCTGCAAGAAAGGATGTCCCGAGGCATGGTACATTGGGGAAACTATGCAGACGCTGCGACAACGGATGAATGAACACCGCTCGACAATCACCAGGCAAGACTGTTCTCTTCCTGTTGGGGAGCACTTCAGCGGTCACGGGCATTCGGCCTCTGATATTCGGGTAAGCGTTCTCCAAGGCGGCCTTCGCGACACACGACAGCGCAGAGTCGCTGAGCAGAAACTGATAGCCAAGTTCCGCACACACAAGGACGGCCTCAACCGGGATATTGGGTTCATGTCACACTATTTGTAACGCCCACAGTTGCGTGGACCTGCAGAGTTTCACTGGCTGTCTTGTCTGGAGACAATACACATCTTTTTAGCCTGTCTTGATGCTCTCTCCACTCCCATTGTTTTGTTTCTTAAAGACTTGATTAGTTGTAAGTATTCGCATTCCAACCATTATTCATGTAAATTGAGTCTGTGTCTTTATAAACTCTGTTTGTGAACAGAATTCCCACTCACCTGAAGAAGGGGCTTAGAGCTTCGAAAGCTTGTGTGGCTTTTGCTACCAAATAAACCTGTTGGACTTTAACCTGGTGTTGTTAAACTTCTTACTGTGTTTACTCCAGTCCAATGCCGGCATCTCCACATCATTATCCCAAAAACACATTAGTTTTAGGTTTTAAGGCAATGGATATTAGTTTGAGTCCCCTTATCCAATCTTTAACATGTATAGGGTTTATTGCAAGTAGTCCATAATTTAAAATGTAAAGGAGAAGGCCGGGTGGGGGGGAGGGGGTTGTGATGGAGATAACATTTCAGGTCAATCACCAGAACGGGAATGGCGCATTGAATTAGCACTACCTCACAAGTGAAGAAAAAATACCATTTATGAACAAATGCTATTCCTGTGTTTTAATTTTTACAATAGGAGAGGAAAATCAAGAGGTATTCTTAAATATCATTCCTTTGTCCAAAATCTTGCTCGATTCCCGGCTTGGGTCACTGTCTGTGTGGAGTCTGCATGTTCTCCCTGTGTTTACCCCTTCTGCACAGGCTTGGAGGGCTGAAGGGTCTGTTCCTATGCTGCACTGTTCTTTGTTCTTTGTCTGCGTGGGTTTCCTCCGGGTGCTCCGGTTTCCTCCCACAGTCCGAAAGACGTGCTGGTTAGGTGCATTGGCCAAGCTAAATTCTCCCTCAGTGTACCCGAACAGGCGCCGGAGTGTGGCGACTAGGTGATTTTCACAGTAACTTCATTGCAGTGTTAATGTGAGCCAACTTGTGATACTAATAAATAAACTTTGAAAAACTGTGCTTTTTTTAGAAAACAAGTCTAAGAAATCCAGGTCTCGGAAATCTATTGTCACCAGTTTTCCCTCCTGGTTGTGTTGCTGGTAAATAACAGAACAAAATATTGTGTGTGGATGTGGAACATACTTTCACTAGGATGGGTTGGAGCTGCAGGCTGGGGTGGGAACTGTTGTTCTTCGCCGCGGATTTCCAGCGGACACTGTTTGGGGGGGGGACTCTGGTGGGCGCAATGGATTGGCTGGCGCCAGGTTCCAAAGCTGTTTGAACTTTCCGCCTGTCAGAGTTTGGTAACCGCCGCAGCTCGAGCCGCTTCAGTGAAGCTGCTCCAATTCACAGACATTGCAAACTCCGGGAGGATCCACATGCTGCAGACTGAGGAGAGGGAGAGCCACTGGAGTGGGAGCCCCACTGGATTGAGAGCCACTGGGGTGTGAGCCCCACTGGATTGAGAGCCACTGGGGTGTGAGCCCCACTGGATTGAGAGCCACTGGGGTGTGAGCCCCGCTGGATTGAGAGCCACTGGGGTGTGAGCCCCGCTGGATTGAGAGCCACTGGGGTGTGAGCCCCGCTGGATAGAGAGCCACTGGAGTGTGAGCCAGTGAGCCACGCATTGAGAGCCACTGGAGTGTGAGCTTGGACATCAGGACAACTGAACCAGGGCAAACAGCCGAGACAGAGCAACCTGTGTCTGCACCTGTGGCAATACCAAAGCGTAACCTGTTATTTTCCTTTAAAAGGATTTGATGCAACAACCTAGGATTACAGGAGATCAGAGTACAGCTTGACCAGAACGAAAGGGGCCCTTGACCTAGAAATAACACGAGTGAGAGCAGCAAATTGACTTCTGGTGCATGAGAGAAAAGGGCCAGATACATCCTGGGTAGACCAACAGTACACAGTCATCAGATACAACCTTATTGTCTGGTGGGGACACTGTACTGCCAGGGTTAAGTGCGAGAAAAGGGGATTGACACGACCTCGGCTGGGAAAATAAGAGAAAGGGACCTGATCCAACTTGGATTGGGACATTAGAGCCCAAGTTTTGGGTGAGGGATTGAAGCTGAACAAACTTTTAACCATCTGAAGATTCCTTTAGAAAATGGATCATTTGCCAAGTAGTAACTTGCGATATAAGGATCAGGATTACTGGGATGAACGCTATCGCCACGAGGAGACCTTTGAGTGGTTTGGGGCATTTTCCCGCTTCGAACATTTGCTGAAGGAGGAGATTAGAAGTGATGAAACCATCCTGATCCTGGGTATGTTCTCAACTCAAAAGTTTCAAGTCACCCCATGGTGGGATTTTTTACAAAGCGGAAAGAACATTTTGAGTTAAATGTTGATTTGTCCATGACAATTAAGGTTTCAAAAATTACCAAACAATTTTAAGAGGCTGAATAAGCTAAGGTTGTTTCATAAAAACGAAATACTGCAGTTGCTGGAAATCTGAAATAAAAACAGAAAATGCAGGAAATACTACTCCACAGGTATGATAGTATCTGTGGAGAGAGCAATAGAGTTAATGTTTCATGCCTTTGCCCTTTCATCAGAACTGGGAAAGGTTAGAAATGTATCCTACCCCCTTTCATTTGCTCAAATCCCTTTACATTTCTAACCTTTCATTTCAGAGAGAATAATCTGTGCTGTAATTTTTTTTGATTTGATTTATTATTGTCATGTATTGGTATACAGTGAAAAGTATTGTTTCTTGCAGTCTATACAGACAAAGCATACTGTACATAGAGAAGGAAAGAAGAGAGTGCAGAACGTAGTGTTACATTCATAGCCAGGGTGTAGAGCAAGATCAACTTAATGCGAGGTAGGTCCATTCACAAGTCTGATGGCAGCAGGGAAGAAGCTGTTCTTCAGTCAGTTGGTACCTGACCTCAGACTCTTGTATCTTTTTCCCAACGGAAGAAGGTGGAAGAGAGTATTTCTGGGGTGCGTGGGGTCCTTAATTGTGCTGGCTGCTTTTCCGAGTTAGCAGGAAGTGTAGACAGTGTCAATGGATGGGAGGCTGGTTTGAGTAATGGACTGGGCTTCGTTCACAACCCTTTATAATTTCTTGTGGTCTTGGACAGAGCAGGAGCCATACCGAACTGTGATACAACCAGAAAGAATGCCTTCTATGGTGCTATTGTGGAGTTATAAGGAGAGGCTGAATAGACTGGGACTTTTTTCTCTGGAGCGTAGGAGGCTGAGGGGTGACCTTATAGAGATCTATAAAATAATGAGGGGCATAGACAAGGTAGATAGTCAATATCTTTTCCCAAAGGTAGGGGAGTCTAAAACTAGAGGGCATTGGTTTAAGGTGAGAGGGGAGAAATACAAAAGTGTCCAGAGGGGCAATTTTTTCACACAGAGGGTGGTGAGTGTCTGGAACAAGCTGCCAGATGTAGGAGTAGAGGCGGGTACACTTTTATCTTTTAAAAAGCATTTAGATAGTTACATGGGTACGATGGGTATAGAGGGATATGGGCCAAATGCGGGCAATTGGGATTAGCTTAGGGGTTTTAAAAAAATAACGGGCGGCATCGACAAGTTGGGTCGAAGGGCCTGTTTCCATGCTGTAAACCTCTATGACTCTTTGACTCTATCTCTAAAAGTTGGTGAGAGTCGTAGCGGACACGCCAAATTTCCTCAGTCTTCTGTCCTCTGAGAAAGTATAGTAAATATTAGGCTGTATCAGGCTGCTCCCCTGATCGTGTTATTCCAGATCACTGGTAAAATTCCACAACCCTTTCTGTCCAAGATTGTTATGCACTTGGGTATTTTTACTTTTAAGAAATTATATCTATCAATATTTTAAAAATAATATTTAAAAAGGGAGGTACAGAGAAAACAGGGAATTGTAGGCCAGTAAGGCCTGATGTCAGTAGTGGGGAAAATTCGAGAATCTATTATCAAAGATTTTATAGCAAAACACCTGGAAAACAGTGGCAGGATTGGACAGAGTCAGCATGGATTTGTGAAAGAAAAATCATGCTTGACAAATGTACTGGGATTCTTCAAAGATGTAACGAGTAGAGGGGGAGTCAGTGGTTATGGTTCATTAGGACTTTCAGAAGGCTTTCAACGAAGTCCCACATAAGAGATTGTGTAAGATTAAAGCACATGGGATTGAGGGTAGTGCATTGAGATGAATAGAAAACTGGTTGGCAGATAGGAAGTGAAGAGAATGAATAAACGGGTCTTTTTCCAAATAGCAAGCAGTGGCTTGTGGGATACCACAGGGATCAGTGCTGGGACCCCAGCTACTCGCTATATATCACTATATATATATATATATATATATTAATAGGTCGGACACTAGTAAATTCTGTGGAACAAAGGGACCTTGGCGTGTTAGTCCACAGATCTCTGAAAGCAGAAGGGCATGTTCGGGTGGTGAAAAAGACATCTGGGACACTTGCCTTTATCAGTCGAGGCATAGACTACAGAAGCAGGGAAGTCATGTTGGAGTTATATAGAACTTTGAGGCCACAGCTGGATTCTATGTGCAGTTCTGGTCGCCACATTACCGGAAGGATGTGATTGCACTGGAGGGGGTGCAGAGGAGGTTCATCAGGATGCTGCCTGGGATGGAACGTCGAAGTAATGAAGAGAGGTTGCGTAAACTTCGGTTGTTTTCGTTGGAGCAGAGAAGACTGAGGGGTGACCTGATTGAGATGTACAAGATTATGAGAGACATGGACAGAGTGGATAAGGAGCAGCTATTCCCCATAGCTGATGGGTCAGTCACGAGGGGACATAGGTTCAAGATGAGGGGCAGGAGGTTTAGGGGGATGAAAAACCTTTTTACCCAGAGGGTGGTGATGGTGCTGCTTGGGAGGGTGGTAGAGATGGGTTGCCTCACATTCTTTAAAATGTATCTGAATGAACACTTGGCACATCATAACATTCAGGGCCAAGTGCTGGCAGATGGAATTAGATGGAAGTTCAGATGTTTCTAATATGTTGGTGTGGACTCGATGGGCTGAAGGGCCTCTTCTGCGCTATATGGTTCTGTGATTCTATGATTAATGATTTAGATGAGGGAATTAAATATATCTCCAAATTCGCAGATGACACAAAGCTGGGTGGGAGGGGGAGCTGTGAGGAGGATGCAGAGATGCTTCAGTGATTTGGACAAGTTGAATGAGTGGACAAATGATTGGCAGATGCAGGTATATATCTGAACAGCCATAAATTAAGAGAGGAGAATACAACGAGACCTAGGTGTCCGCATACACCAGTCACTGAAGGTAATGAAGGAGGAAATTTTCCAGAAAACCATATTTGTATCATCAAACATATTTACATATTGGACTAATTGGCACCACTCATAACGGGCCAACAATGCAGAGGGGCACCCCCGGATGGATATTCGATCGGGTCCCCCCCTGCACAGCTGAGAGACTCACGAATTTCAGAAACTACGGAAGATCCCTAATCTGCCTAGCAACAGCGCGCAGCTGCATTTTAAACTGGCCAAGGACGATCAAGATCCCTATGAAACGAGACATAGAGTGGGTTATCAAAACCAAGCTATCACTGAAATATTACCAATTCGGCCAAGGCAGACATAAAAATCTGATAAACTAAGAGATAAGGATAAAAGGTTAAGAATGAAATACTCCAGACACCCAACAGGACAGGATGACATTAACACTCAATCTCACAAGCAGGAAACACAGACACGGAACAATAGGATCAATTCAAATAAGAGGACACATAGAGATGATAATGGGAAACGCATTTAGACACCGGGGCAGGACCAAGTAATCCCATTAACACGAACACACACCATACAAATGCTAATCGATGAAACTTCCGAGGGACTTTTGAAACTGACAGACCACTTTATACATTGTGTAAAAAAGCATAATCAAATGTTCCCGCGCGAATTTGGATCCCTATAAAGATCCAGAGCTGATGTGATTTAATTGAGATCAACGTGGCCAAGCCACTGTTTCTGAGCTGGCTACGGGGGTCTCCCTGGGATCCCAGTAATTGTACAATAAAGACACGCTTTGAACCTTGATTTGCGACTCAACTTCTATTCTGCACTGGTAAGGGATATTTCCCTACAACAGTAAGCATGCAGGTGCAGCAGGTAGTTTTAAAAAAAGGCAAATGGTATGTTGGCCTGCATAGCAAGTGGATTTGAATATAGCAAGGATATCTTGATTCAATTATACAGGGCCTTGGTGACATCACACCTGGAATAGTGTGTGCAGTTTTGGTCTTGTTCTAGAGAGAGTGTAGAGAAGGTTTACCAGACTGATTCTTGGCATGGCAGGACTGACGTATGAGAAGAGATTGAGTTGGTTAGGATTGTATTCGCTGGAGTTCAGAAGAATGAGGAGGGAATTTCATAGAAACCTATAAAATTCTAGCAGGACTAGACAAGATAGATGCAACAAGGATGTTCCTGATGTGTGGGATGTCCAGAACCAGGGCTCACAGTCTGAGGATACAGGGTAGACTGTTTAGGACAGAGATGAGGAGAAATCTCTTCACCCAGAAAGTGGTCAGCCTATGGAATTCGCTACCACAGGAAGTAGTTGAGGACAAAACACTGAATGTGTTTAGTAACGCTTTAGTAAAGCGTTTGACAAAGTCCCTCATGGTAGGCTAGTGAAAAAGGTTGGATCTCATGGGATAAAGGGGGAGGTGGCTAGATGGGTGGAGAACTGGCTTGGTCATAGAAGACAGAGGGTGGTAGTGGAAGGGTCTTTTTCCGGCTGGAGGCCTGTGACTAGTGGTGTTCCGCAGGGCTCTGTATTGGGACCTCTGCTGTTTGTGATTTATATAAATGATCTGGAAGAAGGAGTAACTGGGGTGATCAGTAAGTTTGCGGACGACACAAAACTGGCAGGACTTGCAGATAGTGAGGAACATTGTCAGAGGCTACAGAAGGATATAGATAGGCTGGAAATTTGGGCAAGGAAATGGCAGATGGAGTTCAATCCTGATAAATGCGAAGTGATGCATTTTGGTGGGAATAATGTAGGGAGGAGCTACACGATAAATGGAAGAACCATAAAGGGTGTAGAGACGCAGAGGGACCTGGGTGTGCAAGTCCACAGATCTTTGAAGGTGACGTCACAGGTGGAGAAGGTGGTGAAGAAGGCATATGGCATGCTTGCCTTTATAGGACGGGGCATAGCGTATAAGAGTTGGGGTCTGATGTTGCAGATGTATAGAACGTTGGTTCGGCCGCATTTGGAATACTGCGTCCAGTTCTGGTCGCCACACTACCAGAAGGACGTGGAGGCTTTGGAGAGAGTACAGAGGAGGTTTACCAGGATGTTGCCTGGTATGGAGGGGCTTGGTTATGAGGAGAGATTGGGGAAACTGGGGTTGTTCTCCTTGGAAAGACGGAGGATGAGGGGAGACTTAATAGAGGTGTATAAAATTATGAAAGGCATAGATAGGGTGAACGGTGGGAAGCTTTTCCCCGGGTCGGTGGTGACGTTCACGAGGGGTCATAGGTTCAAGGTGAAGGGGGGGAGGTTTAACACAGATATAAGAAGGACATATTTTACACAGAGGGTCGTGGGGGCCTGGAATGTGTTGCCGGGCAAGGTGGTGGAGGCGGACACACTGGGAACGTTTAAGACTTATCTAGACAGCTATATGAACGGAGTGGGAATGGAGGGATACAAAAGAGTGGTCTAGTTTGGACCAGGGAGCGGCGCGGGCTAATTGTCTCGTTTCAAGGCTTCATTCTATGATCATCTTGCTGGTGCCAGTACAGAGCGAGACTGCGGATAGTTGGGAACCTGTCTCGGGGGCAGGGAATTCATATGGTGTTCGTGGAAGTGGAAATGACTAGGGTTGGGAAGCATTTTCCGATCAGGGCCATTGTGATCTCCTGGACTCGTTTCGATCGCCTCAGGGGGTCGGAGAGGAATTTCCCAGATTTTTTTTCCCCATATTGGCCCTGGGGTTTTCACTCTGGGTTTTCGCCTCTCCCTGGAGATCACATGGTCTGGAATGGGGGGGTGGGGGTGAGTTAATAGGTTGTAATGAACAAAGCATCGTAGCTGTGAGGGACAGCTCGGTGGATAGGATATTGGTATGTAGATAGGCTGGAAAATTGGGCGGGGATCCTGGTTTCAGGATTCAATCCTGGACCGGGGAGCGGCGCGGGCTTGGAGGGCCGAAGGGCCTGTTCCTGTGCTGTATTGTTCTTTGTTTTCAAGAAGCAGTTAGATACAGCACTTGAGGTGAAGGGGATCATAGGATGGTGGTGGTGGTGGGGGGGGGGGGGGGGGGGTGGTGGTGGCATCAGGTTATTGATTTGGATGATCAGTCATGATCACAATGAATGGTGGAGCAGGCTTGAAAGGCCCAATGGCCTTCTGCTCCTATTTTGTATATTTCGATGAACACCCGTGGGTAGGCCAAGTATTTTGACCTCATATAATGCTGCAATGTATTTGATCGTGAATTATGTCAGCAACAAGAAACAAAGTTGTTTTGGAGCATGTGGTGACATATGACACTGACGCGCTGTTGGGATTGCTTCAAAACAACAACTTGTACTTGTATAGCACCTTTTTCAATGGTGCTTCACAGGAGTATAATAAAACACAATTTGACATTAAGTCACAGAAGGACATATTGGAGAAAGCCTAAAGCTATGTTACTGTTAGGTTTAAAGGAACATCTTAAAGGAGGCAACGCAAGTAGAAGTTTGGAAAGGTTTAAAGAGGAAATTTCAGAGATTAGGGCTTTGGCAATTGAAGGCTTGATGCCAATGGTGGAATGATAAAACGGGGATGCTCAAGAGGGCAAAATTGGAGAGACATGATGATCTTTGAGGATTATATGGCTGATGAAGATTACATAGCTAGGAAGGATGAGAGAGTTGAGAGATTTGAAAACGCGGATGAAAATTTTAACAATAACTCTACTTAACTGGGAGTCATTGTAGATTAGTGAGCACAGTGGTATTGGTGAATGGAACTTTGTGCAAGTTAGGATATGAATAGCAGAGTTTTCGATGAGCTCAGACTTGTGGAAGATACAATATGGAATGCTGGCCAGTGATCCATTGGAATAGTCAAGTCTAGAGGTATCAAAAACATAAATGAGGGCTTCAACAGAGATAAACTAAGGCAGGGGCAGACCTGAACAATGTAACAAGAGGTGGAAATAGGGGATCTTTGTGATGGAGCAGATATAAGCTTGGAAGAGCAACTTGGGGGTCAAATATGACACAAAGGTTGTATAGTTCTATCGAACCACTTTGTTGCTTTCTCTGTCAACTTTTTCCCTTTGCTGTGTTTCTAAAGTAAGTTTTGACAGAGCATGTACAATAAAACAAATGTTGACTTGTTTTCTGTCCGTAAGATAGACCTTTGGAACTTGAATAAGGTGACCCTAAACATAATTTTAGGCGGCACGGTAGCACAGTGGTTAGCACTGCTGCTTCACAGCTCCAGGGATCTGGGTTCGATTCCCGACTTGGGTCACTGTCTGTGTGGAGTTTGCACATTCTCCTCGTGGCTGCGTGGGTTTCCTCCAGGTGCTCCGGTTTCCTCCCACAGTCCAAAGATGTGCGGGTTAGGTTGATTGGCCATGCTAAAATTGCCCCTTAGTGTCCTGGGATGCGTAGATTAGAGGGATTAGTGAGTAAAATATGTAGGGATATGGGGGTAGGGCCTGGGTGGGATTGTGGTCGGTGCAGACTCGATGGGCCGAATGGCCTCTTTCTGTACTGTAGGGTTTCTATGATTTCTTTATAATAAGGGTTCCTGAAAATAAGATTTTAGAATTGCCAGAATTCACTGTTCATAGATTTTAATTTTTATAAGTGCTTGGTTTGTAAATGTAATGGGAAATGCATGGGGAAAAAGTAATGGTGAAAGTTGGTCAAACTCTATACAAATAATATTCAAAGCAAAGTTTGTTTATTAGTCACAAGTAGATTTACATTTACTGTGAAAATTCCCTAGTCGCCACACTCCGGCGCCTGTTCGGGTACACTGAGGGAAAATTTAGCATGGCCAATCCACCTAACCAGCATATCTTTTGGACTGTGGGAGGAAATCGGAGCATCCGGAGGAAACCCACGCAGACACGGGGAGAACATGCAAACTCCGCACAGACAGTGACCTGAGCCAGAAATTGAACCCAGGTTCCTGGCGCTGTGAGGCCGCAGTGCTGACCACTATGCCACGTGCCGTCCAATATCACAACAAGTGGAGTCAGCATGTCTTGGAAGTTGGATGTATAATTACACTACTAGACCTACTCCCACTGCCGGATTTGCTTGTTTGCCGAGATTCAGTAAGTTACATTTGGACAGCTGCAGTTGAGGCATAAATTGTTGAGGAAGGGAGCGTTTAGCTTGGTTTTTGTGTAGTTTGCTGTGCTAGATTTTTTTTAGTTTTTTGATTCAACAGTATTTATTGTAGACAGAGAAATCTCAGACCTAGACAAACTGACTCAGTCCCAATTGAAAGGAGAATGTGTACTAGCCAGTAGCATAGGGAGAAACATGAAAAATTCTATACATTTTGATCACTTTCCTGATCATGAGGAAATGGCTAAATTAAAGGGAGTACTTCCTCCTTGTCCTTGCTTATCTCTCTTCCTCCAGTTTACTTTCTCAAAGAGGGCGTCTTCTATTTTTTTGGTTCTACCAATTCTCAGCACCGCTCCCCATACCAGCTTTCTCTTACCTAATCGATTTCTCTCTCTAGCTCATTTTTATGAATTTCTATGCCCATGGAGGGATGGCAACAAGGTACGGGAATTGAACCTACACTGTTGATGTCGCTCTGCATCATGAATCAGCTGTCCAGCTACCTGGGCACTTGCTGAACAATCTCCAGTGTGCTAAGAATTATACTACCAATCCATTTAAGATTATCAGTTGGGCTCGCAATGTAGCTCGCTTGCGCTTGCTAAAAGCTATGAATATTCATATGCAGAGCCTGGTCCTCTGCAGGGATAAAGGATATGGGTGGAGTTTATATATAAAAAAAGGCAATCACTTTGCTGCCTCCCAGAGGGAGATGGAGGAGCAGATATGTTGGCAAATCACAGAGAGATGCGAGAGGATTTCAACTTTGCCAATATTAACTGGAATCTCCTTAGTGTGAAAGGATTAGACGGGGTGGAATTTTTAAAGTGCATCCGGGAGAGCTTTTTGTGCCAGTATGTAGATAGTCCTACTATGGATGGGATGGTTCTAGACCTAATCCCAGGGAATGAAACTGGGCAAGTGGTCAAAGTGTCAGTGGGCAAGCAGTTTGGGAATAGTGACTTTAAGTCTGTAAGTTTCAAAGTCATTGTGGAAAGGGATAACGATTGTCCAGAAATCCAGTGTCTGAATTGGGGGAAGGCCGATTTCAATATCATTAGACAGGATCTGGCAAACGTAAGCTGGGAGCAACTACTTTCGGGTAAATCTACTTTCTGAAAGTGGGAGTCTTTTAAAAGTGAAATAGTGAGCGTTCAAGGCCAACGTTTTCCTCTAAAAGTGAAGGGAAAGGGCACCAAGTCCAGGAAACCCTGGATGTCAAGGAATATCGAGGGTTTAATAAAGAAAAAAAGGAAGCATATGATAGCTGTAGAACACTAAAACAGGGAAGGCCCTTCAGGAGTATAGAGAGTGTAGGGGGTGTTTACAAAATAAATTAGGAGGGTAAAGAGGGGCCACAAAATATCATTGGCAGATAAGATTAAGGAAAACTCCAAGGCAATTTATAAGTATATTAAGAGCAAGAGGATGAGTGGGGCTCATTGGAGACCAAAGGGGCAATCTGTGCTGTGGGTGAGGTCTTAAATGAATATTTTTAATCGATATTCACTGAGAAAGACATTGTAGCTGGAGATTTTCATTTAGGATGATGAAGTTCTGGAGCATGTTAAGATTAACGAGGAGGAGGTATTAGATGTTTTAGCAGGCATAAAGGTGCATAAATCCCCAGGGCCTCATGAGATGTATCCCAGGCCGCTAAGGGACGCAAGGGAAGAGATTGCAGTTGGCCCTGCCGAAGGTATTTTAAGTCTTCTCTGGTCATGGGTTAAGTGCCAAGTGACTGGACAATAGCTAATGTGGTACCTTTATTCAAGAAGGGCAGCAGGGGTAAGCCAGGCAATTACAGGCCAGTTCGTGTAATGTCAGTGGTAGACAAATTATTGGAAAAAAATCTGAAGATCAGGATTAATCAACATGTGGAACGACCAGGATCAGTCAGGAATAGTCAGTGCGGATTTGTTGGAGGGAGACCCTGTCTAACTAATTTAATTGAGCTTTCGGAAAGGTATCCAAATACATTGATGAGGGTAGCACAGTTGATGTGGTTTACATGAACTTCAGTGAAACCTTTGACAAGGTCCCACATGAAAGGATGGCATCCAGGGCAAGTTGGCAAATTGGATCCAAAATTGGCTTATTAATAGGAGGCAAAGGTGATGATGAAGGGTTGCTTTTGTGATTGGAAGCTTGTGACGAGCAGCGTACCACAGGAATCGGTGCTGGGACCCTTGATGTTTGTTGTATACATTAACTACTTGGATGTGAAATTAGATGGTATAATTAGTAAGTTTGCAGATGACACGAAAATTGGTGCTGTTGTTGATAGTGAGGGGGATAGCCTTAGGCTACAGACTGCTATTGATCAGCTAGTAAGTTGGGCAGAGCAATGGCTTTGCAATTTAGTCCTGAAAAGTGTGAGTTGATGCATTTTGGGAGGTCTCAAAAGGGTAGGATATGCACATTGAACGGTTGGTCCCTAGGGAGTATTGAAGATTAAAGTAACCTTGGTGTACAAGTCCATATATATCTGAAGCTGACAGCACAGGTAGATAGGGTGGTGAAGAAGGCATACGGAATGCTTGCCTTCATTAGCCAGGGCATGTGTTTACCCCAGTCCAACGCCGGCATCTCCACATCATAAAATATGGGAGCAGGGAGGTCTTGATACAACTTTATAAAACATTGGTTAGGCCACAGATGGCATATTGTGTGCAGTTCTGGTCGCCACATCAGAAGGACATGATTGCACTGAAGAGGATGTAGAGGAGATTCAACAGGATGTTACCCGGGATGGAAAGTTTCAGTTATGAGGAGAGACTGAATAGGCTGGGTCTGTTTTCCCTGGAGCAGAGGCGGCTGAGGGGGTACAGCTAGAGGTATACAAAATTATGAGAGGCACAGAGTAGATCATGAGAATCTTTTCCCTATGGCAGAGGTGTCTAAAACTAGAGGGCTTAGGTTTAAGGTGAGGAGTAAGTGGTTTAGCGGGGATCTGAGGGGGAAAAAAATTCACTCAGAGGGTGGTGGAAATATGGAACACGCTGCCTGAGAGGGTGATGGAAGCAGGAACTCTCAACATCTCAAAGCATCTGGACGAGCGCTTAATCACCAAGGCATAATAGGCTATGGATCAAGTGCTGGTAAATGAGATGAATATAGATTGGTATTTGATGGCTGACATAGACTTGGTGGGTTGAAGGGCCTGTTTATGTGCTGTATGACTATGATTTCTCTATGATCTCTAGAAGGTAGTTACTGATACAAAGAACTGTCGTCAAACATTCCTTTTCTAGGAAATCACACAATTTCAGCTACTTGATCAGCACGGCTCTTGAAAGGGGACAGCTGTTTGTCTGTTTGGAGTGCAATTATTTTAATTGATGGGGAAAAATGGTCTAAATGCAAAGGCCTGGTGGTTTACTGGAAATCACCTGACAGAGGAGTTTAAATTCTGAACTTGTTTTTGAGCTCTGTGTGTTTTGGAGAATAAGCCCTAACTCACTCACTCAGTCCCTCTCTCCCTTGCCTCGAACTCTGTGTGTGGTTATCAACCTGTAACATGAATTCTCCATGAGTATAATGCGTCAGTATTTGGAAACCTGCAAAGCTTAGACAAGAAGAATAGATTCATCTCTATAATCACTTCCATGCTGAACCTTGTTAGTGAGAACCTCCAGATATCTGCTGGGACCAGTTTTCACATGAGGTAACTCCAGATCGACAGCATCAAAATCCTTCAAACTTTATCCTTTGCTTTATAAAGCCTATCCAGCCTATCTCTGCGGTGACCCTATCTGTTTGTCCTTTGTTTGTGTGTGTGCACATGCATATGCATGCTGGGGTATTTTTAAAAAGGGATAGATATCCTTCCAGAGTGCAGTTTTTGGTGTGTACCAGTTCTTGTTACTTTTTTAAAAAAGTTTTTTAAAATAATAATCCAATTATTTTAATTTGTTGAAAGGGTCTAAGTAGCAAAGGTAAGCAATTGGTCATTTTGGTGAGTGAATCAAACTTCTAAACTAATGGTGTGACCTACAAAGTAGTGGGGTTAGATAAATTGTGCACTCCTCCCATCCCAGAGGTAACACAATACACCATATTTGCAATATATGGTGTATTGTGCTGAAATGTGGACCTTGAGAAAAGTGGACATACATAGTTGTGAAATCTTATTCTGGCGAAGGATGGAGCATGCCAGATTGAAAGAACACAAAAGCAATAAAGAGGTTCTTTGGATGATGGAGGAGGAATGGTTGTTGATCAACATCAAGAAAAAGCCACGAGGTTGAATAGACCGTATTTTAAGGCATGAGAATTTGCTGAAGGAGGTGATTGAAAGAAGATTAGAGAAATAGAAGCCAAGAGAATGATGATGTTGTCCAACTTGAAATTGAAAATGGGAGGTACCTATGAGCGATTGAAGGGGAAGGCACAAGACCGCGAGCCATGGACCTTTCCTGCAGCAGATCACTACTAAGAGAGAATAAACCTTTGGGAAAATGTATTTCTAAAAGTTGCAGCTTTAAATAGGTTTGTAAAAGTGATTGCAACTTTTTAGCTTTGACATTAGAGGGCACTCATGCAATTCAGAAAAAAATGTTTCACATTTCTTCCATCTGTATTATAGGATCTTGTTCTGTTTCTAGAATTCTTTCTGTTTTTCATCTCTCCGAGGTCAATGCTACATATTTTGCTATATTTATACAGCACAGGGTATCTGGATTTGGAGACAAATGGAAATACTATTTGGTGCCCTATGAACAAAGGCTGAGGTTCATTTGAGTTGGGGTATTTAACCTAAAGGTGAAATACACTTGTACTGCCACCAGGGGCCAACATTGTACATATTTACAAATCTTCCCGGAGACATGGCTACTTGTAAAATGTATTGTATCCCTTGGCATAGGTTTTTCAACAGATGGATTTAGGTTTAGTTGTTATGATTCAAGTGTGCGGTTTAACATGGTTTATTAAGTCCAAAAATATAACAACAGTTTAGAAGTGCTCAGTTGTGTGTAGATATAATATTTTTTAGAAATGCAAAAATTGAAGGAATGCTGAATCAGCAAAAGTAAAGATCCAGGCAATGAAAATGCTTCAGTGGTTCTCTTAGTATATTTTCTGAAGAGAAGTTTGATTGCATTCATCTGAATGTGTAAGTAAAATGCTTGAAAAGCACTCCAAGGCAGGCCTACTCTCGGCTAAAAGAAACTCTTAGAAATAAATGCTTGAATCTTGTAAAACAATGATTGGAGTGTTTATTAGTGGTTTTTCGACAACTGAAATTTTCTCCTATCTAGACTGGAAATGAATGTTCTATGAAATGGAAAATCAATATCCAAAATTTGTATTCGGCAGTAGAGCACAGTGGTTAGCACTGCTGCTTCACAGCTCCAGGGTCCCGGGTTCGATTCCCAGCTCGGGTCACTGTCTGTGTGGAGTTTGCACATTCTCCTCGTGTCTGCGTGGGTTTCCTCCGGGTGCTCCAGTTTCCTCCCACATCCAAAGATGTGCAGGTTAGGTTGATTGGCCAGGTTAAAAATTGCCCCTTAGAATCCTGGGATGCGTAGATTAGTGGGTAAATATGTGGGGGTAGGGCCTGGGTGGGATTGTGGTCGGTGCAGACTCGATGGGCCGAATGGCCTCCTTCTGCACTGTAGGGTTTCTATGATTTCTATGATTTCTAGAGCCTGTTTGTTTTGTGCGGCATGTAGCATGTCACCAGAGCTAGTAGTTTGATAATACAAACAGAAAATGCTGGCAAAACTCAGCGGGTCTGGCAGCATCTGTGGAGAGAGAAAACAGAGTTAACATTTCAAGTCCGTATGACTCTTCAGAGCATCTGCAGTATTTTGCTTTTATAATAATTGTTTGATAATCGTGGCAAACAACATACATAGAATGCGCAACCAAACCAAAGAAAAGATCTTGGAGAATTTGACAAAATTAGCATCTATATTTGTATTTTTAATAGCCTTGAAGTAAGAAGCCCAAACCTTGGTACCAACAGCACTTCAACTTGAGAGGGAGACAGTGTTAATAAGCAGTGATAGATGATATGCTGGCTGCCATCTCAGAACCTTGTCAAATGTTGACCTGTAAATGAAAAAGTACAAAATACAATAAAATGTTCCTTAAATCACTCAATTCTACTGCTTCCATATCCATTTTTCCTGTTGCAACTTACTTGTTGAAACTGTTCACTGGTGTTTCCGGGAAACTTTTGCATAAAATGAACATTTTGGGCAACAGCATCATTAATTCATGCCAGTCTATATTATGTGTCAGTACATCACATTGAGGAAAGTCCACTAAGTTACTTACAGTTACATACTGAAATCAGTCAGCTAAAAGGTACTGTATTTGAAAAATCTGGAAAGGAACATCTGGGTCCAGTTCAGCTCAGATAAGTGAGATGAAGTTCTTGTTAATAGAGAATTGGATTGTACCAGGGTTGAAATGAAACTGGGTCTAAAGTGCTGGGAACCCCTGATAAAATGTGTTCCCAAAGGTGATTTTTCTTGAAAAAAAAACCGAAGCTTGAAAACCATCTTTGGTTAAAGTCCCCAGATCCTCACTTCAAGGAGTGGTCATGTATGAAAAACCCTCAAAGCCTCAAACAGTTCTTATGTGGCAGTGGTTCTTTATTTCCTTGGTTTCAGTGACTCACATAGCTTGTGAATTTGTCATAAAGCATCTGTTTCCCTCGCCCATTTTTCTTTAACTCTTTGACCACCCCTGTGCTGTTAGTTTACCTCCTGATACTAAATCCTTGCAATAAACTTGGCTTATTTGTCACTGGGGGGCACTGCTGCCTCACACCGCCAGGGACCCAGGTTCGATTCCCAACTTGGGTCACTGTCGGTGCAGAGTCTGCACATTCTCCCCGTGTCAGTGTGGGTCTCCTCTGGGTGTTCCGGTTTCCACCCACAGTCTGAAAGACGTGCTGGTTAGGTGCATTGGCCATGCTCAATTCTCCCTCAGTGTACCCGAACAGGCGCCGGGGTGTGGCAAATTGGGGATTTTCATAGTAACTTCATTGCAGTGTTAATGTAAGCCTACTTATGACACTAATAATTAAACTTAAATTGTCTCAAGCTGAACCTGAACTTTTGCATCTTGTTATACCTAGAGGTGAACTTCAACCCCTCATTCTAATCGCTACCTGAGAGCTTATCTCCACCTCCGCAGTTTATGAGCTCCTCCGCCACTGAAGCCCTCATCTGTGCTTTGGTCATTTTTAGGCTTCATCTTTTCAATATTCTTGTTGCTAAACTCAGATGCTGCATCCTTCAAACACTCTTCTCCAAAAAATAGTTCTTCTTGTCCATCATACTTTGTTGACTTCTACTAACTACCTGTCCTACCAATGCATCAAATTTATTATCTTCATCTTCAAACCCTTCCATAACCTCACCCACTATCTCTGAAATCACCTACAGCTTTAAATCACTTGCATTGGTCTTTAGAGTATTGCTCTTTCTTTGCCTTACATTTCAGTTGTCTTGACTTTTCACAGTGGAAGTCCACCTCCAGCTTGACATCTCTCCCACCTTTTGTAAAATCCCTGTCAAAACACCATCCTTTTGAAAGTTTTTAATTTCCAATCTCTCCCTCTGTGACTTAGGAAAAGTTAGAGCAACAAACATTATTTGTGATGCAAAATTGGATTTTTCATGTTAAAGGTGCAATATAAATTTAAAGTACTGCTTTGTTCTTAACATCACATTTCTTTAACAATATACGTGTGTGTGAAGATCAATCAGGTGGCTCCAGTGGTCTTGACTTGATTTTTTTGTCTCAAGGTGAATCGGAATAGGCTTTCTGATTCCTGTTGTTCTTGGTGTGTACATCCTATCAACTGTAGTTTCTCTTGTGTGCAGTTAAAACAAAAGTCATTAATTTAGTCAACAGTTTAGGAAATTCACTTTTATATTACTTCAGACTTAAGTTTATTATTGTCACAAATAGACTTACATTAACACTGCAATGAAGTTATTGTGAAAATCCTCCAGTGCCTGTTTGGGTGCACTGAGGGAGAATTTAGCATGCCCAATGCACCTAACCAGCACGTCTTTCGGACTGTGGGGGGAAACCGGAGCACCCGGAGGAAACCCATGCAGACACAGGGAGAATAGGTGACTTGGAACTTCAACTCTGACGTCAGCTGTAACTCAGTTAGTAGGACTCTTGCTTTTTGAGTCAGGAGGTTGTGGATTCGAGTACCACTCCAGACAAATGAGAACATAATCTAGGCTGACACTTAAGTGCATTACTGAGGAAGTGCTGGAGGTGCCATCTTTGGATCAGATGTTAAATGGAAGCCTGTTTGTGTTTCAAGTGGATGTAATAGTTCCCATGGCAATATTTGAAGAAGAGCAGGGGCGCTCTCCTAGCGACCAACATTTATTCCTTAATCAACTCCTGAAATAGACTATTTGGTCATTTAATTCATTCTAGTCATTGACGTTAGTTCAGAATGGACAAAAAATATGCCCTATATTTTAGGAATAGTACATCCTGTAGTTATTATCACTCGTGTTTTGCAACATTTCAGCAAAAAACATGTAGTTCTCCTTACTGTTTTCCACATTGTTGTCTATACCGTTGAAAGATTTTAATGATATCAACCTCTATTTCAATAAAAAGAGTGAAACTTCCACTGTTACTTTCTTAGCAGTCTGTGCTGTTCCATGCTTTCCATTGGCCCTGATTGTTCCCTGGTTTTAAGGCGGTCTGTGTGTTGTGATACATACTGAGTAGATTCTCAGGAAATTTCAGCACAAGTTTGTCAGTAATATTAGCATAACTTGGGCACAAGTTTGATCAGGGAAATTCCAACACAGTAGTATAAACTTGATTATCCATGCTTCTATTTGACTAATTTGTCAGGGGAGTGGGAAAAGGAGTTGTAGTCCAGAAGTCAGTGTTGAGGGTGGTGAGGTATTGGGGAAGGTATCAGGCTCAAGGGTGGGTACCGGTAGACAGGAAGGTGGGTTGAAGTGTGTCTACTTCAATGCAAGGAGCATCCGGGACAAGGTAGATGAACTTGGGGCGTGGATTGGTACTTGGGATTATGATGTTGTGGCCATTACGGAGACGTGGGTAGAACAAGGACAGGAATGGTTGTTGGACGTTCCGGGGTATAGCTGTTTCAGTAAGTGTAGGGAAGCTGGTAAAAGAGGTGGAGGAGTAGCATTGTTAATCAAGGATAGTTTAACGGCTGCGGAAAGGCACTTCGAGGGGGATCTGCACACTGAGGTAATATGGGCTGAGGTTAGAAATAGGAAAGGAGCGGTCATGTTGTTAGGAGTTTACTATAGGCCCCCAAATAGTAATAGAGATGTGGAGGAAGAAATTGCTAAGCAGATTATGGATATGTGTGGGGGTCACAGGGTAGTTGTCATGGGGGACTTTAACTTTCCAAATATTGATTGGAACCTTTGTAGGTCAAATAGTTCGGATGGGGCAGTTTTTGTGCAGTGTGTGCAGGAGGGTTTCCTGACACAATATGTGGATAGGCCGACAAGAGGTGGGGCCACATTGGATTTGGTACTGGGAAATGAACCGGGCCAAGTGTTAGATTTGGTTGTGGGAGAGCACTTTGGAGATAGTGACCACAATTCGGTGTCTTTTGTTATTGCAATGGAGAGGGATAGGGCCGTACGGCAGGGCAAGGTTTACAATTGGGGGAGAGGTAATTATGATGCGATTAGGCAAGAATTAGGGGGCATAAGTTGGGAACAGAAACTGTCAGGGAAAGGCATTAATGAAAAGTGGAACTTTTTCAAGGAACAAATACTGGGTGTCCTTGATAGGTATGTCCCTGTCAGGCAGGGAGGAAATGGCCGAGTGAGGGAACCATGGTTCACGAAAGAGGTGGAATGTCTTGTGAAAAGAAAGAGGGAAGCTTATGTAGGGATGAGGAAACAAGGTTCAGATGGCTCGATTGAGGGTTACAAGTTAGCAAGGAACGAGCTGAAATAGGGGCTTAGGAGAGCTAGGAGGGGACATGAGAAGTCCTTGGCGGGTCGGATCAAGGAAAACCCCAAGACTTTTTACTCTTATGTGAGGAATAAAAGAATGACCAGGGTGAGGTTAGGGCCGGTCAAGGACAGTAGTGGGAACTTGTGTATGGAGTCAGTAGAGATAGGTAAGGTGATGAATGAGTACTTTACTTCAGTGTTCACCAAGGAGAGGGGCCATGTTTTTGAGGAAGAGAAGGTGTTACAGGCTAATAGGCTGGAGAAAATAGATGTTCGGAGGGAGGATGTCCTGGCAGTTTTGAATAAACTGAAGGTCGATAAGTCCCCTGGGCCTGATGAAATATATCCTAGGATTCTTTGGGAGGCAAGGGTTGAGATTGCAGAGCCTTTGGCTTTGATCTTTGGGTCCTCGCTGTCCACGGGGATGGTGCCAGAGGACTGGAGAATGGCGAATGTTGTTCCTCTGTTTAAGAAAGGGAATAGAAATGACCCTGGTAATTATAGACCGGTTAGTCTGACTTCGGTGGTTGGTAAATTGATGGAAAAGGTCCTTGGGGATGGGATTTACGACCATTTAGAAAGATGCGGATTAATCCGGGATAGTCAGCACGGATTCGTGAAGGGCAAGTCATGCCTCACAAATTTGATAGAATTTTTTGAGGAGGTAACTAGGTGTGTTGATGAAGGTAGGGCAGTTGATGTCATATACATGGATTTTAGTAAGGCGTTTGATAAGATCCCCCATGGTCGGCTTATGATGAAAGTGAGGAGGTGTGGGATAGAGGGAAAGTTGGCCGATTGGATAGGTAACTGGCTGTCTGATCGAAGACAGAGGGTGGTGGTGGATGGAAAATTTTCGGATTGGAGGCAGGTTGCTAGCGGAGTGCCACAGGGATCAGTGCTTGGTCCTCTGCTCTTTGTGATTTTTATTAATGACTTAGAGGAGGGGGCTGAAGGGTGGATCAGTAAATTTGCTGATGACACCAAGATTGGTGGAGTAGTGGATGAGGTGGAGGGCTGTTGTAGGCTGCAAAGAGACATAGATAGGATGCAAAGCTGGGCTGAAAAATGGCAAATGGAGTTTAACCCTGATAAATGTGAGGTGATTCATTTTGGTAGGACTAATTTAAATGTGGATTACAGGGTCAAAGGTAGGGTTCTGAAGACTGTGGAGGAAGAGAGAGATCTTGGGGTCCATATCCACAGATCTCTAAAGGTTGCCACTCAAGTGGATAGAGCTGTGAAGAAGGCCTATAGTGTGTTAGCTTTTATTAACAGAGGGGTGGAGTTTAAGAGCCGTGGGGTTATGCTGCAACTGTACAGGACCTTGGTGAGACCACATTTGGAATATTGTGTGCAGTTCTGGTCACCTCACTATAAGAAGGATGTGGAAGCGCTGGAAAGAGTGCAGAGGAGATTTACCAGGATGCTGCCTGGTTTGGAGGGTAGGTCTTATGAGGAAAGGTTGAGGGAGCTAGGGCTGTTCTCTCTGGAGGGGAGGAGGCTGAGGGGAGACTTAATAGAGGTTTATAAAATGATGAAGGGGATAGATAGAGTGAACGTTCAAAGACTATTTCCTCGGGTGGATGGAGCTATTACAAGGGGGCATAACTATAGGGTTCATGGTGGGAGATGTAGGAAGGATATCAGAGGTAGGTTCTTTACGCAGAGAGTGGTTGGGGTGTGGAATGGACTGCCTGCAGTGATAGTGGAGTCAGACACTTTAGGAACATTTAAGCGGTTATTGGATAGGCACATGGAGCACACCAGGATGATAGAGAGTGGGATGGCTTGATCTTGGTTTCAGATAAAGCTCGGCACAACATCGTGGGCCGAAGGGCCTGTTCTGTGCTGTACTGTTCTATGTTCTATTATCTGAGGAAAACACAGGAGTTTCAGGTAGATGGTGAGACCAATGCAGTTTAGGTGTTAGATAAAGAGACCATTTAGGTGCTGCAAAGTAACGACAGTGGGAGTTTTTAAAGAAAGAAAGAGAGAGCTTACACTTTTATAGCACCTTTCAGGATGTCCCAAAGTGCCTTATAGCCATCAGGTACTTTTGAAGTGTAGTCACTGTTGTATTATTGGGGAAATGTCAGCTGCCAAGCAAGATTCCACTTCCAGTAATGAGATAAATGACAAAGTAATCTGTTTTAATTAAGTTGTTTGAAGAATAACTGGCCAGGACACTCGGAGAACTTCCCTGCTCTTCTTTGAACAGTGCAAAATGTCTTTTAGTTCATAAGTGAGTAGATGGGGGCTTAATTTAACGTCTCATTCAGTGTCAACCTAGACTATGCAATCCAGTTTCAGGACTGGTGTTTAATATATCACTTTCTGACCCAGGCAACAGTGGTGCCACTGTGCCATGACTGAAGCCTAACTTAGTAAATGTCCTACGGAATTTTATTGAAATAACTTTTATGAAGTAAATCATAACTTTAGAAAAATCTAATTAGATGCAAAACGTGTGCTGCTTTATATTCAGTATCTATTGCGTTATTCACCTGCCTTGTACTAGATGACACAATACTTTGGTGCCTCAGCACACTTAATTACTTAATGCTTTATTTTTTCTTTCACTTTACTATGAACACAACATATTCTCAACAGTCTTGATTCCAGATGTAGAAAATTCCTTGGTGTATGAAATTTTCAATTTTAAACTGTTTGGCCTAACTGCTACCTTTGTGTGAATACTGCACATGCTTCATTAGCTCCTATTCTGCCAAATTTGCCATTGGCCACAGTACAGAAATAGCTCTCTCAGGTGTGCTTCAGTTTTGTAGAGCACTATTTAGTGGTACTGCTGTAAAGTACCTGAATATGGTTGTTAATGATAGTCGTAGTAGAAGTTTCAATTGTGATATTATCGCACTGTGATAAATTGTGTATCAGACTGGCGTTTGATACCATTGGTTTATCTTACTTCATTTATCACAGCACTTCTTATATAAATTCAATTAATCAGCACAGCTGGAGGAAGTCTCAGAATGACACTACCGTCCTTTTCATTTTAAGTGCCTACTGAAATACAAATGCTGGCTTTCTATTGTATCTTCAGTAATTGAATTCCATTCCTTACTCAGTAACCTTATTTACTGTAGGAATATTGTGTGCTGCTTCAAAATATTTATGCTGTATCATTTACAGCAACTAATGGTGAAAAATGAATTGGAATATATTGGTGCCTGCAACTGTGTGGAGTTGAATGTTACCAAAGATACGTAGTTAGGTGGATTAGCCAAGGTTTAATGTGCGGAGTTGCATAGGGGGGTGGGCCCAGGCCTGGATAAGATGCTCTTTCGGAGAGTTGGTGCAGACTCGATGGGCTGAATGGCCGCCTTCTGCCCTGTAGGGATTCTGTGGTTACAAAAATCAGGTCTTTAGGATAAATATCACAATTGAACCGTCTATTTCTTTATTGTAAATAGATTAAAAGGCAAAATCCTGGACATCTGCATTTACTGAATCTAATTTTGGGTTAATAGTTGGGAGGGGATACCTGTAAATATAAATCAGTTTTTAAAATTTGCAACTTCCTTCTGTTGCTGATGAGTAATTTTTGCATCCATTGTGTAGGTTTCTTGTTCAGTCTACCTGACTGACACATGTACAGGGTTTCAGTTTGATTAAAAGGTAGTTTGTCAAAATACGTTGGAAAAATGACAAGTTAAAGTTATGATTAAGTTCATGTGGAATTTTGTGAGAATTGAATCTGAAGTTAATTAAAACCAACAATACATGAATGATTTCAGGAACCCAGGTCATGTACTGATGCTAAATACTTCATTGCATGTTTAGTTAGATTCATGGTTGTGACCTAGTTGTTGAACAGACTATTTCCATATGGTAACAGAAAGTAGATGCAACAAATATCGAACACTAATATTTTAAATTGCTAGCAACATCTAGCAACAATGGGCTACCCAAACATGGGCAAAATGTGCAGAATGATCACAAGCTGAACATTAACCTATTATCCATGTGCAGCACTATTTCTTTTCTCGAAAGATTTATGCATTTAATCAGAATTAGTATCTTTCCATGTCTAATATTAGTCAGGTAGGGATAAGTTTGCTGTTCATCGCTATTTTCATCATATTTTGATCAACTCATCCGTATACTTTAAGATGATGTACATGTTATTGGTTATCCTGACACATAGCATATAATTAACTTTGCTATAGTTTAAATAATGTTTACTAATTTTACCTTGCCACTTGATCTCCTCGTAAACATTAATGTGAATAGCTTAAAAACTGGGAGATGTTCGTGGCTTTGTACATATTGTGCATAGCACTACGTATTTTAGGACCAAGTTTAATTACTGAAGCACCCATAGCGAAGACAAATCCTGTGTTGTATTGAGAATATGTAATAAGCAGAGTTTTCTTCTTAACATACCATTTTTATGCTTGTTAGCAGTGTGGTTGAATATGCTGCCCTCTTTGGAGTAATATAGTTGATTTCTTATTGTCACATGTATTAGTATACAGTGAAACGTATTGCTTTTTGCACGCTATACTGACAAAGCATACCGTACATAGAGAAGGAAAGGAGATGGTGCAGAATGTAATGTTACAGTCATAGCTAGGGTGTAGAGAAAGATAAACTTAATATAAGGTAGGTCCACTCAAGTCTGATGGCAGCAGGGTAGAAGCTGTTCTTGAGTCGGTTGGTACGTGACCTAGACTTTTGTATCTTTTTCCCGATGGAAGAAGGTGGAAGAGAGTATGTTGGGGTGCGTGGGGTCCTTAATTATTCTGGCTGCTTTTCCGAGGCAGTGGGAAGTGTAGACAGAGTCAATGGATGGGAGGCTGGTTTGCGTGATGGACTGGAATGGGTTCATGCCATTTTCACACTTGTAATGTAGTAAAGCAAAAGGTCAGCTGAAATTCTTATCTTTAGAAGACATAAGGGGAACAGGACTAAGGTTGATTAACTCAGCATTTTTTTGTTTTCCTATTCCAATTTTGTAGTTATGTAATCTGTCTCAAGTGATCTTCCTGAAACTGCAGTTATGAACAGATAGTTTACTATTCGAGATGAGCTTGAACATCTCCCAGTTTTTAAGCTGTGTGAAACTCAATACAGCCAAATTACATAATGTTGTGAATTTTAACACACAAAATATTCTGAATACAATTTAATATCTTTATATATATTTCTTACCAATTTTCTCCCCTTTTCTCCAGGATCTCACTCAATTGGATGTTACTTGTATGCTTTCCTTGGCAACACATGGTGATTGAGTAGTTGTGATGTGGAGATGCCGGCGTTGGACTGGGGTAAACACAGTAAGAGTTTTAACAACACCAGGTTAAAGTCCAACAGGTTTATTTGGTAGCAAATGCCAAAGCTAATGGTATTTGCTACCAAATAAACCTGTTGGACTTTAACCTGGTGTTGTTAAAACTCTTACTGTGATTGAGTAGTTGACCATAGAGGACATAGGAACATAGGAATTAGGAGCAGAAGTAGGCAAATTCAGCCCTTCACGCCTGCTCTGCCATCCAATCAGATAATGGCTGATCTCTCCCTGGTCTCAAACCCATCTCCCCAACTGTTCCCTGTATCCCCTTATCCCTTTTTTATTAGAAATATATCTAACTCCTTCTTGAAACCATTCAATGATTCAGACTCCACCGTGTCATCATTATGTTATGTCCCGTTCTTTCATTATTCAACATTTACATGTGTGCCTTTCCTGCAAAGATTGCTGGATAAAGATTAGAAAGAAAGAATTGCATTGATATGGTGTGTTTCATAAGCTCAAGTATTTATTTCAAAGCATTTTAAAGCAAGTGATGTTTTTTTTTGTAGTGTAGTCACTGCTGCAAGGTAGGAAATAGAAACTTTGCTGGTTTTCCCCTTTCTAACTAAGGGATATTGCAGCTCAGAAGGAAGGGTCAGAGTTATCTTCCTGGATCTCTGAAGGTAGCTGATTGAAATGATCAGGTCACCATGGCTGGTCATTTCAGTGAGATGAAAGAAAGTGATACGATTGTAGTTCTGAAGCTCTTGAAGTTTTTAAAGAAGGTTTTTACTCCATCCTTAATGTTACAAAGCCAATGCTCGGAGTGAGCTGGGCAAACCTAAATCCATTCCTTGCTTGCTCCAAAAATCAAATTCAAATTTCAATTGAATCCAATTCATGGTCCCCACAAGAGAGGCAAACAAGATCCAAGCTGACAAGATAAGGCATTGCACCCCATATTGGGCTTAATCTGACGCTTGATCTTAGCCAAAAGGCCGAGAAAGCTCTACTGCTGGAATTGAGCATTGTGGTGAACCACTGTTACTACATGTATGTACCTGGACACACCCATGCTGCACCTGGCCCGAGACTCCTCCCTTTCCACCTGAGACCCCTCCCTTTCCACCCAGAGTGGGGTATAAAGGTGATGGTCCCTCCTCCTTGCCTCAGTTCAGACCAAGTCAGCTACAAGGGTGTGCTCCTGTTCTCAGTGAATAAAAGCCTATTAGTTTTCCCTCGCTCTCAGAAGTCTACGCGTGGTAATTGATAGTGCATCAAGCATATAATTGGTTGACACTTAATTGCAGTACTGAAGGAGTGCTGTGAAGTTGGAAATGCTTCTCTTCGAACAAGATGGCAAACTGAGACATTACCTTCCTGTCAGGTAGACATAAATGATCTTTTGACAGCATTTAAAGAGAGCAAGTGAATTCTTTCAGTGTCACTGTTTGCCCCTTTACCAATATCGTCAAAAGATATTAATTGGTTATTTATCATTATGCTATTTGTGGAATCTTGTGTGAAAATTGTCTACCACATTTGCTTACATCACTGCACTTCAAAAGAATTAATTGACTGTGAGTCACTTTGAAAATCCCGAGGATGTGAAAGGGGCATATAAATGTAAATTCTTTCCTTCTAATTAAAACTTCTTGTATATTTTGTCTCTCTAATGATCAGGTCTATTGGCAATCCAATCCTTTGAAGATTTTGGCACTTTTTTTTGCTTTTTTCAACTAAACTAAGCTGACTGTTTCTGATCCTTTACTCATTTGTTTATTATCTGCAGGTCCACAGTGCTTACAGTCAATTTTTTAAATACTTACAATCTACAAAATTCAAGCGTGATTTAAATGTATTCAGGAAGAACACTGATTCCAAATAGCATGTTTCATTTTTGAAACCCTGTTGTCTGTGGCATGTGGAAAACTATTCCTCCAATTAATAGGATACACAGTCTTTAAGCAATGTTACTGTTGTCTTTCCAGCTGCTGTGCTGATGGCACTCACTGCACTAGTGCACCCTCCCTGTGGATGCGTGGGTTTCTTGAAAGACGTGCTAGTTAGGTGTATTGGCCATGCTAAATTCTCCCTCAGTGTACCTGAACATGCGTGTGTGTGTGTCCCCCCCCCCCCCCCAATAGGCCGTGTCCCCTCTCTGGCTCCATCCTCTTGGCACTGCCCTATGCCCTGTGGGCAATGCCAAAGTGCTCCCTGGGCATTGCCACTTTGCCTCTTGGGCAGTGCCAGGGGGCAAAGCTGGCACTGCCCAGGAGGCACCCCACTTACCTCCCGGGGGGCCTCCATGGACCCCCTTCGTTCCAGCGGGGTCGGGCTACCAGCTCCCTGTTAGTGGGGAGCTGTTGCAAACCCCACTGGAGTGATACACCCCTGGCAAGGAAGAGGCTAGCAAGCCTGGAGACTTCAATCCTAGGCCCACTAATAGGATTTAAATTAGAATTTAAATATTTTAATCTTTTAATCAGCTCCGTGCCTATTTCCACTGGGAGAATTGTGCCCCCCTCCCCGTCCCTTGCCTAGTTCCTCAGGACCGTGTATGTTTCAATAAGATCACTTCTCATTCTCCTAAACGCCAGTGGATACAGGCCAAACTTGTCCAACTGTTTCTCATTGGACAACCCCTCTTCCCAGGAATTAGTCAAGTAAAGCTTCTGTGCACTGCTTTAATGCAATTATATCCTTCTTTAAATAAGGAAATCAAAACTATACACAGTATCCAGATGTTGTCTCACCAATGCCCAATGCAATGTAGCAAAACTTTTCTACTTTTATTTTCCATTCCCCTAAGCAACAACATCCTATTTGCCTCTCTAATCACTTCCTGTAGTTGCATACTAACTTGATGTCATTCACATACCCAGCCACAAAGATCCCTCTACAACAGTGTTCTGCAATCTCCAAATAAATAATATGCTGTCTTTCTATTCTTCCTGCTAAGTGGACAAGTTCACATTTTCCCAAATTATACTCCATCTGCCAATTTTTTTCCCATTCACTTAACCAATCTATATTCCTTTGCAGACTCCTTGTAACCTATATGGGACATTGGCATCACTGGCTGGCCAGCATTTAATGCCCATCCCTAGTTGCCCTTGGAGAGCAGTTGAGAGTCAACCACATTGCTGTGGGTCTGGAGACACCAGGAAAGGATGGCAGATTTCCTTCTCTAAAGGATATTAGTGAACGAGATGGGTTTTTCTGACAATTGACAATGGTTTCATGGTCATCAGTAGATTCTTAATTCCAGATGTTTTTTTAATTGAATTCAAATTCCACCATCTGCCGTGGTGGGATTCAAATCCAGGTCCCCAGAACATTAGCTGAGTTTCTGGATTAATAGTCTAGCGATAATACCACTAGGCCATCGCCTCCCCAGTCAAGTCATTGATTGTAGATAAATTGTAATAGTGGCACTTCACATTTTGCCACTTGAAAATTACCCATTTATCCCTACTCTGTTTCCCGTTAGCTAACCTATACTCTATCCATGCTAATATCTTAGCCCCTACACCATGAGCTCTTATTTTGTATAGTAACCTTTCATGTGGCACCTTGTCAAATGCCTTTTGGAAATCCAAGTACTCCACATATGCGGATTCCCCTTTATTGCTTCCTTATAGAACTCAATGAATCAGTTAAGATGATTTCCCTTTCACAAAACCATATTGATGCTGCCTGATTGCATTAAGATTTTCCAAGTGGCCTGCTATAACTTCCCAACCCCTCACATTTGCCCTTGGCTCGACCTGCCCTCCCACTCCCACCCCTCTCTTCTTTAAACGTATCTGATTTATAGCAGCTGGTGCCAGAAAAGAGGTTATGTGGCCTCCTTGCCTTTGATTCAGCAGCGTTAGACTGAAGGTCTCAGGAGCACGCTGTCTCACACACTTCTCATCCAGCCTGATCCTTCAGAAGGTCAAGTGAGACAGGATTGAAAAGATTACAGGGTATAGAAGTGGAATGGCAATCAGACTCTCTCACTGCTTAGAGTTGCAGACTGATTTGCTTCATGCCCAGTCAGCTCCTGAAGTCGTGCACCCTCCTCTTTTGTTTCTCAAAGCCTTGCTCTCTCTTGATGCTTTATGCCCTACTCAAGCTCCCGAAGTTTCACGCTGTGCTCTTGCTGCTTTATATCCTGTTGTCTGTTCCTGAAGTTTCCTGTTCTCCCTCTCACTGCTTTACTCCCCGCTCAGCTCCTGATGTCTCACAGGGAAGAACCATAAACACACCCTGCCCTCCCTGCACCTGCCAAGCCACTGCTCCTGGCTGGTCACCATTCATGCGATTGTAACAGACATCATAGTCTTGAAGGTCAAACCACAAAGGAAGCTTGATGTAACTATCCTAATAGACCTGACAAGAGACAGGATTGCAGCAGAAATTAGCTTTAAGAGCTTGCTGGCATTCCAGAAGGTAACACTGACATTGAAGATTCTTGGAGGAAGTTAAGGGATGTCACTCATAGCACATCATTTGCGGTCCTTGGATTTAAAGTTTTTTAACTTTTAAAGTAAATTTTATAGCTTTTAAAGATTTGTCAAATGGAATCACCCAAGATTTGTTCAAGAACAACCAAGATATAGCCAAACTACGACACAACGTGCTCACAAATCTTACATATTTGATTTTTTAAAAACCACCAGCAGGAAAAGTCAGATGCCATCAAGCAAATCACATGCTGCAGGCCAAACTGAGAGAGATGAAGAACTCATGGTGGGAGAACAAGTTTGCAGAGCTTCAGGAAGTTGCCCAGGAAAGTCTCTGATCTGTCTATGGCCCCAAAAGCCAATGGTACAACTTCTATCCTCGGCAGACGGCAGTCAGCTTCTAATGAACAGACATTATTGGGATTATCTCTCATTGGGCAGAGCAGCTATGAAGTGAATTCTTGCTTGCTGATGACTGTCCTCTTGCAGCACACGCACACAGCAGGACATACAGCTTCTTGTTGACTACTTTGCCCAAGCCTCAGATCTGCTCCAGCCTTACTACAAATCTGAAAAGACAAACATCTTGTATCAATTGGCTCCTGGCCACAAACTCCAAGAGCCCATTGTAACAATCAACAATGCTGTGTGCCTCCAACTCAGTTGAGAATTCTGTTATATTTGGAGCTCTCCCAACAACACCATGTTGGATGATAAAATTGCCCATTGCCAGGTAAATACACGGGCAGCACGGTGGCACAGTGGTTAGCACTGCTGCCTCACAGTGCCAGGGACCCTGATTCGATTCCTGGCTTGGATCACTGTCTGTACGGAATCTGCACGTTGTCCCCATGTCTGTGTCGGTTTCCTCCGGGTGCTCCGGTTTCCTTCCACAGTCCGAAAGACGTACTGGTTAGGTGCATTGGCCATGCTAAATTCTCCCTCAGTGTACCTGAACAGGTGCTGAAGTGTGGCGACTAGGGGATTTTCACGGTAACTTCATTGTAAGCCTACTTGTGATTAATAAATAAACTTTAACTGTAACTTTAAATGCAAACACAGCTTTTGGCAGGCTTGACCACAGGTTTTGGAGGGGTTTGTCTCAAAACAATGATCAAAGTCTATCAAGCAGTAGATGTCACATTACTTCTCTATGGCTGGGAGGCATGGATAGCCTAATGCTGTATATAAAGCAACTAGATGCATTCCACTTCTGTTGTACCAAAATTAAATACAAATATATTTTAAAAGTGAATCTCAAAGTAAAGTTGGACCCACTCTGGGGAAAAGAAAAACAACCCAGTACAGATACAAATAGAGAACAACAGGCAATAAGATTTCAGAACTAATGGATTAGATCTAAGCTTTGCAATCCTGCCACATCCAGTCATGAATGATGGTGGACAATTACACAACTAATTGGAGGAAAAGGGTCCAGAAGTATCCCCTCCCCAATGATGGGAGAACCCAGCACATCTGTGCAAAAGACAAGGCTGAAGCATTTGCACCAACCTTCAGCCAGAAGTGCCTAGTAGATGAATTATTTTGGTCTCCTCCTGAGGTCGTCTGCATCACAGATGCTAGTCTTCAGCCAATTTTATTCACTCCACATGATATTAAGAAAAGGCTGAAGGCATTGAATACTGCAGAGACTATGGACCTTGACAACATTCTGGCAATAGTATTGAAGACTTGGGCTCCAGAACCAGCTACACTATTAGTCAAGCTTTTCCAGTACAGTTACAACACCGGCATTTACCCAACAATGTCGAAAATTGCCCAGGCATGTCCTGTACACAAAAACCAGGACATATCCAACCCAGCCCATTACCGCTCTTGGTATACTTTTTAATCATTGGCAAACTGATGGAAGAGGTTGTCCAGCGCTATCAGGTAGAACTTACTCAGAAACAACCTGCTCACTGACGTTCAGTTTGGGTTTCACCAGGGTCACTCAGCTCCTGACCTCATTGCAGCCTTAGTTCAAGCATGGACAAAAGAACTGAACTCAAGAGATGAGGTGAGGTTGACTACCCTTAACATCAAGGCTGCATTTAACCAAGTGTGACATCAATGAGCCCTAGCAAAATGAGTCACTGGGAATCGGGGAAACTCTTCACTGGTAGCAGCCATACCTGACACAAAGGAAGATAGTTGTGCTTGTTTGAGGTCAATCACCTGAGTCTCAGGACATCACTGGGGAGTTCCTCAGGGTAGTGTTCTAGGCCCAGCCATCTTCAGCTGCTTCACTAGTTCAGAAGTGGGGATATTGGTGGATATTGCACACAGTTCTGCACCATTCACGATTCCTCAGACACTGAAGCAGTCCTTGTGCAGCAAGACATGATAGGGCCTGGGAGGGATTGTGGTCGGTGCAGATTCGATGGGCCAAATGGCCGCCTCCTGCACTGTAGGATTCTATGATTCTATACCTTTCAAAAATTATTTTTAAATTCAATGACTCAGCCTCCACTGCTTTCAGAGAAAAGACTTCCACATCCTAATGAATCTTTGAATTACTCCTTATCTCCATCTTAAAAGGCTATTTCTCCGAAGTTCTAGTCTCCCACAAGGAGAAACTTTCTCCTGGTATCCACCCTATTAAGTACCCTCAAGACCTTCTATGTTTCAATAAATCATATCTCATTCTTCTGAACCCGAACAATTCGGGGATTTTCACAGTGACTACATTACAGTGCGAATGTAAATCTACTTGTGACTAATAAGTAATCTTTAACAAAAACTTTTAGACCCAACCTGATCAACCTTTCTTGCAGCAGGGGGACTGGGGTAGGTCAGTGCTATAATTACCCAGAAGCTCGGAGTGGTTTTAATTATTCTAAGTTTTTCTGGGCAACTATTGCAATAAGACAGTTGGAACCATCTAAATTTTGTGATTTTAAATCACATGTTTGGATGTTCCCCAGTGCAGGATAATTGCCCAATGAAAATTTAAATTGCACAGGCAATGGCCGTGCAATCCTTTCCTGGAACTTCTGGGGGCTCTCCAGCGCATCTTTGGGGTATCCCCCAGACACACTGTCCTACTTAGAAGTCATGGGCCAAAAATATTTGGGGGATTTCAAATTTCTTCATTCTAAAAAAATTCCACTTGTATGTATTTGAAAGCGTTTTTAGCTTTACTTTAGCTTCTATCTTAATCCAAACATGTCATTGATTTCACCATCTGAAATTTTTAAATGGAAGTAAAGGCACTTGATGCTTTTACCTTTTGAGTTGTGTGAGATAATTTGATTACTTAGCCTGCTGATGTCACTGCTAGAGATCACACTTGGAGATCCCCTTGATTTAAACTGCCATCAGAAAGAGGAAGTCCATGTTCAAGAGCTCGCTAGATCTTTGTGGGCAACTTTCTTTAAACTCAGGAATGAGTGCTGTTGTTTTGCTGCTGAAAGCGAAATCAATATTTCCCCTGAAAATGCATCATTCCAGTGTAAACTGTGTCAAACTTCATAGCTCACATTACTTGTACTCATTATCAGCTTAGCTTTCCGTTGCTGCACTGTCTCCACTTCCTGAAAGCCCTTGCTGTCGTATGGTATCAGAATTGCAGAGTACCCCATACGTATCTGTACCAGTGCCTTGTATGGGCTCTAAGACCTCTTGGGATTTGTGCTACATCCTTCTTTACTGCACAGCCCAAGATATGGATATCTTTCCTGACTGCTGCTATACACTGATTTGAGTTTCAGTAAATTATCCCCAATACAGAATTGCTTGAACCATACCCCATCAAGAAATTTGGTGTGATTTTAGCTTGTTTCTGTTTCTGACTCCCAAATCATTTACTGTGAACAGCAATGATAAGTGAAATGCGTGTGCAATTAGGTCAGAAGAGCATTTGATAATCGGTGAATAATCTAATCCCAGACTTGTGGGATTTAAATTGACAAAGGGAGATAGAACTAATGGAAATATAATGAGAGAAAATAAATAACCATGCTCATCAATGTTATTAGCTAATAGGTTAATGTGTTCATATGACATTCTTCAATTTGTTACTTTAATAGAAGTGCGAAAAAATGGTCTTCATAATCGGCAAGAAAATTGACAATTTAAAAGTCAGTCGAATATGTTCTCAAGTCAGTCTTTCTCTACGTAAAGTATCCCCCTCGGACTTTTTAATACATAACAGCAGAAGTTTGAAACATTGAAATCCATGATTTGAGATGCATTTCTGATTTGAATAGCTGTTGGGAAACACAGGGAGCTGAGTCAGTGCTTTTATTTAAGATTTTCAGCATTTGCAATTTTCCCTCATAATTGTAGCTTTCCAGTGGCTGGTTTGATCAGATTGCCTGACCACCTTGTTTGCCATTGAATTTCATTTGGAAGATGGTTATCTAAGAGAAAGGAAAGAGTGAAATCAAGATAACCCCAATTACATAATATTAATATTCTCTGTTGAATGACCAGTACTTTTTAACTTTGATTTCAAACAGCAAGTGAATAAGAAAAGGAATCCCTCAGCAAGTTGACATCTGTTCTACACAGGTACAAAAGGCTGTAAAGAAGGCAAATGGTATGTTGGCCTTCATAGCAAGAGGATTTGAGCAGAGGAATAGGGATCTTTTACTGCAATTGTATAGGGCATTGCTGAGGCCACACCTGGAGTGTTGTGTGCAGTTTTGGTGTCCTTATTGAGGAAGGATGTCCTCGCTCTGGAGGGAGCACAGCAAAGGTTTATTAGGCTGATTCTGGGATGGCAAGTCCATCTTATGAGGAGAGACTAAGTTGGTTAGGATTATATTCATTGGAGTTTAGAAGAATGAGAGAGGATCTCATAAAAACTTATAAAATCCTAACTGGATTAGACAGTAGATTCAGAAAGAATGTTCCCAATGGTGGAGGCGTGCAGAACTAGGGGTTATAATTTGAGGATAAGGGGTAAACCTTTTAGGACTGAAGTGAGGAGAAATTGCTTCACCCAGAGAGTGGTGAATGTGTGGAATTCACTACCAGAGAAAGTAGTTGAGGCCAAAATGTGTGATTTCAAGAAGAAATTAGATATAGCTCTTGGGGCTAAAGGAATCAAGAGAAAGGAGGAAAGGTGGCATCTGGATATTGAATTTGATGATCAGCCATGATCATAATGAATGGCAGAGCAGGCTTAAAGGGCCAAATGGCCAACTCCTGCTTCAATTTTCTATGTTTCTGCCTAAAATTTGTGGTGGGAGAGTTAGTAAAAGTAGTCTGTTGTGTTTGCGTTTTCTCCTTGAATAAATACTTGTGTTGGATCACAGTGATTTGTTCTTTAAACTTCTGTGATGAACTATTTTGGGACCACTTGCCAGTAATTTCAGTTCATTGTCAACCTCTCTGATGCAATAAAACAATGATAAATCTTTTTTTAACCGTAAGCTTTTAAAAGCTGTGGTTCTTACTGTGCACATTTAATGGCAAAGTCTGCTGGAACTGGGCAGTTGAAAACTAAATATAACGATTACATTTTTCAACATTCACCCAATAGCTGATCAGAAATGCCCGTAAAAATATTCTCATTTCTTCTTTCATCACCGCCATGTCTCTCTTGCTTGTAACACAAATTGCAAGCTTTATTTTTTTGAGATGCTCCTTGGTGCCTTCTACTGATAAATGCTAGCAGATTATAGTCAAAATTGTTGTCAACATATTTGTTTGCCATGTTTCTGACTATGATTTTGATTTGATTTATTATTGTCACATATATACAATGAAAAGTATTGTTTCTTGCGCGCTATACAGACAAAACATACCGTTTATAGAGACGGAAATGAGAGAGTGGAGAATGTAGTGTTACAGTCACAGCTAGTGTGTAGAGAAAGATCAACTTAATGAAAGGTAAGTCCATTCAAAAGTCTGACAGCAGCAGGGAAGAAGCTGTTCTTGAGTCAGTTGGTACGTGACCTCAGACTTTTGTATCTTTTTCCCGGTGGAAGAGAGAATGCCCGGGGTGCGTAGGGTCCATAATTATGCTGGCTGCTTTGCCGAGGCAGCGGGAAGTGTAGACAGAGTCAATGGATGGGAGGCTGATTTGCGTGATGGATTGGGCTACATTCATGACTTTTTGTAGCTTCTTGCGGTCTTGGGCAGAGCAGGAGCCATACCAAGCTGTGATACAACCAGAAAGAATGCTTTCTGTGGTGCATCTGTAAAGATTGGTGAGAGTCGTAGCTGACATGCCAAATATCTTTAGTCTTCTGAGAAAGTAGAGGCATTAGTGGGCTTTCTTAACTATAGTGTCAGCATGGGGGACCAGGTTGTTGGTGATCTGGACACCTAATAACTTGAAGCTTCCAACCATTTCTACTTTGTCCCCATTGATGTAGACAGGGGCATGTTCTCCACTACGCTTCCTGAAGTTGATGACAATGGATGGATTTTGGAGTATGAATTTTGTCATAAGAATGGGATAACACGAGTACGCCATTCAGTCCCTTGAATCTGTTCCACTATTCTGTTTAACCATTACTCTACTTGATTGCTTTATCCCTATATTCTCCCCTATTACCTTACCTATCAAAATATTTCTCTCACATGTAGAACATTTTCTGTTGACCCAACATCCACAGTCATTTCGAAGAGAAAGCTCCACAATCCTTTGTGTGGGCACAGAATGTGTCCTGATTTTGCTTCTAACTAGTCTAGTTTTCATTTTATTCTGCATTCCGTCCACCAGATGAACTAGTTCTCTATAAACATACGATCAAATCTCTTTATCATTTTAAACACCTAGATACAAGATCATGCTTAGGCCGCGAGATTCTCGCGTCGGCCGATTCACGGGGTTCGCGTGAGCGTTTGTGCCCTGCTTGCATCTACCAGTGGCCGATTTCTGGCAGCAACTGCTCTGCGCCGGAAATCGGCGGGGAGGCGCAAAGACCATTTACATGGTCATTTTAATATAATTTAAACATGATTAGCGGTCCCAGGACTTAAGTTTCCGGGCCTGCTAGCATCTCTCACCTCGCCCAAGTATTTCACTCCAGCGAGGATTACAGTAGTTCCCCACTTTCAGAGAGCTAGGGGCCTGACCCTGCTAGAGTGAAGGGGGGCAATCGGCGGCCCCCAGAGAGTCAGGCAGCAGGGGGGTGCCCCTTGGGCAATGGCACCCTGGCAGTCCCAGCCTGGCCCCTTGGCACTGACAAAGGGCCAAAGTGCCAATACCCAGGGGGCACCTTGGCATTGCCCATCGGGCATGGGGCATTGCCATGGGGGGGGGTGGGGCCTAATGGGGGCAGGACTGAGGAGGCGTTCGAGATGGCCAGAAATCAGGAGGCCATCAGTTGTTGGGCCACAGCGTATGCGCCGATCTTGGCACTTACAGATTGGCGCATGCACAGTGACCTGCACAGTGCGCTGATTTCAGCCTCTCCAGCGGGGATGGGCCCCGCACCCTGAAATTTAATGATGTTCGTGCTGGTGGCCTCTGCAGTGCACAGAGTGTGAGAGATTCTTCTCTGAACTCCCATTGAAAAAAACAGTGTGAATTACTCCAGTTTTCACCCGAATTCGGCACTTAGAATTTTTTTGGGACAATTCTGCCCTTGGACTTTCTAATCTCCAGCAACTGCAAACCAAGTTTATACCTCCTCTCTCGTAACATAACACTTTAAACCCTGCTATATTCTGATTAATCTGCACTGTAACTCCTCCAATGCTGCTGCAATTCCAACCACTTAAAATGTGAATGAAACAGTGCCTAAGTCAGCCAAAAATGCAGTAACCATTACCATTTGAGTTAATGTCAGTTTCAAAGTTGCTGGTTATAGTCTTTAAATACTCTGTTTATTTGGGCAGAAACAGCTGTGTTTACTCATTAGTTCACACCTCATTAAGGTGCACTGAATGCAAAACAAAGATAAGTAAATAATGCATCATTAACATATGAACATATAAATTAGGAGCAGGAGCATGGCACTCAGCCCATTGAGTCTTTTCCACCATTCAACAGGATGATGGCTGGTCTGATTGTAACCTCAACTACACATTCCCACCTACCCTGATTATCTTTCACCCCCTTGCTTATGAAAAATATATCTACCTCTGCCTTAACAATGTTCAAAGACTCTGCTTCCATCGCCTTTTGAGGAAGAGAGTTCCAAAAACTCACGACCCTCCTGAGAGAAAAGAATTCTCCTCATTTCTGTCTTAAATGGGTGACCTCTTGTTTTTAAACAGTGACGCGGAACTAGATTCTCCCACAAGAGGAAACATTCTCTCCACATCCACCCTCTCAAGACTGCTCAGGATCTTATCTGTTTCAATCAAGTCACCTCTTCTGAATTCTAGCGGATACTGCCCCAGTCTGTCCAATCTTTCCTCATAAGACAACCCTCCCATTCAGGTTTTAGTCTAGTCTATTTACATCCTTCCTTAACTAAGTAGATCATTCGTGTACACAGTATTCCAGATGTGGTCTTATTGCATAAATGAAGCATAATCTCTCTACTTTTGTAATCAATTCCTCTCATAATAAACAATAACATTCTATTAGCTTTTCTGATTCTTTTACTGCACCTGCATACTAACCACCTGTGATTCGTGCACTAGGACACCCAGATCCCTCTGCATCTCAGAACTCTTCAGTCAGCATTTAGGTAATAAGTTTTTATTCTTCTTGCCAAAATAGACAATTTCACATTTTCCCTCATTTGTCTGATCTTTGACATCTCAGTTAACCAACTGATCTATATCCCTTTGTGCCCTCCTTGTGTAGAGATGCCGGCATTGGACCGGGGTGGGCACAGTAAGAAGTCTCATAACACCAGCTTAAAGTCCAACAGGTTTATTTGGAATCACTAGCTTTTGGAAAGCTTGTGATTCCAAATAAATCTGTTGGACTTTAACCTCGTGTTGTGAGACTTTTACTGTGCCTACCCTCCTTATGGCCTCTTCACAACATTCTTTCCTCCCTATCTTTGTGTTATTAGCATATTTAGCAACCATACCTTTGGTTTCTTCTAGGTCATTTATTAAAATTGTAAAAGGTTGAGGCCCCCACACTACTCGTTACTTAATAAGGTGACTTGAATGTAATAAAATAATCTTTTTGAGGTAGACTTCATTTTAGTATTTTATATTTTCAGTGAGAAATCTCTGCCAAAATTTGCATAACTGTGCAGGCAATATCCCCCGTTTATGACATTTGCAATCATCAAACATCACCAAAACATTTAATGTTTAAAGTTTATTTATTAGCGTCACAAGTAGGCTAACATTAACACAGCAATGAAGTTACCGTGATGCTCCCTTAGTCGCCTGTTCAGGTACGCTGAGGGAGAATTTAGCATGGTCAATCCACCTAACCAGCACGTCTTTCAGACTATGAGAGGAAACTAGACAAATTGGCGGAAACCCACACAGACACGGGGAGAACGTGCAGACTCTGCACAGACAGTGACCTAAGCCGGGAATCGAGCCCTGGTCCCTGGTGAAGCAGCAGTGCTAACTACTGTGCCACCCTATGATCATCTCATTGCAGCTTGTGGGATCTTGCCTGTGTGAAACTTGGTTGTTGTATTTGCCCGCATAATAATGGCTATAAGCCAAATGTCATTCATTGGGTAGGAAGTATATTTGGTACATCCTGGTGAGCTATATAATTGATTGTCTTGTTCCTCTTTGTAAAAGGAAAGGGAATTCGATGAGTTTAGTGCCACTGACTCGGGGGGCCAGATTTTCAATTCCAGTGTGGTCAGAAGCGGTGTAGGTATTATTTTACAAATCGTATTGCTGGAGGACATTTTTATATCCTGATGTCTGTGAGATGTGCTCTGATTTTCAAATGGTGGGCAGGGGAGGGGGAACAGGGAAATTGCTCACCTCCGGTTAACAGCCCATTAAACTCCTTCAGGACTGGACTATGGAGGGTCAGAATGCAATTTTCAAATATAAATTTTGCAAACCCAGGTAGTCGAATGCACATTAGTGCAGACCATTTGGGTTCAAAGCATGAAGAACTGAAAGTATATTTTATGCCGTGAAAAGACTGACCGTGTACATTGCCTCTCATTTAGTTATGTGGCCACTTTCATGAGCATTTATGCTGCTGGCTCTGAGAGGTGCTGCTGCCTGCTCTCTTTGGCAAGGCAGAGACAGGCCCCATCATGGCTGCCATCTGCCTTTGCAACTCGTGCTCTGCAGGCAGCTCCCACCTCCGAACTCTCCTCTGGCCCAATTAGAGCATTGATATTTCAAATGTTTAAAAAATAAGTTAAAATGAACAAGGCATAGGCATGCCTTTCAAATACTACTTAATGAATTGCGAAGGGGATTGGGTTGAGCAACACACGGCCCTCCTTCAAACTATGAGGGAAGCGATGACCTCGTGGCCATTGCTAGACTATTAATCCAGAAACTCAGCAAATGTTCTGGGGACAAGGGTTCAAATCCCACCACGGCAGAATGTGGAATTTGAATTCAATAAAAAAAATCTGGAATTAAGGAGCTACTGATGACCATGAAACCATTGTCGATTGTCGGAAAAACCCATCTGGTTCATTAATGTCCTTTAGGGAAGGAAATCTGCAGTCCTTACCTGGTCTGCCGACATGTGATTCCAGAGCCACAGTAATGTGGTTGACTCTCAATTGACCTCAGGCAACTAAGGATGGGCAATAAATGCTGGCCAGCCAGCCACGCCTATGTCCTGAGAATAAAAACAACTCGGCCTTTTGGCTAAGATCAAGTGTAGTATGGTCGGCAGCCCATGGTTGGCCGCACTTGGTTGAGGTCATTAGGTTACACTGAAGCTTCATATGTTTCATGTGAAGCAATTTTTAAAAGCGGCATCTCGGCCTTTTGGCTAAGATGCAAATGAGCTCAAGTCTTGGAGGAGGAACCTCCCCCTTCTCCAATCAGCTTGGCTCATTTAGATCAGGCCCAGGACAGGGTGGTTTGGTCACTCGCCCTGTCTTGTCAGCCTGGATCTGAAATGTCTCAACTTGTTGAGACTCTGAATTGGATTTGATTTGATTGAATTGGAAAAGTATATTAAAAAAAACAACTCAAAGACTGAAGACTAGACACAGTGAGTGGGATTTTACAGCCTTGCCCACCCCGAGGTAAAATCCCACCCGAGGTCAACAGACCTTTCCATGGTCCGCTCCTCGCCCACTCCAATTCCCGTGGCGGGCGGGATGGTAAAATTCCAGCCAATGTTTTGAAGCAGGGAATCTAACTTGCCTAATAATTTTGCAAGCGTGGTACATTCAGCATTAAAGGTAATAGACTGAATCAGGAACTGACTATAAAAATACATGCTGATTTTAAAACAACCAAGGTCAGTATATTGTTCTATAGATAACATTTACCAGTGACAGTATGAAACACAGATGTGGAGTTAGCCTTCCCTTTAGTAAATTTGTAAACGTAGGTTCCATTTCCGATGGGTTATTTTTATGCCAATTAGTTTTATTTCACAACTTCAGTCACAAGAATAGACAGATTATCAGACAACATAACAGAAAATATTATTCCAATTATTTTCAATCTCTAAGATTGCTGTGAATCCTTTTCAGATGCCAGCATTAACGAGATAACCCTAAATTGATGATTTTTTTGCAGCTTTTGCAGTTTTTAAACAGACTTTAAAAATGTTTATTTTGCTGCTTAAAAGCTGAATATTTTTCAGGTTTTTCCCCCCCAAGTATCAGGATCTAACTAGCCGTACAATTTGACATTTGTATTTTATACATATAATTTACACTTCTCCTGTTCTCTCGAATGTTCTTGACCATGAGTGCAATTTCAGAAGAACTAACTAGTATGCCTCGAATGAAGAAATTTGCTAGGTCTTTGTGTATTTTCCTAATTATGTTTTGCAATATTGAGGGTTTAAAAACATGCAGGAATCACACAATTAAAATAAATAGCCCCGTCATGAGTTGCCAGGGAGTTGTGATATCGAGCAAGAAATGAAAAAGTGATCCTCGGTAGAATTAACAGAAATTGTAATGTTTGTAAGAATTCCGATATTGTGCTGGGTCCAGTTGTTCTGTGCTTGTGGCAAAATGATTTTCTTTTCTCTTTAACGTTTTGGAAATACTGTAAATAAACAGTTTTTCAGGTCATTTATGTGATTTCCAGCTGTAAGGCATGATGCAGCTCAAGAGCAGTGATTTAGAAGTTATTTGTTTTTAACTGATTGCATGGAGAAGTTTAATCCCATATTGCAGTCATTTTTGGCTGATTTCCCTGTTGTGTGCTTAATTTGAAATGCTGTATAGCTATCATGTTATCACGTGTTCTGTCTCAATGGACAATGATGTATCCTTGTGTCTGTGATAAGTGATGTGTCAAACACTGCATATCAGTAACCTATTTGCAATGTATAATAATCTTCCACTCTAAAATGACTAGCAGCAGCATCCAAGTAACTCAACTATCTTAATAAACTTTCACTTTACAAAAGGTTAATTAAATATTTATAGGCTGTCACTAGAGATTATTTTACTCATTTTTGGAATTGTTAAAGTGACACTTTCTTCATTATGCTTAAACTATTGTTTGGCATAAATGTGTGGATTTCCTCCCACAGTTGGAAAGACGTGCTGGTTAGGTGCATTGGCCGTGCTAAATTCTTCCTCCATGTACCTGAACAGACGCCAGATTGTGGCGACCAGGGGATTTTCACAGTAACTTCATTATAGTGTTAATGTAAGCCTAATTGTGACACTAAATAAACTTAAACTTAAATATAAGTATGAAATCTCTGCAAGAAGCAGATGACTTCTATTAATTTACATGAAGTACACCTATACTCCGATTCCATATCAGGTGTAGATGTTTAAAACCTATCATGTTTATCTATCATGCCCTGAAATCCTTCTTTGCTAGTTATCTCAGCCTTGTGGTAGTACGTTCCACATTCTTATTTTGTAACAAAGTTCACTATTGGATGTATTAGTGCCAGTCTTTTATCTCTGATCCCTAGTTTGCGTCTTCCCCTCAGTGGAAGCGTCTTCTTTGTCTCTGTTAGAAATATTTAAGATTATGAAAGCATTTATGTCAGGTCACCCCTCATCTTTCTCCTTTTAATAAGTATAACCTCTCAGTCTAGTAAATCGTTTTAATTTTTTTTAGTGCCTCAATGCTCTTTTTATATAATGTGAAGACCAGAACTATTCACACGACATGGACTGCAGCAGTTCAAGAAGGCAGTTCACTGCCATCTTTCTCAAGGCCATTTAGCGATGGGCAGTGAAGGCTTGCCATGCCCATGACACTAATATTCTATGAATGGATCAAAGGCTGTATAAAATATTACTGTACTACCCTTGTTACATGCACCTTTAATTTCATGATTCATACTATGTCCAACACTACAACTACTGCTAACAGGCCTATGGGGCAGCATAGTGGTTAGCACTGCTGCCTCACAGTGCCAAGGACCCGGGTTCGATTCCCAGCTTGGGTCACTGTCTGTGCGGAGTCTACACGTTCTCCTCGTGTCTGCGTGGGTTTCCTCCGGGTGCTCCGGTTTCCTCCCACAGTCCAAAAGATGTGCTGGTTAGGTGCATTGGCCATGCTAAATTCTTCCTCCATGTACCCGAACAGGTGCCGAAGTGTGGCGACTGGGGGATTTTCACAGTAACTTCATTGCAGTGTTAATATAAGCCTACTTGTGACACTAATAAATAAAAAACTTTTTAAAAAATGAAGTACTATGACCATGGATATCAGCCATTTGGTTCTCAGCTCCAACCAAAATGATTTTCTAAGCTGAGATTCTTTCTCCCTATTGCCTTTATCCCATCCTTTTCTCTTTTTCCATTCTGCATATCTCACATCTCTTCTCAAAGTCAAATATCCTGGAATATTTAATTCCCAATTGTGATCATCTGCAACCATGCCTCTGTAATTCCTATTAGATCAAACCTATTCATTTCTATATGTCATATTAATTCATAAGAGACATTAGGAGAATCATTGATTAGTGTTTAGAATTCTCTCCCCCAGAGAGCAGCAGAGGCTGGGCCATTGAATATATTCGAGGCTGAGTTTGGCTGGTTTTTGATTGAAATGGGAGTCAAGGGTTATGGGCGACAGACAGGAAAGAGGAGGTAAGGTCACATCAGGTCAGCCGTGATCTTATTGATTGGCGAAGCTGACTCGAGGGGACAAAAAGCCTACTCCAGCTCCTATTTCTTTTGTTCTTATCTGTTTGTTTGTGAATGCTTGCACATTCAAATATGGTGCCTTTAGCTTTTTCGGTGTCACCCTTGTGACTAATGCCTCACTATCTTTCTTAAGCTCTCTGTCCACCCTACATAAATTTTCCCAAACAAAAGTTTTAGTTTGCCTGACAGGTACACAAATATAATTCAAAAGGCTGATGGATTGCTGGATTGTATATCTCGATGATTAGAATACAAAGGATTATGATTCATGTTTCAACTGTCCGAAATCCTAGTTAGAAAACACTTGGAGCAGTATTATGTTCGGTCCTGGGCTTAGCATATTAGGAGATTTGTTGGACTTGGGTGGAGTGTAATCTGGATTTACTGGAATGATGCCTGAGCTTTAAGGGTTAAATTATGAGGAACAATTATGAAAAATTAAGTTTATATTCCCTAAAATTTAGAAAAGTGAGGGTGCTTTGACCAAAGTGTTTAAGCTTTATTGGGGAAGACAGGGTGAATAGAGAAAAGCTATTTTCACTGGTTGGAGAATCTAGCATTAAAAGTTAGAGCAGTGAAGTTCAAGGCCTAACTTTACCCTCCCTGTCGGCTGAGTTGAAGGCTGGAGAGCTCATAAAAGCAGAGCGTGGCTTTCCTACCTGCCCTGACTTGTACAGAATTTATAGGCAGCAGTGGAGGAATTGGGAGGCTCGCTCACCTCACCCTTAAATCTATTGGGACGCTTAAGTGGCCAATTAACTTTTATCCAGACAAGGGGAGGCCTACGCCATGTTCGAGCCCAGTGGTTTTAGCTGTGTGGGTTGATGTCAGGCAAGGAGGGGGGCTCTTTGCAAGTCCCTGCACCCATTGGAGTGCACACCCTCCCTCCTCCAAAAGATCAGACTTCCCTCTTTACCCTTCCCTCCAGCCTCTCAAACCTGGTTCCCACCCCCTCACCCTGCACAGGAGCCAGCCAACCTGACCCCAGAAAAATACCCCCACTCCCCCCTTTACCTTTGTTGCCTGGTTTTATTGACTATCTCCATTGGTGACTGCCTGTAGTCCCAGCAGTGACCACTGCTTCTGTCTCACGCTGCTGGGACCACAGACCACCCTGCTATCTGATAAGCTGGCAGCTCTCTGAGGTGGGACTTTCTGTCTCTGAGCGGCCGTTATCCGATCTCCTATTAACAGCCAATTGACCATTAAATGACAGTGGGGCAGCCGTTCTTCCCTGACCGGGCTCCACAAAGACATTTCAGCTGAGGTGATAGGAATGGGGACCATGGCACCTTGCAAAATCCAGCCCCTCGTGTGAAGTAGAAGTTTGAAACTCTCTTTTGCAAATGACAGTTGCTTCTGAATCCACTGTTAATTTTTATTTCTGGGATTGATGGATTTTAGTTAGCCAAAAATATTAAGGGATTTGGAGCAAAGGCAGGTTAAATGAGATAAAGTCAGATCAAAAGGTTGTCGGTTCGAGTCCCATTCCAGAGACTTGAGCACAGAAATCTAGGCTGACACTCTGGTACAGCACTGCGGAGTGCTGCACTGTCACAGATGCCTTCTTTCGGATGAGACTGAGGCCCCAGCTGTTCTGTCAGGTGTTGAAGCTTGTTCAGTGTTTTATCAGCAGAAATATACTGCTGAAGAGAACATTCAAACTCCTGAATTTATGTGACTTGGTGGTGCCAAATATTAAAATGATTAAAACGTTTCAGGATAGAATCTGAAGTCCAATTCAGACTAGAGAAAGGAAATGAATGTTTTTTTCTCTTAGCAATCAGTTACAGGATTATGAAACCTTGTTTGTTTTTACAGTTTTGTAAGCCTGATAACCGAGGTCCTATTTTTGGCACAAAAATATCACATGCAGCTGATGCTACAATGAATTTCAGGAAGTTATTTTTCAAATTCATTCAGCAGCAGGATTCAGAAAGCAGCAATCAAAAAATGTCTTCTGCCATTCCAATCCACCTCAGAAATGTGTGCACAATTTTTAACTTACTGCCTGCATTTTTATCTGCTGTTACTTTTGGAAACCTTACAAAAGTGGGTTTTCTTTAAGGCAGCTTATTTTATTTTCCTTTAAATATTGCAATTTAAAAACGGATGCTTCACCAACATAAATTATTGACTTCATATTCCTGCAGCCTCTTCCCAGAAACTGATTTGCTTTTGATTGATAATTCAAATGCTTATAGTTGCAGGTTAGGGTGACAGTGGTTAGCGCTGCTGTCTCACAGCGCCAGGGACTCGAGTTCGATTCCAGTCTTGGTGACTGTCTGTGTTGAGTTTGCATGTCCTCCCTGTGACTGCATGTGTTTCCTACAGGTGTTCCGGTTTCCTCCCACACTCCAAAGGTGTGCAGGTTAGGTGGATTGGCCAGGTTAAATTGCGCCTTAGTGTTGAAAGATGTGTAGGTTAGGTGGATTAGTCATGGGAAATGCACAGGATTATGGGGATTGTGTGGGGAAGTGGACCTGAGTAAAATACTCTTTCAGAGTCAGTGTAGAGTTGATTGTCCAAGTGGCCTCCTTCTGCATTGTAGGGACTCTATGGTTAGGGAAATATTGAAGGGAAAGTGAGGGAGAAAACAATGCAGAAAGAAAGGGAAGTGAATTATTTCCTCAAATATACCAGAATCGATGTTTTTGATTTGAGGCCTGAGGGGCTTTGGAATTTTTGGTGGCGTTGATTGTAAAATGTTGTGAGAGCGATTGTTTTTGCATATGTTTATAGGCAAGAATGATGTGTTGTTTCTTTGTAGATGGCTCACACGTAGGCTTGCAAGGAATAAACAAAACCTGGCAATGATTGGTACTTGCTGAACTGTATACCCGAATATAGAAATCCAATCTAGTAGTACTGGTACCAATGGTACCGGTGTTTCCTTCTGGAGAGTTTTGGTTTTTTTTGCTTTGAGAAAATGAATTTGGATGTTGGATAAGATAGTTTGTAAGCGATGTCAGTGTTTGAGTGCTCAAAGAAAATAGGCTTGTAACTTACCGGATCACTTTGCTTGTTTTAAGTTGTCAGAAAGTGAGAATTATGTATGAACTCAGTTATGTGCTGTGCAACTCAGTAAATTAGAATCAAAAGGGGCACGGTGGAGGGTCCATTAACCTGCATCGTGTTTGGATTCCTGACTATGCTTGCTTGTCTTTTTAGTGGTATTTCATGGAATCTTTAGTGAGCCGCCTTCTTAAGGGATGGGACAAACAATTGCCAATTACAGTCATGTGACAGAACAATATTTGCACTTTGATTTTATTTAGTTCAAGATCTACTCCAAGATTGGATGATACGATCTAGGTTGACACTTTAATGCAGTACAGAGAGAGAGTCTCATTGCCAAAGGTGTTACTTTTGCATGACGTGTTTAGCTGAGGTCCTGGTTACCTGTTGTGGTGGATATAAAATTTTTGGCATTTTTATCAAAGAAAGTTTTCCCAATGTATTGTTGAACATTTATCCACCATCACCAAAATGGATGAACTGTTTATTAACTCTTTGCTGTGTGTAGAACATGCATAAAATTGGCTGCCAAGTTTTCCTACTATACAACTGTAACGGCACTTTAGAAGTAATGAATTTGTTGTGGAAGCTTTTTATGGGACATACTGAGATGGAAGACATTAATAAATGTTGTTTATATCTTTGTTACTTTGTTACACAAGGAAACATTTTGGAACCAAGCCTTGTTGTTGGTGTTGAATTTATTGGACTGTACACTCATAGAATCATAGAATTCTATGATTCTATGGCAGGAGGAGGCCATTCGGCCCATTGAGACTGCACCAACCACAACTCCGCCCAGACCCTTTCCTCAGGCATTTACCCTCTGAATTCCCCTGACACTAAGGAGCAATTTAGTGTGGCCAATCAACCTAACCCGCACGTCATTGGACTGTGCAAGGAAACTGGAGCACCCAGAGGAAACCCACGCAGCCACGGGGAGAATGTGCAAACTCCACACAGACAGTGACACAAGCTGGGAATCGAATCCGGGTTCCTGGCGCTGTGAGGCAGCAGTGCAAACCCACTGTGCCGTCTGATTCCTTGAGAAGTCTAAAATTTGGAAAGGTTACATTAATCATGGTGAACTGTTTACAGATGTTTTGTTTGCTACTATTGTGCTTTATGTTTTCTTTATATTTGTTTTTGCAAAACATACGTTTAATTTCAAAAAGATTGAGCTGGAGGCAGGAGAGTTAGCAGCAGCCATATTTTTCCCGCTCCCTCAAACTAGTTTAGCATTTCTGTTAGTTGAAAGTAATGTGAATTCCCATCACTGATGCAGTCAAATTCTTTTGTATCTCGTGGAGTTACATGCTTTTTAACAGTATTTTAGTGGATCACATTTGGTCATTCCATCCATTCATCGTGATTAAAGGTCACAGATCTGAAATGTTAACTCTTTCTCTCTCCGCAGATGCTGCCAGACATGTTGAATGTTTCCAGCACTTCCTGTTTATAAATTATAAACAGTTGGCTTGTCCATGGCATTTTATATTTTAAATGTTGACGTGTACCAAAATGAGTTTGATTCAGTGCAAGTGATTTAAATTAGTGTTTATAACCAACAACAATTCAGTGGGGTAACTATTGGCCCAGATTTTGCGGTAGGAATGACGTAAAACTGTCAATGTTTGCTGTGATTACTCCAAAACAAACAACAAACTCAAGAGTCAACACAGATGCAATTAAACGTGGAAATTCAGAAGTTGCTCGCAGTGATTCTGATTGAGGCCTGCCCACTAGACTATAATCGATAGAAAATCTTTGAACTGATGAGAACTTCCACCTCATGCTCTTAGCCTTACCGTAAAAACCCATGAAAATGTCATACCTTGTTGAATGAGGTGTAAATGGGTCCATAACAGTGGTCTAAATTCATAATTACTGCCAAGTAGCCTCACTGGCCCTGAAAAAATAATTTATAACTGTAGAATGTCACATTTCTCCATCGAGAAGAAATTCCACATTGTTAGAATTGTTTTTTTAAAGTTTATATAATATCTTCTCCCTCAATTCCCTTTGTCCCAATTATTTATTTCATTATCTGTGACATTTAAAATTAACATTGAAAGGATTTTTGCTTCCTGGTTTGCTGTCTGTGTGAATACTTAAAATATGATTGGTTGCTTACTCTGCCTGATGACATCATTGCTGCTGATCGCTTGACTTGGCACCAGATTCAATCTTAAATTGACAAAGAGGAAATCTATGTGACAGAGATTCCTCGGTCTTTGCAGGAAGCTTTCACTCACGTCAGTGGCAATGTTGTTGCTTTGTCACTGACTGCAAAATCCAGCCCACTGCCCTTTTCATTTAGCAGTTATTTTCTTTTATTATATACAGGGTGCCAAATCTCACATTTTCTCTGTAACACATCTTGTCTAGATGTTTTATATAGTTCTCAGGGACCATTTCATTGAGAATTAAACTATACGTACAAGTCAAAATGAAAAATTAATTTCAACTGAAATTTAGAATAAATGTCCGAGATTGGCTTGGCCATGTTAACTTGTCCCCTAGTGTTAGGGGAATAGCGGGACAAATGTGTGGGGTAAGATGCTCCGTCGGAGAGTCGGTGCAGGCTCGATGGGCCAAATGGCCTCTTTCTGCACTGTAGGGATTCCATGATTACTCAAAACATTTGCTGCTGGCAATTACTTCATAAACTTCTACTGATGCTGCTATTGAAACTGTAGCAATGCAAACTTGTTGACAATTGGAACAGATGGTAAATGAAGTATTGGATATGATTTATCTAAAAGAAATACAAACTATGAAATTTACACTGAGACTGACTTTTGGCAGAACTTATGAAATTGACAAATAATGAAAAATAAAATGTTCATTCACACTCTTTCATAGACACTCAGCTGCAATAATGGATCTTGAATATATTCCTTCACTTCCACACAAATATTCTATGTCTCTTGTAAAGGTGCATATATGGCATAGGTTGTCATATGTACTTCTGCTATTATTCATGCACACTGACGATGTGAAAAGAGTGGAGGGATCGAAAAAGGTGGTGGAAAGATCATAGAAATCCTACAGTGCAGAAGGAGGCCATTCGGCCCATCGAGTCTGCACCGACCACAATCCCACCCAGGCCCTACCCCCACATATTTACCCACTAATCCCTCTAACCTACGCATCTCAGGACTCTAAGGGGCAATTTTTAACCTGGCCAATCAACCTAACCCGCACATCTTTGGACTGTGGGAGGAAACCGGAGCACCCCGGAGGAAACCCACGCAGACACGAGGAGAATGTGCAAACTCCACACAGACAGTGACCCGAGCCGGGAATCAAACCCGGGACCCTGGAGCTGTGAAGCAGCAGTGCTAACCACTGTGCTACCGTGCCGCCCTACTCTGTGTGCTGTCAGTATACATGTGGCACCTGACTCCATGTCTTCTGATCATGTCACCAAGAGCCAGAATGTAGGTGAGGAACAGGGAGTGGCAAAGGATAGATCATTAGTTTCCATTGTCGGCGAGACTAGGATCTGAGGGCGCAGCTTCAGAATAAAGGGGCAAGCGACCCTTTAGAACCAAAATGAGGAGGAATTTCTTCAGCTAGAGGGTGGTAAATCTATGGAATTCATTGCCACAGAAGGCTTAAGACAAAGATAGATAGATTCTTGATTGGTAAAGGGATCAAAGGTTACAGGGAAAAGATGGGAGAATCAGGTTGAGAAACTTATCGGGCATAATTGAATGGTGGAGCAGACTCGATAGGCCAAATAGCCTAATTCTGCTCCTATATTTTATGATCTGATCATTGGTTACCTCCAAAGATAAGAAAATATATTGCTGGCTATACACTGGCTATGATAAACAGTATAAAGCCACAGCACTACTTTGCAACATTTTAAATAGTATACAGAGAACAACACATTTTGGTATCAACTTCTAAACCTGGTACGAATGTTCTTTTCTTCACTCCCCACTTACATGGCAAAGCTGATTGCACTTCAAACAAAATTGATCTATTGTGAAGCAGCCTGAGCCTAAGATTTTCATGCACAAATAATGGAGATTGTGGCAAGTATCAGGTGTCTCCATTATTCCCAAGTCACCTCTGCTGCTGACATGAAATAGTCATGATTTAAAGCTATATACTTCATCACACTGGCCTGGTATGTTTAAGAGGGATTGATGAGTTGGGACAGAGGGAGGGTCATGTTGGCTCTAAATGTGCTGTCCACCTGCAGGCATAATTTAAGTGAGAGCTGGATTTCTGTGATTACATAAAGAAAAACAGATAATGTTAGAAATGCATCTGAAAAAGAATGAATAACGTTTGTCATTTTTCATCAGAGGCAGAGTTGGTCTATTCCGAATCCTCTCAGATTCCCTGAGATGCTTTTCTCTGTTAATGGTTATCGATACAAATTGTTACATTTTTTATTTAGGGAGTTTAAAAAAATATATATGATTCTTCTCCTTGGAACAGAGAAGGTTAAGGGTTTTTTTAAAAGCTGTTCAAAATATTGAAGGTTTTGCACAGAAAATAAGGAGAATGGTTTCCATTGGCTAGAAGATCAGTAACCAGAGAGTACATACTGAAGATAAATACAAATGTTATTTGGCACTTGTCAGCCCAAGCCTGGGTATTGTCCAGGTCTTGCTGCATATGAATGAAGACTGCTTCAGTATCAGAGGCGTGGTGAATTATTCTGAATATTGCACAATCAGCAGCGAACATTCCCACTCCTGACTTTATGATGAAGGTCATTGATGAAGCAACTGCTAGGACACTACCTTTGAGGAACTCCTGCAGTGATGTATTGGAGCTGAGATGATTGAGCTCAACAGCCACAGCCATCTTTCTTTGTGTTAGGGATGACTCCAACCAGCGGAGGGTTCCTCCCCCTGATTCCCATCAACTCCATTTGATCAATTGTGGCCTAGATAGGGCAGTTGCTCTTGCCTCCACCTCGGGAGTTCAGCTCTTTTGTCCATATTTGAACCATGGCTGTGATGAGGTCAGGAGCTAGATGGCCCTGATGGAAGCCAAACCAGCCTCCCATCCACTGACTCTGTCTACACTTCCCGTTGCTGGGCAAAGCAGCCAGCATAATTAAGGATCCCACACACCCCGGACATTCTCTCTTCCACCTTCTTCCTTCAGGAAAAATATACAAAAGTCTGAGGTTACGTACCAACCGACTCAAGAACAGCTTCTTCACTGCTGCTGTCAGACTTTTGAATGGACTTGCCTCACATTAAGTTGATCTTTCTCTACACCCTAGCTATGACTATAACACTACATTCTGCACTCTCTCGTTTCCTTCTCAATGAACGGTATGTTTTGTCTGTACAGTGCGCAAGGAACAATACTTTTCACTATGTTAATACATGTGATAATAATAAATCAAATCAAATCAAAACTGAGCGTCAGTGAGCAGGTTATTGCGAAGCAAGTGCCTCATGATAGCGCTGTCGATGACTCCTTCCATCACTTTACTGATGATCACTGCCTACAAGACTAATTTGCCACTGCATGGGCATCTCATTGTGGAAGTCACCTCTGCTGGAAAAATGGATTATCCAGCATTAGTTTGAACCTGCTGACGCTCTGTGAAGAAATGCACCATTGGACTTTTGATTCTGAACACATGTGGAACAATAATTCTTATCTTTCTGTGGTCTTTGCCCTGCAACACTCTTTTCATCATCCCTCTTTCACTGTATGAATGCAAAAGGCTGGGGGGGGGGGGAGGTCATTGCAAACCTTCTCGCGCTTTGAGTGTGTGTAAAATAAAGTAACCCTCTAACTTTATCCTACCTCGACTTTGCTATAGGTTATTGATAGTATATTAGATCACAATAAAACTGAAAGGTTGGGAAATATGCCACTCTTACAAAGGAGGAAATCAAAAATCACAAACATCTTTTGGTAGGTGGTCGGAGGAGAAATCAGGGCTGATTTAAGTTAAACCCCCTTCTGTCCATAACAGATACTTTGACCCTTCTCCAATCTATCTTCAGAACTGAAGTTTTTAACCTCTGGAGTAATCCTCGTTAACCTCTTCTGCACTCTCTCCATTGCCTTCACATCTTTCTTAAAAGGCAGTGCCCAGAACTGTTCACTGTGATCCTACCGAGTTCTAACTAGTGGCCCAACGTAACTTCCTTGCTCTTGTACTCTATGCATCTATTAATAAAGCCTAGGATACTGAATGCTTTGTTATCTGCTCTCTCAACCTACCCTGCCACCTTAAATGTCCTGTCCCTTATTCTGAGACTGTGTCCTCTGGTTCTAGAACCTCCAGCCAGGGGAAACATCATTCCTGCATTTCTCCCATCAAACCCTGTGAGAATTGTGTATGTTTGAATGAAATCACCTCTCATTCTTCGCAACTCTAGAGAATAAAGGTCCAGTATATTGAATCTTTCCGCAGGGGCAATCCCTCCATCCCAGGAATGAATTTGATGAACCTTTGTTGCACTCCCTCTAGGGAAGCATATCTTTCCTGAGCTAAGGAGACCAAAGCCGCCACCTCGATCCTGATACCTGCTTAAAGTTAAAGTTTATTTATTAGTCACAAGTAAGGCTTACGTTAACACTGCAATGAAGTTACTGTGAAATTCCCCTAGTAGCCACACTCCGGCGCCTGTTCGGGTACACTTGTCTCACAGTCACACGCTCCTGTCCCTGACAAAATTAGACAACATTATCCTAAAGGGTGTGACTGCCTTCTGGAACAAAGTGTCCAGGTAATTTTTCTTCTCCATGATGTATCGCAATGTCTGCAGCTCAGCCTCCAGTGCATTAGCTCTGAGCCAAAGCTCTTCAAGCCACAGACACTTACTACAGATGTGGTTGCCATGGATTGCAGTGACATCCAGGAGCTCCCACATGCTGCAGCTGTGACACATCCCCCGTTCTGCCATTTTTTTGTGTTAATTAAATTTATTTTTCTTAATTTATAGTTTCCCTCTTCACTGAACTCCCAGTTTTACACTTTGTGGACTCAACTGGCACTCGGAGAGACCTGTATTTATACCCTCTGTAAAACAATGAATCAGAGCTGCTGAAGCTCAGACATCAGTTTAAACTATGTATCTAATTAACTAACTACAGCTGTTCTCAGCCTATCTGTCCCTGGTTTGGACTGGAAGGAACTTAACTAAACATTACTGCTTAAGTTAAGAGCGACAAGAACTTAACCCTTACAACTCCCTCACACACTAAACACTCAGACACCACCATCAGCATCCCTGGCTATGTACTGTCTCACCAGCAATACAGTGGTATACTGTCGACAGGGAGCTGCCCTGGGAGCCTTCACCATTGACTCATGACAGCAGGTCAAACACAGGCAAGGAAACCTCCTACTGATTACCATCTACTGTGCCTTCTCAGCTGATGAATCGGCACTCCTTCGTGTTGCACACCAATTGGAAGAAGCACTGAGGGCACCAAGGGCACAGAATGTACTCTGCGTGGGAGGACTTCAATGTCCATCACCAAGAGTGGTTCGGTAGCACCACAACTGACTGAGCTAGCCAAGGCCTAAAGGACATAGCTTCTAGATTGGGAAAAAGATAAGAGGGAAAAACCTACTTGATATTGTCCTTACCAATCTGTCCATGATGGTATTGGGAGGAGTGACAACCTCATAGCCCTTGAGGAGATGAAGTCCCACCTTCACATTGAGGGTACCCTCCATCATGTTGTGTGGCACTAATATTGTGAGATGGGATAGATTTCAAACAGATCTAGCAACTCAAATCTGGGCATCCACAAGATGCTGTGGGCCATCAGCAGCAGCAGACTTACGTTCAACCACTATCTGTAACCTCATGGTCCGGCATATTCCATATTCTGCCACTACCATCGAACCCCGATATCAATCCTGGTTCAATGAAATATGCAAGAATTTGAATTGTGCAAGAAAGGCCTGGAGCAGCACCAGACATACCGAAATATGAAATGCCAACCTGGTGAAGCTACAGGACTACTTGCATGCCAAACAGCAGGAGTCCTGGACAGCACGATGGTATAGTGGTTAGCACTGCTGCCTCACAGCACCAGGGACCTGGGTTTAATTCCAGCCTTAGGTGACTGTCTGTGTGGAGTTTGCACGTTCTCCCCGTGTCTGTGGGTTTTCTCCGGGTGCTCTGGTTTCCTCCCACAGTCCAAAGATGTGCAGGTTGGGTGAATAGGAAATGCTAAATTGTTCCTTAGTGTCCCAAGATGTGTAGGCTGAGGGGATTAGCAGGTTAATATGTGGAATTACAGAGATAGGGATGCTCTGTCAGAGATTTGGTACAGACCCGATGGACCAAACGGCCTCCTTCTGCACTTTAAGGATTCTATGATGAGCAACATGCAATAGACAGAGCTAAGCAATTCCACAACCAGTCAATCAGATGTGAGCTCTGCAGTCCTGCCACATTCAGTTGCAATTGGCCGCAGACAATTAAACAGCGAATATCCCCATCCTCAATGATGGGGGAGTCCAGTACATCAGTGCAAAAGGGAATACTGAATTTGTAACCATCTTCAGTCAGAAGTGTCAAGTGGATGATCCACCTTGGCGTTTCCTGAGATCCCTAGCATCTCAGATGTTAGTATTCAATCAGTTTGATTCACTCCACATAATATCAAGAAACGGCTGAAGGCACTGTATACTGCCAAGGGAATGGGCCCTGACAACATTCTGGCAATAGTACAGAAGACTTGTGCTCCAGAACTATCCATGCCCCTAACCAAGCTGTTCTCGTACAGCTACAATACTGGCATCTATCTGGCAATGTGCCCTGGTATGTCCTGTCTACAAAAAGCAAGACAAATCTACCTGGCCAATAACCACCCAATCAGTCTATTCTCGATCATCAGCAAACTGATGAAAAGGGTCATCAACAGTGCGACACTTGCTTAGCAATACCTTGCTTACCGACGCTCAGTTTGGGGTCTGCCAGGGCTATTCTCCTCCTGACCTCATTGCAGCCTTGGTCCAAGCATGAACAGCAGGACCGAACTCCAGAGGTGAGAGTCACTGCCTTTGGCATCAAAGCAGCATTTGTATTTGTGTGGCATCAGGGAGTTCTCATAAAATTGGAGTCAATGGGAATTGGCGAGGAAACTCTCCACTGGTTGGATTCATATCGAGCACAAAGGAAGATGGTTGTGGCTGTTGGAAGTCAGTCATCTCAGGAGGTCCTCGGGGGTGTGTTCTAGGCCCAAAACGATGACCTTCATTCTGTCAAGGTTAGGAGTGGAGATGTTCACTGAAAATTGCACAATATTTAGCACCACTTGTGATTCCAGAGATATTGAAGCTGTTCATGTACAACTGTAGTAGGACCTGGACAATATTCAGGCTTGGGCTGATAAATGGCAGGTAACATTTGTGCCACACAAGTGCCAGGCAATCACCATCTCCAGCAAGAGAAAATTAACAGTTTCCCTTTAACATTCAATGGCGTTACCATCGCTGAGATGTTATCTATCAACATCTTGGTTGTTGCCATTGACCAGAAACTGAACTGCGCCAGTTATATAAATACAGTGACTACAAGAGCAGGTCAGAGGCTGGGAATCCTGTGGAGAGTAACTCACATCCTCACTCCCCAAAGCCTGTCAACTATCTACAAGGCACAAGTTAGGAGTGTGATGGAATGCTCTCCACTTGCCGAGGTGAGTGCAGCTCCAAGAACATTCAAAAAGCTTGACACCATCCAGGACAAAGCAGCCCGATTGATTGGCGTCCTGTCCATCACCTTCAATATCCACTCTCTTCACCACCAATACGCAGTGACAGCAGTGTGTACCATCTATAAGAAGCATTGCAGGAACTCACCAAGGCTCCTTCGACAGCACCTTCCAAATTTGCAACCTCTACTATTAGAAGGACAAGGGCAGCAGGTGCATGGGAACAGCACCACATAGAACTTCCCCTCCAAGTCCCACACCATCATGGCTTGGAACTACTTCACTGTCCTTCACTATTGCTGGGTCAAAATCCTGGAACTCGCTTCCTAATAGCATTGTGAATGTTCCTATAACACTTGGACTGCAGCGGTTCAAGAAGGCAGCACGTCACCACCGTCTTAGGGCAATTTGGGATGAGCAATAAATGTTGACCAAGCCAACAACGCCGACATCCCATGAATGAAAAAATGAGGGGGGAAAAAATGAAAACAAAAGAGAATTAATCAGTGAAGCTACAAGTGTATTCACTGGCCAGTGTATACAAATTGTGTGAAATGAATAACACACTTACAAATGCAATCTATTAGCTTGCATCCCATTCAAAATTAATGAGAGCTTTAACGTAATTACAGAAGAACAGTCTAATTAACTTCTCCTTAAAAGCTAGATCTCCCACATTTCCATTAGCCCTGAACTGACAGTTTCTCAGTACACTCGCATGCAAGAGCAACTGCACAGTACATCATGTGCCCGAGAGATGAGTCACCGTGGCCTTGTCATTTAATCCCAGACATATAGGCGTTGGACACAGCAGCCCTCTACTTTCTATTCACCATTGTCTGCTGTTAAGGGCTAGTCATACCACTGTGATACGCTTATCCTCTTTTCACACCTACACTGGATTTGCTCAGCGTTGTCTGACAATCCTCTCAAGCATCTGTGTTTCACAGAGTTATTTCCAAAATTCTCATAAATGAATTAAAGAACTTCAATGAAATACTAAAACTTAAAAAATATAGTCAATTTCATAGTCTTGCAATTCAGATAAGGAAACATAAAATCAGCAACAAAATCAGCAACATGTTTCCTTAAAACTAGCACCGCTTACAGTAAATTCCGATTATTGATTAATTCTCACTGAACAGTAAGGGTCTCAATTCTTCAAATGTTAGATCTAATTTCTTACCTGTTATTGAATTTCTTGGAGTAATAGCTTTTTATTGCAGCTTTTAAATAATCTCTCAAATACAGGGTTGTTACCAAATGCATCGGGACATGTTTTCTTCTGTCATCCAGCACTTTAAGTGAGTTTGCCTTTAAGAATTTATTTCCTAAACCACAGAAATGTGCCCAATCTGAAGTATAAAATTGTCTGAATTAGATTAATAACAAAAATGTTATACATGTCACAAACCCAACTAATGTCTTCTGTTAGAATGTCCTAACTTGGAAATATTGGTTCGTGGTGCTGTATTGTTTTGTCTACAGGTATGGTGCAAGGAGCCACGTGCAGTAACCAGCCCAGTCATATTATAACATTTATTAAAGACTAATACAATAAAGAAAAGACACATATTCACGAACAGGTCTATAATAATCTAAGACAGTTATATACAAGTAAATACCAAAACTACTACACCCACACAGTTTAGTAGGAATTACCCTTTTGACCCAAGGTACATTTACCAGATCTGAACTCTTTCAGGATTTCCCTCTTCCCAAACAACATCCAATTTAATAGATCTATGAGTAAAGGCCAGTTTTTAGTTACTGCTCCGTGTGCAATTGAGTAGTTATTCTGGGAACATCTCCTCTTGGTTCAGTGAAGATTTGGGTTTTAACTGTCTCCACAAAGGTTTCTGCACTCTTGCTTCTGG